>NC_091977.1:369097896-369754010 GCF_044704955.1 Pristiophorus japonicus | reverse complement strand
GCCTTGCTGACTCACACCGGCAGAAAAAGAATCAGCTCTGCACAAGCTGAACCCATACGCGAGGGTGAGGGTGAGTCATTAAAATGCATAGTCGCCCTTCAAATCAACCTGCTGACTGGCCTGCTACGCGTGAGACGACTCATGTCACCCATCCTGCCCTCTCTTGTGCTGCTAACCAGTTGACTGTTCTGTTGTCTTTTGCAGAAGAAGAAGACACTCCTCAAGATCTTGAGGATCCAGATGTGCGCGCTCCAGACCAAGGTGGGTGGGGGCAGGAGGGGTCCATGGAAATGTATGCTCAGGAGAATGCTGACCGTGATATGGATCAGGACATAGCACAGGGCATCACACTGCCAGAACCCTCCATGAGCTCCTTGGCAATATTTCATGGGTTCACACCTTCCGAGGTCACGGGCCCGAGTGGCGATTTGGAAATACATTTTGGGTCACCCAGTCACCCACCGTCCCAGCCTGTGCCTTGCACTGGAGGGGTGCCACTAGGCAGATCCACGGCGAGGGGAAGGAGAAGCCACCCAGTCTCTCCTGAGAGGCAGCCCTCAGCAGAGGTTAATCAGGGTGTTTCATTGGGTGAGGAGACCAATGCCCTCACAAGATCACTCGTGGCGGCCGTCAGTGGGGGCGTGATGAGGTCGCGACACTGTTGTGTGAAATCTCTGCACTAAGACGGGAAGTGAGAAGGGGCATTTCAGTGGGTGTGCAGATGTTGGCAGATGCCATAGGGAGCTGGCTTCTGCAATAAGAGCACAAAGGCCGGAGACTCAAATGCCACTCCCACTTCACTCCATGCACCAGCCACCGGTCAGACCCAAGCCGGGCCCCCAACCCCCCCCACCACCATCAATGACCCTATGAGGAAGTGCACTTTCCCCGAGATGTGGGTGAGGGATGGATGCAGACTTTCTTTCTTGTTGTTGCTCTTGTTGTTGTTGGTGTTGATGTCGTTGAAGTGCACTGTAAAATTTCCAATAAAAGATATTTTGCATCAAAATTGAATCATCCTCCATTAGGACCACGCAACATTTAGGGACAACTGTAAATATTAAAAATCCCTCACCCCTACAGTCATGCGTGCCTGCCGCCCCCATCCCTGGCGGGAGGGCTAGCCGGTGCGTTCTGCAGTCGGCAAAGTAGGACTGCTCTATTTTCAGTAGCTGATTTATCTTTCATTTATTTGTGATGATGTTATGCAGCTGGTGCTGAAGATGTTGTAATGTTGTGCTGAAGATGTTGTAATGTTGTGCTGATGTTGTGAAGGTCTTTAGTGCTTTGGAATCCTCTAACTCACCTTCCCCCCACCTCCCCCCCACCCCCCATCTCTGGCTACCTGCGCTGATTTCTTAAATGTAGGTAAGGTTTTTCTGTGCCTACAAAAATGGCCACATACACTGGCCTAAGTTAGTTTGAAGTAACTTTCAGCTGACCAAATTTGCTTCTATGGCCAGAAGAGGCGTAAGTGGCTTGTCACGCCCCCTTATGGAGAGAACAAACTAAACTAGGAAAAAAACCTAACTAACTGACTTACATTGGAGCAAGTTAAATTGGGAAATTTGCGATTTTTAAGTTACTCCAAAAAAAGCTACTTACTCCAAAAAGAACAGGGCAACTCTTAGGGAAATTTGGGCCCATTGTGTGGATTCAGTTCAATCTAGTCAACCAAATGCACAGTTTGTTATAGCATTAATGGAGCTATCTTCAGGGTGGATGGTCCCAAACAAACATTGCACAAAATGTTTTTTATTAATAAATACACATAAAACATTGTAATTCCTCCTATTTTATCTGCTTGTTTCCACACTCAAATATCTTTTTCAGTCAGGAGACTGGGCTCTCCCTGCTCTCCATTGGCACCACCAACAATGCCAGTGCATGATCAAAATGTAAAGAAACATGCCTGGAGAGAGCAGCAAGACACTCTCCAGTTTTCTTTTTCCAAAGGTTCAAGCTGAGTTGGGGAAATGCTTTCATCCAGCTTCCCCAGGTTTGGCCAAGCTTCAAATGTGAATTCAAATTTCTTTAGACGTCCAATAATTTAACCTTTTAACTGATAGGCTACATCTTCTCATGCATTGTATTTTATACTTCCAAGCATCTGAATTCTCATAGCAGAGTCTATTGTAGGTATAAGTTGAGGTGTTAATTATTTTATTTGTTTTACATGTTTATCCAATCTATCCTGACTGTTGCAACCAGCAATGTCCTAATTTCCCTATTTTAAAAAAAATGCGTGGACTGTCCGTTAGCATGTTGATTGGCTTTTGTTAAATGTTAATCTGCAGCTAAATATATGAATGCTGCAATGCCATTTAGCTCCATCTAAGATCAAGTTGCAAATGATTAATCAATGTTATGTGATGTGATGTTTTAGTCACTAGTAAACAAAAATTTTCCCTCAATATATCTGATGCTAACAGAGGGCAGGTCACACAGGATGATAGCATCTATTCTGACACAAAGCAGGCCTCAAGATGATTTTCAGGTCTAGTTAAAGGATTGCCCTAATGATGCACAGCACAATTAAGGCAATACATCAGAATTTATATTTATTCTGAGCATATCATAATTATTGCAACTCCATCTACGTATCCTGTTTCAATATGAAAGGAATCTAAAGTGGAATACAGGGTATAGCTATCGAGGTCCTTTAGGAAAACACTACAAGTATGGACTTGGTCATCTTTTTCCTCATTCACAGATGTATTTTCAGCATAAGTGCATGAGTAACTTGACTGAGTTTGACATTCTTTTCAGCATCAATATTTATATTTATCCATCCTATAATGAGCATACAATATGATTTTAAATAACTGAGAAGCATAACAATTTGATAAGATCACATGATGCTTTAAATACAATTTTGAATCCCATTTGCAATAGCTGTAAAATTTTGTGGGACGTGTTTTCCATTATTGGTGCCCATGGAGTTTGGTGTTAAAAGGGACATAAAACTGGGGAACAACCGACAGCTGTATGATACACTGGGGAATAGCACATGTCCAAATGTTCTGTCCTGTGACATTGAAATAAGGTATCCTGGAAGGATAGTGTAACCATAAACTCAACTAGGCTGACCTCCCGAGCAGCAGGGTCTTTCCTTCAGGAAACATCCCACTTTGACTCTGGTGATGTAGGGGTCATTTCCATCTTCCGGTGGGGAGCCTTGCCAGTCAAGCAAATTAGTGCATGATTTTTGGATGATTCATTTTACCTAATGAAAAAAACTACATGTGCAACCCTGTCCCTTAATTTCCAGCATGTGCTCCTGGCAGGAAGTGAAATGTCAAGAAATTACTGATGTAGCCTTTTATCAGCTTGCCAAATATCACAAACCAGGGACTGAACTGGGAATTGAATCTTGGTGGTACTGCACCAAATGACACATTTCAAACAAATGCATTCTTGCTAAGGCTTAAGAATGATCAATTTAGAAGAACTATTTTCTAGAGGCTCTATAAACCAATGTTGAGCTGCATATAAGAGACATATTGCTTTGTAAGCACAATAAATGTAAATTAATATTTTATTATTGCCACAAAATAACTTTTCTGCATGTTTAGTCGGGATAAATGGTTCTTTCTCTGCTTGGTAACCAGTAACTAGTGGGGTGCCGCAGGGATCAGTGCTGGGACCCCAAATATTTACAATCTATATTAACGACTTGGAAGAAGAGATTGAGTGTAACATAGCCAAGTTTGCTGACGATACAAAGATGGGAGGAAAAGCAATGTGTGAGAAGGACACAAAAAATCTGCAAACTGACATAGATAGACTAAGTGAGTGGGCAAACATTTGGCAGATGGAGTATAATGTTGGAAAGTGTGAAGTCTTGCACTTTGGAAGAAAAAAATCAAAGAGCAAGTTATTATTTAAATGGAGAAAGATTGCAAAGTGCCACAGTACAGTAGGACCTGGGGGTACTTGTGCATGAAACACAAAAGGATAGTATGCAGGTACAACAAGTGATCAGGAAGGCCAATGGTATCTTGGCCTTTATTGCAAAGGGGACGGAGTATAAAAGCAGGGTAGTCTTGCTACAGCTATACAAGGTATTGGTGAGGCCACACCTGGAATACTGCGTGCAGTTTTGGTTTCCATATTTACGAAAGGATATACTTGCTTTGGAGGCAGTTCAGAGAAGGTTCACTAGGTTGATTCCGGGGATGAGGGGGTTGACTTATGAGCAAAGGTTGACTAGGTCGGGCCTCTACTCATTGGAGTTCAGAAGAATGAGAGGTGATCGTATTGAAACGTATAAGATTATGAGGGGGCTTGACAAGGTGTATGCAAAGAGGATGTTTCCACTGATGGGGGAGACTAGAACTAGAGAGCATGATCTTAAATTAAGGGGCCGTCCATTTAAAACAGAGATGAGGAGAAATTTCTTCTCTCAGTGGGTTGTAAATCTAAGGAATTGGCTGCCTCGGGAGCTGTGGAAGCTGGGACATTGAATAAATTTAAGACAGAAATAGACAGTTTCTTGAGTGATTATGGGGAGCAGGTGGGGAAGTGGAGCCGAGTCCATGATCAGATCAGCCATGATCTTATTGAATGGCGGAGCAGGCTCAAGGGGCCGTATGGCCTACTCCTGTTCCTATTTATTATGTTCTCATGTTCTTATTTATGCTGCTAACTGTCCCTCGAAATCTTGAAGCTAGAGCACATCTAATAATCAAACCATTGTGCTCAAGGAAAGTTACAAAACAACCAAGTGGTAACATTAGTGGACCAATAAAGGCTTTCTATCTCATCAGCTGACTGCATTCCTTTCAGAGAGATAAGCTAATAGAATTGTTTTTGAAAAAGTGTAATTAGAGTGTTAGGGGCTGAAATTACCCACCGCTGGAAATGGAGCGCACTTCCCCCATTTCTAGTGCTAGAGTTTCCACTTTTTTAGCATGCATAACGTCCACTTAACGTCCATTTTACCGCTGAAATTACGTATAACGCCCAGATAGCGCCCATTTAGCCACAAAATGGAAACTGACGCCCATTTTTCGGACACTTATCGCCGAGCGTTACTTTCTCCATAACCTAACGCTGGGAAAAAATAATACCGCCTGCCCACTTTTTTTGGGTGGAATCATTAGAATGGACTAAATCAACGGCCATAATATCGCCCAGCGTTACTTTCTGCATGTAATTAACGCTGAGATTCAATAATACCGCCAGCTCACTTTTTTTGGCGTGAAAATCACATTTGCCAAAACTAACGCCCAGGAGATCACCCAGCTTCACTTTCACCACCTCGCACACATCTCGCCCAAGATATTGCTCGCCCAAAACACCGCTCAGAAAAAGTGGAACTGTTCTGAACGAATCACAGCGGTGTCGACGCCACTTTTTAAATCGCAGGTCGCTTCATTCAAAAGGCTGCTTCAACTTCGGGAGAGTTTGGATTAACTCTGGAATTCTTCTCAGGTGACGTGACCATCTCAACAGACATCTTTTCAGAATCTGGACTATTGGGGGTTTACTCTCGGTGTATTTTAATGAGGAAATGATTGCTTCTGATCAATCGTTATTATACTTTCATTGCTATGGGGCCAGCCATTTCTCAGCCTGCATCGATTAATACGCAGATGCTACAGAGTGCAAATGGCTCAGTGTCTGATGCACATCATTATGTGCCCAATTTAAGACGTGCAAGAATGAGGACAAGGTCCAAACCATACATACCCCGCACTTACAGGGAAAAGAGGTCTTACCTCGACATGTCCGAGCACACCTGCCTTCGGAGACTACGCTTCCACAAGGTGGTGATCAATGAAATATGTGAGCTCATCAGGCCACATATGCAACCTGCCATCAGGACATCAGTGTCGATCGAGGTCAAGGGCAGCGCAGCACTGTCTTTCTACGCGTCCGGTTCCTTTCGGGACTCCGCAGTCGAGATTTCTCCTCTGTCTCACCATGCCACCCATCATTGCATTAGACAGGTCACAGAGGCCCTGTACACATGAAGGATGGACTTTATCAGCTTCCCCATGACTATGGAGGCTCAGACTGACAGAGCTGGAGCATTTTACCACATTGGTAAGTTCCCCAGGGTGCAGGGAGCAATACAGAACACTCACATCGTCATGCGGGCACCTTCTCAGGACCTAGAGCTTTTTTGTAACAGAAAAGGATTTCACTCCCTGAAGGTCCAACTAGTTGTCGACTACAACCAGATCATAATGGCAGTGAATGCCAAATGTCCGGGCACCTTCGATGAGGCTCACATCCTGTGTGAGAGCACTGTCTCTGATATCTTTAAGAGTCAGCCACAAGGACAATGCTGGATTCTTGGTGATAACCGATATGGCCTAGCCACCTGGCTGATGAGCCACTTGGCTGATGACCCACCTGCGTGACACCCACACTAAGGCCGAGAAGCGATACAACCAGAGCCACAGAGACACACGCAATGTGGTCCAGAACACAATAACTGTGCTTAAGCAGCGCTTCAGATGCCTGGACCACTCAGGAGCGGAGCTACAATACAACCCTGAGCATGTAGCTAAATTTGTGGTCGTGTGCTCCATGCTGCATAACCTGGCTATCAGGAGGGGCCAAGAATTGCCTGAAGGGACTGATAGTCCACCTCAGGAGAGAGAGGAAGAGAAGAACGAGGGGCTGGACGCTGACCTAGGGACAGACAATCAGGCTGGCTATGCAACCATGCCCACGCCCCCCTCCAGACCGCAGGAAAGGGCCTGTGGTGGCTACATAGCTCAAAGACTCTTACGTGAGGAGCTGATATCTGAACGATTTGCCTGAAAGAACGTTGCTGTGAGTGACAATGCTGACACACTGCTGTGTGTGTGCAGCTCAGACATCACCTTGGTGCCAGTTAAAGTTATTAACCCTTTCATGTTAAGGAATCACCAGTGTATAATGGTCCAGCTATCTGAGACAATGCGCAACAAGGTTATGTTCAATAAAAACATTTTTAGACCAACATTGGTCTGAAATCATAAGTATCACGGGCAAAAACATCTCACCCCCGCCCACACCCCACTTTTTCCACCATTGACATCAATCAAATGGTCAACATGCCCAGCAACACAGAATACAAAGGCAAAGCAGGAGGGTGGAAACCCCCCCCCCCCACCCATATATTACAACAAATTGCATACACCCAGATGGAGATATAACACAGCCATCACCTGCAGACATGCACCTCACTTTCCTTCCCCCCTCCCCTTCTTCTCCCCACCTCTACCCCTTCCCCTCCTCGCTCCACGCTGCTTGGCCGAAGAGCTCCTCAGGCGGTGCCTCATTGGGGGTGATAAAGGCAGAGGCTGTGGTTGCACTAGTACAGGAGCAGGGGGTTGCCAAGGGGGAAATATTCTCGGATCCAGAAGCAGGACCTTGGTCCTGCCTCTCGTCTGTCATTCGCAGTGGTGGTGCGGAACCTAGAGGTGGAGTGCCACGCTCCGGGACCACTGGGAGGCCTGTGTCAGCAGTGTTCCTGGCTATCGCCTCCAGGATCTCCGCCATTCGCGGAACGTACTCAGTCATGGTGGTCAGCTGTCGGGATATGCCCCCCAATGCATCAAGGAGCTGGTCACCAATGTCTACAGTCCTCCTGGACAACTGTACCATCTCTCCGCTCTCATGTCGCACTCGTGGACCAGACCTGCCGCGTCCACGAAACTTCCGCGGGGTCAACGCCATCCTGGAGGCAAATGGGGTGCCCTGTGGCAAGGTACTTGGGGCTGGTACCTCCAGCTTGGAGGTGGGAATGATTGGAGGAGCACTAGATGGCCTTGGGGTGGAATGACTTCTGGAGCGTGGCGATGCAGGTTCCTCGAAGTCCGTGCTCTCATCCGTAGAGAACAGACCCAGTGGATTGATGGGCGAGAATCGGAGCTCCTCACCAGATGTAGGATCGTCCGCCGAGTCCAGCCCCGTGCCCCCACCTTCTGGCCTCTGTGGTCTTGCCTGGGGCCGGGCTGCTGGCTGAGCTGCAAAACACAACTGAAATTATTAGAGGAGAAGGGGGTGCTAGAGTCACAAGGTGCACAACAAAAGCACCACCGCTATCAAGATCATTACAGACATCACATTTCATGACCATCAACACATTTGCATTACAATGATTTTCATTAGGCCAGCATTATTTCTTGGACAATTTTAGAAATCATCTATCATATATGATTGTTCGGATATAAGTGGGTGTGGCATCTATTGACTTTACATCACGCAATGGTGTAAACTTTACTCACGTCGCTTCACTTCAGGGTCTGCAGATGCTTGTGTGGCTGTCCGGGGGTGCTTCCCCATGAGTGCGAGCACCCGCTCCTCCATCTCAGTGATGTTGCTGGGGACTGGTGGCCTCCCACCCGTTCGCCTCTGCACAGACCTCATCGTCAAGAGCTTCTTCTGTAAAAGGTGACAGGACGACATGGCATGTGATCATTGCGTGATATCATTGCTAGGTACTGTCACAGAGATTGATACAAACATATATGACAGATGTAATCATGATGATTATGATAATTATCATTCTTTAACTAAAGACGTGCACCGTGACTGCAGGCTTTGAGTAAAACATTCCCGGTAAAAGTGAAAGACCTCACATCTGATTATAGTCACTCATGATTGTTACAAATCAAATTATATAAATATATAAGTACATGTAAATAAATGTAATACTTACTCTTGCGGATCCCACAAGGTCGTTCCATCGTTTGCGGCATTGGTTGCCCTCACGCACCTCTTTGGTTGCCGATGAGACCACCTCTGCTATCTCGGCCCATATCTTCTGATAGGACTTTGGGGTGGACTTCCCACGCCCTCCCTGTGTCAAATCACTCCAGTGTGACTCGACCTCCTGCAGAAGGGAGGCATTTGCCTCATCCGAGAACCTCCTCGCTCTTTTGCGCCCTCCAACGTGCTCCTCTCCCAGCTCACCGCTCTCGCCAGCGTCAGTCTCCACAGTGTGCTGTGATGCCTCCTCCTCTCCCTCCATTATAGGTCAAATTCGGGCAAATATGTGGCTGGTAACAACTAATTTTTGTTTCCCTAATTTGCTCTAAAGCTCTAAACTCTCCCTCCTTCCTCCCAAATCAGCCACGCTACATCCACACATGCCTTCAGTCCCTCTCAGTTCCCTCTGTCTCTGTCTCCTCTTCTGCGCATGTCATGATGACCTTTGACCTCCTGAATCGTGGGAATCGAGCGTTGCCATGCCATTGCTAAGGACGGCGACACGTTACAGCAGAAGGTCAGAGAGATTTAACGCTACTGTCCATTTCATATTGCTCGCGGTAACACCCAATTTAAAAAATGGAGACTAGGGGTTTTGAGATTGGGCGATCTGAAAACCCATTTTTACCGCCCACGCCAGAAATACCGCCCATTTTTGGGCAAGCTGCACAAAAATGTAAAATCTAGCCCCTCGTGTTTTGCCGCCGTAGTGGTTGAGGTAGCCTCTTGAGTGAAATTCCACTCTTCGGCTTTTATTTTTCAGACGGACCGCAAGTCGCTTATAATGGGGGCAGAAATGCGGCGGTAAGCACACTGGAGGGACGGAAGTTGGGCGAGGTGTAGTGTCCGTCGCTGTCAGTCATCAGTGTAGCCATTACACGAAAAGTTGGCGTGGACACTGATTTCCGGTTGTCACAAGTTTCAAAGAAAGTGTCAATTTCCGCCCTTAGTGTTATAAGACCAGCCACAATTCAAGTGTTTCAATAGTATTTCTGCATAGTATATTAATTCAAAATCTAATAGCATCTCTCTTAAACATGCATGTATATAAAATAAGCAAATCTGTTTGGTGATTATATTTTCATTCTAAATCCAATTTACTATCAGGTGACCTACTCATTTTCCAGCTCTGAAAATTACACAAAACACCTCGGCATTCATGGTCCTTGTTACATTCTTCACCACTCCCTTAATCCTGTATTAAAGAACATGCAAAACATTCAATCAACTTCTATTATTGATGACACACTGATAATCCAGACTCAGAAGGTGCTATGAAATCTTACTGCAGACCAAAGTGCCAATGTGACAGAGGTGGTTAATTTAATAGCAAGTATAACAATTGCTTTGAATTCATTTCTCACCTAAGTGTCAACCCATGGTGCCTTGCTTTAAAGGTTTACTAACTACTACTACTGCAAATTGCTCCCATACTGACCTCAGCAAAACTGATGGTAGGCTGCAGTTGTTCATAATGGGACCTTTGAGATGCTCATGGCTGGCGACTTCTGGGTGCTAGAGCCTGTGAGGACCTAGCTTCAGATTGTCGCACCTCCGGTACTGCTGATATCCTGGGCATTGGTTGACGTGGCGGCGAGAGTCCAGACATGCTGACATCCTGAGGGAGGCAAACAGGTACCATTCCCATAGTGCCACTCCCACTCCCATGGGACACTGACTCATGAATCCCACTGACCTGCGGGAGAGTAGGCTTGAGGAGATCAGTGGTGCGCTGACTGCTCCTCTCAGTGCTGCCCACCAGTCTTTCCAAGGTGGAGCCCAGAGTCTGAATGGCATCTGTTTGAGCTGCAAAGGCTAGTGACTCAGATTCTTGGGCCGTGATCTCACCAACTGCAGCGAGACAGGGAAGGCTGGGGGACGTGACGGGTGACGAATGCGCTCCTCGCTCCAGCTGTACTGTATGAATAATCTTCCATTGATGAGGCTTGTTAAGCCCGCCCTGTAAGGTTCCCGGTCAATTAAACTGAAGCTGGTCTGAAGATGCCATTTGATGATGCATCATCAGCTGGTTTCCTGAAAGGGACCATGGCCACATTCAGTTGTAATGTCAATGTTCTACAGCATTGAGGAGCTGCAAACACTGACAAGCATTGCACAAAGGTGCAAGGCTGCACCCTAGCTTTCCCATGACTCCTTCCAGATGCTTATGGAGGGAGTCGCAACACAGCACCCATTGGAAGGGAAGAGACCCTCCCCAGGAGACCAATGCAGCTTGGTTGCACATTGCACAGGAGGGCACAAGCAGGGATGTCGTCAGGAGGACCAGGCTGAGTGGCGCAAACCTTTTAATGATCTCAGTAGATCAGGAAACATTATTGCAAAGCCACACTCAACCAACATCATCTTGCTGTGCCACTTATCACATCCCCATCACTCTGTCTTCCCTGCTCCTGCACATCCTTACACACACAAACGTACCTTGCACCTCTACCCATCCCTCTCTATCTACATTATCACACCCCATCTCACTACCCACACCTCACACTCATCATCATCCTTGTCCAATCATACCAGCTAACAACACGTACGGTTAGGCACTTGGGTCTTTTAGCCAATGTTCATGTAGAATTTCTGCGAATGTGTTGTCAAACATTGAAATCTTTACTTTGAACACTTTGTGTTCTTGGACAGATTTGTGTGAACCTTTGGAAGTGCCTTAGTGAGTTGTAGTGAGTGGTGATGTTTAAGGGTACCCCCTGCAATGGCGATGAGTCTGAAGCAATGGCTTGGTCATTGCAGGGATGCTTTATGGTGCCAATGTGGGGTGGTGCCAACCTGGCACATCATGTGGCAGCCAGGGTGTACAGCATGAAGTGAAGTAAATCTGGCCATGGTGTGGCCATCCCTGGTGTCCCGGGCAGCAATGTGGTCGGGTGCTGATGCCCTTGTCCTGTGGAGTATCATGTGATTGCGAAGAAGTTTGCTGTTGTTGGTGGTGGTGCTGGTGTGTTTAGTGATGTTGGTGTTGGGGTTGATCGAGGTGGTATTCTGAGGACCAAGGTAAGATTTTCTCAAGGGCACCGATGCTGCTGGAATAGATGACAGCTGAAGTTGAGATGACAGAAGCGATCTGTCAAGGATGAGAGAGGTTGCTCCAAGGAGGCAACAGTGGATAGAGGGTTTACTCCAAACACTTCCAAACTGCATACAGCTCAAAATGTCTTCCAAATCCTGAAGGCTCCAGACTCTGAGATTGGAAAGTGAACAACTGTGAAATGGTAGCTTTTATACCACTTCTGCAACTGTCAACAAGTTAAAGCAAAGGAGAGTCATTGAGAACCCGAGACACTTACCTGATGTGAAGGCCAAACATCAGGAAGCTGCTGAAAAACTTGGAAAAATGGTAAGTACCTGATAAAATTCTTTTAAAATTCCTCTAAACTACCTCTTAATGATTTCAATTGACTGGCCTGCTGCTTGGTGTCGGGTCTGTGAACCGCAGCCAGACCTGACACTTTAGAAATTGACAAGGAGGCGGGGTTAGAGCGGGATCCCACTCCGCTGTCAATCACGGCCATTTTGACAATGGGCCCGCCTCCAAACCTGCACTCATCGGGCTGGTAAGATTCTGGCCTTGTTGTGGGATCCCAATTGCAAAGTCCCTGGAGGTGGTTACATGTCCATATCAGAATGCAGAGTGGTGATGCCAAGCGGGATGACAGTACATAAGCTGAAAGTGGACTTTTTCATACTTTTAGGCGTGATGTGGCAACTCCTTGGCAGGCGTTTCAATATCTCATGCAATTACTTGTGTGCTACAAGGAGTATTTCTTTCAATGTTGGACCCCTGAATACCGCATCTCTGTCCTACTGAGCAGTGCTGGGAGAGGACCTCATCCACGGGCGAGGCATCTCCTGGCTGTCCTTGACACCACTTCCTGATTGTGCTCACTTATGCTGGGTGCTTCACCATGTATAGACCCCTCTAACTCACTATTGTCTGAGATATCTTTTGCAGGGCTAGGTGCTAAGAAGGACTTAGCGGGAAGGGACAAGAGTTAGCATGGCACTGACAGATTGGACATTAGCACCTGCCAAAGGGAGCAAGCTATCTTAGATCTGGTCCTGTGTAATGAGACAGGAATAATAAATGATCTCCTAGTAAAAGATCCTCTCGGAATGAGTGATCACAGTATGGTTGAATTTGTAATACAGATTGAGGGTGAGGAAATAGTGTCCCAAATGAGCGTACTATGCTTAAACAAAGGGGACTACAGTGGGATGAGGGCAGAGTTGGCTAAAGTAGACTGGAAACACAATTGAGGAATAGTGGAGGACTTTTAAGGAGCTCTTTCATAGTGCTCAACAAAAATATATTCCAGTGAAAAAGAAGGGCGGTATGAGAAAGGATAACCAGCCGTGGATAACCAAGGAAATAAAGGAGAGTGTCAAATTAAAAACCAATGCGTATAAGGTGGCCAAGGTTAGTGGGAAACGAGAAGATTGGGAAAATTTTAAACGTCAGCAAAGAATGACTAAGAAAGCAATAAAGAAAGGAAAGATAGATTACGAAAGTAAATTTGCGCAAAACATAAAAACAGGTAGTAAAAGCTTTTACCGATATATAAAACGGAAAAGATTGACTAAAGTAAATGTTGGTCCCTTAGGAGATGAGAAGGGGGATTTAATAATGGGAAATGTGGAAATGGCTGAGACCTTAAACAATTATTTTGCTTCGGTTTTCGCAGTGGAAGACACAAAAATCATGCCAAAAATTGCTGGTCACGGGAATGTGGGAAGGGAGGACCTTGAGATAGTCACTATCACTAGGGGGGTAGTGCTGGACAGGCTAATGGGAGTCAAGGTAGACAAGTCCCCTGGTCCTGATGAAATGCATCCCAAAGATGGCGGAAGTTATAGCAGATGCATTCGTTATAATCTACCAAAATTCTCTGGACTCTGGGGAGGTACCAGCGGATTGGAAAGCAGCTAATGTAACGTCGAGTGGGGAAAATGCTTGAAGCTATCATTAAGGAAGAAATAGCGGGGCATCTAGATAAGAATAGTGCAATCAAGCAGACGCAACAATGGATTCATGAAGGGGAAATCATGTTTAACTAATTTACTGGAATTCTTTGAGGATATAATGAGCATGGTGGATAGAGGTGTACCGTTGGATGTGGTGTATTTAGATTTCCAAAAGGCATTCGATAAGGTGCCACACAAAAGGTTACTGCAGAAGATAAAGGTACGCGGAGTCAGAGGAAATGTATTAGCATGGATAGAGAATTGGCTGGCTAACAGAAAGCAGAGAGTCGGGATAAATGGGTCCTTTTCGGGTTGGAAATCGGTGGTTAGTGGTGTGCCACAGGGATCGGTGCTGGGACCACAACTGTTTACAATATACATAGATGACCTGGAAGAGGGGACAGAGTGTAGTGTAACAAAATTTGCAGATGACACAAAGAATAGTGGGAAAGCGGGTTGTGTAGAGGACACAGAGAGGCTGCAAAGAGATTTAGATAGGTTAAGCGAATGGGCTAAGGTTTGGCAGATGGAATACAATGTCGGAAAGTGTGAGGGCATCCACCTTGGAAAAAAAAACAGTAAAAGGGAATATTATTTGAATGGGGAGAAATTACAACATGCTGCGGTGCAGAGGGACCTGGGGGTCCTTGTGCATGAATCCCAAAAAATTAGTTTGCAGGTGCAGAGGGTAATCAGGAAGGCGAATGGAATGTTGGCCTTCATTGCGAGGGGGATGGAGTACAAAAGCAGGGAGGTCCTGCTGCAACTGTACAGAGTATTGGTGAGGCCGCACCTGGAGTACTGCGTGCAGTTTTGGTCACCTTACTTAAGGAAGGATATACTAGCTTTGGAGGGGGTACAGAGACGATTCACTAGGCTGATTCCGGAGATGAGGGGGGTTACCTTATGATGATAGATTGATTACACTGGGTCTTTACTCGTTGGAGTTCAGAAGGATGAGGGGTGATCTTATAGAAACATTTAAAATCATGAAAGGGATAGACAAGATAGAGGCAGAGAGGTTGTTTCCACTGGTCGGGGAGACTAGAACTAGGGGGCACAGCCTCAAAATACAGGGGAGCGAATCTAAAACCGAGTTGAGAAGGAATTTGTTCTCCCAGAGGGTTGTGAATCTGTGGAATTCTCTGCCCAAGGAAGCAGTTGAGGCGAGCTCATTGAATGTATTCAAATCGCAGATCGATAGATTTTTAACCAATAAGGGAATTAAGGGTTATGGGGAGCGGGCGGGTAAGTGGAGCTGAGTCCACGGCCAGATCAGCCATGATCTTGTTGAATGGCGGAGCAGGCTCGAGGGGCTAGATGGCTTACTCGTGTTCCTAATTCTTATGTTCTTATTTTCTTATAACCTTCAGAATGCAGTTTGAAGTTGTCAGGCTGGCTGAATGTGCAATTTAACTGAGGTGAACGAAGGGGTACCAGTAATAGACAGACACACATTCTGGTAAACCTATGCTGCATTCCTCCAATATATCCTTCCTAAGGTGTGGTACCCAGAACTGCTCACAGCTACTCCAAATGTGGTCTTACCAAGCCTTTGTACAGCCGCAGCACAACCAGGGCTTTGTATAGTTTCTATCCCCTTGTATTCTAGTCCTCTAGATATAAAGGCCAGCATTTCATTAGCTTTTTGATTATTTTCTGTACCTGTTCATGACATTTTAAAGATCTATATACCTGGACCTCCAAGTCTTTTTGGACCTCAACTATTTTTAGCTTTTCACCATTTAGAAAGTACCTTGTTCTATTCTTTTTAGGTCCAAAGTGAAGCCCTCACATTTGTCTACATTTAAATCTATTTGCCGCAATTTTGCCCATTCAGTTAATCTATCAATATCCCTTTGTAATTTTATGCTTTCATCTGCACTGAAACAGTGCCGCCTATCTTTGTGTCAATGGCAAATTTGAATATGTGGCTTTCTATCCCATCATCTAAGTCGTTAATAAATACGGTGAATAGTTGAAGTCCCAACAGTTGAGGTCCCTGGGACGCCACTAGTACATCCTGCCAAGTAGAGTACCTACTCATTATCCCTACACTCTATCTCCTGTCACTCAGCTAATTTCCTAACCAGGTCAATAACTTGCCTTTAATTCCATGGGCTTCAACTTTAGTTAACGGTCTCTTTATCAAATGCCTTCGAGAAGTCTATATAAATAACATCCATAGACATTCCCCTGTCTGCTACTTTAGTCACCTCTTCAAAAAATGCAATCAAGTTTGTCAGGCATGACCTCCCTTTTACGTTTCCATGCTGGCTTACTCTGATCAGTTAAACATTTTTAAGGTGTTCAGATACCCTATCCGTAATTATAGACGCTAGTAATTTCCCGACAACAGATGTTAAGACTAACTGGTCTATAATTTCCTGGTTTCCCCCTCTCACCTTTCTTAAATATGGAGTGACATGCACAATTTTGTAATCGAAAAGAATGGTTCCTGAATCGAGGGAACTTTGGAAGATTATAGTTACAGCATCTGCAATATGCTCACCTACTTCCTTTAAAACCCCGGGATAGAAACCATCCGGTCCTGGGGATTTGTCGCTCTTTAATGCCATTATTTTTTTCATTACTGTTATTTTGCTTACGTTTTGTCCTTATTCAATATTAGTTTCTTTAGGATTTCCAGCATGCTATCCTGTTCCTCTACTGTAAATTAGCCTTTAATTGACCTCAGGATCTATGCAGATTACTTTCCCACAGGGTTTATATGAGCAACAGCCTTGAAAAGACAGACCAGGATTTGGTGTGGAGAGTGTTGCACTGAGCGATCGTGTGCAATAGGTTTTTAAACAAATTCAGGGACTCCCAGGCCGCCTGGAACTTTTGCGGCTTGGAAGAGTCAATTTTCCACCTGTATGTGGAGCCTGAGAGTATGCAATCCCTCTTCCACTACTTGAAGGGGTTGTTCCTCAACTTCTGACTGCACTTCAGTCCTATGCTCCTGATCTTCGGTTACCCGGTGAGGAGGAGTGGAGTGGGCAAGTCAGAGGATCTCTCATGAGTTTGCTCCTGGGCCTGACCAAGGTGGCCATCAAAAGGTCCAGGCAGTGCATGGTCTAGGGTACTGCCCATCCCGACTGCCTGCCTCTTTTCCATGGCTGTGTCCGTGCCTAGGTGTACCGAGAGAGGGAGCACGCGGTGTTTATTTTTACACATGAGGCTTTCCACGACCAGTAGGCTCTGGAGGGACTGGAGTATATAATCGACCCGGCCAACAACATCATAATTTAGGATTTTAATTTACCAATCAAAATCGGACCTTTTTGTTTACACCCCTTTATAAAGAGGCTCGATTGTCGATTTGATTCTGCTTGGTGACACATTCACCCCACGGACCAGTCAAAAGAGGAATGACAGGCCAGGTTCGCAACTAAAGATTACAACCATGCTCCAGACCTCAGAATACCTATGTGCAATGTCACAAGAGACCACCTAGCCTATGTAAAATATGTGGGAACCTGCTAGGTTGTAATTTTATGACATCCTTTTCAGAATGCATGATTGAGATGTATTTTGGCGCATGCCTTTAAAGCTTTTTGTATGGCGTCCAACTTCACTTGATCTGAAGCTCTTCTACTTTTGCAAAAAAAAAACTTTTTTGCATTCTTAATTTCAGATAAGATAACAGGAAATATGGCATATTAATTATTTTATTCAGACCAAGAAAAACAAATTCTGGAAGGTACAGATGTATTTTACAGCCAATGTAACATTACTTCGCATCATTATTCAATTTTACAAATTCCAAAACGTGTTTTCTAATACAAGCTTCAACCTGCACAGAGAGTTTATTATGTCTCGCAGTTTACTTTTAGATAATTTATTTTTGATTTACAGCATTTGGTCGAGGGTTAACACATGCACTCAGCAGTCACGGAACAAAGGACAGATAGATAGTACTTGGTATTACATTAGACCTTTGATATCTGTGCTGGTTTATAAATTCTAGTACAAAACTATCTTCTATTAATAAACAATTCCTGAAAATATTAGACATGAAGACATCAAAGTAAAATGCTAACAATGATTCATTTAAAAATTCCAATAAATAACAGATATATAATAAATAGTTCAGAAACGTAATCTTGGATCTATTTAATTCAGTGTGTGTTCATCTCAGTTGTGGATGTTCATTCCCAGTTAAAACGCCCAGTAAAATTGAACAATTTTAAATTTGAAAACATTTATGGGCTACTTTACGAGGACACTGCAACTTCCTCAAATAATTATTTACAGATATGTTAGATTACAAAAGCAGTCTTGCAAATACCAGAAACTGTTTGTAAATCTGTCAATAAAATCCAAGATCTTGTGACTATGAACAGGCTGGTTTCCGTCAGAGAGATATCATCACAAGTGGTAGTACAGTTATTGAAATTTACAAATCATTTTGGTGTTTTCAGTAAGACTTAGATTGAAATTAGGACCAAAAATCTTAATGTTTGTTTCTGAGATCAGTATACTGAGCAACTTTTTGAGATACTGCAGCTTTTCATAAGGCTTATAAATAACTGGCTAGCTTTAGTCTTATACGCTACATTAATTAACACTGGAAAAAGTAACCAGGTAGGTCACCACATGTCATCGCCAGCACTACTTCTGGTACTTGCCCTTTCTCTGTTCCTGATCCGTAACACTTCCATAATGCTGCGAGCATAAATATCTCGCAAATTAATGTTGACCACAGAATCAAAAGCTGAATTCTTGGTGAGCTTCTTCAAAGCATCACGGTGTCGAAGGGCTGCGTCTTTCATCTTCAGAGTAAAGTAACAAGAGGAAAACCTGTCGTTTATAATAGCTATGGGTAATGATAAGACCAGTATGCCAGTCAAAATACATAAAAAAGCAATTATCTTCCCGATAGTAGTTTCGGGTCGGATATCCCCATAACCCACAGTGGTCATGGATGTTGTTGCCCACCACCATGCACAGGGAACACTAGAAAACGTTGTCTCTGGGACAGTGTGCTCCACAGCATACTCCACTGTTGAGAAGATAGAAATGCCCACGGACAGGAAAAGGAGGAGTAAGCCAACCTCTTCATAACATAGAGCGACGGTCATTCCTAGAGATTTGAGACCTGTAAAATAACAAACAATAAACCAGTAATGGTGAAAAGAATACTCCAGATATTATACCTGCTAATTCCACACTCTGATCCAATGAATGGTCCACCTGATGTATAATGTTGTAGGACACTACTGCTATTGATAGTTTCATGACTGGGAATGAGAAATGCTATGTGAGTTTATTGCTGAGCTGTGGAAGTTTATTGCTGTGTGGCATAGATGTATTGTAGGAGTTTCTTGGTGGCTTGGAATTGATGTTATAATCAGGACTATTTGGATATACATTGTGATAAAAGCAAACAAGCTGAGATAACTTTAGGTGACAAGCAATAAGGTGTTGGAATGCTCTTTTCTTTCATTGCAGCAAAGACCTTTTCAGTGCTTTGCAAACAGAAACAAAATATATTAGTTAGCAACAGCAATACTCCACTTGTGTGAACCATGGGCCAGTTTCAATTGGGGAGACATTTTCAGAAATGACTGCTTTCTTGTATACACCTTCCACCTCAACATGTTGAAACAATAGTTTTCCATTTACTTTACTTTTTGTAGGTATTTGTGATTTCTCTGAGATCTTTATGAGAGGTTGCTCTTTGTGCATCTTACTGGGTTATTTCTCTCCCACCCCAGAATTTTCTCTCTCACTTAATCACTTGCAACTACACTATCCTCAATTCAGAGGATAACAGTGACTCCAGAGGTATTATTAATATTCTTGGTTCACATATCAAGAGATGTGCTTGTAGAGTGGGAAGACACTTCCCTTGCACATTGTCAGACTAGAATAAATTTGGAAGAAGCCTAAGTTTAAATCTGGGTCTATGAATCCAATACTGTTGCATTGGGGGTGCAAGATAGTCACTTCCTCCCTGTGAAGTAGAATATTGATTTCCAGAAGAAAAGCTAACTGGAGAAGTCAAGAACAAGATATTGCACCTGCTATTTATTAAATTTTTTTTTGCAGAATTTTAGAACTCGTTTTTCAAGCTAAAAATGTAGCCAAAACTATCAGATTATATCACTCGGTCATTGTGATACAGCAACTGTGCAAATAAAGCAAATATTTTCCACCAAAACAGCCTACACAGGTGTGATAAAGCAAATTATCCCTTATACATCTGAAGAATTTGTCATAGTACAGATATTAATTTGATTGCATGCGTAGTTGGCACATGCGTTTAATTATCCTGTTGGCTCTCTCTCGCCATACATTGCACTCAGCTTGATGTGTGCAAACACACAGCACAACCAGTTGGCCAATTTAATTTTCATGCTCGAACTGCAGGAGAGTGCGTATGATCTCTGCAGACATTGGGCTCAATTTTCCCCAGTTATCGGCGCCGTTTTTTTGGCGTGTGTTGCTTTTTTTGGCGTAAATTAAAATATCCAAGTTTCTCTAAAGTTTCTGCACCAGCGTAACTCAGTTAGGTACGATTTTTTAAGGTTAGTATTTTTTTGCATCATAGGGGCGTAACCTGATGTCTGCGCCAACTTACAATTTTTCTAGGACTGGGTATGTGACCACTCCTGAAAAACCTTCTGGGCACTTAAGAAAAACCAGTGCACATTAAAAAATCAGCACAGAAAGACGCCATTGTTTTTATGCAAAGCTTTGGAGGGAGTCAAGAAGACAAAGAATATGCAACATGAAACTTAATTTTTTCAAAGTCAAAAGGGAGAAAATGGAAGTCCAATGCAATTCTTTAATTTTAGATTTTTTTCAAAGTACCATGTTACCCCAAACGTCTCCTCACCGGGCTTGAGGGTCGGTTGGCAGAATCGTTCTCTCACCCGCACATAGAGGCTCGGGGCTCGGCTTCAAAAGAAGCCCGGGGAGGGGGTGGAAGCCGAACTGAAGGGATGAGGACCCTTAGACATACAGCAGCTTCAAAAGAAGCCTGGCAGGGGGTGCCTGTGTCCGGGCAAGGGAACTATTCTGCTGGCCGACCCTTGAGCTCGGTGAGGAGACATTCGGTCGGTGGTGGGCTGGTGCTTTGAAAAAAATCAAAAATTAAAGAATTAGACTTTGTGGTCCCAAATGTCTTAATTGAATGCCTAGCTTCCCGTTCTAAGCAAGCCTATTGTACATGTGCAGACCAGGGTGTGGTCCATACTCGGGCGTTGATCTTGGGGAGAGAGAGAGAGGAAAGAACGTTTGCGTGCTTTGTCCTGCTGTTTTGAGCTTGTTGCAAAGTGTAAGGGATGGTTTGCAGGGGGTTAGCTTTCCCTTCTGACCTTATATGAGCGGTTCCGAATCGCTCCCACACCCTTGGTTCTAGACACTGGAATTATGAAGGGACTGTGACAGACTTGGACAGACAATCGGTTTCAAGGTAGGAAGCAGGTATGGCTTTATTGTGTTTAAAAAGTAAAAGGCACACCCTTAATAACACACACAGACCAATACACACTGAAGAGTACAACACATTGAATAAAATGTCAAATTACAGCCTGTGGGGAAAAGAATACAGCTTAAACTCTAAATGGGGTAAAAAGGAGAATGCAGATACATTTACACAAGTTATCCCAGCCTCCCCCCTCCCAATTCCCCTAACTAACGAAGTTATAGCTCTGAGGGTTCAGGGGCTATGCTCACCAACCCCTTTAGACAGTTGCCGGTGAATCACAGTTTCGGGGTTCGCTGCACTTGGCCTTCTAGGCGAGCCGTACCCCGGACGGAGGAGAGGACTTCGGACTGCGTAGTCTTCGGTTGGGGTGCATCTGTTGATGCGCTAAGTTGCGTTTCGGATGTATGTTTCGGATGTACCCACTTTCTTTGGTCAGGAATAGTTTCAGTTCGTCCCTTTTGGTAATTTCTCACCCGTTGGGTTGTTCAGAAGTAGATTGTAGAGTGGAAATAAATGTTGATTCTTCGGTTTTTACTGAGTTGGTTTTGGTTGGTGGTTTCGCTGGTTGTGGTGGCCCGGGTTTGTCAATTTGGTTGCTGACAACCTTCCATTTCGTGGGCCTTGTGTTCAGTCGGTCCTTGACGATTTCTTGTAGGTTCCTTCACGACTCCATTTCTTCACTCTGGCTGCTTGTGTCTGTCTCTGTGTTCCAGTCTCTGTGTTCTGCTAGTTTGAGTTCTGCTCGTCTTTTCTTGTAAAACTGGGGGATAGATATATCCCAAAAAAAGGCTCCGTTATCTCCCATTAAATCTCTTGGGCTCGGTTTAAACTGTCTTCCATTGATTTTCAAATGTCTCCTTTGTCAGCAGTAACTCGCTTAGGGTGTGTGAATGTGCTATCACTGGTTTTGCATTGTTTTAGGATTGTCTAGTTTTTCTGACCATGATTTCCATTGTGCTTGATTGGGTAATTCGATTATCTCTTAGGGGGTGAATAGTTCCCCCAGACAGTATGGGATCCTTAATACATGAATTTGGCCCCACCTCCTGTATTTGGTAACTCTTTTTCGCAGCCAAAATGTTGTAGAATCTTAAAATTGATATGCTCCTTCCCATAGATGTTTAGGGGATCTCAAGCTTCTGTAATTTAGGTCCATTTTGAATTCCCTTTCCTATGAGTCCAAACACTGGGGGGGGGGAGGGTCTCCATGAATGCATCCCCTTTTATCCCCCGCAGGCTTCGTCTGGCCCTTTAAACTCATTTTAAAAGCCCAGAAAGGGATTTTTCTCCTCTGTAGGGGAAAGGTACCTGGAATCTTTGCGAGATATTGGTAAATTCTACAAAAGCTACAATTTAATTATGGGGGCAATATTGATAATGCCATACCTCGTGCAAGCTTTCGGCATGATGGTGCTGTGGAATGGAAGATTGGTTAGACATCATCGCATGAGGAACCTCAGAGCACGTAGGATGATGGGCAGGAGACCTTACCCACATCGGGTATATCAAGTCAGGCATTCATGCCTGCACCTGAGTGATGCAGACTGTGTGGGAAGGCTGTGTTTCTGCAAAGAAGTTGTATCCGAGATCTGGGAGTTAGTAAAAGCAGGCCTGCACGCTAGAAGTGTCAGGATAACTGCTTTTTCAGTTGAAGGTTACAGCTGCACTTTCATTTTATGCATCTGGATCATTCCAGGCCACAACTGGGGATGTGTGTGCCATTTCTCAACATGCAACACATATCTGCATTCAGCAGGTGACTGCTGCACTATATGCCCAGAGGAATGACTACATAAGAACATAAGAACATAAGAATTAGGAACAGGAGTAGACCATCGAGCCCCTCGAGCCTGCTCCGCCATTCAACAAGATCATGGCTGATCTGGCCGTGCACTCAGCTCCACTTACCTGCCCGCTCCCCGTAACCCTTAATTCCCTTATTGGTTAAAAATCTATCTATCTGTGACTTGAATACATTCAATGAGCTAGCCTCAACTGCTTCCTTGGGCAGAGAATTCCACAGATTCACAACCCTCTGGGAGAAGAAATTCCTTCTCAACTCGGTTTTAAATTGGCTCCCCCGTATTTTGAGGCTGTGCCCCCTAGTTCTAGTCTCCCCGACCAGTGGAAACAACCTCTCTGCCTCTATCTTGTCTATCCCTTTCATTATTTTAAATGTTTCTATAAGATCACCCCTCATCCTTCTGAACTCCAATGAGTAAAGACCCAGTCTACTCAATCTATCATCATAAGGTAACCCCCTCATCTCCGGAATCTGCCTAGTGAATCGTCTCTGTACCCCCTCCAAAGCTAGTATATCCTTCCTTAAGAAAGGTGACAAAAACTGCACGCAGTACTACAGGTACGGCCTCACCAATACCCTATACAGTTGCAGCAGGACCTCCCTGCTTTTGTACTCCATCCCTCTCGCAATGAAGGCCAACATTCCATTCGCCTTCCTGATTACCTGCTGCACCTGCAAACTAACTTTTTGGGATTCATGCACAAGGACCCCCAGGTCCCTCTGCACCGCAGCATGTTGTAATTTCTCCCCATTCAAATAATATTCCATTTTACTGTTTTTTTTTTCCAAGGTGGATGACCTCACATTTTCCGACATTGTATTCCATCTGCCAAACCTTAGCCCATTCGCTTAACCTATCTAAATCTCTTTGCAGCCTCTCTGTGTCCTCTACACAACCCGCTTTCCCACTAATCTTTGTGTCATCTGCAAATTTTGTTACACTACACTCTGTCCCCTCTTCCAGGTCATCTATGTATATTGTAAACAGTTGTGGTCCCAGCACCGATCCCTGTGGCACACCACTAACCATCAATTTCCAACCCGAAAAGGACCCATTTATCCCGACTCTCTGCTTTCTGTTAGCTAGCCAATTCTCTATCCATGCTAATACATTTCCTCTGACTCCGCGTACCTTTATCTTCTGCAGTAACCTTTTGTGTGGCACCTTATCGAATGCCTTTTGGAAATCTAAATACACCACATCCATCGGTACACCTCCATCCACCATGCTCGTTATATCCTCAAAGAATTCCAGTAAATTAGTTAAACATGATTTCCCCTTCATGAATACATGTTGCGTCTGCTTGATTGCACTATAAAGGGCAGAGCTGGCTGCTTGGAGACAAAGAATATGGCCTCATCACCTGGCTCATGGTGCCCCTACACCTAACCCAGATGGAAGTTGATCGGGGATACAACATGTCGCAGATTGCGACGCGCAGCATAATAGAGAGCACCATTGGCATTGGCATCTTGAAACTGCATTTCCGATGCCTGGACCATTCCGGAGGCAACTTGCAATACTCCCCTGAGATTGTCGGTCAGTTCACTGTTGTGTGCTGCATGCTGCATAACTTAGCCATCATGAGGCAGCAGCAGCTGGTAATAGAAGACCCACCTGAGGTGAGAGTGGCTGCTGATGAGGAGGAAGAGGAGGAGGAGGAGGAGGAGAAAGAAGCCATGCAACTACCTGAACCTGGAGCACGATGGCAGAGGAGGGTGGGCCATTGTACCCCTTTACTGATTGCTGGAGACTTGCGCCAGCAGCTCATCCGTGAACGCTTTGCTGCCTGAAGGCTCAGTGGCAACTATTCCAAATGGACCATGTTTACTGCTTGGACCTGTTCCGTAATGTTGTGTTGTGTTAATGGAACAAATAATAGAAATGTTACTTCTTTAGTTCAAAATGGAACAAATAATGGAAATGTTTCAGTTATAATTTAAAATATATTTTATTCAAAAGTTTAACACTTTTTTGTACTTAACTTAACTTTAATAAAAATATTCTCATGTCAAACTTTAAAGTTTTCAGTTAAGATCACTTACAAACTTTTAAACTTGCAAATTTACATCACTTACAAAAAACTTTTAATTTGAGAACAGTTACAACAGTAACGACAACAACAGCAGCAGTAAAGAAAGGCTGCACCCATCTCTCCTCCACCTTATTCTAAGACCGCCCACTGCGCTTGGTCTTGTTGACTCCACCCCTGCCCGCAGGCGGTGGCGCAGCGTTTTTCGGGTTGGTACCAAGCTTATTCTTTCGAGCAGCTCGGGTAATGCGCACTTCTTCATGGGGGGCGTGGGCAGGCGGTAATGTGGAGGGCCCAGCTTGGGCCTCTTCAGAGGCTGGTCTGGGGATTCGAGTGGGAGTGGCAGTTGATTCCGTCAATGGCCGCGGGGTCTGGGCGTGTTCCCATATTGTAGCAGCTAACTCCAATATTCCCTTCTTCATGTGTCCTGACAGTGTCTCAATTACCTGCAACAATTCCTCCATCATGTTCACTGACAGTGTATTAGCTACCTGCGACATTCCCTCCCTCATTTTCACCGACAAGTGTATCAGCTACCTGCGACATTCCCTCCCTCATATGCCCGGACAGTGTTCCCATTTCTCTTGAGAGTGTTGTTACTTGTCCCGACAGACTCTATACCTCATCACCCACCCCACTGATAGTGTCCAGGAGCGGTCGCGTACGGTCAATGCTCTCCACACCCATTGCCGTCATCTGAACCACATCTGTTAGATCTTGCACCTCAGGAGAGCGCAGTCAAGCTCTCCTTTCCCTCCTCACCCTGTGGCTCACTGCATCCCACTGGAACCTGCAACCTCGGATGGTGGGGGCCTGGATGTGCCTCGCTGCATCCCACTGGGACCCCACAGCCTGGGACGGTGGGGCCCTGGGTGTGCCTCGCTGCACCCCACTGGAATCCCCAGCCTCAAACTGTGTGAAACCATAGAATGTTCCAACACTCATACCACTTAGGAAAGGGGCTGGCACCTCAATGGCCAGCACCTGCATCTCCTCCAGCATGAGTACAACAGTGGGGGCTTCATCGTCCCCCTGCCCCTCCTCCTCACCCCCGTGCTCTTGGTCTGGAAGGTGGGATTGGAAGATGTTCTCCTCTTCAGGTTCGTCCATGTCTGAATCTTCTTCTGCATCAGCTTCATCCTCATCAGGGTTGGCCTCAAGTTCTGCAAAATATAACAGAACAGACAAATAGTTAGCAGCAGAGGAGGGGGCAGGGTGGGTGGCATGAGTAGGCACCATAGCGCAGGCAGCAGGCTGATTTGAAGGACCACGATGAATCATAGCACTTTGCATCAACCAAAGTGTAGCTCATGGAGAACATGTCCATGAACCGAAGCATGGCTAGCCCGCGCAGTACTTGACCTTTAGTAAAGCCAGACTGTGGAATTTGCAGGACTTACCCTCTCCTTCGAGTGTGGGCCCAGCTTGTGCAGTGGTGGTTGCTTTTCTCCAGGGCGGACTCATCAAAGCAGTGACCCTGTCTTCCAAGTGTGTCAGTGGGTGCAGATTTGCCGGGCCTCCTCCTGTTCGAGTTCTCTCTCTTTTGTTGTGTGCCACCTTCCTCTGCAAAGATGAA
Source organism: Pristiophorus japonicus (assembly GCF_044704955.1). NCBI lineage: Eukaryota > Metazoa > Chordata > Chondrichthyes > Pristiophoridae > Pristiophorus > Pristiophorus japonicus. The sequence continues at coordinate 369,727,455 of NC_091977.1, read as the reverse complement.
AGTATAACTTTTTAGAGAGGGTGTCTTTCTGCTGGGTGGGACGTACAGATGGTCACACAATTGCAATTCCAGTGAATAAATGAAAATATTACTTACACTAACTACTTGACCAAGTTCTGCCATGGGGTGTTTTTGCACTGGCCTGCAGACTTTGGGGTGATCACCATTGCACAGTAATCTTCTGCAAGTTGGTTCCAGCGTTTCTTCATTCTTTTGATGTAACTTTTATGTGACCTCTGCTGGTGTCCAGCTGGTGCCATCTGGCCTCAATTAAAGTGACCAGTGCCTCCACTTCATCCTGTGAGAAATTCTTAGTCCTTGAGCCGTGTTACATATTGCAGCTCTGATTTTTTCACTCAGAATTAAAGTTCTCACACAGCACTCAAATTTCTCACACACAAGTGGCTCTTAAAAAATGGCTGAATGCAGACCAGGAGGTGTACTGGGCATGTGTGCCCATGGCAGTCACGTAAAAAACATAATTTTCTTTTTCGCGCATGTGCAGAAGGGGTGAGCATCGTTTTTTCAGCACAGACAGTAGGCTCCATTCGCCGAAGCTAAAGGACAGGCTGCATGGCACCAATTTCAAAAATTAGAATGGGGAAACTTGCAAGTTACTTTTTTGAGTTGTCAGGGCCAAAGAAAATGGGCATAACTCTTGAAATATGCCAAAAAACGGCATTGGGGAAAATTGAGCCCATAGAAAGGTAGAATATTAAATCTATCAAGTGAACAGCTAAGCGTATTTTAATCTTGGATTTGCAGCCGAATTATGCTGCCTAATTTCTTATGTTACTTTAGTGGTATTCCAACCATTTGCTGACCACCCAACTTTCTTTTCTGGCTCCCTTCTCAGCTGACATTGTTAACGGTTCTCTGTCCTCAGGTACTGTCCCCCTCTTCCTCAAATCTGTCGTCATCACCGCTCTCCTCAAAAAACAACCCTTGATCGCTCCATCCTTGCAAACTACCAACACATATCTAAGCTCCCCTTCTTCTCTAAATTCCTTGAAGATTTTGTCACGTCCCAAATCCGTGCTCATTTTTCCTGCAACTCCATGTTTGAATCGCTCCAATCAGGTTTTTGCCCCTGGCAAAGTACCGAAACAGCTCCTATCAAAGTCGCAAATGACATCCTTTGTGATTGTGACAAAGGCAAACTATCCCTCCTCGTCCTTCTTGACTTGTCTGCAGCCTTTGTCAAGGTTGACCACTCTATCCTTCTCCAATGCCTCTCCACCATTGTCCAGCGGGGTGGGACTGCGCTCGCCTGGTTCTATTCTTATCTATCTAATCGTAGCCAGAGAATCACCTGCAATGGCTTCTCTTCCTGCTCCTGCACCGTTACCTCTGGTGTCCCCCTCTATCCTTGGCCCCTCCTATTTCTCATCTACATGTTGCCCCTTGATGACATCATCCGAAAACACAGCGTCAGTCACGTACGCGGATGACACCCAGCTCTACCTCTCCCTATCACTTTTCTTGACCCCTCCATGGTCTCTAAATTGACAGACAGCTAGTCTGACATGTATTTCTGGTTGAGCAGAAATTTTCTCTCATTAAATATTGGGAAGACCGAAGCCATTGTTTTCGGTCCCTACCACAAACTCCTTTCCCTAGCCACTGACTCCATCCCTCTCCCCAACTTCTGTCTGAGGCTGAACCACACTGTTCGCAACCTTGCTTTCATATTTGACCCTGAAATGAGCTTTCAACCATTTATCCACAGGAAAACTAAGAGCGCCTATTTCCACATCTGTAACATAGCCCGTCTCAGCTCATCCACTGCTGAAACCATCATCCATGCCTTCTCTACCTCTAGTCTTGACTATTCCAACACACTCCTAGTTGGCCTCCCACATTCTACTTGAGGTGACCCAAAACTCGGATGCCCATGTCCTAACTCGCACCAAGTCCCGCTCCTGTGCTCACTGACTTACATTGGCTCCCAGTTAAGCAACACCTCGATTTCAAAATTCTCATCCTTTTTTTCAAATCCCTCTATGGCCTCACCCCTCCCTATCTCTGTAATCTCCTACAGGCGCACAACTCTCCGAGATCTCTGAGCTCCTCTAATTCTGCCCCCTTGAGCATCCCTGATTATAATCGCTCAACTATTGATGGCCATGCCCTCTGTTGTCCAGGCCCCAAGCTCTGGAATTCTCTGCCTAAATCTCTCCACCTCTCTTTCCTCCTTTAAGACGCTCCTCGAAACCTACTTCTGGTCACCTGCCCTAATTTCCCCTTATGTGACTTGTTTTGTCTCATAATATTCCTGTGAAGGGCCTTGGGATGTTTCTATACGTTAAAGGCGCTATATAAATACAAGTTGTTGTTGTTGTCATAGAAACATAGAAAATAGGTGCAGGAGTAGGCCATTCGGCCCTTCGCTCCTGCACCGCCATTCAATGAGCTCATGGCTGAACATACAACTGAACATCAAAATTTTGGGGTTGAAGGACCCCTTTTCAAATTGATTAGTAATCACAGATCCCCCCATCTAAATTACAATACTATATAATACTCATAACATGAAAATGCTGCCTGTAAAGAGTGTTTTAATTATGCTTTTAAGGATACAGGGAGTCAAAATTCAGTATCGCTCCGTTTGGGGGTGGTAACCGAGGCAAGGTTGGATTTCCTGCGCCCGGCGCGGAAGTGCTGCCCCGGCTGAGAAATTGGGGTTACCGGCCCTGACAGGGAGTGGAGCACCATGTCTGGCGCTCCGCTTTCTCTTGGGGGCAGGACCAGGGTGGTAAGTGTGTGAATTTTCCAGCGCTGGCACGAGCACGGGTCCCGCTAGAGAGGGCACGCTGCGAGCTCTGCAGTGGGCCGAGGGCCCTCCACTACGCCACTGGGGGTGCAGGATGCCATGGCCACAGACCAGCACAGAAGTGGAGTGCCGGGCTGCACCATTGCGGCACGGATCCATGAAATATATGGTCAGCCGTACAAAAAAAAATGGCACTGCGCACCTCCCCATTAATTTTCTCCCCGCGAGCGGAGTGCGGCACGGACCATGACCCGCAAGATTAGCGCTGCATTGCCTGTGGCGACCCCACGCGGCACTGCCCAATTTCCGCTGCAAAATTGGGTCGTTGCGCACGGCGATTTGTCATCGGCGGCAGCACAGTGGCCCAGGGTACTACCTGTGCGAGTGGGGTGCTGTTGGTTTTACACCTCCGCTAACTCCCACGCGATTTCGTGTGAGCTGATAGAGCGCACGCCCCCCCGCCACTGGATGAGAAATCCTTGCGCCCCGTTAGCGCCCCTTGATTTGATAATGGGGAAACTATGCAAATTTCTCCCACCCCACCCCCAACACCAGGTATTTACTTACAGATATCAGTAGGCACCTACTTCTCACACCAATTCTGGGCACTGTGGAGCCACAATGGTCACTATTAGCAACTGAGTGCTGGACAATTTTTAAAGCCGTCAGCAGGTTGGCCAAGGTGAGTGAGGGCTCGAGCACCCATGTACATGGTGGGATGCTGCTGGAAGCATGACTCACCACCATACTGTCCCACTGGCATGTTCTGTTAATACTGCATTGTGGCATTGTACATACTTGTGAAAACACGTTCGGGCACGTGTTTGAAAGGCCCCGCAGGCGCTCCGATCACGTGTCGGGGGGTTGGCACAGTGTCGCGGTGCCAGGGAGAGAAATCGGCTCGACCAGCAGGGAGCGCTCATTGCGAAGTCAGTGAGAGTTGTGGGCCTCTCTAAGGATGCGTGCCCAGCGGTTGAGAATAATTCGCAAGAACTGAATCAGTTTCGATTTTATGTAAAGTGCCCTCCCCATAGAATTTAACTACTGAGATTTTGAAGCATCATTCCACCAAGATCCAAAAAGCCTAACAAACTATGGGTCATTTAAAGTATCTCTGAGTCACATTTGAAGCGGGGACTTGCTGTCTTCAAGCAGGTGTCCTGCTTGCGTACCAGAAAGAGGTTTGTATTGGGCCCCATGAAGAAAACAGAGGGATCGGAGGAGGTAAGTCGTACAGGGGTATTTTGACTATTTCCTACCCGGTTTTCGCCAGGTAGGGAAGGGGGTTGAAATCTCCCCCCCACCCTGGTCTTTCCATAGCAATTCCCAGTTAAGGGTTATCTTCCCTTATCGTCACAGATCTCAACTCAAAATGTCATCTTCGACTCCAAGGGACTGCCTAAGAAGAGAAGACACAAATTGACTTAACCCTGAGCTTATAAAATTGAAACTGCTGCATAGTATTAGTAAGGAAAAAAAATGGCTGTTTATATTGGGAAAACTGCCAGAGCATATAGTGATTGATGCAGAACTGAATACCATTGAAAAGCATAGTCCAATTAGATGTTAGTGGCAATGTAATAATGTGTCGCCATGCTCGTTCCATGTCACGAATTTCCTGTGCAATTGTATCATGGCTACAATCTGTGGGCTAGACTTTCCCGAGAGCTCCTCAACACTCGATTGCCCTAACAGAAAAACCGCTAACGTTTGGTAAGTAATGCTGGTGAAAATTTCCAGTTTTAAGTTAAAACTAATTAAAACTAATCGCCCGATGAGAAAATGGGTCTTGCACCATTATTCTTGACAGTTTTCTCGGCGGTTATGGGTTTACTAACTAGCGTTTTTTTTAAAATTTAGTCCGAGGCTGTGGTTGGGCCTAAGGAGGAGGGAAAACATTAAAAACAAATTCCACAAAAAAAAAGTTAAAAAACATTCCCAAGACACTTTTATACAAAATCATCATTTATAATTTAAAAAAAAATAAAGAACCTTGTATTATGTCCTGATAATGACTCCACGAGGCAATGTGTTGTACTTGAACTGTAGTGACCTTAGTCCTTTATTTGTAACTCCAAAGTGAGAATCACATGGTGGCCTGCCTTTTATACTAGGCCAGGCACACCTATACAGATAACTTACAAGTCTCCCACTGCAGTGCCCTCTGGTGGTACATCATGTGTAATGGTACCAGCAGTAAACATGTAGGATACATGACATCACTCTCCCCCAAGTTCTTAGTGCAAATCGCCTTCATGCATTGACTGTGCTCTGGGCTTAGCTCTATCTGGTTGACTCTTGAAGGGTCATTTCCATCTTGGGTGAGTAGGTGGTGTTTCGTTGGCAGTAGGGGTGCTGGTGGTTTTTGTTTATGCGTCCATGATCACTCTATTCTCTCCACCCCCCACCTACAGATTGTGCCGGGGGCTCATTACCTTCATATACATTCAAGTCCAAAAAGAAAGATTTGCATTTACCGCATCACATTCGTGGTACCATTGTGAGGCAAGTACCTTTAACTGGTGGGGTGCATACTTGATATACTCTTGGAGTCAGTGCTGGGGTCAGCACCGGAGCTTGAGGACAAACTAGTACCAGAACTGCTGGATGGTGTCCAGGTAGTCTGATGGCGGCGTGGTGCCCAGTGCTGGCAGTGGGAACCCGGTTAGCTCAAGTTGCCTGCCCTCGGGGTTTTGCAGTTGCTCCTAGAGTCGGGCAGGTTCACAGATGCCTGTGACCTCCCTGTCCTTTCTTTGCGCCCCAGGTCGCTGCTGCTCCCTGAGGAGCAATCGTTGAGCAGTGCACAGGGAACTGCTGACTCGCTTTCCTGGGCGTTATTTGGTTTGAGATCCTGGCTAGTCGCGGTCCTATTTGGGAGAACCGTTGTGGGTGATCCTTCGTTCCCGGGTATGGCCTTGGTGGCGATTGGATCTGGGGGCTGCGTTTTGGCATGGTTTCTTCTTTCAGGCTCGTGGCGATTGGTGCCATCGGGTGCCTGAGAGGTGGAGCCGATCAGGGGCAGGGTATCGATACCGGTGCCGTTGCCCTCCTGCGATCGCTTGCTCTATAGCTCGTATGTGTTGGCTACTTGTGGCCACACTCCATGGTGCATAACTCTGGTCCCAGGGACGCAGGCTACAGCATTGGGTAGCTCGCTGGACCTGTGTGCCCCCGATGGGTGTTTGCCCGCTGCATTAACTGAATGCAGTTGAAATCCTACATCGCACAACATTTCATTACTCATTGTGAATAAACAGTAGCTTCGATCGCAATCGCACAACATTTCTTTGCTTATTGCATGTACACAACTCTGATCATCAATTACACATTTTACATCTAACTCACAGTTGCTATTACATTGATGGGCAGGTCCACATTCTCACTTAAAGTGTGGTGGGTTGCTGGCCTCCTTTAAGAGAGCCTTGCTATCTTTACCCCAATCTTTTTCCTCAGTGCATCACCTCGTGGTCTGGGCGCCATCTTTCCTCCATCCACTATGTCGACTGCGGTGATCCTTTTCTCCCCGGGTTCTGCCACCGAAGCTGGGAAGTCGCCTGTGGATCCGATTTTCTTCCTCCAGAGTCCTGCCACTGGAGCCTGGAAGGTGCATTCGGGTCGTCTCACCTGGATCATCTCCACGCAGTCGTGTTGGGTGGGCTGTGCCTCGGGTGCTGTGCTGTGCTATCTGGTGCTGGGTCCAACCTCAGATGAGGGCTTGCTTTGTCTCTGAGCGCGGGGGACATCGATCGCTGGAGGGATGAAATCTTCCCAACTCCAATGGATCTTCTCCATCCACCTTCTTCCGATTAATGTTGGTCCGTCACCTGCAACAATCCACAGGGGTAACTTGTGCACAGCGCCATCATGGAGTACCGTTACATCTGCACTACCAACGACTGGGATAAGTTCATTGGTGTAGGTGAGCAGCTTTGCCTGAACCGGGTCCAACTTGGGTCGTTCAGCTTGATTGTCCCATAGCCTCTCAAAGGCTTCTTGATTCATTACTGACTGGCTCGCACCCGTGTCCACTTCCATGAAGACTGGAACGCCATTTATCTCGACTTCCATTCTCAATGGAGAACATTTGGTGGTGCAGGTAAACATACCATATACCCCATCGTGGGCTGAGCTACCTCTCTGACTATCGTTTCATAATCCGCGCTGGATTCATAGCCATCTGCAGACTCTTCATCAACACAGTGAGTCATATTTATTTTACACATTTGCTGGAGGTGGCCCTTTGTGCTGCAGCCTTTACTCACATAGTCTTTAAAGCAGCATTGATGAGCTCTGTTATTCCCTCTGCAACGTCAGCGTGGAATTACTTGGTTAGCCCCCCTCGGCGGACTCTGAGTTAAGGTACCCGGAGGCCTGTTCTCTCTTCCCTGAGAAGATTCGCGTTCTACAGCCCAACCTCTAAAAGGTGCCATTCTGTGTACATTACTTGCCGGGTTTGAGTCCTGAGAATAAGTCATCCGCCTTGAGCCGCAGGTTGAGGTCATGAATGCCTGGCTCACGGAAATGGTCGAACCTCTCCACAAAGGCGTCCCAATCATCACCATCGGCGAACTGATGCAACGTACCAAAGTTAGCCATTTTCGCATGAAGGTCCGTAATCTCGTTGCCAATTGTTATGTCCTTGGATGCTCTGATAATGACTCCACGAGGCAATGTGTTGTACTTGAACTGCAGTGACTTTAGTCCTTTATTTGTAACTCCAGAGTGAGGATCACACATGGTGACCTGCCTTTTATACTAGGCCAGGCACACCTGTACAGGTAACTTACAAGTCTCCCACTGCAGTGTCCTCTGGTGATACATCATGTGTAATGGTACCAACAGTAAACATGTAGGATACATGACTCCTGTAACTTACCTTTCTTTGCAGAGTACTCACCTACCACCCTGTTAAAGCAGCTTTTACAGGGCGGTTCTCTCAGCGATCTGGATGGGCTTCTGGTGAGGCCCAACTTACGCCCTGGTAATTTTCTCGGCGGTGCACGTCGGTGGTTTGGTCCCAGCGTTTTCAGATTTGGGCGATACCATTAAAAAAATAATGGGGAAACTTTCGCCGGGCGTAAAAATAGCTGTACCGCTGAGAAAATCGCCGAGAACCTGCTGAAAATGATAGGAAAGTTTTGCATGTGTCTTTATTTCTGTTTTTCACTTTCATTTTCTTTAAGATGTGGTGGACTTTTTAGTTTTCAACTTTTGAATCACAGAACAATATGCACCATTCAATCATTTCAATTACCTGCGGCCGTGGACCCCCTGGAAAGTCTCTACGGACCCCCAGGGATCCGCGGACCCCAGTTTGAGAAAGACTGTGTTACTTTACTAGAGATGGTCTCACACCTTCTGGCTTCAGTACACTCAGGACTCACTTCAGGATCTGATTGCTAAGTTGCAGGACCATTTATGCATCAGAAACCAGTTTACCATGATATAAAAGTGGCAGCTTACAGTTATATTTGAGCCAAGGTTTTAAATTATTTTTTACGTTTATTACTACTGTATGAAAATAATTTGTAACCTAACCTGTCTCACAACATAATCAAAAATAATGTGTCAATACCATATTTAAGAACTGCAGTAGCTAACTCTGATATTCCCTCACTCTAAATATTCCTTAGTGAGTTTAAAGGTGTTATACTGTCTTGGATCAATAAACATCAGCAAGATAGAGATTCACGAATTTTGGAAGACGACAAGCAATGCATTCACTATCTCTACAGCCACCTCATTCAAAACCCTAGGATGTGGGTCATCAGGTCCAAGGGATTTATCGGCTTTCAGGCCCATTAATTTCTCCAGTAGTATTTTTTTTTACTAATACTAATTTCTTTCAGTTTCTCATTCTCGCTAGACCCTTGGTACTCCACTATTTCCGGGAGGTTTTTCGTGTCTTCTCCGTGAAACACGCTATTGTCCTCTGGGAAAGATGTCCTGGATCACAAAAAGGATGACCTTCCTTGCATTCACCTCATTCAGTAGCATCTCCACTTTCCCAGCCATCAAACAGGATGTTCAGGTGCTGTATTGTCCCATTATTTCCCCACACACTCTGCTTCCTGCTCCACATTTATTTTGCAGGTTTTGTGCCCCCAGACTTTGTAAAGGGTGAAACATACATTAGAACCATTTATATTATTATTAAAGGCTGAACTACATTTTGCCCCACATGCAGCCACATATTTTTAAGAGTTTGCACCCCACAAGTACCTTCTCACCATTCCGTCAAGGCAGAATGTGACCACGTGTGGCATCAAGGAGCCCTAGTAAAACTGAAGCCAAGGGGAATCAGGGGAAAAACTCTCCACCGGGTGGAGTCATACCTAGCACAAAGGAAGATGGTTGTGGTTATTGGAGGTCAATCATCACAGCCCCAGGACATCGCTGCAGGAATTCCTCAGGGCAGTGTCCTAGGCCCAACCATCTTCAGCTGCTTCATCAATGACCTTCCCTCCATCATAAATTCAGAAGTGGGGATGTTCACTGTTGACTGCAGTGTTCAGTGCCATTGGCATCTCCTCAGATAAAAAAGTAGTCCATGCCTGCATGCAGCAAGACCTGGACAACATTCAGGCTTGGGCTGATAAGTGGCAAGTAATATTCACACCACACTGGTGTTAGGCAATGACTATCTCCAACAGAAGAATCTAACTACCACCGCTTGACATTCAACGGCAATACCGTCGCTGAATCCCCCATCATCAACAGCCTGGGGGGGGTCACCATTGACCAGAAACCTAACTAGCCCAGCCACTTAAGTACTGTGGCAACAAGAGCAGGTTAGAGATTGGGTATTCTGCGGCGAGTGTCTCACCTCCTGACTCCCCAAAGCCTTTCCACCATCTACAAGTCACAAGTCAGGAGTGTGATGGAATACTCTCCACTTGCCTGGATGAGTGCAGCTCCAACAACACTCAAGAAGCTCAACACCATCTAGGACAAAGCAGCCTGCTTGATTGGCATCCCATCCATCACCTTAAACATTCACTCCCTGCACCACCATGGCTGCAGTGTGTACCATCTACAAGAAGCACTGCAGCAACTCGCCAAGGCTTCTTTGGCAGCAATTTCCCCTCCAAGTTACACACCATCCTGACGTGGAAATATATCGCCATTCCTTCATCATTGCTGTGTCAAAATCCTGGAACTCCCTCCGTAACAGCACTGTGGGAGTACCTTCACCACACGGACTGCAGCGACTGAAGGCGGCGGCTCACCACTACTTTCTCCAGGGCAATTAGGGATGGCCAATAAATATTAGCCTTGCCAGCCACGCCCACATCCCAGAAACAAATGGGAAAAAAATCCATTTGGTGAGTTCCCAGAGCAAAGCTTAATATGGGACTGGAGCTGGCATGATTTAGTAATTAGAGCCAACTCAACTCTTGGAAATCTAGATTTGCTTTGCTTGATATCAGTGAATATTGTACTTGTTCACCATTTTGTTTTTGGTCCTGCAGCACATCTACCCACGATTTGTTTACTCGTATTCCGTGTGCAGTGTAAATCTGTATTGTTAGGGAGCTTTTATATTTGTTTTTCTTCTGATCTCCGTGGAGAAAACCTCCCTTACATTTTCTTTCATTTGTACTGTTATTTATTCTGGCGTATGTATAGGTCTGTTTAAGACTACTTAAGGGGAAATCGGCCAAGAATATCACTAATACAATCTAGCAGAGCTGATTCTCTGTGTCCAACTAGTTGCATCATGATGTTATTTTGCATTATTATCAAGCATACTGGCATGTTGAAGTGGTTGAATCCAATTACTCGGCCACAGAGGAAGTCATTGTACATTTTACTAATAATCAGAAAATGCATGAAAAGGTGAGACTCTGCTATCACTGATTATAAGGAGGTTAGAATGCTTACACTTGAGAGGGCCATTGACCTCACATGACCTACGTGTCAACTGTTAATAGCACTCTAGGATGGTAAAAGCATCTTTAGTCTAATCGCTCTTTATTTTTGACTCTGATTGAACTATGTCTCCTCTTCTCTGATTAACTAACTGATGATGTGGAAACAACCTCATTAGACTTCATTGTTTTAAATACAATGCGCCTGGGCAGCAGAAGAAATGACACATAATTAAAACTTCTCAAAACTGCAAGGCAAATCAGAATACCTCTACTTAGTTCTATTGTTGATAATTAATCCATCTGTGAGAGTGGAAGAATGATATGTGCTGTCAGGAATACCAATCTTTTTTATTGTCTTAGAGTAAAAGAAGGACTTCGAACAATCATACTTCAGAACCTTGAGGGGAATAAAATTAATAGCAATTATATCTCAAAGAAAACCCTGGGGTAGAAATTTCCACCCGCCCGAAACAAGGCACACGCATCCCATTTCACTGGTTTTTACCGCAGCTGTGGTTGAGTTTGCCATTTGAGCGAAATTCCGCTCTTTGTTGTTTTTTTATTCGGTCTGGAAGTCGCTCTTAATGGGGGCTACGCGAGAGGGGCGGATACGGGGAAGTGGCAACATCTGAGGGGCAGAAGTTGGGGGCGGTGTGCAGTGATCGTCACAATGACGTCATCACGGCGCCGCGTCACCACGGCTCTCCCCTTCACCAGGGTGGGTTTCGGCCAGATCAGCGCAGGTGCCTGGCATCCAAGAGGGAGTGCCAGGCTGCCTGTTGGCGGCCTGGCTGAACCCAGGGGCATAATTGTCGAGCCGACCTGTCAGTTGGCCGACAAAAAAAACATGGTGGCAGCAGCAGTGCATCCGCCGCTTTAAGGGAAGCCGCACCACCATTGCAGAAGGCCACAGCCTCACTGGACCACCAGGAAAAAACAGGTTTTGGTACCGCTAGGCGGGCCAAAGATTTTCAGAGGGGAATGTCGCCATCGGGGAGTTAGATCGGTGATATGCACGGTGATGACGCACTTACGACGGATTAGCAGCAGCAGAGCAGTAGGGGAGGGGGGAATCGAGGCACCGGCGGGAAACCTTGGAAGGGAAATTGGGCTATCAGCAGCCATTCCATGAAAAGTCGACGGCCAATCCATTTCGCAGCGTGGCCACCAATTTGCGGTGGTAACACGCCTTAAGGAGAGGGGCAATTTTGGCCCCCCTCTGTCAAACATTTTGATGACCCCGCCACCAGTTCTACCAAATCTTAGAACCCCTCCAGTGGAGCTAAACTCCAGGCTGCTAATTGCCAGTTATCTACCTTCAGCCTACTATATTTTGCCTATTGCCTTACTGTAAAAATTGAATACATATGAAAATTAAGTAACCTTATAACATTAATCAAGGTTACTGATTTAAAGTTTTAATGAAAAAATGGACAAAATTTGATCATGAAAATATTGGCACGATTACCATGTACGAAAAGTACAATTTTACTTAGAGTCACCGTAAATCAGTGCTCCTATGATAACATGTTGCAAGGGTAATTTTATGAATCCACATGCTTGCAAATTTCCAATGATATCCAACTTCATAAAATTACAATGTACATCCTATGAGACAACATCCCCACTATTATAACTCACCATGAGCAATGCCACAGGAAATCCATTTGTAATATATTAAAATGGCAAGCAAGTCCTGCCTATAATGCTGTGGGTTCATACTTCCTATGTCACATCGCGTTACAGTTTTTTATTAGTTGAAACAAAATAAATCATGGGCTCAGTTTCCATTCAAGCAAAAATCCAAGTGGAATTGTAATGGGCACCATTCACAGCTGCTTAGACGCCAGCGTGCTGACCCTGGCAAAGTTTGCAGGTCCCATCTAATTTTAGCAATTGTGCTAAGCTCTTTGTGGTAGTAATCCTCTGAATAGCAGCATCATATTTGGCAAGAGGGCATCTGAACTTCCATCCTTTTGTTGGATTCAAAGTGCCTGCAGTAGCTTAAAGGGGTCAGGACTTGAGAAATTCTGGAGGAAATCAAATTAGAAAATGTCAATTGCAAGAAATGTCTGTCAGGTTTGATTGAGTGCTGAGATCCCAAGCTTCCTGATGAAGTTGTAAAAATGCATCTATTGGAAATTAAACTGCAAAGGTGTGTCCTTTTTGCTTCTGCGTAATACTGGTCCCAAAGAAAAAGAAAGACTTGCATTTATATAGTGCCTTTTACGACCACCAGAAGTCTCAAGGCACTTTACAGCCAATGAAGTACATTTGGAGTGTAGTCACTGCTGTAATGTGAGAAACGCAGCAGCCAACTTGCGCACAGCAAACTCCCACAAACAGCAATATAATAATGACCAGATAATCTGTATTTGTTTTGTTGCTTGAGGGATAAATATTGACCAGGACACCGAGGATAACTCCCCTGCTCTTCTTTGAAGTAGTGTCATTGGATCTTTTACATCCATCTGACACCTCATCCGAAAGACAGCACCTCTGACAGTGTAGCACTCCCTCAGCACTGCACTGGGCATGTCAGTCTAGATTCATGTGCTCAAGTTCCTGGAGTGGGATTTGAACCCAGAACCTTTTGACTCAGAGGCAAGTGTGCTATCCACTGAGTCACAGCTGACAAGCAGGAAAGCAGCAGTGTAAGAGATGAAATAAAAACAGAAAATGCTGGAAATCTTAGCAGGTCAGGCAGCATCTGTGGAGAGGAAGCAGAGTTAATGTTTCGGGTCGATGATGGTTAAGTCAATGAGTGTCAGTGGTATGATCCCTTGCACAGTAGCTCAGGTACACCTAGGTGAGAATTCAAGAATTCACTAAACCAAGCATTTTGATCACTTACAGATGCCTCTTCGCACTCTGTTAAAGTGCTTGAATTGCTAGCAATAATGCCCAGGTGGCCAGGGACTGGACAAGGGACTGTGCCCAGCCTTCCCCTGGAAGAGTTCCTTCACTCATAGCCTTATAGGCATTCACCCCACCCAAAACCTCCGATGGAATGCGATCTCATGTTGCATGTACATGTCACATTATAGTGTGTTTGCTGACATTTGGGTTTGACTGCCGCTCATGACAACCAAAGAACATTCTAAATGTTTCAATCTTTAAAAGAAGACACCCACAACAGAGGACAGGGATTGGCAAGCATGGTGGTCCCTAAAGCTACATCCGCTCACCCTGCCCTGTGGAATCTCTGTAGATCCCGGGGATCTGGGCTACGGATGAACTTGCAATTATATAGCATCTTTCATGACCACCAGATGTCCCAAACTGCTTTTATAGCCAATGAAGTACTTTTTGAAGTGTAGTCACTGTTGTAATGTAGGAAATGTGGCAGCCAATTGCACACAGCAAGCTCCCACAAACAGCAATGTGATAATGATCAGATAATCGTTTTTTTAATTATGTTGATTGAGGGATAAATATTGGTTAGGACACCGGGGATAACTCCCTTGCTCTTCTTCAAAATATTGCCGTAGGATCTTTTACGGACCACCTGAGAGGGTTTAGCATCTCATCTGAAAGATGGCTCCTACAATAGTGCAGCACTCCTTCAGCATTGCACAGGAGTGTCAGCCTAGATTTTTGTGCTCAAGTCTCAAGTCTCTGGAGTGGGACTTGAACCCATGACCTTCTAACTCAGAGGCAAACACACGGAGCCACCCTTGACACTGACGATGAAGTAGGAGGACAGGTACCAGCTACATTTTCATGGTGAGATTCTGCTTCTCTTGCTTTCTATTCTATTGAACTCCACATTACCTGTCAACAAATGCTATCATAAAACTTTTAAGTGGCTTATTTTACTAAAAGTGACGTAAAATCTGCTCCTTGGTAACCTATTCTAATCTTCTCTTTTTTTCTTGAATGCACCTAAGGATTGGAAAACAGAGAGGCAAAATGAACCAGACCTGTCTGCACTCGGACCTGTCAGCACTCCAAAGTATGCACCATAATTTACGATCTCCCTCCCAAGAACCTGCCCACAGACATACACCCAGGCAAAATAGAAGGTGAGCCAGGGGGAGTATGCTGGGTGAAATACAGCGCATGTCTGAGCAACAATAACAACAACAACAAGTATTTATAGAGTGCCTTTAACATAATGAAATGTCCCAAGGCTCTTCACAGGTGTGCTATAAAACAAAATTTGATACCGAGCCACAAAAGGTGAAATTAGGGCAAATGACCAAAAGCTTAGTCAAAGAGGTAGATTTTAAGGAGCACCTTAAAGATTGAGGGAGAGAGGTTTAAGGGTTGAATTCCAGAGCTTTGGGAGCTGAACGCTCGGCACCAATGATAGAGCGATTAAAGTCAGGGCTGCTCAAGAGGCCAGAATTAAAGGAGCGCAGATATCTCGGGAGGTTGTGGGGCTGGAGGAGATTACAGAGATAGGTAGGGGCGAGATAGAGGGATTTGAAAGTAAGGATGAGACTTTTAAAATCAAGGTGTTGCTTAACTGGAGCTAATGTAGGTTAGTGAGCACAGGGCTGATGGGTGAACGGGATGGTGTGAGTTAGGACATGCGAGCAAGAGCAGCTGGGGATGATGGAAGATAAGGAGGAAGAGTTTGTTGGCCAGAGAGCCAGGAGATGTCACCAAGTGTTTGAAGAGCCTAGGGTTTCCAGCTGTCCTGGTTCTGTTCTGAAAAGAAAAGCACTTGCAGAGTATCAAAGTGTCAAGGCAACCTGTCAGAAACTATGCTGCAACTTGGAGGAGTTCATCATCTTCATGTGTGATACATTGACAGATGACTTTGCAGCACTGCAGTCTACTTTGGAGTTTGCAGCAATTTCAGAGACTTCTGCACTAAAGGCTCCAATGACAAAGGCCCTCCATGGCTATCTGTACTTTGTCCATGGATACTCAGAACGCTGCCACAAATACCTGAGGTGCTAGATTTCAGACAGCTGTCCCTTCAGGCTTCCAAGTGAATGGGACTGAGGTACAAAAACGTTTATCATGGGCTTCACTGATCTCATTGCTATGTTTATGTCTGCTTTTCTACAAATCATTGACCATGCAGAGTCAGTGCCCACTGCCCAGTATTAGTGACACAACCAAGTACTAGTGGACATAATAGCAATGTGTGCAGGTGATACTATTCTTTCCCTGAATTACAGCTCCTCCAGCTCGTCTCCTCCAATGCCAGCAGATGTGGCTGAAAGGGCACAGCACCAGGCTGGTCATACAGCTGCATAAGATGTTTGGTTTGCTGAAAGTCCATCTTGGAATTTTGCAGCCATTATGCAAGATTCACCTCAGTCCCAAGAGACTTGGATAGGTATGTAGCAGTCAGTCACTGTCCAGACTCCAGCTACTGAAGTAGCACCTAGGAGAACCACAGAATTAGGTTTCAGAGCTTCCACATTACATACCAGCACTAAGGACAAACACAGTGGCAAGAAGGACCTGTGACAAAAATTTACTTTTTGTCCATGTTAAATTTCTAACGTGTATTTTGTACTGCTAGAAACAGCACATAAGGGATTAACACTCAAAGTCACACAAAGTATTCTTCAACAAAAAGCCACCAGTTTGGCTGCAAGAACTTCACAAAGTATGAATTTCTGTAGCACACACGATAGGTTGTCTGAGGTTTTAACTTTGTATCAAACGTAGCTGTTATATGTATACACAAATCCCTTTGCATTTTCAAAGGATGGTTATCCATTCATAATTGACAAATGGCTGTTTGATCTAATCTGATTATGAGAGATGTAGTCATCAACTGTCTTTTGCTTCAATATATTTGCAGAGGTAGTCACATGCCACCATGACATGAAACAGAGAATTAGACCTCAGCCTGGGTCAGTGGGTTTGATTGATAGCTGTCTCTGAGACCTTTGAGTATGAGACATGCTGGTTGATTAAATGCAATTCTCTATGCCAGACAGCTCAATGGTCAGAGGTTTCTGATCACCAAATTGTCTTGGGCATCATGCGGGAGTCGACAGTCTAGTGTCAGAGTTTCAGGTTTTGGAGGCAACAGCTAAATAGCTGCACATTTTAAAAGGTTTTGGGCCAGCCAGCAGATACAGCTGAGCTAGTTTTCACATGGTAGTCAGTTCTACAGGGAAAGTGAGGAGTCTATATTTTGAAGCCTACCAATGGATCTCTTGTGGCGTTACTCAGAGACTGAAGATTAATAATAATAAAATAAAATAGAAAAGATGATATCATATATATTTAAATAATATTAAATATAATGTAATCCATTATATACTAAATATAAAATAATCTGAAATATATTAAAAGTATAATTTAATATATAGAATGTAAAATAAATCAAAAGTATCATTAAAAGCCTAATTTAAATATAAAAGATATCAAAATGAGGAGGTTTAATTACCTCTTGGGAACACTGGGGAGACATGTGGGCAGCTGCTGGAAGCCCAACTCCAGAACATTAAAAAAAAATTGTTCATGGCATTTGTTCAATGCAAGGCCAGCATTTATTGACTATCCCTAATTGCCCTTGAGAAGAACTGATGTTCTTTTTTTGTAGCGGTTTGGTACAACTGAGTGGCTTGCTCGGCCATTTCAGACAGGCAGTTAAGAGTCAACCACATTGCTGTGGGTCTGGAGTCACATATCGGCCAGACCGAGTAAGGACAGCCGATTTCCCTCCCTAAAGGACATTAGTGAACCAGATGGGTTTTTACGACAATCTGATAATCCAGTAGTTTGACGTTCACCATGATTCCAGATCTATTTAATTCACTGAAATTAAATTCCGTAGCTGCTGTGGTCCAGGCCTCTGGATTCTTAGTCCAGTAATATAACCACTATGCTATTTACTGAGGCAGTAATGAGGATGTAATTCTTTCTATTCCTAATGATCCTGGCCACTCATTCCTGTGGTTCTGATTTCTACTTATGAAAAGAGAAAAGAGAGAAGGGAAGAGACGAGGAGAGAGGCAGAGAGGAGAGGAGAGGGGAAGGGAGAGGAAAGAGAGAAGAGGCAGAGCAGGGGGAAGGGGCAAGGTGAAAATAGCTGACATTTTACCCAAATGTTCTGCTTAATGTAAGTGCTGCAACGGGATATTTAATAAGGAAGAAACAATGCAAACAAGAACATTTTGGTAAAGTTGTATATATTTTTGGGCTTTTGCTATACAAAGCCATGCCCTAAACAAATGAACAGTTCAAAAAACCTTCCTCCCTCTTACATGCAGGGTTTATTGCTGTGCTTTATTGCTGTACCTTATTGCTGTATCGCCAAGAGCATGCAGAAATCAAGCGCAGGCAGCAGAAAGAGCGTGCGGCAAACCTGTCTCACCCACCCTTTCCCTCAATGACTATCTGTCCCACCTGTGACAGGGACTGTGGTTCTCGTATTCGACTGTTTAGCCACCTAAGGACTAATTTTAAGAGTGGAAGCAAGTCTTCCTCGATTCTGAGGGACTGCCTATGATGATGATGACTGTATTACTATACCTTATAGCTGTACTACATGCAGTGGGTAAGGAGAACACCAAGGGAGTAAATTTCTGAGTACTTTTGACTGCTGAAAATCTTGCCCTCCATCGACACATATCAAAGGATCGCAGGCACATGTTTCTTGATTTTTTGATATGTGCTCACACCAAATGAGGTTCCTCAGCTTCAGTGAGTATTCAGAACATTTGGGCTCATCTGCACCTTTTCCAGGAAGCACCCAAAAAATATTTATTTCACTGAGTTTGGAGCGATCGCGTGGACTTCTCACACTACAGATGTACATCCCTTCCCCACTTGAAACAACAGTTTGCATTTCTGTTTGAAAATAGATTTTCCAGTTGATCAAGATCAGGAACTCATAATTTCAAACTGACACTCTGATTTAATATATTTATATTTTATATTTTTCTGTGGATTTTGATACATCACTGTAAAAATATTGCATCTATCACCACACTTCCTACACTGTAAAAATATTGCATCAACCACCACACTTCCTATGTTACACTTTACCATCACACTGTATAACTCAGGCAAATTTTTGTGTCACACTTGCATTTGATTGACAGTAAGTTTGGATTTTAAAACAGTGACAAATCACACCTTGATCCATCATGAAAAATACCAAACCACATGTAGAAAGCAGGAATAAAAACTGTCATTTAGTAATATCATTACAGTTTAAAAACTCGTCAGTAAATAGTTACCAACCATTAGTCAGGCGCATCAGTGAAAAATTAAATCACTTTATATTTTGAAAATTCTTTCAGGCGCCATCTTCACTTAACTGAGAATTTAGCACTGGAAATTAGGGGCTAGACTTTTCACTCAGATCGCTATCACCCCAAAAATGGGCGATGTTCCGGCCTTAGCAATTTTTTATTTTTCAGGATTGCTGGAAGATCGCCCATATTTTTGATTGCTACTTTCGGCTTTTTATTTTGGGCGATAGTCTTAGCGATGTGGAATGGGCCTTAGTGATGTGGAAGGCTGGTGTCCATAGCAATGGCCTTTCTGCGCACGTGGGCTTTTTTTTGCAAAGAAGTTTTCCTGCGATTCGGGAGGTCAGGGGTCATCTGCGTATGCGCAGAAGGCAAAGGGAAGGAGAGAGAGAGAGAGAGAGTCAGAGAGAGAGAGAAAGCTGTTCAATTTGGGTGTGAGAAGTTTGTCTGATAACTTTAAGATGTTCCGGAGAGAGTGGGCAGGATGTGGAAGGGAGAAGGAGGGCAAAACCCTTTGAGGCCCTCGTTAATGAGGTGCATAGTCGGTGGGGCCAACTGACCCAGGGTGGGCATGGGAACCCTCTACCCCGGGCATTTCGCAAAGTTTGGGGCGAGATTGCCAACACGGGTGTCCCATGAGCCAACCAGTGCCACAGGAGGTGGAATAGCCTGGTTGCTTCGGCAAGAGTAAATATTAAATATATTTTAAATTGTAATGATCCACAGAATATATAAATCTGCCGGATTGAAATTAAGCTGGTTATTCTTGCAAAGAGTCCCTGCTAAGATCTGGACAGGGTTCAGAATCTGCGCCCTTTAAGTCTAATTTTGATATCGTCTCCTTTTGGGTTACGTTGGTGGATGGGGCACGACTGAGCACTGAGGGGTCCGGTCACCTTTACCCAAACTGTGTGAGTCTCTCTGGCTGCTGTCACTCACACAGTGACCCAGCCTGGACTGGGGGAGAGCTGCCCTGGCTCACTGTCTGCCCTGGGACATTTTGAGACATTACCTCCTGTCTTTGCCGAGCTCACCAGCTGTCCCGATTTCCTCCCCCGCGGGACCTCCATTGGGTCAAATAATCTGCCTACCTCCCCTCAGACACGAATGCAATGGCCTGTGGATGGGGCCCTTCCTGAAGATTGTACGCGAGATGTTTAGTGTCAAGCATTAGTTCCTAAACACGATCTTATTAAATATTTTCTCTGAATGTAGATGTTATAACCATGCAACCATTGTGGATACAAACCATATTAGCATATACCGTTAGAATCTGTTGTCTTTCTGTAATAGTACCAAGTCAATTAGCTTATGCCATGCTCTGGTCACGCTTGCAGAGGAAGATATCTAAGAATCGGGCGGAGAAGAGGCGCATCGGAGGAGGCCCTGCTCAGATAGTCATGTTCAGCGACTTGGAGGAACATGCTACAGCACTACTGGACAGCCACAGTCACTCTGCCACCCGTGGTGGTGCAGATCCCGTTGTTGCATCACGTGAGTAATGTGTAAAGAAGTGGTTATTCAAAGTAATGTAACGGCATTTTATTATAATATATGAATGATGTCATGTTATGCATGCAGCTTCTGTACTACTCTCAGGTTAACAACATACGAACATAAGAAATAGGAGCAGGAGTAGGCCATTTGACCACTCGAGCCTGCTCTGCCATTCAATAAGATCATGGTTGATCTGATCATGGACTCAGCTCCACCTCCCTGCCCTCTCCCCATAACCCTTTATTCCCTTATCATTCAGAAATCTGTCTATCTCCACCTCAAATATATTCACTAATCCAGCCTCCATAGCTCTCTGGGGCAGTGAATTCCATAGATGTACAACCATATGATGTAATCATACATGGAACGTCTCTTGTTCACATTTATTGCAGTGCTGTTGCTCCTCCTACGTATGCCAGCGCAGCGCAGCATTCTCATGTCTACCCTTCTGTTCTAATAAACTCAATTATGTTTTGCAGGTCCCCAGACTCCCGAGGTACAAAGGGAGGCTGCACCTGTGCCCTTACAGGTTGTCATCACCACGGGTGGAGAGGACAGCACTGAAGGAGAGGAGGAGAAGGAGGACGATGACCCTATCATGTCATCTGTTTTATCTGCGGCCACATCGTCATCGACGGATGAAATAGCAGGGCCAAGCGGCTTGTAGCAGGCGACTCCAAGCGGCTTGCAGCAGGCGACTCCAAGGTGTACAGTGCCCACTCCGACACCACGGAGGTAGAGTCAGCGACAGGCAGATCCTAATGAGGACATGGTCGCACTGTCCAGGGAGAGCATCTACATTGGTCGAGAGCTCCTCCAGGTGATTGGTGGGCTGGCCGGAAACATTGCCGCAATGTCCACTCGAATAACAGAGGGGATGGAACGCATAGTTGTGACAATGGGCCAAACAACCGACGTTGTCCATGCTTTGCAGCATGCGATAGTGTGGGGAGACGGCACTGCACTTCAAGCTACCGTCCCACCAACCACCCGGACAGATGTGAGTTAGGAGGAAGAACTTCCGAAACATCTTCTCCTCCAGCAACTGAGGGGATGCAGCCACCGTCACCCTCCCTGCCTGCCACCCCACAGCAGCAGGCCTTGAGGTCCCCTGCTGCAAGATGTCCTGGTCCCATTACTCGGGGATTAAAATGGGGGGTTACGACAAAGGGGGGTAAAGGATCTGAAGGGAAGCGTGGCCGCAGGTGTGGGAGGGGAGGGGTTTATTTGTTATTAATCATGTTATTGTTGTGTTGTGTTGTGTTGTTTTAAAAATATTATTGAATATTCGGGGTGGGGTGGGGGAGGGTAGTGTTATATATGTTTGTTCTCAAAAGTTTCAAATTTCTATTTAACTTTACAATTGTCCTGAAGTGTCTTCTAATAACGTACGGTAAAATATGAATACAATGTTTGGAAACAATGGCCATGGCCAGGCCAGCCAAGGCAATGATGAAACGTAATGCAACTGTAACAGTCACCAATGTAAGTTCACGCAAAAAGTTCATTTATGAGCTGCTGACACAAGAGTTTTGCAGCTGCGTAACTTCCAGTCTTGCGGGGGGGGGGGGGACATGGGTTCATCGCCAGGCTGATTGCCCTCCCCAAGGTTCTTGTCATCCTCCTCCTCCTCGTCTGCCTTCCCTCTCTCCTGAGGTGGACCGGCGGTCCCATCTGGCAATTGTTGTTCTCTCCTCATATCTAGGTTATGCAACATGGAGCACACCACAATAAATTCAGTGACCTACTCGGGTTGTTTTGTAGGTTGCCTCCTGAATGGACCAGGCATCTGAAGTGCTACTTAAAAACTCCAATTATCTTTTCCATGACATTGCTTGTAGCTATATGGCTTTCATTGTAGTGCTTCTCGGCTTCTGTTTGGGGATTATGCAGGGGGCTCATGAGCCATCTGGCAAGGCCATATCCTTTATCCCCCAGCATCCAACCGTGACCTTGTGGCTGACTCTTAAACAGGTCAGAGACAGTGCTTTCACACAGGATGTGGGCATCATGGGTGCTGCCTGGAAAATTTGCATTTACTGCCATGATTATTTGGTTGTGGTCGACATCGAACTGCACATTCAGGGAGTGGAATCTCTTTCGGTTCTGAAACACCTCTGCATCCTGTAAAGGTGCTCGCAGGGCGATGTGTGTACAGTCTATTGCTCCCTGCACCTTTGGGAAGTTTGATATTCGCGAGAAACTCAATGCCCTCTCAGTCTGTGCTTCCCTGGTCATAGGGAAGCTTATAAAGTCCATCCTGCATACGTAAAGGGTTTCAGTCACTTGTCCAACGTGTGGCGTGCTGAGAGATACCGCAAATGTCGCCAGCTGAGGCCTGAAAGGAGACGGATGTGAAGAAGTGCCGCAGTTACCTTAACCTCAATGAGGAGTGTGGTCCTGATGGTGCTGGTAGGCTGCAGATCTCCTTTAATGATCTGGTATATCTCACCGATGACCTTCTTTCGGAAGCGCAGCCTCCATAGGCAAGTGTTATCAGGCAAGTTCAGGTATGATCGCTTTTCCCTGTAAGTGCGTCGGGTGTAAGGTCTCCTCCGCAGCAGCAGTCTGCCATCTCTTTGATTGAACACATAATGCTTTTCAATATACCTTCTCCCTTCTTCAGTCTGCAGCATGTGATTAGTGACCAATACTGATAGAGAAATTACAGACCCCATCATTATAAATCACTATAAATACCCTAAATTTGTCCTCAACAGATACAAATGTGATTAGATGATTGGCAACAGTCAAAAAGCCCCTTAAAATCACTCACAAATTGATTCTCCTCATAAGCACTTGTTGAAGCAGCCCTTCAGATCCTCCCACGTTCAAAATAGTGCCCGTAGTGCCGAGTACTGCTGAGTAGAGACCGACTTAAGGTGTGTGCAGCTTTTCTCCAGCGATCCCCAGCGATCTTTTCGGTGAGCAATCAACGCGGTGATGTGTGGGCGATATGGCGAAAGTTGCGGTCAGCGATCATCTCGGCGATAGCCTTAGGCCGGGCAATACAGCACATTCATGTGTGCCGAAAGTTGGGCCGGCGATGAATGGATGATGTTCCGGCCCTACTCTCCACTTTTGAGCAAAAATGGGCGATAACCTGCTTATATGGGCGATAGATGGACAACAGATCGGCGATCATGAGTGGAAAGTCTAGCCCAAGATTTCCAACACAATAAAGTTAATTTACCGGTCACCAATAGCATTGGGCGGAATTTTCAACTTTTGTGGGGACATTAAATAGACAGTAGTGGATCGGCCACCTGTTATACGCCCTGCCTGACTTTCCTTTCCATTGATTTCAAATCACTAGCGCTCATTTTATACTGCCACTGAAGTTGAAAGTTCCATCCATTTTCTGTTTGAAATGTCTTTAATGTTTTCCATTGGATGCCTGTGGCTCTCAGAGAAGCCTGAGGCTGAAGCTCATAGAAACATAGGAAATAGGTGCAGTAGGCCATTCAGCCCTTCGAGCCTGCACCACCAATCAATAAGATCATGGCTGATCATTCCCTTAGTACCCCTTTCCTGCTTTCTCTCCATACCCCTTGATCCCTTTAACCGTAAGGGCCATATCTAACTCCCTCTTGAATACATCCAATGAACTGGCATCAACAACTCTCTGCGGTAGAGAATTCCACAGGTTAACAACTCTGAGTGAAGAAGTTTCTCCTCATCTCAGTCCTAAATGGCTTACCCCTTATCCTTAGACTGTGTCCCCTGGTTCGGGACTTCCCCAACATCAGGAACATTCTTCCTGCATCTAACTTGTCCAGTCCCGTAAGAATTTTATATGTTTCTATGAGATCCCCTCTCATCTTTCTAAATTTCAGTGAATACAGGCCCAATTGATCCAGTCTCTCCTCATATGTCAGTCCTGCCATCCCGGGACTAAATTTGCCGAACCTTCGCTGCACTCCCTCAATAGCAAGAACGTCCTTTCTCAGATTAGGAGACCAAAGCTGAACACAATATTCCAGGTGAGGCCTCACTAAGGCCCTGTACGACTGCAGTAAGACCTACCTGCTCCGATACTCAAATCCCCTAGCTATGAAGGCCAACATACCATTTGCCTTCTTCACCGCCTGCTGAACCTGCACGCCAACTTTCAATGACTGATGTACCATGCCACCCAGGTCTCGTTGCATCTTCGCTTTTCCTAATCATCCGCCATTTAGATAATATTCTGCCTCCCTGTTTTTGCCACCAAAGTGGATAACCTCACATTTATCCACATTATACTGCATCTGCCATGCGTTTGCCCACTCACCTAACCTGTCCAAGTCACCCTGCAGCCTTAGCATCCTTCTCACAGCTCACACCGCCACCCAGCGTCATCTGCAAACTTGGAGATATTACACTCAATTCCTTCATCTAAATCATTAATGTATATTGTAAATAGCTGGGGTCCCATCACTGAACCCTGCGGCACCCCACTAGTCACTGCCTGCCATTCTGAAAAGGACCCGTTTATCCTGACTCTCTGCTTCCTGTCTGCCAACCAGTTCTCTATCCATGTCAGTCCATTACCCCCAATACCATGTGCTTTAATTTTGCACACCAATCTCTTGTGTGAGACCTTGTCAAAAGCCTTTTGAAAGTCCAAACTTACCACATCAACTGGTTCTCCCTTGTCCACTCTGCCAGTTGCAGCCTCAAAAAATTCTAGAAGATTTGTCAAGCATGATTTCCCTTTCATAAATCCATGCTGACTTGGACCGATCCTGTCACTGCTTTCCAAATGCGCTGCTATTTCATCCTTAATAAGTAATTCCAACATTTTCCCCAGTATTGATGTCAGACTAACCGGTCTATAATTACCCGTTTTCTCTCTTCCTCCTTTCTTAAAAAGTGGTGTTACATTAGCTACCCTCCAGTCCATAGAAATAATCCAGGGTCTGTTGGAAAATGATCACCAATGCATCCACTATTTCTAGGGCCACTTCCTTATGTACTCTGGGATGCAGACTATCAGATCCTGGGGATTTATCGGCCTTCAATCCAATCAATTTCCCCAACACAATTTCCTGCCTAATTAGGATTTCCTTCAGCTCCTCCTCACTAGACCATCGGTCCCCTAGTATTTCCGGAAGGTTATTTGTGTCTTCCTTCGTGAAGACAGAACCAAAGTATTTGTTTAACTGGTCCGCCATTTCTTTGTTCCCCATTATAAATTCACCCGATTCTGACTGCAAGGGACCTACATTTGTCTTCACTAATCTTTTTCTCTTCATATATCTATAGAAGCTTTTGCAGTCAGTTTTTATGTTCCCAGCAAGCTTCACCTCATATTCTATTTTCCCCCTCCTAATTAAACCCTTTGTCCTGCTCTGCTGAATTATAAAATTTTTCCAGTCCTCAGGTTTTCTGCTTTTTCTGGCCAATTTATATACCTCTTCCTTGGATTTAACACGATCCTTAATTTCCCTTGTTCGCCACGGTTGAGCCACCTTCCCCGTTTTATTTTTACTCCAGACAGGGATGTACAATTGTTGAAGTTCATCCTTGTGATCTTTAAATGTTTGCCATTGCCTATCCACTGCAACCCTTTAAGTATCATTCACCAGTCTATTCTAGCCAATTCACGTCTCATACCATCGAAGTTACCTTTCCTTAAGTTCAGGACCCGAGTCGCTGAATTAATTGTGTCACTCTCTATCTTAATAAAGAATTCTACCATATAATGGTCACTCTTCCCCAAAGGGGCCTCGCACAACAAGATTGCTAATTAGTTCTTTCTCATTACACATCACCCAGTCTAGGATGGCCTGCCCTCTAGTTGGTTCCTTGACATATTGGTCTAGAAAACCATCCCTGATGCACTCCAGGAAATCCTCCTCCACCGCATTGCTACCAGTTTGGTTAGCCCAATCAATATGTAGATTAAAGTCGCCCATGATAACTGCTGTACCTTTATTGCATGCATCCCTAATTTGTTGTTTGATGCTGTCCCCAACCTCACTACTACTGTTTGGTGGTCTGTACACAACTCCCACTAGTGTTTTTTACCTTTTTGTATTCCGTAGCTCCACCCATACCGATTCCACATCATTCAAGCTAATGTCCTTCCTTACTATTGTGTTAATTTCCTCTTCAACCAGCAATGCCACCCCACCTCCTTTTCCTTTCTGTCTATCCTTCCTGAATGTTGAATACCCCTGGATATTGAGTTCCCAGCCTTGGTCACCCTGGAGCCATGTCTCCATGATGCCAATTACATCATATCCGTTAACAGCTATCTGCACAGTTAATTCGTCCATCTTATTACAGATACTCCTCGCATTGAGGCACAGAGCCTTCAGGCTTGCCTTTTTAACACACTTTGCCCTTCAGAATTTTACTGTAATGTGGCCCTTTTTGCCTTGGGTTTCTCTGCCCTCCACTTTTACATGGGGCTTTCTAGACCTATCATTGTCATTTGGAAAGACTGAGGTATCAAGTAAACTACAATTTCCAGCATATATCATGAACTGTTTAAATGATTGATTGCAAGATTGGCTATTCGCAGAGCATGGCAAGACCTGCTATTTGTGAGCTCCGCTCACATTCCTCCGCCACTGCTGTATCCTGATGGAAAATTACTGAGGAAGACAACCCCATATGAAAATCCTTTTAAGGAGCTGTGAGTATTACTGGGAATCGCCATGCACTTGTGTAGGCTAGAACCAGTAAAGGCTGGACAGAACATGGAGGATGCTGGCCATGATAGAAGGAACCTCCTGGCAGTAAGCAGTCCAGCCTAAAGAGTTAATCCTAGACATTTTTTTTGCAAATCCTTGTTGAGCTACCAACTAATTTGCGACAGAGACCGCATGGATGAATTACAACAATTGTACATTCCTGTCTGGCGTAAAAATAAAAAAGGGAAGGTGGCTCAACCGTGGCTATCGAGGGAAATCAGGGATAGTATTAAAGCCAAGGAAGTGGCATACAAATTGGCCAGAAATAGCAGCGAACCTGGGGACTGGGAGAAATTTAGAACTCAGCAGAGGAGGACAAAGGGTTTGATTAGGGCAGGGAAAATGGAGTACGAGAAGAAGCTTGCAGGGAACATTAAGGTGGATTGCAAAAGTTTCTATAGGTATGTAAAGAGAAAAAGGTTAATAAAGACAAATGTAGGTCCCCTGCAGTCAGAATCAGGGGAAGTCATAACGGGGAACAAAGAAATGGCAGACCAATTGAACAAGTACTTTGCTTCGGAATTCACTAAGGAGGATACAAACAACCTTCCGGATATAAAAGGGGTCAGAGGGTCTAGTAAGGAGGGGGAACTGAAGGAAATCTTTATTAGTCGGGAAATTGTGTTGAGGAAATTGATGGAATTGAAGGCCGATAAATCCCCAGGGCCTGATGGACTGCATCCCAGAGTACTTAAGGAGGTGGCCTTGGAAATAGCGGATGCATTGACAGTCATTTTCCAACATTCCATTGACTCTGGATCAGTTCCTATGGAGTGGAGGGTAGCCAATGTAACCCCACTTTTTAAAAAAGGAGGGAGAGAGAAAACAGGGAATTATAGACCGGTCAGCCTGACCTCAGTAGTGGGTAAAATGATGGAATCAATTATTAAGGATGTCATAGCAGTGCATCTGGAAAATGGTGACATGATAGGTCCAAGTCAGCATGGATTTGTGAAAGGGAAATCATGCTTGACAAATCTTCTGGAATTTTTTGAGGATGTTTCCAGTAAAGTGGACAAAGGAGAACCAGTTGATGTGATATATTTGGACTTTCAGAAGGCTTTCGACAAGGTCCCACACAAGAGATTAATGTGCAAAGTTAAAGCACATGGGATTGGGGGTAGTGTGCTGACGTGGATTGAGAACTGGTTGTCAGACAGAAAGCAAAGAGTAGGAGTAAACGGGTACTTTTCAGAATGGCAGGCAGTGACTAGTAGGGTGCCGCAAGGTTCTGTGCTGGGGCCCCAGCTGTTTACATTGTACATTAATGATTTAGACGAGGGGATTAAATGCAGTATCTCCAAATTTGCGGATGACACTAAGTTGGGTGGCAGTGTGAGCTGCGAGGAGGATGCTATTAGGCTGCAGAGTGACTTGGATAGGTTAGGTGAGTGGGCAAATGCTTGGCAGAAGTATAATGTGGATAAATGTGAGGTTATCCACTTTGGTGGTAAAAACAGAGAGACAGACTATTATCTGAATGGTGACAGATTAGGAAAAGGGAAGGTGCAACGAGACCTGGGTGTCATGGTACATCAGTCATTGAAGGTTAGCATGCAGGTACAGCAGGCGGTTAAGAAAGCAAATGGCATGTTGGCCTTCATAGCGAGGGGATTTGAATACAGGGGCAGGGAGGTGTTGCTACAGTTGTACAGGGCCTTGGTGAGGCCACACCTGGAGTATTGTGTACAGTTTTGGTTTCCTAACTTGAGGAAGGACATTCTTGCTATTGAGGGAGTGCAGCGAAGATTCACCAGACTGATTCCCGGGATGGCGGGACTGACCTATCAAGAAAGACTGGATCAACTGGGCTTGTATTCACTGGAGTTCAGAAGAATGAGAGGGGGCCTCATAGAAACGTTTAAAATTCTGATGGGTTTAGACAGGTTAGATGCAGGAAGAATGTTCCCAATGTTGGGGAAGTCCAGAACCAGGGGTCACAGTCTGAGGATAAGGGGTAAGCCATTTAGGACCGAGATGAGGAGAAACTTCTTCACCCAGAGAGTGGTGAACCTGTGGAATTCTCTACCACAGAAAGTAGTTGAGGCCAATTCACTAAATATATTCAAAAGGGAGTTAGATGAAGTCCTTACTACTCAGGGGATCAAGGGTTATGGCGAGAAAGCAGGAAGGGGGTACTGAAGTTTCATGTTCAGCCATGAACTCATTGAATGGCGGTGCAGGCTAGAAGGGCTGAATGGCCTGCTCCTGCACCTATTTTCTATGTTTCTATGTTTCTATGTAATACTGTGTTAAAATTGGTGTCTATATATGGCACTATCTTGCCAAGTAGGGGTATATGAGATTACGCATGGAGCATTACAGAATTAACAAGAAAATAAAACTGGTGCGACATTACAAATCAAAGATATTGTAATGCCTATTAACACAAATATAATTATGGTACAAAGGATGAATAACATGATTCATGCTGCTGGTACTTTCAATTCAATCTTTCATTCGAACCGAGATCTAATTAAACTTTGCTCCACAGCCTGCTCCTGGATAGTCACTTCATTAAACGGTCAGGATTGAATTTTTGGAAGTGAGACCAGCTATATTTTACAATGGGTTAACATGTAACACATGATAATTGTTCTTTTCTCTGGCCAGCTGTGTTCTACGGTAAAATTGATGCTTTAACACCATTATCCATTTCAGTCACTTTACCATATTTTAATGTTCTGCTTAACTAAGACTTGCTTCATGTAATTGTAATACCAAATTTACTACTACAATAGATCCATTTATACTGATTACTGTTTCATGGATTAATTGAAATGTATCTTTTAATCTGAATTGTATAGAATTATTCTAAACTTAAATAAAGATAAAGATAATAACAATAAAATATAGTAATCTGCAAAATGGAGGATAATCAGGGTGATAGGTGATCATGCTTGCAGTTTTCCTTAATGCTGCTCAATCACCAGCTCATACAATAATGCCGATTAAATTTAAAGTTCTGCAGTTTTCAAACAATGTGTAGCTCCCAGTAACAGAGAAAGCTTCACTAGGAACGGATTGACATTTATTGTGTGTCATGAGTGTCCCATGAAACGACCGAAATGCCACTGCGTCCCTGTTTCCTAGCAGTCCAAAAGCTGATCAAATATGTGACTGAATATATTTACAATGCTATGTCTTAAGGATTGTGCTAACATCAATTGTAGATTTACAACATAAAAAACAACTTGGATTGAACATAAGAACATAAGAACATAAGAATTAGGAACAGGAGTAGGCCATCTAGCCCCTCGAGCCTGCTCCGCCATTCAACAAGATCATGGCTGATTTGGCTGTGGACTCAGCTCCACTTACCCGCCCGCTCCCCATAACCCTTAATTCTCTTATTGGTTAAAAATCTATCTATCTGTGACTTGAATATATTCAATGAGCTAGCCTCAACTGCTTCCTTGGGCAGAGAATTCCACAGATTCACAACCCTCTGGGAGAAGAAATTCCTTCTCAACTCGGTTTTAAATTGGCTCCCCCCTATTTTGAGGCTGTGCCCCCTAGTTCTAGTCTCCCCGACCAGTGGAAACAACCTCTCTGCCTCTATCTAGTCTATCCCTTTCATTATTTTAAATGTTTCTATAAGATCACCCCTCATCCTTTTGAACTCCAACGAGTAAAGACCCACTCTACTCAATCTATCTTCATAAGGTAACCCTCTCATCTCCGGAATCAGCCTAGTGAATCGTCTCTGTACCCCCTCCAAAGCTAGTATATCCTTCCTTAAGTAAGGTGACCAAAACTGCATGCAGTACTCCAGGTGCGGCCTCACCAATACCCTATACAGTTGCAGCAGGATCTCCCTGCTTTTGTACTCCATCCCTCTCGCAATGAAGGCCAACATTCCATTTGCCTTCCTGATTACCTGCTGCACCTGCAAACTAACTTTTTGGGATTCATGCACAAGGACCCCTAGGTCCCTCTGCACCGCAGCATGTTGTAATTTCTCCCCATTCAAATAATATTCCCTTTTACTGTTTTTTTTTCCCCCAAGGTGGATGACCTCACATTTTCCGACATTGTATTCCATCTGCCAAACCTTAGCCCATTCGCTTAACCTATCCAAATCTCTTTGCAGCCTCTCTGTGTCCTCTACACAACCCGCTTTCCCACTAATCTTTGTGTCATCTGCAAATTTTGTTACACTACACTCTGTCCCCTCTTCCAGGTCATCTACGTATATTGTAAACAGTTGTGGTCCCAGCACCGATCCCTGTGGCACACCACTAACCACCGATTTCCAACCTGAAAAGGACCATTTATCCCGACTCTCTGCTTTCTGTTAGCCAGCCAATTCTCTATCCATGCTAATACATTTCCTCTGACTCCGCATACCTTTATCTTCTGCAGTAACCTTTTGTGTGGCACCTTATCGAATGCCTTTTGGAAATCTAAATACACCATATCCATCGGTACACCTCTATCCACCGTGCTCGTTATAGCCTCAAAGAATTCCAGTAAATTAGTAAAACATTATTTCCCCTTCATGAATCCATGTTGCGTCTGCTTGATTGCACTATTCCTATCTAGACATCCTGCTATTTCTTCCTTCATGATAACTTCAAGCATTTTCCCCACTACAGATGTTAAACTAACTGGCCTATAGTTACCTGCCTTTTGTCTGCCCCCTTTTTTAAATAGAGGCATTACATTAGCTGCTTTCCAATCCGATGGTACCTCCCCACAGTCCAGAGAATTTTGGTAGATTATAACGAATGCATCTGCTATAACTTCCGCCATCTCTTAATACCCTGGGGTGCATTTCATCCGAACCAGGGGACTTGTCTACCTTGAGTCCCATTAGCCTGTCCAGCACTACCCACCTAGTGATAGTGATTATCTCTGGGTCCTCCCTTCCCACATTCCCATGGCCAGCAATTTTTGGCATGGTTTTGTGTCTTCCACTGTGAAGACCAAAGCAAAATAATTGTTTAAGGTCTCAGCCATTTCCACATTTCTCATTATTAAATCCCCCTTCTCATCTTCTAAGAGACCAACATTTACTTTAGTCACTCTTTTCCGTTTTATATATCGGTAAAAGCTTTTACTATCTGTTTTTATGTTTTGCGCAAGTTTACTTTCGTAATCTATCTTTCCTTTCTTTATTGCTTTCTTAGTCATTCTTTGCTGTCGTTTAAAATTTTCCCAATCTTCTAGTTTCCCACTAACCTTGGCCACCTTATACGCATTGGTTTTTAATTTGATACTCTCCTTTATTTTCTTGGTTATCCACAGCTGGTTATCCTTTCTCTTACCGCCCTTCTTTTTCACTGGAATATATTTTTGTTGAGCACTATGAAAGAGCTCCTTAAAAGTCCTCCACTGTTCCTCAATTGTGCCACCGTTTAGTCTGTGTTTCCAGACTACTTTAGCCAACTCTGCCCTCATCCCACTATAGTCCCCTTTGTTTAAGCATAGTATGCTCGTTTGAGACACTATTTCCTCACCCTCAATCTGTATTACAAATTCAACCATACTGTGATCACTCATACCATGTGATATAGCACCTTTAGTGTATGAAAAGGTCACAAATGCTTCACAGGAGTGTAATCTGACAAAAATTAACATTGATCCAAAGAAGGAGATAATAGGAGGGGTGGCTTAAAGCTTAGTCAAAGTGGCAGGTTTTAAGGAGGGTCTTCTAGGAGGAGAGCATTATAGAGAGGCAGACAGTTTCAAGGTGGGAATTCCAGAGCTTAGCGCCTAGACAGATGAAGGCACGTCCGCCAATGGTGGGCGAATGGAGTGCGAGATGTGTAAAGAAGTCGGTGTTGGAGAAATGCAAAGTTCTTGGGGAATTGTAGGGCTCAAAGAGGTTACAGAGATAGGGAGTGGCAAGGCCATAAAGAGATTTGAACACAAAGATGAGAATTTTAATTTTGAGGCAATGGTGGACCAGGAGCCAATGTAGGCGAATGAGCATGAGGGTGATGGGTGAGGAAGAAGTGGTGCAGGATAGGGTATGGACAGTAGAGTTTTTTATGAGCTCAAGTTTATGGAGGGTT
The DNA here is from genome assembly GCF_044704955.1 of Pristiophorus japonicus. Classification (NCBI taxonomy): domain Eukaryota; kingdom Metazoa; phylum Chordata; class Chondrichthyes; family Pristiophoridae; genus Pristiophorus; species Pristiophorus japonicus. The sequence goes on along the minus strand of NC_091977.1, from coordinate 369,694,431 downwards.
GAAAATGGAAGCCAGCCAGGAGAGCATTGGAATAGCATGGTATGATTGTTTGGTTTATACCTGGAAGTCCACTACTATGTCATAAACGGATAATTTCTTAGCATTTTGTATTAAAACAGGTACTTTATATTGATATTTTTTTGGGGGAAATTTCTACGTGAAGTTTGTAGCTTACCCGTTGAGTGTCTCCCAAGCTTCAACATGCGTAGTGATCTCATCAACCTCAGGATCTGGACAACTTTCCCGACATTTTCCAGTTCTGTAGAACCTCCATAAAGTTGCTCCACCAGCATCGTGATGTAAAATGGGATCACAGCAATGAGGTCTATGATATTCATCAGGCTCTTAAGGAACTTGCACTTGTTTTTCACACATAAGAATCTCAGTAGATACTCTGCAGAGAACCATGTAATGCAAATATACTCAACCGCGTTCAATAAATTGGGTTTCAGTACTGAATATTCAAGGGAATAGAGAGCCATGTTTGCAATGGAAATGAGAACGAAGGCTACAGAAAGGATTCCAAATATTTTAGCTAGCTTTGAAGAGCCAGGTTTCTCCATCATGATCCATAGTTTTTGCCTTAGTTTTTCACAAATTACTCCAGAGAAATCTTCTTCATCTGTCTGAATTGTTTCTGTATCTCGTTTTATATCTAAAGCTTCATTAATTTCTTTCCGTCTATAATATTTGTCTCTGCAGCAAATGTCAATGTTAAGTTCATCTATTCCCCAGTATTCAATTTCTTGCAAAAAGGACATTGCACAAAGTTCTTCATTTACATGCAGTCTTCCAGATTTATAATAATTTATGATGTACTTGAATGTCTGAGAACTCCGGTCAAAGAAATATTCATTGTCCACAAAGTTGGCATCATCGCATAGCTCCAGCACAGAATCCTGCTCCGACGCAGCCAGTTTTCCCAGACGTGTTTCAGGATAGGACAACAAAGTCTCATGTGACAGAATGAATCTGCTGCCACCAACATTTATGATAAAGGTGTTTAAAGGATTTTTATTCAGGTGCTCTGCGCTGCAGAAAACACTGGATTCCAGCGAGAAAACCGAACCATTATCTTCATTCTGCTCAACTAACCAAGGAGAACAATTGGGAGACTTCATGGTACATGATCATGGAGATGGCCTAATAAATAAATGTAAAAATTATTTTAGTTAGGACACAAAGAACATTAATAAAGTTGCTATATCCCTTTGCCTTGCATTACACATTACCCACTGAAGTCCAAAAATGGATTACGTGAAACATTTAAGGAAATACAGCAATCTTCAAACTAATGATTTTTTAAAGATTTTAAACTCTTCACAAAATTGTAAATGTCTCCAGTACTTTTGCTCACTACTATGAAAGATGATTTTGAAAGAAGGGGTTACATTTTTTCCCAAGAGAAGGACAAGAATTTTTATTGTATGGCTTTAACATAGTCTGGTGTAAACACAGAAAAGTCTGCTTCATCAACTGTGCACACGAGATCAAAAAACAATACAGATAGGAGAAAAACAACTTGTGGTGGATGCTTTTTGAGTTTGACTAAACTGGAATTGTACTTTTCATTGAAAGATGTAGAATCAATATGAACACCGGATTGTGCAAAGTCCTCGATAAGCTCACTCAGGATGTTACATTTCGATTTTTAGTGACCTCCTCCCTTTGCCTCTGCAAAAGATTCTGCCTCTTGTTGGCATGTCTGTCCTTATAATTCAAAATTCTGCTCGACATCCATTAATTTTGTACATATCACTTGACCTTTTAAGTATTTGAAAATTTTCAGGAAGTGCCATTTTCCAAATGTCAATGGTTCTTGAGGTATACTTTGCAAAGTAGCTAACTTGGCATAAAAGTGTACTAATGTGTTGTTAATCAAGTTATATTTTTTAATCATGTATGTTTAATATATCCTAATATGGCTTATACCTGTAGACTGAAAACACATTTTGAGGCATTGGTAATGGATGCATCCAACTAACAGAAATAATGCTAACAAAAGAAACTGCAAATGCTGAAAATCTGAACTGAAACCAGGAACCGATAGAAATACACAGCAGGTCCTTGATCAATGACAGATTAAAGCTTCAGATGTGACCCTCCATTCTAACTGAGTAAGGGGAGGGAAGGAAGAGAGATAATTAACAGAATGCCCAAATAGATTATTTTTAAACATTTGGCAAGAGGTGAAAACTGGTTGACATTATCTCAGTGAGTCAATTAGAAGAATAAAAGGCAGTGAGAATAATTAAGTGGGTCTGTGAAATAAAAACAAAAAAGATGAAAAGAAGTAATGAACTAATTGTGGATGCTACAAAGCCCCAATAATGCAGGTCCAAAACCTTTCAGGTAGATCAGGCCAATCAATTTATATAATGTTATGTTTTCTTTTACAGATGCATTACGATGAGTCCTGAAATGATGTAAGGAGTTTTAATAATATCACTGAGTTTTGCAAAGCTGTATATCTAATAAATTATTTTGGGATTAATTTTAGGAAATAGTGGGGACACAGCCCATGATTTCCCAAGAGGTGCTCCGCGTAAGTGCCATTTCCTGCTGGGAGCACACAATGGCAGAATCACCACTAATAGGTAGTCAGGGATTATTCCACAAACTGTAATGTTTATATTTTAGGCATAAGTGAATGCCTCAGGTACATAGATGCGACCTAAACCTTCAGACTATGAATTTATCCAATGTTGATCATTTTAACACTTGTATATTGATGTTCTTGTCATTTTCAAAAGGGTTGTTGCTTGGACCTAATTTGTATTTCATGGGTTCATCTGTAGATTTGGAAACAAGAATATTAGATTTGAACTGTGCTTACACTTTTAATATGAAGACAGTAAAACTATTGCAACCGACAAAGCAAAACTACTTGCATTATTTACAGGGAGCACAACAAACAATAAAGGATGAAGAACATTATTGAAGGATTTCTGTGGACTTTACCATGATAAATGTGGGGCTGAATTTCTGCGAGGGTTCTTCACATCCTCTGCAATAACTTTGGCTGAAGAACTATAGAAAATTAGATTGGATATATGACACAGAAAGAGGCCATTCGGCCCAATCAGTCCACGCTCCACTCGAGCCTCCTCCCGTCTTTCATCATCTAAATCTATCAGCATAACCCTCTATTCCCTTCTCCCTCATATGCTTGCTTAGCCTCCTCTTAACTGCATCGATACTGTTCACTTCAACCACTCCCTGTGGTAGTGAGTTCCACATTCTCACCACTCTTTGAGTAAAGAATTTTCTGCTGAATTCCCCCTTGGATTTCTTGGTGACTATCTTATATTGATGACCTCTACTTATGTTCTTTCTCGCAAGTGGAAACATTCTTTCTGTATCCACTCTATCAAAACCTTTCATAATTTTAAAGACCTCTATTTGTTCACCCCTCAGCCTTCTTTTTTCAAGAGATAAAAAAGAGACCCAGCCTGTTCATCCTTTCCTGATATGTATACCGTCGCATTTGTGGTATCATCCTTGTAAATCGTCTCTGCACCCTCTCCAGTGCCTCAATATCCTTTTTATAATATGACGACCAGAACTGTACACAGTGCTCCAAGCGTGGTCGAACCAAGGTTCGATACTGGTTCGATTCTGGAGAAACAGCATAAACTAGATGATGTCATTACATTATTCTTGGTGTGTTGAAGGATATGGTAGCCATTTGTGAGAGATGTGGTGAGAGGCAAAAGTTGAGATGAGGTGGATAATAATAATAAAATGTTCTTTGATTGGTTACTTTGCTAAAATATAGAGCTCAATTTCACCCAAAAAAATTTTTGGGCATACTTGAAGAGTTACGCCTGTTTTTTGGGGGCCCAAGTATGCCCCAAAAAATGTTCTATGTTTCCCCGTTGGATTTCTTCATTTTGCCACAGCCTAACTGTCCTTTAGTTTTGGGGGCGGAGCCTTGATCTGTGCCAAAAAGATCGGGTTACCACGGTAACCAGGGACACAATGCGGGCTGAGGCTACAAAGTGAAAAATACAGCCAGCTCACATCACATTAAAATACATTGCAGCAACTTAAAAACATATTAAAACATATCGCAGTATCTTACCTCCAATTATTAAAGTCGTCGTCCCCACCCTCCGCCGTCCCGATGCTGGTGCTGATCCCGCCCCTATCACAGGCCGAGGGACTTGCCGGTCTGTTTCCCTAGCCCGTCCCGAGCCTTGGTGGTTTGCCAGTCCAGGTTCCGCTCCCCTGCCCCTAGCCCTGGCCGAAGGGCTTGCCACTCTGCTTCCCTAGCCCACCTCAAGTGCCTTGCTGGTCCTAGCCCGCTCCCCCGCCCAAGCCGAGTGGCCTCCTGGTCCGCTCCCCTGCCCCATCCCAGGCCAGATGGCCTCCTCCTTCCCGGTCCCCACACCTAACTATACTGAAAGGCTTCCCCCCCCCCTCTCTCTTACCTCTCCTGCTGCTGCTGTCCGGGCATCTGCTGCACTTACCTGCGCTGATTTACTTACCTGCGCCGATTTCCTTAACTCTCCAGATGGTTTGTCTGCAGAGGCCACATACGCTGGCCTAAAAAGAACTGGAGTAGCTCTCAGCTGGCCAAACTTGCCCAAATGGCCAGAATTGGCGCGGGTCGCAGGTTACGCCCCCTTTGGCTGAAAAAAAAACTTCTCTAAAAAAATATTAACTAACTGAATTATGCTGGTGCAAATAGATTGGGGAAACTGCGTTTTTTTTAAACTTAGGCCAAAAAAAGCAGCCTGCTCCAAAAAAACGGCGCAAATCACTGGGGAAAATTGAGCCCAATAATTGATTCTTATATTATTTCTGAGATGCTGATTGTTTTTTGTTAGCCAATCTGGTTAACTAGATAGTGAAGTGTTCTTTGATTGGCTTAAATTCCCCAGAAGCCAATCAGAACAGCCTGGTAGATTTTTCTTTTGGGCTACAGTTATAGTTAAGGCACAACACACCATTCATAACCCTTTTAACGTATTATAAAATAACTACAAAGGACATGTAAATTTAAGTATGACTTACCAGATGGTATGGCAGCCTTAGGCAAGGAGATGATATCGATGTGACATTTTAGTCTGTGAAGATGGGTTAAGATACTTTCATGCTTTTGACAAACGTTTACTAAGTAGCATTGGGTTTCAGCTGTTAATTGCTTTTAATAATCTGTTGTATCTTCCAATTTCCATTCTGCTAATGTTTTGAACATCTAAATTCAATTCTGACAACCTATTAGTGTTCTGTACACTTTTCATTGTTGTTTCTGTAAATAATACCAGGCAGTGCTTTAGCTAATTCCGGTTATTTGAAAACGTTTGCTTGTGCTCCATTTTTAGAAATCCATCACTGGTGGCAAAATGTTTTACTTTTCTAAAATATGGATTCGTATATTATTTCTAAGATGCTGATTGGGATTCAAAGTACCATCAATGCAGTCGCACAATGTTGCTAATAGAAGCTACTATTTTGATTGGGTGATTTAAATTTATGCAGACTGCTTGACAAAATCTAGGAGGTGAAAATGAACCATTAATAGTTAGCCATAAACTGGATGGACACCAAAATTTGTCCACTATTTGCAGCCCATAAATTCTACATCCCCACCAAATCTGACCTTGTCAACATTTGTGACTGAGTGAATGGAAACAATAAACTGCAAGATGTGTGTTTGTTGGGGATTTTACTCAATAAGATTAGTTCTTGCTTCACCTCATGAAAAAAATAAGGACTGTTTCTGATACACACCTGCATTGGAGTTCATCAGTGCCTCATTTAAAATGGAATTAATTTTTCAATCATACAAATTTGTATACATTTTTCTGCAAAGGCCACGTAAAAATAAACAAAAATAAGTCAGTTTGCACTGTGCTAAATTCCACCCAACCCCCCGCTCCTCCATCCGCCAACACTACCTCCTGCTGTGTCCGCCCCTGGAAAAAACTCCCTCCCAATTCTCTTACAACTACACTTTTAATATTCCATATTTCTATGTCTAGCCTTTGTCCCTCCATTTCTGCAGCTATTGATCTACTCAACCACACCCTCACCACCATCTTTGATGCCCTAGTCCCTCTCTCACCCTGGCCGTTTCCCCTGGTATGGCCCTCATCTTCACTCACTTAAGCCCAAAGGATGCAGACTTGAACGTATATGACGGACAACTGGTTTAGCCATTCATTGCCAGATCTGGCTGGACCACAAAAAACATTATCGGGTCCTGCTCTCATCTGCCAAAATTGCTCACTATTCAAGAATCATTCTGGAATGCAAAGATAAACCATGGCTTCTATTCTCTACTGCTAGCCATCTTCTTAAACTCTTCTCCCCTATCTCCTCCGACAACAAGTGTGAGGAGCTCATGGACTTCTTTGTCACTAAGATTGAGACCATCCATTCAGTTACCTCTGCCACTTCCATGCCTTCCCCTAGCCCACCTGGCCAAACTTCCTCTATCGTTCACCCTGCCCTAGCCCTAAACTTGCATCATTCTCCAGTTTCTCTCAAATCCCCTTTCATGACCTCTCTGTGCTCATCTTGTCCTTGAGACCCACTTCCTGCTTCCTTGACACTATGCCGACCAAACTGCTGACCACCCATCTTCCTTTTCTGGCTCCCATGTTAGCTGACATTGTTAACGGTTCTCTCTCCTCAGGTACTGTCCCCCGCTCCTTCAAATCTGCCATCATCAACCCTCTGTCTCAGTGTAAGCCAGGTGGCTCAGTGAGCAGCACTCTTGCCTCTAGGTCAAAAGGTTGTGGGTTCAAGACCCACTCCAGGGACTTCAACACAAAAATCTAGGCTGCCACTCGAGTGCAATACTGAAGGAGCAGTGCACTGTTGGAAATATCGTCTTTCGGATGAGACATTAAACCGCGGTCCCGTCTACTCTCTCAAGTGGATGTAAAAGATCCTGTGGCACTATTCGGAAGAAGAGCAGGGGAATTATCCCCAGTGTCCTGGCCAATATATTTATCCCTCAATCAACATAACAAAAAAAAGATTATCTGCTGTTTATCACTGCTGTTTGTTGGAGCTTGCTTGTGTGCAAATTGGCAGCTGCTTTTATCACATTACAACAGTGAATAAACATCAAAAGTACTTCATTGGCTGTATAATGTTTTGAGACGTCCGGTGGTCATGAAAGACTCTACATAAATGCAAGTCTTTCTTTCTGCTTCCTCTCCTCAAAAAAAATGATCTTTCATCTCTCCATCCTTGCAAATTACCGTCCCATCTCCAACCTCCCTTTCCCCTCCAAAGTCCTTGAACGTGTTGTCGTCTCCAAAATCCATGCCCATCTTTCCCGTAACTCCATGTTTGAATCCACCAATCAGGTTTCCGCCCCTGCCACAGTACTGAAATAGCTTTCATCAAAGTCACAAATGACATCCTTTGTGACTGTGACAAAGGTAAACTATCCCTCCTCGTCCTTCTCAAATTATTTGCAGCCTTTCAGATGGTTGAACACTCTATCCTTTTCCAACATCTCTCCACCATCGTCCAGCTGGGTGGGACTGCACTCGTCTGGTTCCATTCTTATCTATCTAATTGTAGCCAGAGAATCTCCTGCAACGGCTTCTCTTCCCTCTCCCGCATTGTTACCTTTGGTGTCCCCAAGGATCTATCCTTGGCCTCCTCCTATTTCTCATCTACATGTTGTCCCTTGGCGACATTATCCAAAAACACAGCGTTAGATTCCACATGTACGCTGATGACACCCAGCTCTACCTCTCCACCACTTCTCTCGACCCCACCATGGTCTCTAAGTTGTCAGACTGCTTGTCTGATATCCAGTACTGGATGAGCAGAAATTTTCTCCAGTGAAATATTGGGAAGACTGAAGCCATTGTTTTCGGTTCTCAATGGAAACTCCATTCGTTAGCCACTGACTCCATCCTTTGCCCTAGTATTTATCTGAGGCTCAATCACACTGTTCGCAACCTTGGTGTGATATTTGACCTTGAAATGAACTTCCGACTACATACCCACTGCATAACTAAGACTGCCTATTTCCACTTCAATAACATCACCTGTCTCCATCCCTGCCTCAGCTCATCTGCTGCTGCAACCCTCATCCATGCTTTCATTACCTCTAGACTTGCCTTTGTTACCTCTAGACTTGCATATTCCAATGCACTCCTGGCTGACCTCCCATGTTCTACCCTATGTAAACTTAAGGTCACCAAAAACCCAGCTGCCCGTGTCCTAACTCACACCGTCCCATTCACCCATCACCCCTGTGCTCACTGACCTACATTGGCTCCCAGTTGGCACTTGTCCTAATGCCTTCTCCGAACAGCAACCTGCTGTTTAGGAATAAACACAGCGTTGATGTTGATTTCAAGCACTACTTAAAGAGACACTTACCATTTCATGTTTTTTGCTGCTGGAGCTGTGAAGAGGTCCTCTGCAACACATCGGGAGACTTTCAGGGACAGTATGTCAAGACTTCACCAATACTCGAGCAACTTTTATTCTGGAAATTCCCTGAGGACTTCACCTGAAAAGAGCAAGTGCTGATCTACTTCTTATTGGGCACTTTATAGAAGTAACTAGGAGAAAGGAAATGCTTGGTTATGGGCATCTTGCTTGGTGTAGATAAGGAATGGGAGGAGGACATGAGGCCAGGCATTGCAGCATCAGTTGCTGCAGGAGAGAGGGACAGGAGGGCAAGGAGAGCAAGGTGGTGCCCTTTCCCACTGCGGGTACAGGACATCCCTCCTCCGCCAGAACCTCCAGTGCGATGTCCAAAAACCTGTGCACCCTCCCCCGCAGTCCCTGAGCCATCTTGCAATGTGGCTCTGCGTGCCAACCATCACACACCACACCTTCATTTGAAGTGGGTGTGAGGAGCCACATATACTGTTCTGCGAAAATTGCTTCTAATTAGCACTTGTGATAACCTGCAGATGACTGGGTTAGTACCTCCAGGCAAGTTCAAATTATAGTAATCAGCAATTAGGACCAAAATTGTATGCTAAATCCAAACTTTCAAACAGTCGTTTCTTATTAGCACACACCCATTTTGTGCCTGTTTTTACCCTTTGGTCAAATTAAGCCCTGACACCGCTGACAATGCAGCCCCCTTGTACTGAAATGAGAGTGGTGAACCTGTGGAATTCTCTACTACAGAAAGTTGTTGAGGCCAATTCACTAAATATATTCAAAAGGGAGCTAGATGAAGTCCTTACTACTAGGGGGATCAAGGGGTATGGCGAGAAAGCAGGAAGGGGGTACTGAAGTTGCATGTTCAGCCATGAACTCATTAAATGGCGGTGCAGGCTCAAAGGGCCGAATGGCCTACTCCTGCACCTATTTTCTATGTTTCTATGTTTCTAAGTTATGCAGAACCTTGGTTAGACCACAGTTAGAGTATTGCGTACAGTTCTGGTCGGCATGTTATAAAAAGTATATAGAGCCATTGGAGAGAGTGCAGAGGAGATTTACAAGGATGGGACCAGAAATGCGAGGGTGTACATATCAAGAAAGGATGAACAGTCTGGGTCTCTTTTCTCTTGAAAATAGAAGGCTGAGGGGCAACCTAATCGAGGTCTTTAAAATTATGAAAGGTTTTGAAAGCGTGGATACAGAAAGAATGTTTCCACTTGTGGGGAAGGGCATTACTAGAGGCCATCAATATAAGATAGTCACCAAGAAATCCAAGAGGGAATTTAGATGAACCTTCTTTACCCAAAGAGTGATGAGAATGTGGAACTCGCTACCACAGGGAATGGTTGAAGCAAATAGTATAGATGTATTTAAGGGAAGGCTTGACAAGCATATGAGGGAGAAGGAACAGAGGGTATGCTGATAGATTTAGATGAGGAAAGACGGGAGGAGACGCAAGTGGGGCATAAACGCCAGCATGGGCTGGTCGGGCCGAATGGCCTGTTTCTGTGCCGTATATCCTGTGTAATCCTATGTAAAACTTTTATGGACGCTCAGACTGCTGTCACTCAGGGTCTGTATTTCACCATTTCCTCCAGCTGGCTCAGCGTGATTAAAAGTATGGAAAGGAACAGAGTGCTAAGAGTGCTGAGGTGCTGCTCTACAGAGTGACTTTGATGTCATGGGTGAAGCACATGCAGCACACCAACGTTCCCTCTAAGCTGTGTAGCTGCACAGCTCTTTGCAAGTCCCCACAGGCTGGGACTGGCTTTTTCAATCTTAAATTTCTTGCACAACCAGAAAGTCAGCTGGACCAGATTGCCCCAGCCATAACTGAGATAGATGCTCCAATCTGCAGGCGGGCCCTCTCAAGCTGGAACACCCACTATGGCCACATAGTGACCTCAGTGGTTGAACAGCAGCCTTTCATCTCCTGTGTTATAACCACTGGGACAGTACCTTGCCTGCTAGGAGTAGGCAAAACTGCACCCAAGACAGGCACTAGAGGTTTGTGTAAAAATTAAATTTAGTTTTGGAATTTGTTTGATGTCAATTTAAAATTACTGCAGAGTTTCTTTGGATTGATGGTTATATGTATTGACAGAAATAACCATGCTGGTGTTTAAGTTGATGACATTCATCTGGAGGGTGGAACGATTGGGTCTGATTTTAAGAGGGATTGTTGGTGCAGATGGGAGGGTACATACGTAACTACAGCTAAGGAGCCTTTGAATAAGGCTGGTACACCATCCCGCCCAACTCCTCCCACCCAGGATTTCTGGGCAGGTTTGAGAATAAGCAAATTCTGTACTCAGTAAGTTGAAAATGGCAGAAGGATATTGAAATACTTTCAGAGCCTTCATTTACATGTACTTATTGGATCCCACTAGGGAGGTCATTGAATGAATAGCCAAACTAGCTATCCCATTATAAGCTGTTCCTGTCATGCAATAGTAGTAATATTAGACCCCTGCCAGTTTACGATGTGCTCCCTGGATGGTCAAAATACGCCTAACTCAAAGTGATGTCGAGCGCACTTTCCGTGAACATCAGGCGCGAGAGATCCTCACACAAAATTCCTAATCCTGGCACCCATTTTACCTATACTAAATGGGTACAGGTAAATCTTATTTCTTTCAATAACTAATGCACATAAACACTTCTTTTTGCTTTTCTGTTTCTGTTTAATCAAATGAGATGTGTATTGTTTGCCACTTTGGAATATGATCAATCAAGGAAATAATGTATTTTATTGATATTTGAAACATACCAGACATAACTGTTGTCACCTCTCTATATTCAGCAAAAATGAATAATTTGTGGATTATACTTTGGTGCTACAGATCTACAATCAGATCTAGTCTATGGGGTTCAAAGTTAAATGTGCAACCCACATATATTTAATTGTAGTGAAAATATAAAGGACAACTAAGCACAATTATTGCCAATTAAGTGTTGAAATTATTCTGAATGCTATGTTTAATGATTTGGTTAATGCACTGTGTGAAGGTCCTTTGATGGCTGTTTAAATCTGTTCAAAATAAATAGGTTAACTACTTTGTCAAAATGCCACACATAGAAATTTTACACAAGTGTGTGAACCAAGTTGCTAAAGATAGCACTCAGAATGTTATCCACCCCATGAGATCAGCACTACTCAATAGGCATAATTTTACTCACAAATAGGCACAAGTGGATTACCAAGAGATTTATTGCTGCTGTCACATAGAAAATCAGATTGCTACCACAGGAACATTACTATGGGATTCACATTTTACATTTCCAGAAATGTAAAAGGAAACTCAGAATAAATAGGGCATGAAACTTGTGAGAGAATGGCACATATCTCTGGGGATACTTGTGGGTGTTTCACAGATGGCAGACATCCTTTAACACACTGTTCGTCATTGCTAAAGTGTTTCCTGCAGGTGCATAGAAGATTAGATTAATTGTTGTATTAAATCCAACACGATCTGGTTCTCATTAATCCAGTCTACTGCAGATAGCTTCTTGTCGACTGATTTTACAATTCTGAAAGAAATTAAGGCTGCACATGCCTAAGGCGACTGCACCTGTGCCAGTGGTGGCTGGTGTCCACATTTGTGATGTTGGCTTACCTACTTGCATAGACTCCCAGCGAATGGAAAATGTGCATTTTCCAAAATGTGCAGCTCTCCACTTCTACTGCCACCACATTCGCCCTCCCTCTCATCCCCACTGAATCAGAATGTGCCATTAACTGCCCAATATCTGGATAAACAACAAAGATTCTCCTGTGCTATCTCTCAAAATTAAACTGACCATGAAACACTATTCCTTATGTGCCTGAATACTACCACAAAACAATTAGCCCACTTTTAACTGTGCTGACTTCAGACTAATTATAGACTTTGTGCGATACTGCCCATGATATCTTGGAACAAATAAGAATTAGGCCTAGAAATTCCCCATTGCAACTCCGGTCGTTAAGCCAGTTTTGTTGAAAAAATAGCGGTTGCCTTGCTTCTCCCCATTTCTGACGTGGGACACGACGATCGCCATTTTGGTGTGGGGCATAGTGCTGCAATTGCCTTGCATTGGCCTCTCAAATTTAAATGAGCAGATTGTGACATCAATAGGCGTTGCAATACCTGATTTGACATCACGGCTGCTATTTTGATCTGGTTCTCATTAATCCAGTTCTCGCACGCCATAACGTTCTGTCCTAAATAGGCACAGAAAAATGTGCATGAAACAGCCCTACAGAGACACTGTCAGCGCTTCTTAAAGAGACACACACATATTTCACGTAAGTTTAGATTTCAGCTTTTGGACTATTTTTTATATTTTATTGAGCTTGATGCAGTGCATTAAAAAAAGTTGTTAAAGTGTGCAGGGAGTGCTGCTGGACACTTGCAAGGCTTTGGATGGTAAAGGAATGCCTCTGAGAAGACAAAAATTGCTGGTCAGGCATCATTTGTGGAAAGAGAAACAGAGTTGATGTTTAGGTCAAGATGCTGCCTGACCTGCTGAGTATTTGCAGCATTTTCTGTTTTTGTGTCAGATTTCCACCATCAGTAGTATTTTGCCTCTGAGAGGACCACTTGTTCACAGTCCTGGGGGTCACATGGAGGTGAAACAGAGTCAGCAATGGGGACGCACAGCTTGCAGAGGGAAGAGGAAGAGGCAGAAGAGAAGGAAGCGGAAGGAAGGTTGCAATCCAGACAGCCCCTTTCTGGCTGGGATATCAGGGATGGAATCATCCATGTGAAGTTCCAGTGACCACAACCTCAATTCCCCTTTCAACATTTGTTCCCTCTGTCACTGACCATCACAGCATCCTCTTGGCCACAATGCTAAAGTAAAAGCCACCACAAAGCAAATTTTGCAATCCAACTTTATTCATATATGCATCCAATATGACTACCCCAGTGGCTGCAGCATGGATGGTGGAAGGCTGCTGACTTTCAGTGGGGGTCACTGCAGTTGACCTTGCAGGCCGACTTAGGAGCTGGTGGCTGGGAGTGTGAAATCGAGTGATGGTGTTTCTTCTTCATTTTCACTTTCCTCTCCCTCTTCTTGATCAACAACTGGCTGGGCAGACTGGATTTCTTGGGTGTCTGAAATGAGGAAGGCACAAGGGTAGGTTTGTGGTGAGGGGAGGGCAGGAAAGCAAGAGGTGCATGCTTACACCATGTGCAACTTATTCATCAGAAGATCTTGTGGGATGATGGGGAAGTGGGATGTGAGAAGGAGGATAATGTACGAGGATACTGTTATATATGTGGACTTGTACAGCCACCAGAGGGCTCATTCCCCGGAGACTCAAGGGATCCCATAATCCCTTGGGAGCACAGGTATTTAAGAAGGCTTCACAGGTTGGAGAGGCACTCTGGAGACCTGCAATAAAAGACTACGGTCACACTTTACTTTGAGCTCACAGTGTTCAGTCTGACCATTGCTCCGTACACAACTGGCGACGAAATACAGATAGTGAACCCAAAGATGCAGAGAACAGTGGGCATCCTGGAGAAATTTTCAGAGGAAGATGGTTGGGAAACTTTTGTGCAGCGACTCGACCAATACTTCGTGGCCAACGAGCTAGATGGGGAAGAGAGCGCTGCCAAACATAGAGCGATCCTCCTCACCATCTGTGGGGCACCAACATATGGCCTCATGAAGAATCTGCTCACTCCAGTGAAACCCACGGAGAAATTGTGCAATGATTTGTGCACACTAGTCCGAGAGCATTTGAACCCGAAGAAAAGCGTTCTGATGGCGAGGTACCGATTCTACACCTACAAAAGGTTTGAAGGCCAGGAAGTGGCGAGTTATGTCGCCGAGCTGAGACGCCTTGCAGGACAATGCAAATTTGAAGGACATTTGGAGCACATGCTCAGAGACTTTTTCATACTTGGCATTGGCCATGAAACCATACTTCGCAAGCTTTTGACTGTAGAGACCCCAACCTTGAGTAAGGCCATAGCGATAGCCTATGCGTTCATTGCCACCAGAGGCAATACTAAGCAAATCTCTCAGCACACAAGTGCTGCTACAAGTACGGTGAACAAGGTGACGTTGTTTTCGAAACATAATGTTCAGGGCAGGTCACACATACCTGCAGCTACACGTCCGCAGATGTCTCAGAGTCCACCATCAAGGGTGATGAATGCAAGGCCACTAACACCTTGTTGGCGCTGCGGGGGTGATCATCGTTTCCATTCATGCCAATTCAAAGGATACGTTTGCAAGGGCTGTGGAAAAATGGGACACCTCCAACGAATGTGCAGGCGAGCTGCTAAGCCTGTTAAACCTGAAAACCACCACATTGCAGAGGAGGGCAGATCCACGGAGGATCACTATGAACTATTGCCTCAGATAGAGGAGGCACAGGTACATGGGGTGCACACATTCACCACGAATTGTCCCCCGATAATGCTGAATGTTGAACTAAATGGACTCCCGGTGTCAATGGAGCTGGACATGGGCGCGAGCCAGTCCATCATGGGCAAAAAGACTTTCGAAAGGTTGTGGTGCAACAAGGCCTCAAAGCCAGTCTTAACTCGAGTTCGCACGAGACTAAGAACTTACACTAAAGAACTGATTCCTGTAATTGGCAATGCTACCATACACTGCTTTGGGTACTGTTGAGGGGGATGACTCATCAGGGGAGGGCAGCAGCAGCCAAGTTCATGGCACCGTGGCTGGCTTTGTTGCACAGGAGGGCAGGAAAAAGAGTGGGAGAGCGATAGTGATATGGGATTCAATTGTAAGGGGAATAGATAGGTGTTTCTGCGGCCGCAACCGAGACTCCAGGATGGTATGTTGCCTCCCTGGTGCAAGGGTCAAGGATGTCTCGGAGTGAGTGCAGGACCTTCTGAAAAGGGAGGGAGATCAGCCAGTTGTCGTGGTGCACATTGGTACCAACGACATAGGTAAAAAAAGGGATAAGGTCCTACAAAACGAATTTAAGGAGCTAGGAGCTAAATTAAAAAGTAGGACCTCAAAAGTAGTAATCTCGGGATTGCTACCAGTGCCACGTGCTAGTCAGAGTAGGAATCGCAGGATAGCGCAGATGAATACGTGGCTTGAGCAGTGGTGCAGCAGGGAGGGATTCAAATTCCTGGGGCATTGGAACCGGTTCTGGGGGAGGTGGGACCAGTACAAACCGGACGGTCTGCACTTGGGCAGGACCGGAATCAATGTCCTAGGGGGAGTGTTTGCTAGTGCTGTTGGGGAGGAGTTAAACTAATATGGCAGGGGGATGGGAACCAATGCAGGGAGACAGAGGGAAACAAAAAGGAGGCAAAAGCAAAAGACAGAAAGGAGATGAGGAAAAGTGGAGGGCAGAAAAACCCAAGGCAAAGAACAAAAAAGGCCATTGTACAGCAAAATTCTAAAAGGACAAAGGGTGTTAAAAAAACAAGCCTGAAGGCTTTGTGTCTTAATGCAAGGAGTATCCGCAATAAGGTGGATGAATTAACTGTGCAAATAGATGTTAACAAATATGATGTGACTGGGATTACGGAGACGTGACTCCAGGATGATCAGGGCTGGGAACTCAACATCCAGGGGTATTTAACATTCAGGAAAGATAGAATAAAAGGAAAAGGAGGTGGGGTAGCATTGCTGGTTAAGGAGGAAATTAAGGCAATAGTTCGGAAGGACATTAGCTTGGATGATGTGGAATCTATATGGGTAGAGCTGCAGAACACCAAAGGGCAAAAAACGTTAGCGGGAGTTGTATACAGACCTCCAAACAGTAGTAGTGATGTTGGGGAGGGCAGCAAACATGAAATTAGGGGTGCATGCAATAAAGGTGCAGCAGTTATAATGGGTGACTTTAATATGCACATAGATTGGGCTAACCAAACTGGAAGCAATACGGTGGAGGAGGATTTCCTGGAGTGCATAACGGATGTTTTTTTTTAGACCAATATGTCGAGGAACCAACTAGGGGGGAGGCCATCTTAGACTGGGTGTTGTGTGATGAGAGAGGATTAATTAGCAATCTCGTTGTGCGAGGCCCCTTGGGGAAGAGTGACCATAATATGGTGGAATTCTGCATTAGGATGGAGAATGAAACAGTTAATTCAGAGACCATGGTCCAGAACTTAAAGAAGGGTAACTTTGAAGGTATGAGGTGTGAATTGGCTAGGATAGATTGGCGAATGATACTGAAGGGGTTGACTGTGGATGGGCAATGGCAGACATTTAGAGACCGCATGGATGAACTACAACAATTGTACATTCCTGTCTGGTGTAAAAATAAAAAAGGGAAGGTGGCTCAACCATGGCTATCAAGGGAAATCAGGGATAGTATTAAAGCCAAGGAAGTGGCAGACAAATTGGCCAGAAATAGCAGCGAACCCGGGGACTGGGAGAAATTTAGAACTCAGCAGAGGAGGACAAAGGGTTTGATTAGGGCAGGGAAAATGGAGTACGAGAAGAAGCTTGCAGGGAACATTAAGACGGATTGCAAAAGTTTCTATAGATATGTAAAGAGAAAAAGGTTAGTAAAGACAAACATAGGTCCCCTGCAGTCAGAATCAGGGGAAGTCATAACGGGGAACAAAGAAATGGCGGACCAATTGAACAAGTACTTTGGTTCGGTATTCACTAAGGAGGACACAAACAACCTTCCGGATATAAAAGGAGTCGGAGGGTCTAGTAAGGAGGAGGAACTGAGGGAAATTCTTATTAGTCGGGAAATTGTGTTGGGGAAATTGATGGGATTGAAGGCCGATAAATCCCCAGGGCCTGATGGACTGCATACCAGAGTACTTAAGGAGGTGGCCTTGGAAATAGTGGATGCATTGACAGTCATTTTCCAACATTCCATTGACTCTGGATCAGTTCCTATGGAGTGGAGGGTAGCCAATGTAACCCCACTTTTTAAAAAAGGAGGGAGAGAGATAACAGGGAATTATAGACCGGTTAGCCTGACATCGTTAGTGGGTAAAATGATGGAATCAATTATTAAGGATGTCATAGCAGTGCATTTGGAAAGAGGTGATATGATAGGTCCAAGTCAGCATGGATTTGTGAAAGGGAAATCATGCTTGACAAATCTTCTGGAATTTTTTGAGGATGTTTCCAGTAGAGTGGACAAGGGAGAACCAGTTGATGTGGTATATTTGGACTTTCAGAAGGCTTTCGACAAGGTCCCACACAAGAGATTAATGTGCAAAGTTAAAGCACATGGGATTGGGGGTAGTGTGCTGACATGGATTGAGAACTGGTTGTCAGACAGGAAGCAAAGAGTAGGAGTAAATGGGGACTTTTCAGAATGGCAGGCAGTGACCAGTGGGGTACCGCAAGGTTCTGTGCTGGGGCCCCAGCTGTTTACAATGTACATTAATGATTTAGACGAGGGGATTAAATGTAGTATCTCCAAATTTGCGGATGACACTAAGTTGGGTGGCAGTGTGAGCTGCGAGGAGGATGCTATGAGGCTGCAGAGCGACTTGGATAGGTTAGGTGAGTGGGCAAATGCATGGCAGATGAAGTATAATGTGGATAAATGTGAGGTTATCCACTTTGGTGGTAAAAACAGAGAGACAGACTATTATCTGAATGGTGACAGATTAGGAAAAGGGGAGGTGCAAAGAGACCTGGGTGTCATGGTACATCAGTCATTGAAGGTTGGCATGCAGGTACAGCAGGCGGTTAAGAAAGCAAATGGCATGTTGGCCTTCATAGCGAGGGGATTTGAGTACAGGGGCAGGGAGGTGTTGCTACAGTTGTACAGGGCCTTGGTGAGGCCACACCTGGAGTATTGTGTACAGTTTTGGTCTCCTAACCTGAGGAAGGACATTCTTGCTATTGAGGGAGTGCAGCGAAGGTTCACCAGACTGATTCCCGGGATGGCGGGACTGACCTATCAAGAAAGACTGGATCAACTGGGCTTGTATTCACTGGAGTTCAGAAGAATGAGAGGAGACCTCATAGAAACGTTTAAAATTCTGACGGGGTTAGACAGTTTAGATGCAGGAAGAATGTTCCCAATGTTGGGGAAGTTCAGAACCAGGGGTCACAGTCTGAGGATAAGGGGTAAGCCATTTAGGACCGAGATTAGGAGGAATTTCTTCACCCAGAGAGTGGTGAACCTGTGGAATTCTCTACCACAGAAAGTTGTTGAGGCCAATTCACTAAATATATTCAAAAAGGAGTTAGATGGAGTCCTTACTACTCGGGCAATCAAGGGGTATGGTGAGAAAGCAGGAATGGGGTACTGAAGTTGCATGTTCAGCCATGAACTCATTGAATGGTGGTGCAGGCTAGAAGGGCCGAATGGCCTACTCCTGCACCTATTTTCTATGTTTCTATGTTTTGTATGTCTCCTATGATGGAGCGGTGCACAAGCTATCACTCTGGGTGGTACCGGGCGATGGTCGCACGCTGCTCGGCAGGAGCTCGCTGGAACTGGGACAACGTCCGAGCGCTTTCGCCCGCTGAGGACACTTTGTGTGCCCAGGTCTTAAATAAATTTCCTTCGCTGTTCGAACCAAACATCGGGAAGTTCCAAGGAGCAAAAGTGTAGATCCACCTAATTCCGGGGGCGCGACCCGTCCATCACAAGGCGAGAGCAGTACTGTACATGATGAGAGAAATGGCAGAGATCGAGCTGGACCAGCTGCAACGAGAGGGCATCATTTCATCGATCGAGTTCAGCGAGTGGGCCAGTCCTATTGTCCCAGTCCTCAAGGGATACGGCACCATCAGAATCTGTGGCGATTACAAAATAACTATCAATCGTTTCTCCCTGCAGGACCAATACCCTCTACCAAAAGCCGACGACCTCTTTGCAACGCTGGCGGGAGGAAAGACGTTCACGAAGCTGGATCTGACTTCAGCCGACATGACGCAGGAACTGGAGGAACCACTGAAGGCCCTCACCTGCACCAACAGACACAAAGGTCTTTTTGTTTATAACAGATGCCCGTTTGGAATCCGATCAGCGGCGGCGATATTTCAGCGAAACATGGAAAGTTTACTGAAGTCGGTCCCGCACACCGTGGTCTTCGAGGACGACATCTTGGTCACAGGTTGGAACACAGTCGAGCACCTGCAGAACCTGGAGGAGGTTCTTAGTCGATTCAACTGCGTGGGGCTCAGGTTAAAATGCTCGAAGTGCGTTTTTCTGGCGCCTGAAGTGGAGTTACTGGGAAGGAGGATTGCGGCGGACGGCATCAGGCCCACCAACGTAAAAGACGGAGGCAATCGAGAACGCACCGAGGCCACAGAATGTGACGGAGCTGCGGTCGTTTCTGGGGCACTTGAACTACTTTGGTAACTTCTCACTGAGTCTCAGCACCCTGCTAGAACCACTGCATGTCTTACTAGGAAAAGGGGGCGAATGGGTTTGGGGCAAAAGCCAAAAAAATGCCTTTGTAAAAGCAAGAAAATTGTTATGCTCAAACAAATTACATGTGTTGTATAATCCATGTAAGCATTTTGTACTAGCATGTGATGCGTCGTCATATGGCGTCGGGTGTGTATTGCAACAAGCTAATGATTTTGGGAAACTGCAACTGGTTGCTTATGCATCCAGGAGTCTGTCTGAGGCCGGGAGAGTCTACAGCATGATTGAAAAAGAAGCGTTAGCGTGTGTCTATGGGGTAAAGAAAATACATCAATACCGGTTTGGGCTAAAATTCGAATTGGAAAATGACCATAAGCCACTTATATCCCTGTTTGCTGAGAGTAAAGGGATAAATCCCAATGCATCGGCCCGCATCCAGAGATGGGCGCTCACGTTGTCTGCATACAACTACGCCATCCGCCAAAGTCCAGGCACAGAAAACTGCGCCGATGCTCTCAGTAGGCTGCCATTGCCCATCACGAGGGTGGAAATGGCGCAGCCTACAAATCTAGCCATGGTCATGGAAGCATTTGAGAGTGAGCAATCACCCATCACTGCCCGGCAGATCAAAACCTGGACAAGCCAGGACCCCTTATTATCTCTCGTCAAAAGCTGTGTGCTTCCCGGGAGCTGGTCCAGTGTCGCAGTGGAACTGCAGGAAGAGATAAAGCTGTTCCAGCGGCGCAAAGATGAAATGTCTATACAGGCAGACTGCCTTCTGTGGGGGAATCGAGCCGTGGTCCCTAAGAAGGGCAGAGACACCTTTATCAATGAACTCCACAGTACCAACCCAGGCATCGTAATGATGAAAGCGATAGCCAGATCCCACGTGTGGTGGCCCGGTATCGATGCGGACTTAGAGTCCTGCGTTCACAGATGTAATACATGCTCGCAGTTGAGCAATGTACCCAGGGAGGTGCTAAGTTTATGGTCTTGGCCCTCCAAACTGTGGTCTAGGGTACACGTTGACTATGCAGGCCCGTTCTTGGATAAAATGTTCCTTGTGGTTGTAGACGCGGACTCCAAGTGGATTGAATGTGAGATAATGTTGGCTAGCACGTCCGTTGCCACCACTGGAAGCCTACGGGCCATGTTTGTCACTCACAGCTTACCCGATGTCCTGATGAGCGACAACGGGCCATGTTTTACCAGAGCTGAGTTCAAAGAATTCATGACCCATAACGGGATCAAACATATCAGAACTGCCCCGTTTAAACCAGCGTTCAATGGTCAGGCAGAGAGAGCAGTGCAAACCATCAAGCAAGGCTTGAAGAGGGTAACTGAAGGCTCACTGCAGACTCGCCTATCCTGAGTCCTGCTTAGCTACCACACGAGACCACACTCACTCACTGGGATCCCACCTGCTGAACTGCTCATGAAAACAGCACTTAAGACAAGGCTCTCGTTAGTTCACCCTGATCTACATGAACAGGTAGAGAGCAGGCGGCTTCAACAAAGTGCATACCATGATAGCACAAATGTGTCACACGAGATTGAAGTCAATTATCCTGTATTTGTATTAGATTATGGCAAAGGTCCCAAGTGGCTTCCCGGCACTGTCGTGGCCAAAGAGGGGAGCAGGGTGTTTCGGTTCAAACTTTCAAATTGATTCATTCACCGGAAACACTTGGACTAAATCAAACTCAGATTCACGGTCTACCCTGAGCACCCCACCTTCTACCCTACCATTTTTGATCCCCCAACATACACACACCAGTGGCAACCGACACCATGGTTGACCACGAAGCAGAACCCATCATCCACAGCAGCCCAGCGAGGGCCCAACAAATGATTCAACAACACCAGCTTTCGCACCGAGACGATCAACCAGGGCAAGAAGGGCCCCAGATCGACTGACGTTGTAAATAGTTACACTATTGACTTTGGGGGTGGAATGTTGTTATATATGTGGACTTGTATTTACTCTGTGCAGCCACCAGAGGGTTCATTCCCCAGAGTCCCAAGGGATCCCATTATCCCTTGGGAGCACAGGTATTTAAGGAGGCTTCACAGGTTGGAGAGGCACTCTGGAGACCTGCAATAAAAGACTAAGGTCACACTTTACTTTGAGCTCACAGTGTTCAGTCTGACTCTTTCTCCATAAACAGATACCAGCACCTTGTTGTTGTCAGAACCACCGTTGGCCACAGCTCAGCCATTCCCGTGCCTAGAATGGCCAGCACCATCTCTTCCAAGGAGGTGAGGTGAAGCTATGAATGGGAGTTGTGCCTCGTATTTAGTAGAGATTGTTGGTGGGTGAGTGATGGGAGGGTGGGGGGGGCAGTGGTGGGAGGTCATGCATTGAGCAGTGTGCGAGGCTAGTGATGTAGTTGGTAGGACATGACTTTTGACGATGCATTCACTGACCTTGACCACTGATCTGAGGTCATGAAACTTCTTTGGGCACTGGAGTCAGGTGATGGACTCGATGATCTTTCTTTCTGTAGGGTCTCCTGGCCCCTGTGGGTCGAGGACCTGTCTTGCATTGCTGATCCCCTGCACAAAGCTGGAGTGCTGCATGCGTGACCCTGGATGCCATTTCTCTAATTTGTTGAGCCATTTGTGTTAGCGCTGAAGCAATTTTACCATTTTATTAAATGTAGAAGACAGTTCAGCTTGAAGAACTAACTATTGCCATTTTGGAATTATTTTTTTGTTTTCGTTTCAGAAGGTTGTTGAGCTCTAAGAGCTAAAGGCTGCCTATTTTTAAATGATTTTTATTTTAGAGGGCTGATCCCCTTTAAGGGATCAACACTGCTTTCTAAAATGGCAGGCTAGCTTTAAGAAAATGCTGCCTCACTCCAGGGACATTACCGTCATGCTACATTGGGCCTCCTGCTGAGCGCACAGCCTGAAACAGCGCGTTGCATGATAGTTTCTGCGTTCCAATCATTTAAATCAGCAGCCAGCAGCAAATAGCGGTGCTGCCCATACTCTTTTTATGAGTGAGAGTTAATCTCGCCCTGTGTTGGCACCGCCCTTTTTCCCGCGTTATTCGATTTCTACGCCTCTATTTCTCGTTATGTAGTCAGTCATTCACAGGATTCTTGTAATGAATGGAATGAGTTGATTTCTTCCTGGAAAACGCATTGATCTGTACCAGACTCTGAATGACATGCCACCCAATCCAACAACACTAATAACAAACAGAATATTCAAATTGATGTTTTTGGCATACCAGACCATAATGTATATTCTCTGCAGTTTGAAGAACCAGATAGCAATAACCAATTTTACCCTTGAGTGTACTGTGATCAGTAAGAAATAATCCAATAAATATATCTATCATAGAGAACATGCTTCTTGTCACAAAGTTACATAAAAGCACAAAATTATATATTTCAGGGTACATAATCAAATGTAGTTTGCCTGAGGGTCAAAACATAGATCTTGTGAGATGATGGGCCCATCTGATATGCAGTGCATAAGTGCATGCATTAATCCCTATAATGGAGATTTTTTGCTATCAGCAGAATTTAGGTATTTTTTGCCACATTGCTAGAGGACAGTTAGCCAGCAACAGTCCTGACTGCTCCCAATGCATATGCAGCTTTGCCTTCACAGATAGAGCACGCCTAATGGGAAATGGAGAGATTCTGCTCAGTGGACTCAAATGAAAGAGATCTATGTATTTAAAAGCAATTATCTGCATAAGGGGCAATATTGTTTCACTCTTCATTGAGTTGCACAATGAATTTGGATATTTGTCAGCCATTGCCAGCGATGTCAGAGGGTGGAGAAGAGTGCCAGGCATAAATGAAGTCGAATAAAACCAAATGCGATGGCACAAAAAGATTATGTATTACAAAGTATTTACAAAAATAGATCATTTGGCCCTAGAGGGCCATGCTGAAGTTTATGCTCCACATGAGCCTCCTCCCATCTCTCTCCATCTAACCCCAATAATATATCCTGCTATACCTTTCGGCCTATGTGATTATCTAGCTTCCTCTTGAATGCATTTATGCTATTCGCCTCAACTACTCCTTGTGATAGCGAGTTCCACATTCTAACCACTCTCTGGGTAAACAAGTTATGTGTGTGATTGAAGTATAATACAGAGCTATACAGTCTAAGAAGGCCATAGTTTGATCCCAATCTGTGCAGAATTAGCTAATCTCAGGCAGTACAGAGATCGAGCAATGTAATTGTTCTCAGGATACCTGACCTTGGGAGATGAAAAAAAACAGCCAAGCTTACCACTTCTGGGAGCCGAAATAGCCCCTCTCCTTAATGCGTGTGACCATCGCAAATCGGCAGCTATGCTGCAGAGTGGAGTGACCTTTCGTGGAATGGTCGCTGTTGGCCAATTGCCCTCCCGAGGTTTCCTGGTGGTGTCCCGATCTTCCCCCGCCACCCCCCACCGCTCCGCTGCTGCCGATC
The DNA here is from genome assembly GCF_044704955.1 of Pristiophorus japonicus. NCBI lineage: Eukaryota > Metazoa > Chordata > Chondrichthyes > Pristiophoridae > Pristiophorus > Pristiophorus japonicus. The sequence continues at coordinate 369,670,322 of NC_091977.1, read as the reverse complement.
CATGGTAAGCACATCATCACCGTGCACACCACCAATCTACTCCTCTGACGGCGATATTCCCCTCTGAAAATCTCCAGCCTGCTGGTTGGTGCCAAAACCTGTTATTTCCTGGTGGTCCAGTGAGGCTATGGCCTTCTGCAATGGCGGTGTGGCTTCCCTTAAAGGGGAGGATGCACTGCCACTGCCGTCATGTTCTTTATTTGTTAGCTGACTACCATGTTGGCCTGACTATTATGCCCCCGGGTTTGGCCAGGCCGCCAATAGGCAGCCTAGCATCTCCTCTTGGGTGCCTGGCATCCCCTCTTGAGTGCCAGGCCACTGGCCCAGCCAAAACCTTCCCTGGTGGCCCAGTGGGTCAAAGTTTTAAAATCGCGGAGGCTCTCCCCTTTGAGTGAAGTGGCGAGCCGTGGTGACACGACGCCATGATGACGTTATCGCAATGTTGTCACCGCCCCCATTAAGAGTGACTTCCGGATCCAAGTTAAAAAAAACAACAAAGAGCGGAACGTCGCTCAAGAGGTAACCTGAACCGCGGCTGCGGTAAAAACCATTCAAACAGGATGCGTTGCGGGCAGGGAGAAATTTCTAAGCCTTGATCTCTTGTTCAGTGACCATTGCTGGTAAGAGTGTATGTTAAAGTAACTATAGGGTAACATTTCTCCTATTGATCATTTTAGCAAAATAAAGCCAGTGTGGCTATAAAATGAGATTTCTCGCTGAATGTTTTGTTAGAATTATTGACAGGAGGAATTTTACCCTCTCTGTAAGTGCTGTCAGTAGTAATTACATACCTAACATTGTACATTTTAAATATCCCTTTTAAAGAGCGTGTTAATCATTCATTTGCTGCACCATAATTGGAGCAGATGTTCTGAAGCAACATAGAGTAATGGCATCCACTTCCTATAAGGCTTGTCATAAGCAGGCCCCTGGACAATCTTCCCTCTAACAGATGTGTAATGACCTCTTTAATTGCCAGAAGTTAAATGCTATAGTTAATTCTAATGGCATATACATCAATTTCATTCAGAAATCTATAGGTTCTGGCAATTTCCAATAACCATACAATTTCCTGTATAATGTTAATCTGCAGAGCAATTTGAACCTTTAATCTGATTTATCAAATTTTGCAGTGATTTACAACTCTGTTCACCAGCATGTCATTGATGGTTACAAACTTCACTGTAAGCACATAGCCAACTATCCTGTTCTCCCACTTTTAACTTTAAAAAGATTTTCTAAAATATTTTAAAGTTGCCAGGTTCTGCAGTTATAGTGAAGTTAAGAGTGGATGAGGCTATATCCTTGATCTGGTCCCACATATCTTCTAGATACATTTCAAATGACTCAACACCTGCAATATTCTATAGCTTCCATTGATACAATGTCAAAACTATGTTGCATTAATGTAAACTCCATTGTATGACAGGCCCAGTAGTTTACAAACAAATGAAGTAGTTAAATTACTAACTTTTCTCTTTAGTATTCCCTACACATATAGGTGGAAGATCGGGTGTGGAGTCCCATCACTTCTCAGAAAGAGCATAAGTATACAAAATACTTCTTGGGTTTCTTAACTTAGATCTCGATGTATAGGCGAAGAGCCTCTATCCACAAGCAATTGTGTATTTATGCAAGGGGTGCCTTGAAATTGTTCTGAAATGTTTTCCCTACCATTTTTCTTCTCCTATGTATTTTGACATATCATTTTCTTGATTCTAGTCCACTATCCCAGGCATGTATATTCTCATGATTGGACACTAAAACAATCACAAAAAAGGAAATACAGTCATAAATATTAAGTTTAATTGGGCCATTCTCCCATTCATATCTCTGCTAGCATGAGTGTAGAGCTAGAGTTATAAACACTTCACCATAATTTAGTTTAATGTTCTCATGTCATCCAGATCAACAACAAATAATGAGGATCAAGCCGAAGGACTAAGCTATAACTTCCATTATATATTGCGTGTACATATTGGGGTAAATGTCATGATGTATTGCCTGCAGTGCAGAGCTTCATGCAATAGGAGCACATATTGGGAAGTTAGGTCATTTTAATAGTTGCATAAATCTGGCATGCTGACCTCCACATTCAAATTCCCAACTTGTGCTCCCATCATAAAATGTTCTGCATCGGGAATGCTACATCGTAAAAGTTACTCTAAAAGGACTCAAGAAAAGTCAAGTTTGAGAAACAAACAATTCTGCATGTTGAAAATCATCCCTTTAGTCTATTAACTAGCTGTGAAATGTTTTCCAGCTATACAAACTAGCCTGCATCCTCCATTCTTTTAACTCTGAATTACTGCTTATTCCCCACTCTCTCCAATCTAACATTAGATCAATCTTGTAGCCACTTCATGTAAAATCCCTTTATCTTGCTACTTCTCTCCCTACCGTCATAATTTATTTAAAAATCCATCTCTTTGGCCCTGCCGTCAGTGTCCCACATTTTTTAATTCCTTCACTTCCTGCTCAGTAGCCACCTCTCCTTTGTAAAGCTCTCTGAGATGTTCTTCTATGCGATGAATGTTATATAAAAATAAGTTGCTATTATTTGGTAGCATTTTTATTTACGTCACCACATTGTCATAAATTGAAAATAATGTGTGTGCCATTTCTCCCAGGCCGCTTTTTAATTAGCCACTTTCCTTTGTGCCAAGTATGACTGGAGAATTTCCCTCAGTCTCCATTGACTGGTTTTACTTGAGCTCCTTGGTGCCACACTCGGTCAAATGCTACCTTGTTGTCAACGGCAGTCACTCTCACCCCACCGCATGTGTTAATGTTTGTACCAAGACGGTAATAAAATCTGGAGCCAAGTGGTCCTGGGGAATTCTAACTGAACATTAGTGAGCAGGTGGTGCAAACTTGGTGAGAGGAATAAGGAGGTCGCCTACCTGGTCTCAATATTACAAAAAGGATATAGAAGCACTGGAGAAAGTACAATAAAGGTTTACAAGCATAATACCAGAACTGAGAGGATACAACTATCAGAAAAGACTAAAACAGGCTGGGGTTCTTTGCTCTAGAAAAGAGATGACTTGATAGAGGTGTCAGGGGTTCAATAGGTTAGGATAGAGAAGATGTTTCCACTTGTGGGAGAGTCCAAAACTAAAGGTCATAAATATAAGAAATAAATCCAATAAGGAATTCAGGAGAAACTTCTTTATTCAGAAAGTGGTGAGAATGTGGAACGAGCTACTGCATGGAGTAGTTGAGGTGAATAGCATAGATTTATTTAAGGGGAAGTTAGAGAGGAGGGGAGCGGGTGTCCAGTGAGGCCTACATAAGGGCCATCAATCGGCGGGAGTTCGTTGTTGGAGAGGAGGCGGAGCGGGTGTCCAGGGAGGTTAACATAAGGGCCATCAGTCGGCGGGAGTTCGTTGTTGGAGAGGAGGCAGAGCGGGTGTCCAGGGAGGTTAACATAAGGCAAGCTGGTGCAGCTGCAGCAGGGAGGCAAAAAAGTAGAAAGAAACCGAAACGTCACAGCCAAGGGGGTAAGTGATTGGTTGGTGGTCGGTAAGTAGTTTTTCTTTTTCTTTGCTTTATCAGTAAGTAACCTTTTAGCATTGTTGTTGCCAAATTAAGTTAATCTAGGGGTTAAGTCATGGCAGGAGAGCTCGGACATGTTATGCTCCTCCTGTGCTATGTGGGAAATCAGGGACGCTTCCAGTGTCCCAGACGGCTACGTGTGCGGGAAGTATATCATCCTGCAGGTCCTGATGGACCCCACTGTGGTACTGGAGCTGCGGGTGGATTTACTCTGGAGCATCCACGATGCTGAGAATGATGTGGATAGCACATTTAGTGAGTTGGTCTTACCGCAGGTAAAGGGTGCACAGCCAGGTAGGGAATGGGTGACCAACAGGAAGAGCAGTGCAAGGAAGGTAGTGCAGAGGTCCCCTGCGGTCATCCCCCTGCAAAACAGTTACACCACTTTGGGTACTGTTGGGGGGGATGACTCATCAGGGGAAGGCAGCAGCAGCCAAGTTCATGGCACCGTGGGAGGCTCTGCTGCACAGGAGGGAAGGAAAAAGAGTAGGAAAGCTATAGTGATAGGGGATTCAATTGTAAGGGGAGTAGATAGGTGTTTCTGCGACTGCAACTGAGATTCCAGGATGGTATGTTGCCTCCCGGGTACAAGGATGTCTCGGAGCGGGTGCAGGACATTCTGAAAAGGGAGGGTGAACAGCCAGTTGTCGTGGTGCATATAGGTACCAACGATATAGGTAAAAAACGGGATGAGGTCCGACAAGACGAATTTAGGGAGCTAGGAGCTAAATTAAAAAGTAGGACCTCAAAAGTAGTAATCTCAGGATAGCTACCAGTGCCACATGCTAGTCAGAGTAGGAATTGCAGGATAGCTCAGATGAATATGTGGCTTGAGGAGTGGTGCAGAAGGGAGTGATTCAAATTCCTGGGACACTGGAACCGGTACTGGGGGAGGTGGGACCAGTACAAACCGGACGGTCTGCACCTGGGCAGGACTGTGACCAATGTCCTAGGGGGAGTGTTTGCTAGTGCTGTTAGGGAGGAGTTAAACTAATATGGCAGGGGGGTGGGAACCAATGTAGGGAGACAGAGGGAAATAAAAGGGAGGCAGAAGCAAAAGATAGAAAGGAGAATAGTAAAAGTGGAAGGCAGAGAAACCCAAGGCAAAAAACAAAAAGGGCCACATTACAGCAAAATTTTAAAGGGGCAAAGTGTGTTAAAAAGGCAAGCCTGAAGGCTCTGTGCCTCAATGCGAGGAGTATTCGGAATAAGGTGGACGAATTAGCTGCGCAGATAGCAGTTAACGGCTATGATGTAATTGGCATGACGGAGTCATGGCTCCAAGGTGACCAAGGCTGGGAACTCAACATCCAAGGGTATTCAACATTTAGGATGGATAGACAGAAAGGAAAAGGAGGCGGGGTAGCATTGCTGCTAAAGAGGAAATTAATGCAATAGTAAGGAGGGATATTAGCTTGGATGATGTGGAATCGGTATGGGTGGAGCTGTGGAATACCAAAGGCCAGAAAACGCTAGTGGGAGTTGTATACAGACCACCAAACAGTAATAGTGAGATTGGGGACAGCATCAAACAAGAAATAAGTGATGTGTGCATTAAAGGAAGAGCAGTTATCATGGGTGACTTTAATCTACATATTGATTGGGCTAACCAAACTGGTATCAATGCGGTGGAGAACGATTTCCTGGAGTGTATTAGGGATGGTTTTCTAGACCAATATGTCGAGGAACCAATTGAGAGCTGTCCATCCTAGACTGAGTGATGTGTAATGAGAAGGGACTAATTGGCAATCTTGTTGTGCGGGCCCCTTGGGGAAGAGTGGCCATAATATGGTGGAATTCTTTATTAAGATGGAGAGTGACACAGTTAATTCAGAAACTAGGGTCATGAACTGAAGGAAAGGTAACTTCGACGGTATGAGGTGTGAATTGGCTAGAATAGACTGGCAAATGATACTTAAAGGGTTGACGGTGGATAGGCAATGGCAAATATTTAAAGATCACATGGATGAACTTCAACATTGTATCTGGAGTAAAAATAAAACGGGGAAGGTAGCTCAACCGTGACTAATGAGGGAAATTAAGGATAATGTTAAATCCAAGGAAGAGGCATATAAAGTGGCCAGAAAAAGCAGCAAACCTGAGGACTGGGAGAAATTTGTGAAGAGAAAAAGATTAGTAAAGACAAACGTAGGTCCCTTGCAGTTGGATTCAGGTGAAATTATAATGGGGAACAAAGAAATGGCAGACCAATTGAACAAATCCTTTGGTTCTGTCTTCAGGAAGGAAGACACAAATAACCTTCCGGAAATACTAGGGGACCGAGGGTCTAGTGAGAAGGAGGAACTGAAGGATATCTTTATTAGGCGGGAAATTGTGTTAGGGAAATTGATAGGATTGAAGGCCGATAAATCCATGGGGTCTGATAGTCTGCATCCCAGAGTGCTCAAGGAAGTGGCCCTAGAAATAGTGGATGCATTGGTGATCATTTTCCAACAGTCTATCGACTCTGGATCAGTTCCCATGGACTGGAGGGTAGCTAATGTAACACCACTTTTTAAAAAAGGAGGGAGAGAGAAAACGGGCAAGTATAGACCGGTTAGCTTGACATCAGTAGTGGGGAAAATGTTGGAATCGATCATGAAGGATGAAATAACAGCGCATTTGGAAAGCGGTGACAGGATCAGAGCAAGTCAGCATGGATTTATAAAAGGGAAATCATGCTTGACGAATCTTCTGGAATTTTTTGAGAATGTAACTAGCAGAGTGGACAAGGGAGAACCAGTGGATGTGGTGTATTTGGACTTTCAGAAGGCTTTTGACAAGATCCCACACAAGAGATTTTTGTGCAAAATCAAAGCACATGGTACTGGGGGTAATGTACTGATGTGGATAGGGAACTGGTTGGCAGACAGGAAGCAGAGAGTCAGGATAAACGGGTCCTTTTCAGAATGGCAGGCAGTGACTAGTGGAGTGCCGCAGGGCTCAATGCTGGGACCCCAGCTCTTTACAATATACATTAACGATTTGGATGAAGGAATAGGTATAATATCTCCAAGTTTGCAGATGACACTAAATTGGGTGGCGGTGTGAGCTGTGAGGAGGACACTAAGAGGCTGCAGGGTGACTTGAACAGATTAGGTGAGCAGGCAAATGCATGGCAGATGCAGTATAATGTGGATAAATGTGAGGTTATCCACTTTGGGGGCAAAAACACGAAGGCAGAATATTATCTGAATGGCGGCAGACTAGGACAAGGGGAGGTGCAACGAGACCTGGGTGTCATGGTTCATCAGTCACTGAAAGCGGGCATGCAGGTACAGCAGGCGGTAAAGAAGGCAAATGGTTTGTTGGCCTTCATAGCTAGGGGATTTGAATATAGAAGCAAGGAGATCTTACTGCAGTAGTACAGGGCCTTAGTGACGCCTCACCTGGGATAGTGTGTTCAGTTTTGGTCTCCTAATCTGAGGAAGGACATTCTTGCTATTGAGGGAGTGCAGCCAAGGTTCACCAGACTGATTCCATGGATGGCTAGGCTGTCATATGAAGAGAGACTGGATCAACTGGGCCTTTATTCACTGGAGTTTAGAAGGATGAGAGGGGTTCTCATAGAAACATATAAGATTCTGGCGGGACTGGACAGGTTAGATGCAGGAAGAATGTTCCCGATGTTGGGGAAGTCCAGAACCAGGATACATCGTCTTAGGATAAGGGGTAGGCCATTTAGGACTGAGATGAGGAGAAACTTCTTCACTCAGAGAGTTAACCTGTGGAATTCCCTGCCGCAGAGAGTTGTTGATGCCAGTTCATTGGATATATTCAAGAGGGAGTTAGATATGGCTCTTATGGTTAAGGGGATCAAGGGGTATGGAGAGAAAGCAGGAAAGGGGTACTGAAGGGATGATCAGCCATGATCTTATTGAATGGTGGTGCAGGCTCGAAGGGCTGAATGGCCTACTCCTGCACCTATTTTCTATGTTTCTATGTATATGCTCCTGGGATACGTGGGCCCCTACGCAGGCCTTCACATAGATGCCCAGGACCAGAAGTCTCCGAACCTCTGGGCCACCAGGTACTTTCGTAGAAATTTCTGAGGTTGGAGGCATCCGCCCGCAGGAAGCCTCCGACTACAATTTCTGGGCCCATATATTCAAAATAAAGTCATTAAATCGCTCAAGTATTGGTGGCCGTGATGTCAGCTGCCTAGGCCCTAAGCTCAGAAATTCCCTCCCTAAACCTCTCTGCCTCTCTTTCGTCCTTTAAGATGCTTCTTAAAACCTATCTTTTTGACCAAGCTTGTGGTCATCTGCCCTAATTTTTCTTAATGTGGCTCAATGTCAACTTTTTTTTGTCTTATAATACTCCTGTAAAGTGCCTTGGCACGTTTTACTAAGTTAAAGGTGCTATATAAATACAAGGTGTTTGTTTTAGCATTACCATTAGCAGGTAATAAAAAAACATTATCTTATTGAATGTTAGTGGGGTTAATTTTGACTATGTCCAATAAGGTAAAACAGTTGATAACAAATCAGCAGTTCCTTTTACATCTCTTCTGATTTTTATTTCCATTTACTTCAAAATCACTGGATCGAGAACCAGAGGACACAGATTTAAGGTGATTGGCAGAATGAGGAAAAAAAAGTTTACACAGCGAGTGGTTAGGATCTGGAATGCTCTGCCTGAGAGGGTGGTGGTGCCAAATTCAATCATGGCTTTCAAAAGGGAATAGGATAAGTATCTGAATGAAAAAAATTGCAGGGCTACAGGAAAAGGGCGGGGGAGTGGGACTACCTGAAGTGCTCTTGCAGAGAGCCAGCATGGACTCAGCAGACTGAATGGCCTCCTTCTGTGCTCGAACCAGTCTATGATTCTATGAAAATTGGGAGATATATAAATTGGGCTACCGATTCAGTATCATGTGTTTTGCACCATCGCACAAAGTCAAAATTACCCACAGTGTCATGAGTGAGTCATCATTTATAATGTAGCCTATCTTTCCTGGTTTCTATGCCTAGACTTACTGTAAGCAAGACCAGGAACATATCTATTCTGCAGGAATAGATCTTCTTGATGGAGTTCATTTCTGTTTTCAATGGAATAGAATAATTATCAGGCATAAATAAATTTCATTCAGCAATAGTGAGGAAGATGCTTTCCTTAAAATGAAGCACAACTTTTGTAATTAAGTTTTTAAATATTGTCACTACTTCTGTTGGTGACAGCTGACTCCCTGTGCCAGTCTTACAGCCACTCATGATGTCCATGTTTTCAAATTGCAGCCACACGCTCGAAATTCTGTTTGACTTACTCAGTTGCAAGAGAACTGATTCATTTCTTCAAGCTTGTGGATGTTAAAAAGATATGAAAAGGGTAATTTTTTGAGATTGAATTCCCAATGTGGAGCCTTACCCATCAGGACCACATTTTGGAAATATGGTTGCAGGCCCCAGCCCGACTTGATTTCCTTCCAGGAAAAGGTATGGCAAAAGAGCCAGCTAGCAACAACAACAATTTGCATTTATAAAGCACCTTTAATGTAATAAAACATCCCAAGGTACTTCATAGGAGTATTGTAAGACAAATATTATGACACAGAGCCACATAAGGAGAAATTAGGGCAGGTGACCAAAAGCTTGGTCAAAGAGGTTTTAAGGAGTGCCTTACAGGAAGAAAGAGAGGTAGAGCGGTGGTGAGGTTGAGGCAGGGAATTCCAGAGCTTAGGGCCTAGCAACAGAAGGCACGGCCACTAATGGTTGAGCGATTATAATCTGGGATGCTCAAGAAGCCAGAAGTAGAAGGTTTTTTTTAATTAATTAGAGCTTTTCCTGCAGTGCATGTTCCAAATAGCTGTTTTGCAACAGTAGTGCTGCTGACACACAGTCGCATCTTGGAGAGGCATCCGAACTTAGATATTTTTGTCAGCCTAATAAGCCTGCACAAAGGATTTAGGCTTCTACTCCCAATGCACACCAGTGCAGCTGGTCAGGGTAGCCTTGAGGAAGAGTTCATAGAGTGCATAAGGGATGGGTTCCTTGAGTAGTATGTAACAGAACCAACCAGGGGGCAGGCTATCTTATATCTGATCCTGTGTAATGAGACAGGATTAATAAACAATCTCCTAGTAAAGGATCCCCTTGGAATGAGTGATCATAGCATGGTTGGATTTCAAATTCAGATGGAGAGTGAGAAAGTTGGATTTCAAACCCGCATACTAAGCTTAAAATAAAGGAGACTATGAACGTATGAGGGTAGAGTTGGCTAAAGTGGACTGGGAAAATAGATTAAAGTGTAGGGCAGTTGATGAACAGTGGCGTACATTTAAAGAGATATTTCACAACTCTCAAGAAAAATATATTCCAGTGAGGTGAAAAGGGTGTAAAAGAAAAGATAGCCATCCGTGGCTAACTAAAGAAATAAAGGACGTTATCCAATTAAAAACAAGGGCATACAAAATGGTTAAAACTAGTGGGAGGACAGAAGATTGGGTAGCTTTTAAAAGCCAGCAAAGAATGATTAAAAAATGATAAAGAAAGGGAAGATAGACTATGAAAGTAAACTGCACGAAATATAAAAACCGATAGCAAGAGTTTGAATATGTATATAAAAAGGAAAAGAGTGGTTATAGTAAATATTGGTCCCTTAGAGGACGAGACCGGGGAATTAGTAATGGGGAACATGGAGATGGCAGAAACTCTGAACAAATATTTTGTATCAGTCTTTACGGTAGAGGGCATAAACAATATCCCAACAGTGGATTGTCAAGGGGCTATAGGGGGGAGCAACTTAACACAATCACAATCACTAAGGAGGTGGTACTCAGTAAGACAATGGGACTAAAGGCGGATAACTCCCCTGGACCTGATGGTTTGCGTCCTAGGGTCTTAAGAGAAGTAGCGGCAGGGATTGTAATTTATCAAAATTCCCTGGATTCTGGGGAGGTCCCAGCAGATTGGAAAACTACAAATGTAATGCCCCTATTTAAAAAAGGAGGCAGACAAAAAGCAGGAAACTATAGACCAGTTGGCCTAACATCTGTGGTTGGGAAAATGTTGGAATCCATTATTATAGAAGCAGTAGCAGGACATTTGGAAAATCATAATTCGGTCAGGCAGAGTCAGCATGGATTTATGAAGGTGAAGTCAAGTTTGACAAATTTTCTGGAATTCTTTGAGGATGTAACGAACAGGGTGGATAAAGGGGAACCAGTGGATGTGGTGTATTTGGAATTTCAGAAGGCATTTGACAAGGTGCCACATAAAAGCTCACTGCACAAGGTAAAAGTTCACGGGGTTGGGGGTAATATATTAGCATGGATAGAGGATTGGCTAACTAACAGAAAACAGAGAGTCAGGATTATTGGTTCATTATCAGGTTGGCAATCAGTATCTAGTGGGGTGCCACAGGTATCAGTCTTGGGACCCCAACTACTTACAATCTATATGAACAACTTAGAAGAAGGGACCGAATGTAATGTAGCGAAGTTTGCTGACGATACAAAGATGGGAGGAAAAGCAATGTGTGAGGAAGACACAAAAAATCTGGAAAAGGACATAAACAGGCTAAGTGAATGGGCAAAAATTTGGCAGATGGAGTATAATGTTTGAAAGTGTGAGATCATGCACTTTGGTAGAAAAAACTCAAAGAGCAAGTTATTATTTAAATGGAGAAAAACTGCAAAGTGCTGCAGTACAGCAGGACCTGGGGCACTTGTGCATGAAACACAAAAGGATAGTATGCAGGTACAGCAAGTGATCAGGAAGACCAATGGAATCTTGGCCTTTATTGCAAAGGGGATGTAGTATAAAAGCAGCAAAGTCTTGCTACAGTTATACAGTGTATTGGTGAGGCCACACCTGGAATACTGTGTAGAGTTTTGGTTTCCATATTTGGAGGCAGTTCAGAGAAGGTTCACTCGGTTGATTCCGGAGATGAGAGGATTGACTGATGTGGAAAGGTTGAGGAGGTTGGGCCTCTACTCATTGGAATTCAGAAGAATTATCGAAATGTATAAGATTATGAGGGGGCTTGACAAGGTGGATGCAGAGAGGATGTTTCCACTGATAGGGGAGACTAGAACTTGGGGGGCATTATCTTAGAAAAAGAGGCCACCCATTTAAAACTGAGATGAGGAGAAATTTATTTTCTCAGAGGGTTGTGGATCTGTGGAATTTGATGCCTCAGAGCTGTGGAAGCTGGGACATTAAATAAATTTAAGACAGAGATAGACAGTTTCTTAACCGATAAGGGAATAAGGGGTTATGGGGAGCGGGCAGTGAAGTGGACCTGAGTCCATGATCGGATCCGCCATGATTGTATTAAATGGCGGAGTAGGCTCGAGGGGCTGTATGGCCTACTCCTGCTCCTGTTTCTTATGTTCTTATGTTCTTTATGACACCTACCATCAATTATTGGCTCCATACAGCTATCTTACTGTACAATGGAGTCATTGTTATATAATTAGGCTTGAAAATCGTCTGGTAGCTCAGTTGGTAGATGTTTTTCCCAGAGTCGAATTGAATCAGTCCAGGTTTGATGTCTGGAATTAACTGATCACAGCTGGGGAAACAGTATTGCGCTATCGTTAGCCTCATTAGGTAGGGGAAATATCAATCAGGATTCTTGTCCTTGATCGCTCTGCAGTGACCTCAGTTGGAAATACACATGTGTAGACATCAAGTGAAGCCAAGATAAACAAAATAAAAATATAAATTAAACTCAAGAGTCTGTGAATATTGCCATATCAGCCCTCAGCAAAATCAGTAGTTTTGTGACTAGACCTGAGGGTAAACCCATCTCTTCTATATATGTGTTTGCTCCTAGTCAACAGCAGCTTAGTAACAATAATGTCAAATGTGATTTTGAGTGTTTGCCACTTCCATGGATGCTAGGATTGCCGCTGGCTATTGCTGTGTGGTTCATTGCACACCAACTTTTCAAACTACTTTAATTTCCAGATGGGATCCTAACACTTTGGCAATCAACTATCCTTGAGGAAGGAAGCCTATCATTTTAGAGGAATATCCTTCAACTTCAGCTACAACGGCAACTGCAACAAGTCACTCTAGTAGTGGATGTCCCTTTGGACAGATGGGCAGCTCACTTAGCCATTCACTTTGCTCTGGGCAGTTGGCATGTAATTCATCACTGACCAGAGAGTTAGGGGTTGACATTCGGTATTGCCATTTTTGAGGCGGTGCTACCAGCTGAGTGTTGATTTTAATGCCAGGCAGTAGGTGCCACCTCAAACTGCAAAATTCAGTTTTCCCGCCCAAAGATGAGAGAGCAGCGCTAAAAGTGGCTTTGTACACTCATCCTCGGGCGCCAACGGAGTGGTATCTCAGGAGGCCTACTCAATTTCCTGATGATAGGCGGGATGAAAAAAATGACAAAATAAAAGTTTCCGACTATTTCCCTCACCCTCACCCACATTTCCCCACTGGTCCCATTAATACATAAATGCTAAACCATTTACCTTGATCTCTGGCTGCTACCACCCAGGATCTCCGATGTCTCGCCAGCTTTTCCAGGCTGTATGAACGCCTGTCAGTAAGGCCACCGTACTTACCTAATTTCGCAGCCGCAGCAGCACGGGGGCATTGCACGCTCAATGTGGGTGGTGGTAGGGTGCACAGCGGTACCTCTTGGCGCCGCCCCCACCCTCCAACTAAATTTGCCATTAGCCAAGGAACCCGGTCGCCGCTGACTGTATGTACTTAGCCACCCCTCTCCGGCGTTAATGGGTGGCATTACCAACAGAATTTTGACCCCTTAATGTCGAGCAATTATGAAATATAAATGATAGCAAACTTTTGAACACAATAATTGAACTTCAATCACAGCTTGAGTGATCCTTCAATGATGGGGGAAGGAGGATTTTATTTCCAATGTAAAGTATTAACCCCGAAAATATTTAAAAATTGTGTCAAATGTTTCCTTCCTGTGAAGAGATATTCTTCTTTGTGCCTGATCAAAGCCGATCTTATGGAAACCAATCTAAGGCACCTGACTGAAAAATATCCTTGTGATTAAAATCATATACCTATTTGTTATTGAGGTACACAGGATTGACATTTGCAGTCAACAGGGAAGTGAAGGCATTTGCTGCAGGCCCTGAAATATGCTCCCCACAAGGATTTTGCAATCGGTGTGTTGAGAAGTTTGGGTTTTCTGACCTTCAATTCAATTCAATGGAGTGTTGTGGGGATTCCCTTGTGCGAGTTGCTGTGGCATCTCAAAGAGCACGAACAAGGAAGTCGGTAAGTTCTTAAAATTCTAACTTTTAAAAATATCTAGAGCGAGCAGAGGAAAGATTGGGGCTCTCACATGGAGAAAAGGCAAACCTGAATTAAAGATGGACAAACTTAAAAAAAAAAATGTTTTTTGTAAAGTTTCTTAAATTCAATTTTTATTAAAATTGACAAATTTCACATTGCACAAAATTAAAATTAGTTTTCCAGGCCCTTAACATTTGTTTAGCAGTCAATACGTTGTTAATACCCCAGTTACACTTAATCCCCTTGGGTCTAACTTTTAATGAGGAATCTAACATCATAATTACTGCAGAAGAGACGATGCTTTCATAAGTTTCAATGATTTACAACATTTCACTGATTCCCAGCTCTGTGGGGGAGGGGGGCACGCACAGCGCAGCCAGTTTCAGAGCAGTCATTGACAGACAGCAGCTTCAAGATTTCTGCATGCACATGCGCCAAATTCCAAAGTTGCGGTCAGTTTCAAAGGCAGAATGACAGCAATCATTCCGATCGCAAATTACGGGCCGTGATGTGTTATTAGGTGTTATTTCTATCTTTTGCTTCATTATTCTACTTACACAATGGAAAATATTAAAAAGAATACAACAGTACATTTCCTGAATACTATTTGGGGCTGGGGGGGGGCATTGGCAGTGAGATCTGGTGAAAATATCATAAGCCTGACGATGAGAAATCTGAGACGAGAGTAAAGGTCAGACCAAGGTAAGAAACAAGGTTAACATAAGTGGTCAAGGAACAAGTACAATTAGAAAACAGAAGTATAAAAGAACCATTAAAAATAAAGTAAAAGTAACAACTATTAAAGACAAATTAAACTGTTTCTACAGCAATGTACACAGATCCAAAATAATGTAATTATTTGCAGTAGAAAAAGGAACATAACTAAAGGAAGGATAGAAACAGAACCCATGTAGATTGAAAGAAAAGACAAAGGATCGATTACGCTAATAGGGGTATACTAGAGACCACCTAATAATGGAAAGGAGGGAGAGGAAGAAATATGTAAGCAAATATGTGAAATGAGTAAAGGACATAGAATAATAATCACGGAAGAATTTAACTACCCACAAATAAACTGGCAAGAAGAGGTAGCAGAAGGGGTACAGGGCATAGAGCTTTTACAATATGTGTAGGACTCCTTTCTTAACTAGTATGTAAGTAGCCCAACAAGAAAGGGAGCACTGCTGGATCTAGTAATGGGAAATGAACCAGAACACATAAGAGAAGTCAGCGTAGGGGAACATCTAAGCCATAGTGATCACAATATAAAAAGGTTTAAGATAAAGATTGAGGACATAAGTAAAGGCAGTTAATATAGAAAGGGGGAGATAATTGATAAACTAATCAAACTTAGAGTGGATAAAACCCCTGGTCCATATGGATTGCATCCGCGCATATTAAAAGTTAGTGGAGAGATAGCAGAGGCTCTAATACATATCCATAAACATGCACTAGAAAAGGGAATAGTGCCAGAGGACTGACAGACAGCTAATGTGATTTCTATATTTAAAAAAGGAGATGGAACAAGTTCTGGGAACCACAGACCAATTAACTTAATGTCGCTGGTAGGAAAGATAATGGAATCCTTATTCAAAGATGTAACAGAAAAACAATTAGAAACTGAAAATATAATAAAGAATAGTCAGCACTAATTTCAAAAGCGAAGATCATGCTTGACCAACTTTATTGAATTATTTGAAGTAACAGAAACGGTAGACAAGAGGAATGTAGAAAATGGAACATATTTGGATTTTCAACAGGACTTCAATAAGGTAGCACTCATGACAAAGGTCAGAACATGTGGAATCAGGGGACAAGTAGAAGAATGGATAGTAAGCTGGCTACGAAACAGAAAAAAGAGAATAGGGGTTAAAGGTAGTTACTCAGACTGGCAAAAGGTAGGAAGTGACAAAAATCAAAGGGCAAGTTATTATTTAAATGGAGAAAGATTGCAAAGTGCTGCAGTACAGTGGGACCTGGGGGTACTTGTGCATGAAACACAAAAGGTTAGTATTTATACAGCAAGTGATCAGGAAGGCTAATGGAATCTTGGCCTTTATTGCAAAGGGGATGGAGTGTAAAAGTAGGGAAGTTTTGCTACTGTTATACAGCGTATTGGTGAGGCTGCACCTGGAATACTGCGTGCAGTTTTGGTTTCCATATTTACCAAAGGATATACTTGCTTTGGAGGCAGTTCAGAGAAGGTTCACAAGGTTGATCCCGGAGATGAGGGGGTTGACTTATGAGGAAAGGTTGAGGAGGTTGGGCCTCTACTCATTGGAATGAGAGGAGATCTTATCGTAACATATAAGATTATGAGGGGGCTTGACAAGGTGGATACAGAGAGGATGTTTCCACTGATAGGGGAGACTAGAACTAGAGGGCATAATCTTAGAATAAGGGGCCGTCCATTTAAAACTGAGATGAGGAGAAATTTCTTCTCTCAGAGGGTTGTGGATCTGTGGAATTCGCTGCCTTAAAGAGCTGTGGAAGCTGGAACATTGAATAAATTTAAGATAAAAATAGACAATTTCTTAAACAATAAGGGAATAAGGGGTTATGGAGAGTGGGCACGGAAGTGGACCTGAGTCCATGATCGGATCAGCCATGATTGTATTAAATGGCGGAGCAGGCTCGAGGGGCCGTATGGCCTAGTCCTGCTCCTATTTCTTATGTTCTTATGTTCCACAAGGATCAATACTGGGACTACTATTGTTCACCATTTACATAAATGATTTAATTTGGAAATCAGAAATACAATTTCAAAATTTGTAGACAACACCAAATTGGGGGGTATAGTTAATAGAGAAGACTGTGATAACATACAAGAAGACATTAGAATCATAGAATCATAGAAATTTATGGCATTGGAGGAGGCCATTTGGCCCATTGTGTCTGCACCGGTCGAAAAAGAGCTATCCAGCCTCATCCCACTTTCTAGCTCTTGGTCCATAATCTTGCTTAATAAACTTGCAAAATGGGTGTGTAATTGGCAAATGAACTTCAATATAGATAAGTGTGAGATGGTACATTTTGGTAGGGAGAAAAAGGAGGCCACATGCTCCTTGGAAAATACGTGTCTAAATATGGTAGAGGAGCAGAGGAATCTGGGGATACATATACACAAATCACTAAAAGGCCATATTAGAAAAGCAAACAAAGGGCTGGGGCTCATTTCAAATTGGTGCTAAAAGTCTCGACAGCTGTGTTTTAAAAAAAGATCTACAATGGACTAAGTACATAATGCTGTATTTCTGTCTTGACACATAATTAGAAATTAAATTCCTCTTTAGTTGCAAATGTACTATAACAAATGTTTCAGTGAACCATTCATATAACAAAGAGTATACAAGAATCAATCTAATAAAAACTTAGCAACATTTAGCAGAAAAAAAGTCTAAAAAGTTCGAGGCTACCTTTAGGAAATTATCGTGGTGAACAATCTTCTGACCCTTCAACAACAACAACTTGCATTTATATAGCACCTTTGACATAGTAAAACACCCCAAGGCACTTCACAGGAGCATTATCAAATAAAATTTGCCATCAAGCTACATAAGTAGACATGCCGATCGTGGACGACTTGAACAACCTACCACCAACCCATCTCAGAAGGCTATTTTGGACCGTCGCCAATTTCCCCTCAACCTTGATGACCGATGGTGAAATGCTTGGAAGAACTTTGACATATGGAATGGATTCCTTATAAAGGACCCCACAGTACAACTTGAAGGATCAAACCTTCCTCGCAAATATTGGACAACCATCAACCGCCTCAGAACTGGTCACGGTAGATGCTGCCACCTTCTCCATAGATGGAAGATTAAATCATCCCCATCATGTAACTGTGGAGCTCCTGATCAGATCCTGGAGCACAGCTTTGAGCACTGCCCTCAGAGGAAATTTGCAGGGAGCCTACAAGATATCCGTCCTGTTGTACCGGAAGCTTTGACCTGGATATCTGACTTAGATATTGACATTTGATTTGCTTTGCTACTACCATAGGAAAGAAGAAGTAGATATTAGAACAGATGACCAAAAACTTGGTCAAAATAATAAGTTTTAAGGAGCGTCTTAAAGGAGAGACAGAGGGGTTTAGAGAGGGAATTCCAGACTTTAGTACAAGTGCCTCATATAAATTTCATTTCCACATCAACACCCTGTGAGTGTAAAGAACTAATGGCAATGTCCTTTGCCTGAATTAAGAGAAGGTGGTTTCGAGGTCCGTAATGTGGTTGGGCAACTTTGGATCACCGCCCGGCATTGTCCACTGGCCATCGCATTATATAAGATTGGAAATGTGCATTGTTAACAATAGATCACTTTTGTTTTTTCTCTCTTACCAACTGGAAACAAACATCAGCTGTGGAGAGTATATATTAGGGACCGCATTTACTATTGTGGGGAGTCATGCAGAATATCTTGCTTTAACTCCAAGGAGATTTAAAAGAAAAACTTTGGTGGTAACGGTTTCCCACACTATTTTTGCGGCGCGTTTCTTCGTTTTAAATCCCGTCCTTCAATCGATTGTGTGGGAAAACAGATCCAAACGGGCTTTGATAGCATCAGGAACATACACGCATCAGTATCCCGTCCGCATCAAAGCACCAAGCACAGTGACAGAGAAGGCAAAGGGTAAAAATGAAACAAAAGTGATTGCAAGAAGGGAAAAGGAACACACGTTTTTAAAAACCGTATCAAAGCGACGTAAAACTGATTGGAAGATAGCATTCAGAGAGAACATCTAGCAGGAAGGTAAGAACAGTGGAGAGATAGAAGCAAAAGGGATCCTATAAAGTGCTACACAATGGAAGAAGCCGGAGGAAGACCTACCTGGTCCTCCTCGCTGTTGATGCTGGGCAGAAGCTGGCACTCCCACGGGCTCCGGGGCACTGGGACTTCCTTGCCCCGGCCCAGTGGCGATGCTGGTTGCCTGGGTTGTTCTGCGCTCCGTGCCGCAGCGCTCAGACTGAGAGCCGGAGCCGGCCAGCTCCCAGCTCAGCCGCCAATTTCTCCCAGATATTTCATCCCAATCCACGTGGTCCTCGGGGAAGCAAACATTTTCTCCCCTCCCCTTTTTTTAATCAGGAAGTCCCGAGTTTCTGTATTGTCAGCCTAACCAATATGACATTCTTGCTGACATTTACAAGCTGCCTTTGAACACTTACTCCAGCTGTACAAGGTTAATGTGAATCGCTCACATCCCAGGAGCGCAGCGTAGCAATTCGGCGACTGCCGCCCAATAAAACTTCGAGGCATATTTCCAACATTACAACAGTGACTACACTTCAAAAGGCACTTCATTGGATTTAAAGTACTTTGGGACATCCTGAGGTCATGAAAGGCACTATATGAATGCAAGTTTTTCTTTTATCATATTCTAACTTTTTTTTAAACTTTTTATTCAACTTTAAAATCATTTACTTATCTTTTCTCTCTACCTTCCTTCCATTGATTTTGACAGTGGAAGTGAGTTTTCTTTTACAAAAAAGACTATTGTTGACTGAAATCTGAAGGCTGGTTTTGCAGCAATCAAAAGCCTAGATGTATAGATGCAATTATGTCAATCTTTAATGTGAAACAGTGTTTAGCTATACAGTGCTTGCTATACTTACCCATATTTACTGACTGAACCACAACTGGACAATGTCCAGATCAGTATCATCAGCATCATCAGAGGCAGTCCCTCAGAATCGAGGAAGACTTGCTTCCACTCTAAAAATGAGTCCCTAGGTGGCTGTACAGTCCAATACAAAAAACACAGTCTCTGTCACAGGTGGGACAGATAGTCGTTGAGGGAAGGGGTGGGTGGGACTGGTTTGCCGCATGCTCTTTCCGCTGCCTGCGCTTTATTTCTGCATGCTCTCGGCAACGAGACTTGAGGTGCTCAGCGCCTTCCTGGATGCACTTCCTCCACTTAGGGCGGTCTTTGGCCAGGGACTCCCAGGTGTCAGTGGGGATGTCGCTCTTCATCAAGGAGGTTTTGAGGGTGTCCTTGCAATGTTTCCGCTGCCCACCTTTGGCTCGTTTGCCATGAAGGAGTTCCGAGTAGAGCGCTTGCTTTGGGAGTCTTGTATCTGGCATGCGAACTATGAGACCTGCCCAGCGGAACTGATCAAGTGTGGTCAGTGCTTCAATGCTGGGGATGTTGGCCTGGTCGAGGACGCTAACGCTAACTCCAGATTAGTAAATTCATTTGTAAAGGGCATTTGAAGGGTTAAAGATGGAATAGCATTATTACTATTTTTAAAGAATTATTTTTGTAAGACGTTTAGTGTTTCCTTCCTTCCTCCCTTTGTGCGCCATTTGCAACACCGTCTCTGACAGGGATTCAGTGGGAGATCTGCTCTTCAGTTTTCTCTCCATTCCTATTGGGAATGTTCTAAGCTCCAGTTGCTATCAACACACAATGGCAGGGATAGGACTAGCACCTTTTCTGGGAAATGAGTTCATGTACTCATTGAATTGAGAAATGTCAGAACTAGGGACTAGGAACTGAATGCTTTTCTGACACTCACCACCCAAAGTCGATGTCAATCACACCCAGGTTAAACGCAGTGTGGGTCAGGTACAGAGCAGAGTCCCAATAATACACCTTAACCTTATCTTTAGAAGAGTATTCCCTAATGTACCAGTGCAAGATTTTCTTCCCCACTTGCCAGTTAATACCAAATCCTGAAGAAATTTCAATTGTAGTTTTGCACTCACGAAGTTAAGAATTGACCATATACATGTTAAGTTGGATCTTACAGCTAGCAAAAAGGGAAGCCTTTCATCCCACCAGTCTATTCTGCATTAAAACCTAGATTCCAAAGGTGATAGGTTTCTGTGCTAAACCATTATGCTACCCAACTCCCAGAAATTCGTAGCTTAACATGTGTGAACTGATGTCCGTACCACTCCATCAGACTGCAGAGCTCCAAGTGCTGTACAAACATATTTGCCAAAAAAGGTGATCGTTTTCAACATATAAAAGACAACATGTGCATTAGATGGCAATAAGATTCAGCAAGTTAACAGAGTTAACAGTCCAAATAGTTCAAGAAAGTTGATTGTTCAAAATTTCTATAATTGTGTAATGTTAGATATCAATTGATGTAGACGTCAAAATATAGAGGATACAGTGTAAGTATTCTACTCAGATAAAGATCTGCGCAGTTAACTTGTGGCTTTGCCACTTGTCAGCTCTCAAGTGATTCTCAGTCATAGAATAAAATGTGTATTCCAGTGTTTCCTGTTTTATGCTCTGTGCACAACATATGTGAGATTTAAGAATAAACAAAACTGGTACCAGTCACCTTTGGCTAGGTGCCTTCAGCTCTTACATCACTATCATCTTTACTACTCTTTAACGTTTTTGACATTACTTACAGCGGGAGAGTGTGTGTGTGTCGGAGGGGGAGTGTGTGTGTGTCGGGAGAGTGTGAGTGTGTTGGGGGGAGAGTATGTGAGTATCAGGGGGGAGTCTGTGGGTCGGGGGGAGAGTGTGAGTGTCGGGGGGAGAATCTGTGTGTCGGGGGGAAAGTCTATGTGTTGGGCGGAGTGTGTGTGGGTCGGGGGGAGAGTGTGAGATTTTCATTATCTTAAGTTTCACTTTCATACCTTAAGTTGTCATCAGAACTCCTTGATTAATAATAAGACATCATTGATTGCTTGCCACCCATTACCTACATTCCGTTTCTTTCCATTATATCACAATATTTGTCATTCACCTGTTTGTTGTTGTCGTTTGTAGTACTGTCCCTCTCCTTCAAATCTGCCATTGTCAGCGCTCTCCTCAAAAAAATCAACCGTGACCGCTCAGTCCTTACAAACTGCTGCCCCATCTCCAACCTCGCTTTCCTCTCCAAAGTAATTGAACACGTTCTCACCTCCTATATCTGTGCCCAGCTCTCCTGGAACTCCATGTTTGAATCCTTTCAATCTGATTTCCGCCCTGGCCACATCACCGAAATGGCTTTTATCAAAGTCACAAATGACATCCTATGTGAATGTGACAAACTTAAACTATCCCTCCTTGTCCTTCTCGACCTGTCTGCAGCCTTTCATATGGTGACCGCACTATCCTTCTTCAACGCCTCTCCATCGTCGTCCAGCTGGGTGAGACTGCACTCGCCTGATTCCATTCATATCTATCTAATCATAGCCAGAGAATCACCTTCAATGGCTTCTCTGCCCGCCTCAGCTCATCTGTTGCTGAAACCCTCATCCATGCCATGCCTATCTTAAAAGAAGTGGCTGCAGAGATAGTGGATGCATTGGTGGTAATCTACCAACATTCTCTCAATTCTGGAGAGGACCCAGCGGATTGGAAAACCGTAAATGTAATACCCTTATTAAAGAAAGCAGGGAGACAGAAAGCAGGAAACTATAGACCAGTCAGCCTAACATCTATCATTGGGAAAATGCTGGAGTCCATTATTAAGGAAGTAGTAGCAGGACAGTCAAGCAGAGTCCTCATGGTTTCATGAAAGGGATATCATGTTTGACAAATTTGCTAAAGTTCTTTGAGGATGTAACTAGCAGGTTGGATAGAGGGGAACCAGTAGATGTATTGTATTTGGATTTCCAGAAGGCATTCGATAAGGTGCCACATAAAAGGTTACTGCACAAGATAAGAGCTCACAGGGTTAGGGGTAACATATTGACTAATTAACAGAAAACAGAGAGTTGTGTTAAATCGGTCATTTTTAGGTTGGCAAACTGTAACTTACTGGGATGCCAGAGTGATCAGTGCTGGGGCCTCAACTATTTACAATCTATATGAATTACTTGGATGAAGGGACCAAGTGTAATGTAAACAAATTTGCTGACGATACAAAGATAGGTGGGAAAGCAAGTTGCGAGAAGGACACAAAGACTCTGCAAAGGGATATAGATAGGTTAAGTGAATGGGCAAACATTTGGCAGATGGAGTATAATGTGGGAAAATGTGAGGTTATCCACTTTAGTAGGAAAAATAAAAAAGCAAATTATTGTTTAAATGGAGAAAGATTATAAAATGCTGCGGTACAGAGGGATCTGGGGGTCCTTGTACATGAAACACAAAAAGTTAGCATGTAGGTACAGCAAGTAATCAGGAAGACAAATGGGATGTTGGTCTTTATTGCAAGGGGGATGGAGCATAAAAATAAGGAAGTCCTGCTACAGTTGTACAGGGCGTTGGTGAGACCACACCTGGAGTACTGCGTACAGTTTTGGTCTCCTTATTTAAGGAGGGATATACTTGCATTGAAGGCAGTTCAGAGAAGGTTCACAAGGCTGATTCGTGAAATGAAAGGGTTGTCTTATGAAGAAAGGTTGAGCAGGTTGGGTCTATACTCATTGGAGTTTAGAAGAATGAGAGGTGATCTTTTTGAACCATATAAGATTATGAGCGGGCTTGACAGAGTAGATGCAGAGAGGATGTTTCCCCTCATGGGGGAATCTAGAACAAGGGGGCATAGTTTCAGAATAAGGGGTCGCACATTTAAAACGGAAATGAGGAGGAATTTCTTCTCTCAGATGGTCGTGAATCTTTGGAATTTTCTACTCAGAGAGCTGTGGAGGCTGTGTTATTGAATATATTTAACGTGGAGATAGACAGACTTTTGAAAGATAAGGAAGTGAAGGGTTATGGGGAGCGGGCAGGGAAATGGAGTTCAGGCTAAGGTCAGATCAGCTATGAACTTATTGAATGGCAGAGCAGGCTTGGGGGGCCAAATGTCCTACTCTTGCTCCTAGTTCTTATATTTTTATATTCATATGTAGATTATGTAGGTTGTCGTATGAAGAAAGGTTGAGCAGGTTGGGCTTATACTCATTGGAGTTTAGAAGAATGAGAGGTGATCTTATTGAAATGTATAAGATTATGAGGGGGCTTGACAGGGTAGATGCAGAGAGGATGTTTCCCCTTGTGGGGGAATCTCAAACCAGGGATATATTTTCAGAATAAGGGGTCGCCCATTTAAAACGGAGATGAGGAGGAATTTCTTCTTTCAGAGGGTCATGAATCTGTGGAATTTTCAACCCCAGAGAGCTGTGAAGGCTGGGTCATTGAATATATTTAAGGTGGAGATCGACAGATTTTTGAATGATAAGGGAGTGAAGGGTTATGGGAAGCGTGCAGGGAAGTGGAGTTGAGGCCAAGATCAGATCCGCCATGATCTTATTGAATGGCAGAGCAGGCTCGAGGGGCCAAATGGTTTACTCCGCTCCTATTTCTTATGTTTTTATGTTCTTCCTTGTAGACTTGACTATTCCAACATATTCCTGGCTTGCCTCCCACCTTCCATCCTCCATAAACTTCAGGTCATCCAAACCTCTGCTGTCCGTATCCTAACCCGCACCAAGTCCCCTTCATCCATGACCTCTTGTGCTTGCTGACACACATTGGCCTCCGCAGCGACTCGATTTTAAAATTCTCATCCTTGTTTTCAAATTCCTCCATGGCCTCGCCCCGCCCTATCCCTGTAATCTCCTCCATCCCCACAACCCTCTGAGATATTGGTGCTCCTCAAATTCTGGCCTCTTGAGCATCCCTGATTATAATCACTCAACCATTTGTGGTCATGCCTTCAGCTGCCAAGGCCCTAAGCTCTGGACATCAGGAGTGATTAAATGACAAAAGGGATGATGGTGCAAGGCAAAAGAGGGTGGTAATGGGAGAAATGAAGAAACAAATAATGGGTCTACAGGAGCTGCAAATGGCAGCAGCTGAACCATTACCAATACCAGCTGCCTGAAATAAATGGGAGCAGTGGTTATGATCTGAAATTGTTGAACTCAGTGTTGTCCAGAAGGTTGTAAAGTCCCGAATCGAAAGATGAGATGCTGTTCCTCAAGCTTCCATTGAGCTTCATTGGAGCAATGTATGAAGCCGAGGACAGAGAGTCAGAGCAGGAATGGAATGAAGAATTAAAATGACAAGTGACCGGAAGCTCAGGTTAACGCTTGCGGACTGAACAGAGGTGTTCAGCCAAGTGAACACCTTAAGAATAGAGCTAGGCTGTTCAGTGGTGATGTCAGGAAGTACTTCTTCCAGCAAAGGGTAGTGGAAATCTGGAACTTTCTCCCCAAAAAGCTGTTGAGGCTAGGTCAATTGAAATTTCAAAACGGAGATCTATCGATTTTTGCTAAGCAAGTTTATTACGGGTTACGGAATTAAGGCGGGTAGATGCAGTTAAGATGCACATTAACCATAATTTAATTGAATGACGGAACAAGCACGAGGGGCTGAATGCTCTACTCCTGTTCCTATGTTAATATGTTTGTATGTTCCTATTAAAATGGTGGACAAAGGAATGTCTTATAATATGTTAAGCATTAATATTGCCAACTGTGATTTCTGGTTTATTATTACTTCAGTGGTTAAGTGCCAGGTGGAGTTCAAACAGCTCACTGTTGCCATCTACAGTATAAACATTTACACGTGTCTCTTTTTATCCTTCATTATGTTACATTTATTTTCAAACTTTTGTACATATTCCCACCGAATCTTCACAAGGGTCTATGCTTGTAACTTCAGCAAGGAATTGATGAAGCCATCGTATCAACACCCATTTTCTGTCATTCCCTCTGTTGCTCTGCAGTTCTGCTGATCTCCCACTGATGTTACAGGAGGACATTGGGAGAACTCTCGTGCACATTCTGGGCCAAATGCATTTAGATAGTTTAATCATAATACCTCTATTAATTGACTGTCAAATTAATCATGGACCATTTTAGCAACCCTTAGATTTTGTAATTAGAAATTTAAGCCATCTAAATATTGGGACCAATTATGATCAAAGGTAAGTGCTTAAAAAAAAGGGTGCCCTGACCCGTAACAAGTAACAAGTAACAAGTTGTAACTCTGAGTAATTGTTCAGAGCATGAGGAGGACCTCCTGATGAATCCTGTGATGCTCACGAGTATCAAGATCTTTGGAAATAGGCTGTAAAGCCCTCAAGCTCCAGTTTAGGAGGTAAACCTGGAATAAGTGAATTCAAGTCAACACAATCATAATGAATAGGTCCACATGGCAGGAAATTTGAAAACATTTATAATGAGGTGAAGAAGTCAAGAGAATAAATTATTGCATTCACCTGCTGAGGCAAGAGTGTGATTGCAAAGGGTCCCAGGGGGCACTTGTAGAATTTATGATTTTATGGCCCAAAAAAAATCAAAAAAAAAGTAAAAAAAAACAGAAAAAACAAAAAAAGGGCAGTTTGAAAAATGTTTGGAGTGTCCCCCAGATTGGGGGGCATTTGATCTTATGTTTATTTTGTTATTCAACCAAAAAGAGTTGCAAAGAGTCCCAGGTCGCTAAAAACAGCTCTGGGCCCTGACTCCATTAGGTGTGTCGAGGAGGCTCAAGCACGTGGGGAGATCCCATCCGAACTGACCCCCGTCCGGACAGAATTCCTCATTGGCGCCAAACCCCGGAACCTCCCTTGGGAGCCGGTGCCTCACAACTTGAGCCGCCTTGGGGAAATCCCTTCCGTGCCTTTCAATTCTGCGCGGAGGGGTTTCCTGTACGGTCTGCTCCTGCATACTCTCAACTTTGCCATCCTCGTCTGCCGTCCGGACACGCCATGGCATACCATTTTGCCATCCAGAGGAGGCGGGGGTCCCCGATGGAGTGCACTCTACGCGGGAGTCCTCCCACTATTTATCGGGGGCTTGACCTGGAGGGTGGTGCATGGAGCAGTCCCGTGCAATAAATTTTTATGCCGGTTCATGGGCTCCCAGGCTGCCTGCAATTTCTGCGGTCTGGAAGAGTCCGTGTTCCACGTTTTTACTGAATGTGTGAGGTTGCAGCCCCTGTTCCACTATTTAAAGGGGCTGCTCCTGAAATTCTGGTTGCACTTCAGTCCCACACTCCTGATCTTCGGGCACCCTGTGCAGAGGGGAGTGCGTAGGTCCGAGGGCCTCCTCATAGGACTGCTCCTGGGCACGGCCAAGGGTGCCATCAGCCGATCCACGCAGCGGGCAGTCGAGGGGGTCGTTCAGCCTGACTGCCTGCCTCTCTTCCGCGCCTACATCCGGGCCAGGGTGTCCTTAGAGATGGAGCACGCGGTGTCCACCAGCCTTCCGCGAGAGGTGGGCGCCGGAGGGACTGGAGTGTATCATCACCCCCGGCAACCAAATTTTAATTCGATTTTATTTCTTTAAAAGTTTAATTTGTTTTAATTGCCGGGTTTTAGTGTCCTCCTCCCCTTTTATAGAGGGCACTTGTAAATTATATGATTTTAATGCCCCAAAAAAAATTACAAAAGGAAAAAAATACACAAAAAAACTAAAAAAAACAACAAAAAAAAGAGGGCAGGTATAAGTGTCTGGAGTGTCCCCCAGATCGGGGGGCACTCGATCTAATGTTTATTTTGTACTCCCTAAAAGAGTTGCAAAGGGTCCCAGTATATATGGGAGCTCACAGCCTTACAAATAAAGATGGTCTGCCACTCCACTGGCACTTTATCCTCCTTATTCACCTTATTCCACCCCTCTCACTTCTCATTTAAAATTATCGCCCACCCAAGTACGATAAAAATTTTATCACCGAGATATCTTCACTGCTTTCCTCCTTCAGCCTCTGTACTGAGCCAATTCTTATCCTTGGTGATTTCAACCTCCATCTCAATTTACCATGCTCTATCTCCTCTGAGTTCATTATGCTCCTATCCTCCCTTAATCTCTCCCTCCATGTGAACTCCCCAACCCATATTCACGGCCAACCCCTTGACCTTGCCATTTCTCATAGCCTCGCTACTTTCACCATGTCAATCGCAGATAAGACCATCTCTGACCACTTCCTTGTATCACTCTCCACCCACATCCTCCTTCCGCACCCGACCCTACTTCCTTCTGTGTCTGCCCCTGGAAAAACTCTCTTTCAACTGCACTTATGAAATCCCAACTGTCCAGCCTATGGCTCTCCATTCACCATGACATTTCTGCAGCTACCGATATGCTCAATCACACCCTCACAACCATCTTTGATGCCCTCGTCCCTATTAATACAATTACTCTCTCTCACCCTGGATATTCCCCCTTGCTCCTTCAAGTTCAAGGGATTCAAACGTGGACAACTAGTTTAAACATTCACCGCCAGATCTGGCTGGACCACAAAAAGCATTGTTGGGTCCTGTGAGCACATATACATTGATCACACCCAGCTCTACCTCAGTACCACTTCTCTCAACCCCTCCACAGTCTCTAACTTGTCAGACAGCTTCTCCAACATCCAGTACTGGATGAGCAGAAATTTTCTCCAACTACAGAAAAATCAGGACTGGGACAGAAAGCAGAGAGTAGGGGTAAAAGGTAGCTATTAACAGTGGCAGAAGGTGGTGTTCCACAAGGATCAGTGCTGGAACCACTGTTATTCACAATTTATATTAATGATTTAGACCTTGGAATCAAAAACACAATTTCTAAGTTTGTGGATGACACCAAATTGGGGGCGATAGTCAATACTGAGGAGGATTGCAACAAATTACAGGAGGACATTAACAAACTTGCAGAATGGACATATAATTGGCAAATGAAGTTCAACACAGAAAAATGTCAGGTATTACATTTTGGTAGGAAGAATAGGGAGGTCACTTATTACTTGGAGGATGCGAGTCTAGGTGGAGTAGGGGAACAAAGGGATCTCGGAGTACAAATACACAATTCACAAAAAGTTGCAACACAGATTAGCAAGGCTATAAAAAAGGAAACCTAGCACTAGGGTTTACTTCTAGTGGTATAGAATTGAAAATTAGAGAAGTTATGCTAAAACTGTATCAAATCTTGATTAGACCACACTTAGAGTACTGCATACAGTTCTGGTCGCCATGTTATAAAAAGGATATAAAGACACTAGAGAGGGTGCAGAGAAGATTTACAAGAATGATACCAGAAATGCGAGGGTATTCATATCAAGAAATGATGAACAGGCTGGGTCCCTTTTCTCTTGAAAAACAAGAGCTGAGGGGTGACCTAAAATTATGAAAGGTTTTGATAGAGTGCATACAGAGAGAATGTTTCTACTTATGGGGAAGGGCATTACTAGAGGCCATCAATATAAGATAGTCACCAAGAAATCTAATAGGGAATTCAAATGAAACTTCTTTACCCAAAGAGTGGTGAGAATGTGGAACTCGCTACCACAGGGAGTAGTTGAAGCGAATAATATGGATACATTTAAGGGGAGGCTAGACAAGGGAATAGAGAAGGTAATTTTCTATTGTTGGGTTTACTAGCCACCAGGTGGCACCACTGTCGGAGGTCATTGGGCTGTGCACATGTGTGCAGCCCAGGTATAAAAGGCCATCCATCTTGTAATGTAATCACTTTGGGCCCTAATAAAGTAGAGCCAGGTTTGTACCTGTTTGGAGTTTACAGTATTCAGTCTATTGTTATTGCATACACAACAGTAATATGCTGAAAGATTTAGAGGAGGAAAGACAGGACAGGGTTCGAGTGAAGCATAAACACCAGCATGGACTGGTCGAGCGTATATCCTATGTAATCCTATGTAAACATTGGGAAGACCGAAGCCATTGTCTTCGGTACCTGCCACAAATTCTGTTCCCTAGCCACCAACTTCATCCCTCTCCCTAGTATCTATCTGAGGCTGAACCACACTGTTCACAACCTTGGTGTCATTTTTGACCCTGAAATGAGCTTCTGATCACATATCCGCCGCATAACTAAGACCACCTATTTCCCCCTCCATAACATCGCCGTCAACGTCCCTGACTCAGCTCATCTGCTGTTGAGACCCTCATCCATGTCTTTGTTACCTCTAAACTTGTCTATTCTAATGCACTCCTGGCTAGCCTGCCACATTCTACCCTCCATAAAGTTCAGCTCATCAAAATCTCTGCTGCCCGTGCTCTAAAGTTGCTATATAAATACAAGTAGTTGTTGTTGAAGATAACTGCATCGATCTGCACTTAAAGGTAAGGGAACAGGAGTGCTACGAAAGTGTCACACCACTTTGTTAAGTAACCTGCTTTCTCTTCTAGTTCACAACAACACATTTTGAATAAGCATAAGACTTTGTAGTGGAGTATACGGAACAGACTTTATTGATACACAATAAAGATAATCGGTCTTAACTATATACAAAGTGGATATTTGGTTTCTGTATCTTTCGAGTACGCCACGGGCTGGATTTTTGGCTAATTTGTGCTTCGTTTAGCATCCCGGTGGGTCATTAAATGCTGTTTCTGGGCGTGATAAGGGGCATCCAGGATTTCGGAAGTTTCGGGCTATGGTTTTATAAGAATATAAGAAATAGGAATAGGAGGAGGTCATATGCCCCCTCGAGCCTGCTCTGCCATTTAGTACGATCATGGCTGATCTGATCATGGACTCAGGTCCACTACCCTGCCCGCTCTCCATAACCCCTTATCCCCTTATTGTTCAAGAAACTTCCATTTCTGTCTTAAATTTATTCAATGTCCCAGCTTCTACAGCTCTCTGAGGCAGCAAATTCCACAGATCCACAACCCTCTGAGAGAAGAAATTTCTCCTCATCTCAGTTTTAAATGGGCAGCCCCTTATTCTAAGATTATGACCTCTAGCTCTAGTCTTCCCTATCAGCAGAAACATCCTCTCTGCATCCACCTTGTCAAGTCCCCTTATCATCTTATACGTTTCGATAAGACCATCTCTCATTCTTCTGAATTCCAATGAGTAGAGGCCCAACCTACTCAAACTTTCCTCATAATTCAACCCCCTCATCTCTGGTATCAACCTTGTGAACCTTCTCTGAACTGCCTCCAAGGCAAGTATATCCTTTTGTAAATATGGAAACCAAAACTGCACGCAGTATTCCAGGTGTGACCTCACCAATACCCTGTACAACTGTAGCAAGACTTCCCTGGTTTTATATACTCCATCCCCTTTGCAATAAAGACCAAGATTCCATTGGCCTTGCTGATCATTTGCTGTACCTGCATACGAACCTTTTGTGTTTCATGCACAAGTACCCCCAGGTCCCGCTGTACTGCAGCACTTTGCAATCTTTCTCTATTTAAATAATAACTTGCTCTTTGATTTTTTTCTGCCAAAGTGCATGAACTCACATTTTCCAACATTATACTCCATCTGCCAAATTTTTGTCCACTCACTGTCTCTGTCCTTTTGCAGATTTGTGTGTCCTCCTCACACTTTGTTTTTCCTCCCATTTTTGTTTCGTTGGCCAACTTAGCTACGTTACACTCAGTCCCTTCCTCCAAGTCGTTAATATAGATTGTAAATAGTTGGGGGTCCCAGCATTGATCCCTGCGGCATCCCACTGGTTACTGATTGTCAACCTGAGAATGAACCATTTATCCTTATTCTCTGTTTTCTGTTCATTAGCCAATCCTCTAACCATGCTAATATATTACCCTCAACCCCGTGATCTTTTATCTTGTGCAGTAACCTTTTATGTGACACCTCGTCAAATGCCTTCTGGAAGTCCAAATACACCACATCCACTGGTTCCCGTTTATCCACACTTGAGGCCTAGAAATTTGAACCTTTAGCACCGGCCGTTAAGGCCGGTTTTGAAGAAAAGATTGCGGCCACCACGCTTCTGCCCACTTCTGCTGCGGAACGCGATAGCAGCCATGTTGGACAGGTCGGCAGCGCTGCCATTGCCTACGCTCGCCGCAAGTATTTTAATTAGCAGGAGCTTGACGTCATTCGGCGTGCAATGATGAATTGACGCACGCTCAACGATTTTGGAACTTGCCGCTCCTCTTACCGCCCTCTCCAAAGCACATCATTATTTGTAGCCATTGACAGCACGTAGAGCCAGGAGAAAGTGATAGCGAGCTATAAACCTTATCGTAAACATTCTGTACAATTCACATTTACCCTGCTACTTTTAAATAAGTTACACTCAAATAACTGTCTTCAATTGATTTTCCATTTATTACGAAAATTCTTTTATATGATCCAGACCGAACAAGCTTTTTTTTCGTTGTTGCTTCATTTAATTTTCTTTTTTGAAATTAAATAAAGAAATATTAAGATTTATAAAGGGTTATTTGTTCTTATTGAAAATCTTAAATTCCCAACTAGCCCCATATCTCATAAAGACAGAAAATAGCAATTTGTATTGTCTGGGGAATTGGGAGGAGGCAGGGCAGGTTCTCTATTGTTTGCACAGTAGACATGAAGTAAATGGTCACAAAAAGTTAATTCAAGTCTTTGTATGTATAATACCCTTTTAATGATATGATAAGTGTTAATTACTGCCAGTCAACCTCTCTGGCACTGAAAATTAGTATGGAGTCTCATTTTTGCAGGTTTTAATTGTTGTGGAGACTTCATTTATTTTTAACTATTTATTTCTCTCTCTTAATCGAATCTTTCTTTCCCTCTCTTTATTTCTCTTTCTGTACTTGATTTGACATTGAATTCACCCACTCTAACAGTTCCTTCTCAGCCTTTGTGCTGTTAATTTCACAATCTTCAATATGATTGTCCAAGGAGACACATAGTTGCTTGCCATGTTCACTCAGATCCCTGTAGAGGGCACCACGCCATTTTGATCTCCCACTTCCAGCAACTGCAGCGCAAAATATTGTTGACATTAAATGGGAAAGGGCAAGTCTAACTAACGGTGGGCGCTATTCATTGAATGGTTATAGCAAATTCTGGGCCATTCTTTATGGAGTTACATGCACAACATATCAAAATGGCAGCAAGAACTGCATTCAATAAATACAATGAGCATGCAAAAATGTTCCCGATGTTGGGGAAGTCCAGAACCAGAGGACTCAGTCTAAGGATAAGAGTTAAGCCATTTAGGACTGAGATGAGGAGAAACTTCTTCACTCAGAGAGTTGTTAACCTGTGGAATTGTCTACCGCAGAGGGTTGTTGATGCCAGTTCATTGGATATATTCAAGAGGGAGTTAGATATGGCCCTTACAGCCAAAGGGATCAAGGGGTATGGAGAGAAAGCAGGAAAGGGGTACTGAGGTGAATGATCAGCCATGATCTTATTGAATGGTGGTGCAGGCTCGAAGGGTCGAATGGCCTACTCCTGCACCTGTATCTCCCAACTTCATCACCATCTTGTATATAAAAAAAATCTTAAAATCATCAATTGACCATGGGCAATACCACAGGCAGTTTATTTGTATTTTATGATAATCAGGGTAATTTCTAACTGAACCTTCTCAGTGGGAAACTAACACGATCAGATTGGCCACCAATTTACAATCTTCCCAATTTTACTTTCCATGGTGGGTTATGTTAAAACTACCCACAGTGTGTTTATCGTTCCTTTCAATGGACTCATTGTTTTCTGTTATTGTAAATATTTCAAGAGAATATGGCTAATCTGAGCTTGTCCTATTTTAAATTGCCGTTATGTACTTCCTGGGGATTTGATAAATTGTACATATTGCTTTGACATAAAGACATAACACAGTAAACAGGGAAATAACCTCCGTAGCCAGCTATCGAAAGCTTTCAGATCACAATTATCCATCTCTATTTCAGTTATCCCATTACTATGTTACTTCTTCAGTACTTGATTATACCTTTTGTTTAATAAACAACATCATCTTGCTATTAAAAAACCCTTATGTGAATTAATCTCAAGGCAATGTACCTCTAACTGTTTTGCAATTTCATAATGGTATTCACTGAATGGGTCGGATTTTCGAGAAGTTTGCGACCGGGCTTTCATTGCGATTTGACCCACCATGGCGAAAACCCGGTCGCAAAGCCCGGGTGGGATTCTCAGGTACCTGTTTGCGGCGGTGCTTCCAAGTACCGCTGGAGAGAGGTGTGCCAATGTGCAATGTTGTGGATTGCATTTGCGTCCGATTTTCTAAAATTATTTCTAAAATTATTCTTGTATCAAACTTTACTTTAAGATCACTCTTTAAGATCACTTAAAAACTTTAAGATCACTTACAAACTTTTAAACTTGTAAATTTACATAAATTATTAAAAACTTTTAATTTGATAACAGTTACAACAGTAACAACAATAATAATAACAATAACAACAGCAGCAAAGAAAGGCTGCACCCATCTCTCCTCCCCCTTATTCTAAGACCGCCTGCTATGCTTGGTCTTGTACTCCCCACCACCCCTGCCTGCAGGCGGTGGCACAGTGTTTCTGGGCTTAGTACCAAACTTATTTTTTCTAAGATCTCGGATACTGCGCACTTGTTGAGGGGAGGGGGGCAGTGGGGTGTCGGCGGCAGGTGGTAAGTTGGAGGACCCAGGTGGCAAGTTGGAGGGCCCGGCTTTGGGCTCTTCAGAGGCTGATGTGGGGATTGGAGTGGGAGTGGCAGTTGATTCTGTCAATGGGCACGGAGTCTGGGCGTGTTCCCTTATTGCAGCAGCTAACTCCAACATGCCGTCCCTCATGCACCCTGACAGTGTCTCAATGACCTGCAACATTCCCTCCCTCATGTTCAGTGACAGTGTTTGCACTATCTTTGACATTCCCTCCCCTGATGGTCACTGACAGCGAATCAGCTACCTCTGACATTCCCTCCCTCATGGTCACTATTCCCTCACTGATGGTCCCGGACATCGTTCCAATTTCTCGTGTCATTGCTGTTACTTTTCCCGACAGTCCCGCTACCTCATCACTCACCCCACTGATGGTGTCCAGGAGTGATCGGGTAAGGTCAATGCTCTCCCCACTCAATGACATCATCTGAACCACATCTGTTAGAACCTGCACCTCAGGAGAGCGCGGTCGAGCTCTCCTTCCCCTCCTCCCCATGGGTGTGGCTTGTATTCCACCACTGGGACCCACAGTCTGGGATGGTGGGGCCCTGGGTGTGCCTCGCTGCACCACACCACTGGGACCCGCAGCCTGGGATGGTGGGGCCCTGGGTGTGCCTCGCTGCACCCCACCACTGGGACCTGCAACCTTGGAAGGTGGGGCCCTGGGTGTGCCTCGCTGCACCCACCACTGGGACTAGCAGCATCAGACATTCAGAAACCATGGAATGTCCCACCAGCACTCAAATCACTAGTCACGGAAGGGGCTGTCACCACAGTGAGTGGCACCTCTTCCAAAGTCAGTATAACAGTGGGGGTTCATCCAGCTCCATCCCCTCCCCCTCCCCCTCATCCCCATGTTCTTGGTCTGGAGGGTTGGATTTGAAGATGTTATCCTGTTCAGGCTGGTCCTCATCTGAATTTTCTTCTACATCATCAGGGTCGGCCTGAAGTTCTGCAAAATATAACAGAACACAGACAAATGGCTAGCAGCAGAGGAGGCTCACACAGCGCGGGCCAGGCAGCAGGCTGATTTGAAAGACCACAATGAATGATAGCACATTGCATCAACTGAAGCGTAGCTGATGGAGACATCTCCAGGAACCAAAGCAGAGCTAGCCCGCACAGTACTTAACATTTAGCAAAGCCAGACTGTGGAATTTGCAGGACTTACCCTCTCCCTCGAGTGTGGGCCCAGCTTGTGCAGTACTGATTGTTTTTCTCCAAGCAGGACCCATCAAACCACGACCCTCTCTTCCAAGGGTGTCAGTGGGTGCAGATTTGCCGGGCCTCCTCCTGTTCAGGTTCTTTTTCGTTTGTTGTGTGCCACTTTCTTCTGCAAAGATGAAAATATAACTTTTTAGAGAGGGTGTCTTTCTGCTGGGTGGGACATATACAAATGTTCACATTTACAATTGCAATTACATTGAATAAATGAAAATATTACTTAGACTAATTACTTGACCAAGGTCCTGCCACTTCTTTTTACACTGGCCTCCAGAATCTCGTGGTGATCACCATTGCACAGTAATCTTCTGCAACTTGGTTCCAGCGTTTCTTCATTTCTTTGAGTGGAACTTTTATGTGACCTCTGCTGGTGTCCAGCTCCTGCCACCTGTTCTCAATCACAGTAACTAGTGCCTCCACTTCTTCCTGTAAGAAATTCTTGGTCCTTGCACTGCATTGCATCTTGTATTGCTGCAGCTGTGATTTTTCCAATGCTCTCACATAGCACTCCTTCTCACACACACAACTGGCTCTTTAAAAATGGCCGATTGCTAACTCGAAGCTGTACTGCGCATGCGCGTCCAGTGCAACAACGTCAGAAATGTAATTATTTTTCCCGCGCATGAGCAGAAGGTGCTTCATCATTTTTCGGCACAGACAGCAAGCTCCACCCCCATGAGGCAACTGGACATGCTGCGTGGTGCCAACTCAAATTATAGATCGTGGAAACTTTGGCAAATTATTTCTGGCGCATTTCCGGCCTAGAAAAATGGGTAATATGCTACAAAACGGGCTTGGGCAAAATTGAGCCCATTGTTTTTATTTAACATTTTTTTTTTTGAGCGATTAGATAGTTAAGGGTCTTGTAAATGTTTTTGGAACGTTTTGGAGAATTTTTCCCCACTCCCCGCCTAAGGCCTGTCTCGCAGCGCTCCTGGCCCTGAACTAAATTTGGCGGCACTTTTGCACCACGAATCCTTGTGCAACGCTCCCCCTTACCCTGGCGCAAACGTAAAACCCGAAAGTTCAGCCTTAAAACGGTAGCGCAGCGAAAACGGTAAGTTTCACGTATCACGACCACTTTTGCTGAAAAAATCCGAAAGCTGAAAATATGGCCCATCATGTTTTAAAGGGTTCCTTTAAATAAATTTTACACACTGATTTACAGTGTAGTGGAACCTGAAGTGGCAAATACATGCAAGTTAAGGATACAATATAATGTAGATACAGTGGTTAGATATTAGGAAAATCACTTTTTGAGCTATAGAATTCTTTTGTAAAGTAAATTTAATCGGAAACTGTATTAAAAATTCACCATTAAATAAATTACAATAAAATATGAACTATCAAAAGATTAAACCAATTACCTATAGACAATTTCAAACAGCAAAGTGCAACTTGCAAAGACACTTTGAAGTACAGTTCCTTATGATATTAATATTGTAGAAAGATTATATTCTATGACAACTATACTAGCCAGAAATCTTCAGAGAGCATCTGGTTCTTGCTCTCATGAAACATTTATTAGTTTTAATGTCACTTGATAAACAAATCATAAAGTAAAGATGGTGTGTGCTGGCACATTCACAGATCAGGAAAGAATAGTAAATTATTGTGAAGGCTCTAAGTTACCCAATTAAACTTTCTGGGCATCTGGAAGATATCAGTTCTTGAGTCTTTCCCTTCATTGTAGTTGTAGTAGCTCGATTCAAAGTTGTAATTTGTTCGGAAGAGTGATTAAAGTGAGTGAATAAAAAAATGTACTGACAACACCATCAGATGCTTCAATGTTGCAGCATCTGGCTTGATGCAAACATTACATAGAATTACATAGAAATTGCAACACAAAAACAGGCCATTCGGCCCAACAGAACTAAGCTGGTGTTTATGCTCCAGATAAGCCTTCTCCCACCCCGCTTCATCTCACCTGTCAAATATTGCTTCAGGACTTGTCTTTTGTTCTGTCTTATCTGCAAGATCACAACAGAGATACTTCTATAAATGCAAACAAAAAGATAATTGATACAAGAGGTTGAATTTGTCTCCTAAGGATTGTATGGTTAATTGACTTGTGAAAGTACAAATCATAACAGACAATTCTTCATTTACACAGTAATGTCTTATTTTAAATTCTTAAATAAGAAGATTATATATTTTCATAAAAATGCAAGTTTCTTGACACAAGGTACTTTCATGTTTTAGGAAAACTGAGAATAAGAGAGCTTTTAACCACAGAAACTGTATAATGTACAGTTAGAAAACAAAACAAAACCGTTTGGGATTTCAAACTTACCGGACCAATTTTAGCGCGGGGAGAGATTGGTGTGTGGTGGGTTGGTGGGAAGTGGGTGACAAATCCCAAAGTTGGGAAGAATCGGCTGATTTTAACTATCAGGGGGGTCTGATTTTAATATTACACATCTGTCTCCAGCCAACGCCAGCAGGAATCACATCAATGGGCACCGAGCGGGAGCAGGAATTGGGTCTGGAGCTGGACGCCAACGGAGACCCGGCATAAGGAGAGGGGGTTGCAGAAGCAGTGCTGGTTGGAGGGAGAGAGAAGATCATGGCAGGGGAGGCCTAAGGATGGATTCCATATTGGATCACTTCTGCCCCTCCTGGCCCCAAAGGAATCCTTTGAAAATTAAAACATTGAATTTACCTTGCCCTCTTCAGGGCGCTGTGCTGTGTTCCACAAGGTTGCTCTGGTAAGTTTATTTACCATATAGGCCTTCCACCCACCCCATTCCCCCCCACAACCCTCGAGTACCAATTAAAATAGTGTGTGGCACTGATGGCGTGTTCATTTCAGTCATAACATGGTCAGGGAAAGCCCTGACCGAGGGCCCAAATGATAGCTGTAGCTTTCCACATTGATGTTTTTTGTCACGATTCAATGTGCAATGCCTTGGATCTGCATTTGGCTGATGCTAAGAATTTCACACCAAGGATTCAGCAAATGCTGCCAGCTCATACTGTTAGTTGACACTTTAAGACGCAGCCAGCTTCGGAGCTGTCAATGACAGACTGCAACTTTGGGATTTCCACATGTGCCGTTGTATGCTCCAAATCCCGAAGTTGTGGTCAGTTTCAAAGGCGGAATGACGGCGAACGCTGCCAGTTCACCGTCATCCCGACCGCAAATTCCAGGCCAATCTTTTCACTAAAGAGTAGCAGTCTGGCTCACGTTTTGAGGACAATCAGCTATTTTGGTGGGAATAAATCTGATTGATGTTGCTCACCGATTTAACAATCTGTACCACGGGATGACTTTTCTTCTGCATCATTAGTCATCATCATCATAGGTAGTCCTCGGAATCGAGGAAGACTTGCTTCCACTCTTAACATGAGTTCTTAGCTGGCTGAACAGTCCAATACGAGAACCACAGTCTCTGTCACAGGTGGGACAGATAGTCATAGAGGGAAGGGGAGAGTGGGACTGGTTTGCCGCACGCTCCTTCCGCTGCCTGCGTTTGTTTTCTGCATGCTCATGGCGATGAGACTAAAGGTGCTCAGTGCCCTCCCGGATACGCTTCCATCACTTAGGGCGGTCTTTGGCCAGGGACTCCCAGGTATCAGTGGGGACGTTGTACTTTATCAAGGAGGCTTTGAAGGTGTCCTTGTAACGTTCCCACTGACCACCTTTGGCTCGTTTGCTGTGAAGGAGTTCCGAGTAGAGCGCTTGCTTCGGGAGTCTTCTGTCTGGCATGCAAACTATGTGGCCTGCCCAGTCAGCTATTTTGGTGGGAATGAATCTGATTGATGTTGTTCACCGATTAACAAGTGTGGACAGTGCTTTAATGCTGGGGATGTTGGCCTGGTCGAGTGCGCTAATGTTGGTGCGTCTGTCCTCCCAGGGGATTTGTAGGATCTTGTGGAGACATTGTTGGTGGTATTTCTTCGGCGATTTGAGGTGTCTACTGCACGTGGTCCATGTTTCTGAGCCATACAGGAGGGCGAGTATTACTACAGCCCTGTAGACCATGAGCTTATTGATAAAACTGTGAGAAATGGTTGGAGAAGAAAACCTTCCTCATTAGTTTAGTCTGAACTATATTAAGGGGACCTGAAACAGGCAAAACTAAGCTTCAACCTCTGGAAATAGATATAATATTCAGACTGATGAAAAGATTTTCTTGAGTCTTCGAAACTAGATGAAAGAAAATCGTTCCAACCCAGTTTAATTTCCTCTCCGGCTAATAATGTACTATTTTTCAGGAACTGAAAACAAACCAGAAATATTTCAGCCTCCAAACCTGGCCACCCTCATAAGTGTATTCATCGCCATTGTAGTACTGCAAACAAAATTGCCTACAAATATTCAAAATCGATGGGTGTGATTTAAACCCCCAAGCCGGATGGGAGGAGTTAAAAGCAGGTGAGTTGCTCTGTTCCTTCCAGTGACCTTTTATCTTTGCTGACTTTCAAGTTGGTGGAGTCTCCCGCTACAGGCAAGGGAATGTAATTAAAATGTAAAGTCATTAAAAAGTTGTGACTCAATTATGCCATCGGCACCACAGTGCTAGTTGCATCAGAACTTGGTGGGAGGCCCGCTTGCTTTTCTTTATTTATTGTTAAGACAACCAACAGCTCCTGGTAACCACTTTCAGCCAGTCAGAGGTTGTCCCTCACCAGGAAAGATGGGTAGTATCGAGAGGTTGAAGGCAGCTGGTATGATGGCCCATCAGACCAAAAATGCAAGCTGTTAAAATGAAAACAAACTCTGATGGCCTGCTGTGGTTTTGTTCTCATTTTATAGTTGTAAAGCAGAACCTTGTCAACTCTTTTAAAAAAGAATCGCAATGCTGCCAACTCCTATAGTATTAATGTGTCACATAGGGTAGAGAATACTTCACAAAAGTAAAATTAAACAGGAAACAGTGGGCAGCAGGTGGCTATGAATATTC
Organism: Pristiophorus japonicus; assembly: GCF_044704955.1. Taxonomy (NCBI): domain Eukaryota; kingdom Metazoa; phylum Chordata; class Chondrichthyes; family Pristiophoridae; genus Pristiophorus; species Pristiophorus japonicus. The sequence goes on along the minus strand of NC_091977.1, from coordinate 369,630,198 downwards.
TTTTAACAATTATAACAAATTGTGAGGGGAAATGAGGCTTTAAATGGAGCTACCTAGCTGCCAACCGCACCCCCCCCTCTCCCCACCCCCCCAGATCATCTTTCAAACTTTGAAGTGTCATTTCTCTGCATGATACAAGATTTCACAGAGGTGTCCAGTCTCTTGTGCTCCTTGACCAAGGAAAAGCTTTGGACTTTCATGCAAGGAAAGCATTTCTTTAGGGTGCCACCTAGTTGCCACACTGTAAACCTCAGCACAATGACAAGTGCTTGGCTTCAAGCAAGCTACACAGAGAAAAGTAAAGTCCGTCATTGAAAACTCTGAAATAAATAAAAGCTCAGTAATTAAAACACAGGCATGTTTAAAAAATAAGCATTGTCAGTCACTCATCACCTCCCTGTAAAAAGGTACGTTATGTACCCACACATACAATCGAATAGAGGGATCCTTCTGTGTGCGTGGTGTAAAGGGACTGGAAAAATGAACTTGGATTTATATAGCTCCTTATGAATTCCTCATGATGTCCCAAAGAGCTTCACAAGCAATGCATTATGTTTGAAACATAGTCAATTATGGCAGGCAATTTGCGCTCAGCAAAGTCCCACAAGTAACAAATGGGATGAGTGAGAGGTTAGTCTGTTATTGGTGGTGTTGCTGAAGGTATATATCTTAGCCTGGAAATAGAGCTATGGGATCCTTTATGTCCATCTAAACATGAAGGCTGTGGGGGCAAAATTGTGTCGCGCCCCGTTTAAGGGCGGTTACAGCTGCGAGGCAGGACTTCCTGCACCAGGCGCGAAAGTCCCGCCCCGCGAGCTATATTCGGGTTACCCCCCCCTCTGCTGGGGAGAAACGGATCCCTATCTGGATCTCCAGAGAGCAAGATGCCATGGCATCAGCCTGGCACACACACAGAGTGTCGGGCTGCAAGATCGCAGCACAGACCCTGCGATCCAGCATGAAAAAGGCCATGACTGGTAAGTCAGCCATTTTTTTTTCTTCAATTACCACCTCCCCCTTAAATTTCTCCCTGCGAGCGGCCGGTACGCGTCCCCCTGAAGCTTCACTCGCCGCAGCTTCAGGGGCCGATACCGAATTTTCACTCCGGGAGAAAACGGGTGGCTGCGCACAGTGATGACGTTGTCATCGCCGACGCGGGGTGCTACCGGTTACCGCTGTCGCTAACTCCCATGTAATTTTGCAGGAGCCATTAACGGTACTGTGCCTGGGCGAAAGTTTGCTTGCGCCCCAGTAGCGCCTCGTGGGAGCGCTAACAGGAGGTGCAAACACCCTGAATTTCTCCCCCAAAGCCTCAGTTTGAGATCTCATCTGTAAGAACACTCCCCCAGTACTGCTTTGTAGTGGCAACCAAGGTTGTGAGCTCAAGTACCAATATAGTGAAATGACAATTAGATACCCATAACAGAGACAGATGAAAAAATATTCTAGAGGAAAATGTTTCAGATTTATCTATGTCAGAACATGATTTTTCCACATACTTTTTGATCGAATTTTTAAACATTAGAAGTAGAATTGCTCTGATCACTATAGTATTGAAATCACTTCCATGTTCTTTTCAAATGCATTTATGAATTTGTTAAACAAACTGATCAAAGCAATTCTTTCTCCACACTTATCACTCATCACACACATTTATCACGTATTGTATGTTGTAGTATCTATGGAAAACCTAAAAATATTAACACCTATCTTTAAAATTGTTAACACGTATAAATGGGACAAAAGACAGCTTTGCCAAAGGAGGAGAGAGGTGGAGAGGCAGAATGTTTTATGGAAGTGAGGGAATTCAAGATCTTAGGGCCTAGATGGCTGGAGGCACGGCTACCAATGGTGGGGTGAAGAGAGTGAGAGATGTACAAGAGGCCAAAGTTGGAGGAATGCAGAGTTCTTGCAAGGTTGAAAGGCTTAAGGAGGTTACAGAGATAGAGGGGTAAGGACACAAAGGGATTTGAAATTGAGGATGAGAATTTTAAATTAGAGGAATTGGGGGACAGGGAGCCAGGGGTGATGGTGAACAGGACTTGGTGTGATGTAAGATGCGGGCAGCAGAATTTTGGATGAGATGAAGATAATTGAGGGTGGAGGATGTAGTGTCATCTCGGAGAGCATTGGAATAGTTGAATCCGGTGGCGACTAAGGCATGGATGAAGTTTTCAACATCAGCTGGGTTGAGGAAAAGGCAGAGATGGGACATGCTACAGAGGTGGAAGTAAGTAGTCTTTGTGATGGAGAGGATGTGGAAGCTCAGCTTGGGCTCAAAAAGGATGCCGAGGTTGCAGTTTCAACATGATAGAGTGGCCCAGAAGGGGGATGGAAGTGGTGGCAAGGGTTTGGAGTTTGTGGGGGAGGGCGGGCGAAGAAGATGGCTTTATTCTTTCCAATTTTTAACTGGAGGAAATTGCGGCTCATCCAGACTGGATATCAGATAAACAGGTTGACAATACAAAGGCAGTGGAAGGGTCATGAAAGGTGATAGAGAGGTACAGCTCGGTGACGTACAGCGTACATGTGGATCCTGATGTGATGTCTTCAGATAAGGTCACCAAGGTGCAACATGCAAATAAGAAATAGTTGGAGGCTGAAACTATATCCGTGAGGAAATCCAGAGGTAGCGTTGCTGGGATGGGATGAGAAGCCATTGCTAGAGATGCTCTGGCTACGATTGGATAGGTAGGAGTGGAGCCAACTTAGGGCAGTTTCACTAAGCAGGACAAGAGAGGAGAGGCATTGGAGATAGATGTTGTGATCAATGTCAATGCCATGTCAACAGCTGCATGAGGTCGAGAATGACAAAGATTAATAGTGCAACACAGCCACAAAGGATGTTATTTGTGATTTTAGTTAGGGCTGTTTCAGTGCTGTGACAGGGCTGGCAACCTGATTGGAGAGAGTCAAACATGGAGTAATGGGAAAGGCAGGCACGGATTTGGGAGGCAACAACAAGTTCTAGATCTTTGGAGGGGAAAGGTAGGTTGGAAATGCAGTGGTAGTTTGCAAATCAGAGGGGTTGAGGGTGGTATTTTTGAAAAGGGGTAATGATGGAGGGTTGGAAAGGGAGGGAAACATTACCTGAGGATAGGGAACCATTTATAACGTCAGCTAACGTGCGGGCCAGGAAGTAAAGTTGGCGGTTAGCAGTTTAGTTGGAATGAGATCGAGAATTTTGATGGGGTTGAGAAATAATGACAGTTTGAAGTGCAGCTAGATCCTGAGGCAGTTATTGGGGCTAAAATTCCGGCTTCGCCGGTTCCGTATGGAATACGTATGGACCTGGCAAGGCCCTGCAAAAGCAAAAGCACATGCGCCAAAAACCGGCTTTTCCGATCTGTCAAGATTTGTCTATTTGCTCAACTCTTGCCCAGCGAATGTCCTTAAAACTCTTGCGCCTGGTAAAAGCAGGTGCATAGCCTCCCTTTACCAGTGTAAGAGTTTTAAAACATATAAAAATAAAATTTAAAAACACATTTTTAAGTTAAAAACCCTGTCCATTAAAAACATCTCGCAAATATATTTTTTCTAAAACATTAATTAACTTTAATTTCAATTAATTTTAAATATGTGAGGTTTTTAAAAACATTTTTATGTTGTGTTTAATGTGTTTTTTTTCTCATTGACAGCAATTGAGAACTCGGAGATACGGAGTTCCCATTGTTGTCAACGAGAATACTGTACCGTGATTGGTTGTCCAGTCACATGTGACTCCAGCTTCTAGGTGAGAACCTGGAGAATGGAGGCACGTGGGAAGAAAAGGCCTTCTACCACAATCGCAGGCGCCTCCGGGACCACCAGGTACTTTCGTAAAAAATTCTCAGGTTGCAGGCATTCGTCTGAAGGAAGCCTCCGACCCGAATTTCAGGGCCATGATTTCTCTTTAAAGGTGTTATTGGTATCCAACCAGTTTAATCATATTTTTGGTGAATTTAAAAGTGTCTGTTTGTGTCTGTCGATCGAAATGTAAAAGATCCGACAAACAGATTTTTTAGACAGACTGCTGCAATATTGCTCTCTGGTGGTATCTCTGCAGAACTGCATGGATTAATGTCACTTATAACGTGAACAGTATACGTGAAAAGCATGAGTGCCTTTATAGAAAATATTCAATTTTGTAGATGTATTCACCCCACAAGTGGAGGAGCACCGAATAATTAATGAGCACAATTAACTATGAACACAGAAAATACCAGACATGCACAACAGATCAGTCAGAAGTTTAAAGACAAAGATAGTTTAAAAATTCAGTTACCTGACAGTTTATTAACTTTTTTTGTTATGTTTGTTACCAATTTTACACTGCAGAACATCTCGTTGTCGTGATTGTGCCAGCGTGTCGTGAGAAACAGGACGCTGTTAGTGTGGTAGTAGAATACTTGATGAGGGGAGCAATGATGGAGCTTGGAAAACACAATCAGTGGGCTGTGCCTTGTGTGTTGGGGCAGTTGACATCAGTGGGTTAAGATTAACTGGATTCCAAAATCTTGTCATGATGACTAAATTTAATCCTTGAGAGCAACCACTAGACTAACAAACAAACCACAACAGTGGTAAAATACTCCATGGCCCCTAAAAGTCCACAGGTCTAGTGAGTGGGCACTTACATGGCGATCACACCTGCTGGAAGCCTCTGCTGCCAACATCGGGGAACCTTCTGTGGTCTGGGGAGGTTCCCTGACTAGCCCGTAGACAACAGGTGCCTGTATCATTGAAAGCACATCTGAGGCACCTGCCATATGAAACAAGCTGGAATATCCATCTAGGTGCTATACGATACAAAAGGAATCACTGTTACCCCCACGCTATATAATCCCATTCGCAGCTACAGTAGTGTAGTGGTTATTTTACTGGACTAGTAATCCAGAGGTGTGGACCGATAATCCAGAGAAAATGAGTTTAAATCCCACCATTGAGCATGAATCTGCTTTTAAAAAGCTGGTATCAGTAAAAGTGAGCTACTGCAAAAATCTAACTGGTTCACTCATGTCCTTCAGGGAAGGAAACTTACAGTCCTCTCACAATCGAGCCTATATGTGATTACAGGCAAACAATAATGTGGAGGGGGTGAAATTGGACTCAGCAGCGTGATTTTTTGAGGGTGCTACAAGTCCCCTTGGGGTTGATGCGAAGTGTACCGGACGGCATATTATTAAACAGATTAGTGCATGCATAATTAATGTGGGAACATGCAGAGCAGGCAAATCATGATGTCAATCAGCATGCAATGTAATTTGATGCCACGTTGCCATGTTGGAGCTCCACGCTCCAGCTAATGGCCTCTCTTAACCTTGCAAGGCTGAACATGACGTTAAGCAACATGAAGGATCTCCAGCAGTGCTATTTAAAGGGATTATCAACTACTTACAGGTTTGTTGCTGGTTTATTTCTTCTGGCTGTTGCTACAATTGTACACATTTTTGGTGCTTTCCATAGTTGTTTCAAGTTTCAAAAGTCTACAGGGAGTGGCGTGACAGATGCTGAAGTATTTTTGGCTGACTTCAACGTTTCTGCACAAACAAATGACATGGGTGCACTAGTAGGCCTTTCTCTTGGAATCGAGCATGTCAGGGAGAATGAGCAGAGGCCATGCAGAGCAGGACAAGCTGCTAGAAGAGGGAGGAGCAGGGGGAGAGAGAAGGGCTCTCAGCAGGTGGCCTTATCTACTCAGGGTGTTCAGGGAGCAATTCTCCCCCCCTGAACCTCAGCGACAACCAATGTTGACCAATGTTGAGGTTGCAGCCAGTGGCTGTGAAGGTGACTGTGGTGATCAACTTTTATGCGTCTGGCTCCTTCCAGACTGGTGCTGGGGATATAAGCAACATCTCGCAGTTTGCAGTGCACGGTTGCAGAAGGGAGTTCACTGTGGCTCTCTATTGAAAGAGAGATAAGTTAATTTCATTCCCTTTTACCAGAGAGAAGCAAGTGGAGCAAACACAAGGGTTTGCAAGGATTGCAGATTTCCCCGTGGTGCCTGGTGCCATTGCCTGCACACACATTGCTTTGCGTGTGCCTCATGTCAACTCTGCCATGTATCTCAACCAAAAGGGATTTCACTTCCTCAACATGCAACTGGTGTGTGACCAAAGGCAACTCACCATTCATGTCAATGGCCGGTATCCTGGCAGCAATTATAATGTATTCATTCTGCGGCAGTTCTGTGCCTGCTGTATTTCAAACCAAAGGGTGGCTACTAGGCGACAAGGGCTATCCGCTGATGACATGGCTCATGACTTCGGTTCGCAACCCACGCACACGTGTACGCAGCCGGCATACAATGAGAGCCATGCTGCCACAAGAAATCTGACAGAGCAGACAATTGGCATCCTGAAGCAACAATTCTGCTGTCTGGACTGCTCTGGAGGAGCCCTGCAGTACTTGGTTGAGCGAGTCTCATGATTTGTGGTGTTCTGCTGCGTGCTGCACAACCTCGCCATCATGAGGAAACAGCCCTCACCACCACCAATCAGGTGAGAAGCTGAGGAGCAGGAGCACGAGGAGGAGGAAGAGAACGACAAGGAAGAGAAGGATGGGGAAGAATAGGAGGAAGGTGAAGGGAACAACAACCTAGACAGCCCCTTTCCGCCTGGGCTGTATATGAAGAACTAATTCCATCTTCACTAGCTTCCTGCTCTTCCACCACTGCCTGGGCAGGTTGTAGTTCTTGGGTATCTGAAATGAAAAAGGGACAAGAGTTGGGTTCTGGTGAGAGCAGGAGAGAAAGTAAGAAGTGCATGATTACACAATCTGTAGCTTGTAAGTCAGAAGAAAATGAGGGTGAGGGAGAAGCAGAAAGTGAGAAGCAGGATTAGGTATGAGGGTATGTCATCTTCAATTCTGTCCCACAGGTGGCCACAGCCTCAATAATGGCCCTTCCCATCATGGCCACCACCATCTCCTCCAGAGGGTTAGAACCGCCGACTAGTTTCTACTGCCTACGGTTGGGTGCCACCTTCTCCTGGGAGAGAAAGGGAAGTGTGTCAGTGATTGTGGTGCAATCTGTTTGGGTGATGTGGCTGTCATGGTTGAATAGTTGACAGTATGTGCAAGCTGAGAGATGTGGGTGTGAGGCTTGCAACAGTGCTGAGTGTGTGAGGGTGAGGTGAAGCTATGATTGTGAGGTATGAGTCCTGATTGATAGATATTATTGGTAGGTGCATCGTGGGGGTGTGGTGAATTGAGTAGTGACTGAGGCTAATGATGCAGTTGGTAGGATACGGGATTTGAAGATCCATTTACTGACCTTGACCATTCAGCACTGCATCCAGGTCCTTGAAACTATCTCAGAGCAAAAGGAAATTCTGTATAGTAATGGCCAAAAATAAACAGGGAACTCAACACAGAAAAAGTTAACAATAAACTGATCCTGCAGCATGACACAGTGTACAGCAGCCCCTGTAGGTGAGAACAAGAGGTGGACTTAGCAAACAGGCGATCACCCTAATCCTTCAATGCACCTGGTGTCAAGATGAGCCTTTCAAATAAAGATCCTTCTGCACCAAACAGCTTTGTCCGAATCGAGAAGGTGAGCAGTGAAGGGAAGAGTGAGGGACGGGGATGGGGTGGCAGCTGCTGATCCTGGATTGAAGGGGCATGGGCCTGAGGTGTCTCTGGACGCAAGACAGCTGGCTCCTGTAATGGAGTTACTTCTGGCCACATCTCTGAAGGAAGATCCTTAGCTGCCTGTTTTTGCTGACATGTGCTAACAAAGTGCAGAGACTTGATGCCTGGAAACCTGTGAACTGCTGCCATCCAGAGAGTCAGCAGCATCTGCCACATGGACTGGAACTGATGCCAGTTTAATCGGTGCTGGAACTGCGACTGCAGAAATCGGGTTAATGGCTGGTGCCACATTCTGGAGGCTCTGAGTCTAGAAGGCAAAACTTAATGTTCCTTCCAATCTGTCCCCAATGCCATGGAAGATTCCATGATTTTGCCATAAATCACAGGAAAATCCTTTGTTGCCCCAACGGTGAGCTGCCACAACTGACTGGCGATGATCCCTAAAGCACACATGCATTTATGATTCTGCAGGAACATCTGCCTTTTGAGGAACGGACCTGTTAAGTCTGTGTATCATGCCTCCTCACTCCTTGGCCACTTGCTAGCCTGCCTAGATGGAGGAGCAGGCACATTACCCCAGTCCCCCTCCCGTCCAGCTACCCATGGTCCCCATGAACTGCCAGAGTCAGTCGAGTCGCTTACTGGGCTTCGTCTTACCTGCTGTCCTCATGGTGCCTGCATCTGTGGTGGTGCTTGTGACAGGGGAGCGGGGTGACATTGCTGCTGAGTCACCAGGGCCAGGAGGTGGCAAGGAAGTAGCACCTCCCGTGAGGAGAGAGGAGAGGGGGCCAACTCGCTCACTACCCCAATGTCAGCACCCTCATGGTAGTGTGAGAGAACGCGAAGGTGCGGGCCCCCTTTCATTATTTCCCCCTGGAGTTGCTCCTCCTCCTCCTTGTCCTCCTCTTTCTCATTCTCCTGCTCTAACTCGTCGTCTTCCTCATATTCCTCCCCCTCCAGGACTGGGTGCTTGGTCTTTGCTGGACTTGTGGAAAGAAAAAAAGTATGAGGTTAGCATGCTTGAGCATGTTTCTCCTGGGATTTAGAACTTGCTCATGTGTCAGAGGCCATTGTCCCATGAGGATATGCTAATATTGGAGATTAGTTGGGACAATGGGAGTAGCAAATAACAGACAGGATGGCTACATCACATGTGAGGTGCGCGTATCAGGAATTTGCCAGAACAAGGGAATTGTCTAGGTCATCTGTTCCTTTTGTAATGTTAAGGCAGGATGTCAGGTTAAACTGATTAACAGTTAAACCATCAAGATTGCTATTATGTCAAGTCTGGAAGTTTTTTGTGTAGGAAACTCGCTTCAATATATATATTCTGGGCATCATATGATATGACACACATTAAAAGGAGGAGGGTACTTTAAGGATGGCTGGGAGAGTTTTGAACTTGTAACAAAAGTACAGGTAACAGCCTTTTTGTAGCGAGAGCTCACAAGACGGTCAACATTCCAACATCTACGGAGGCTAAGCTTGATAACCTTGGGTCTGCAGGAAACCAGGTTGTATGACTCTATTGTAAAACTGTAATAGTTATTATACTATTGGTGTCTAAATAATAAACTTGCATTTGGACAATACGCTCGAGCCTGAATCACGAGGAATCATTTAATTGAATTTACGAGATTTCCTTACATATTAGCATCCCTGGGTAGGCTCGAGTTAAAGTGTTGAAAAAAAGTACGTTGGATTGCTAGACACGGTTCCAATGGGAGGGGTACGGTTTGCGACTAAGTGAAATAAATTAGTGGACCATTTCTCGGGTTATAAAAAGAGAGACATTTGCAACTAAGTGAAATAAATTAGTGGACGGTCACTCAGTCACAGGTTGAGTACTGGAGGTATACGCCATGGTGGAAGAGTTAGTCAGTACTATTCAGAAATATGTGGACAAGAAGCTAGGAGCATACAAATCATTCGTGTCTGAAGTCATCATCATAGGCGATCCCTCGAACGAGGATGACTTGCTTTCACACCAAAAGGAATGAGTTCACAGATGTTTCAATGAAGGACCTGATATTCCAGTCCTGAACTTGAGAGATGGAAGATGCCTGTGCGTGGATTTTTTGAACGTGTCGTGACCGTTGCACATCAGCCACCACACGGGCTTGACAGAACTAGGCTTTTATCCATTGGCAAGGATTAACGAGGACGACTGAAGACCTGCTCTGCTGCACGGACCTAACATTTGCTGCACCTCCGCCGCAATCACTCGCCAAATGTCAGCCGCGATCCCTCACCAGAACCCACAACCTGCTGCTGACCCCTGCAATTCTTATTTGTCCTTTTTTTTGGCACTATAAAATGATTTCCTTATCATGTTCTCTTGCGGTAAACAAAACAGATTTGTCTTCATAGATGGTCATTTATTTATCACATAATGTAGCTACCAGTTTAATACAAAAACATCCACATGAGGACGCTACAGACTGGCACAGAATTTATCTACTAGTAAATGCTGGGAATTAATCACACCAATACTAGTAGATCTTTCATGGTATTACTTATGGGGAGTGGGAAAAAGAAAAAAGACTTGCACCTATACAGCGCCTTTCACAACCACCAGACGTCTCAAAGTGCTTTATAGCCAATGAAGTACTCCCAGAGTGCAGTCACCGCTGCAATGTAGCAAACGCAGCAGTCAGCTTACGCACAGCAGGCTCCCACAAACAGCAATGTGATAATGACCAGATCATCTGTTTTTAGTGATATTGATTGAGGGATAAATATTGGCCAGGACACCGGGGAGAAATCCGCTGCTCTTCTTCAAAATAGTGCTGTAGGATATAGCACCTGAGAGGACAGACTTGGTTTAACATCTCATCTGAAAGACAGCACCTCCGACAGTGCAACACTCCCTCAGCACTGCACTGGAGTATCAGTGAAGATTGATGTGCTCAAGTTCCTGGAGTGGGAGTTGAACCCACAACCTTCTGACTCAGGATGCTACCCACTTAGCCACAGCTGACACCATCATTTATTTATCACATAAGTTAGCTACCAATTTTTACAATCCATTACATTAGTACAAAAACATCCACAAGAGGATGCTACAGACCGGCACAGAATTTATCCACTAGTAAAGGAGAGAACATATCGGGCTGAAAATTGTAGTCGGAGGCTTCCTTCATATGAACGCCTCTGACCCCAAAAAAATCTCTGAAACTACCTATTGGTCCTGGAAGATTGCGGTGCAGCGTACGGGGACCTGTCTTTCACGTACAATCGCATCTGCTGGAATCACGTAGGCCTGGACCACCAATCACTATCTAGTATTCTCATTGATAAAAATAGGAACTCTGTTTGTATGGGCCCCCATTACTATCAATGAGAATTACCCCCTAAAACACCGAAACACAGCACAGCATAATAAATTTTCAAAAACACCTCACATATTTAAAATTAATTGAAATTAAATGTAATTAAGTGTTTTAGAAAAAAATATATTTTGGGGAATTATTTTAAAATGTATTTTAATCGGGTTAAAAATAAACTTAGCTTAATGGACAGGGTTTTTAAATGAATGCATTTAATATAAAAATGAATGATTACATTTAATTTGTCTATGTTTTAAAAGTGTTACGCAGGTAAAAGAAAGCTATCTGCCTGCTTTTACCAGGCGTAAAAGTTTGAAGGACATTCGTTGGGCATGAGATGGGCCAATAGCCCAATCTCTGCCGTGCGGATGTCCTTCCCCTGGGGATGCGTAGAATCTTTTGAAAGATCGGAAAAGTCAGTTTTCAGCGCATGCGCATTGCGCCCCAAGAACTGGCTTTTGTGAGGCCTCCCCGGATTCATGGGCACTTCGTACAGACCCGGCAAGGCCGCAATTTTCGGCCCAATATTTTTTCTTACCTGTCTCTGTTCTCTTCACATTGCTCTTTCTCTCTCTATCTTTCTCTTTTGGTTCTCTGTGCCTTTCTTTTCTTTTCAAGTAGACAATCTGGGACAGGTCGGAATTACACAAAAGGTTACGGAAGGAAAATAAAATTAAATGACATGATTGGAAAGCCATGATTATTCTGTGGCAAATGCAGAAAATAACCAAATTAAAAGAAGAATTAGAATGATAAAAGGAAATGGTGGAGATGAATCAGAGTAGGTTGAGTGAGTTAAGAATCAGTTGGAGGACAAAAATCAGCATTGCGAGTCTCTGTCCTGATCGCTTTGTTGTTTACGGATTGAGATTGGTGACAAGATCAGTAAATTGATGCAGTGTGAGGCAGAACTGGGAGAAAGGAAAGGGCTGGTAGATCAATACCAAAGGAAACCCGATGAACTGTTCTTAGGACACCCTGAGGGTCATGGCACGGTACCTTTCATGGTTACTTCCCAGTCCATCCTCCTTCACTTCTGTCTTTCTTTGTTACCTTAAGGGGCATCATCACCCCTTTTCCATTTAAGCTGATGCCTGCACTGCCCTTTTCCAGGTCAGCCTGCTCTTCCCTTTTACGTTCATGCTCCCACCTTAAGGGGTGTACTTAATCAACAAGTGGAGGATCAAACAATTACTGGAAAGGGAGACAATCATGATGTGTGTCAAAAACAGACCCGGGAGTTGAAGGATAAGTTGGAGCAACAATGAGGTGTTATGTTTCTGTATTGAGGCGATGGGTTGGAGAACTTGCCGATTCAGGGGGAGAAATAGAGTGCAATGATCGCGCACGGGCTGCGTGGGAGCATGAACGTAAAAGGGAAGAGCAGGCTGACCTGGAAAAGGGCAGTGCAGGCATCAGCTTAAATGGAAAAGGGGTGATGATGCCCCTTAAGGTAACAAAGAAAGACAGAAGTGAAGGAGGATGGACTGGGAAGTAACCATGAAAGGCACCGTGCCATGACCCTCAGGGTGTCCTAATAACAGAGAGGACATCACATGGGAACCAGATCAATTACTACAGTTCCAAAACTGGGTGGTAATCCCCGACTCTCTACAGGCCGAAATTGTCCAATGAACACACGTGTCCAGTGGACATCAGAAGTGAGAGGGCCTAACATAGTCTCAAAAATGTGGTGGTGTAACGTAAGACAAATGGTGGATGAAGTGGTGGATCAGTGTATTGCCTGTGCCTAACCCGACGATCCAGGCCCGAAAATCAAATTCCCACCGGCCCACGTGAAAGCAACAAGTGGTCCATGGAAAACCCTCCAAATTGACTATATTGGACTCCTGCCTCATAGCTCTAGAGGCAAAGAGTTTGCCCTAATGGTAGTAGAGGTTTGGGCCCTACCTTCACTTCTCACCCTCACGCATGAGCCTTCCCACTTTCGGACCTTTACTCCACTGGCGACGTTCGGGCCTTCCTTCCACCGGCGACATTCGGGCCTTCCTTCCACCGGCGATGTCATGTATCCTACATGGTTATTGGTTGTACTATCACAAGGTGTGCCACCAGAGGGCACAGCAGTGGGAGACTTGTAGGTTACCTGTATAGGTGTGCCTGGCCTAGTATAAAAGGCAGGCCACCAGGTGTGATCCTCTCTCTGGAGTTAACAAATAAAGGACTAAGGTCACTACAGTTCAAGTACAACATATTGCCACGTGGAGTCATTACTAGAGCATCTAAGGACACAACAATTGGCGACGAGATTACGAACTTTCACACGTAATGGCTACCCTTGGTACGTTGCAGCAGTTCGCCGATGGTCATGATTGGGATGCCTTTGTGGAGAGGCTCGAACATTTCTTCACAGCAAACGACCTGGCAGGAGATGACCCGGCCACACTGGCTGATAAGTGCCAAGCTATTTTGCTAACCAGTTGTGGGCCCACCATCTATGGCCTCGTCAGGGACTTGCTGGCACCAGCGAAGACACCGACCAAGACGCACAAGGAGTTCGTAACCCTGAACCATGAGCAACTCAAGCCCAAGGAGAGCATCCTCACAGCCAGACACCGGTTCTATACCCGCCAGGAAGTCGCAGACCTCAGGAGGCTGGCGGCACCGTGCGAGTTCAGCAACCACCTCAACGAAGTGCTGCGGGACATTTTTGTCATTGGGATCGGACATGAGGGCCTTCTTCATAAGCTACTGTCAGCGAATACCACAGTCGCACTGCAGAAGGCCTTCTCTGTGAACCAGTCATTCATGACCTCGACCTACAGCTCTAGGCAGATAACTCACCCTCAGGACTCAAACCCGGCAGGTACTGTGCACAGAGTGGCGCCGTTTAGAGACTGGACTGTAGAGGACAAACCCTCTCAGGGAAGGAAGTTCAGGCCCCCGAGCCCCTTAATCCAGAGTCCGCCGAGGGGGGCTAATCGAGTAGCACCATGCTGGAATTGCAGAGGGAATAACAGGGCTCACCAGTGCCGCTTTAAAGACTATGTATGCAAAGGCTGCAGCTCAAAGGCCACCTTCAGCGAATGTGTAAGAGAAATATGACTCTCTGTGTCGGTGAAGAGTCTGCAGATGGCCAGAAATCCAACGTGGATTATGAATCGATAGGCAGAGAGGCAGCCCAGTCCCACGGGGAGGCACATAGCATGTTTACCCGCGCCACCGAGTGTTCCCCGCTGAAGATGGAAGTTGAGATAGAGGACGATCCAGGCTTCATGGAAGTGGACACAGGGGCGAGCCAGTCAGTGATGAGTCAAGAAGCCTTTAAGAGGCTATGGGACAATCAAGCTGAATGACCCAAGTTGGTTCCGGTTCAGGCAAAGCTGAGCACTGACACCAATGAAATTATCCCAGTCGTGGGTAGTGCGAATGTAAAGATACTCCATGATGGTGCGGTGCACAAGTTACCTCTGTGGATTGTTGCAGGTGATGGACCAACGCTGCTCGGCTGAAGGTGGATGGAGAAGATCCACTGGAAGTGGGAAGACTTCAACCCTCCAGCGATTGACGCCCTCTGCGCTCAGAGGCAAAGCAAGCCCTCACCTGAAGGTGGACCCCACACCAGAGAACAGACCAGCACAGCACCTGAGACACAGGCCGCTCAGCACGACTGCGTGGAGATGATCCAGGTGAGACGGCCCGAACGCACCTTCCAGGCTCCAGTGGCAGGACTCCGGTGGAAGAAAATCGGATCCAAAGGCGACTTCCCAGCTTCGGAGGCTGAACCCAGGGAGAAGAGGATCACCGCAGTCGACATCGTGGATGAAGGAAAGATGGCGCCCAAACCATGAGGTGAGGAGTTGAAGAGAAAGATGGCTGCGGCCAGACCACGAGGTGCAGCGCTGATGGAGCAACACATGGCACCAAACGGAGAAGCAGATTGGGGTAAAGAAAGCAAGGCTCTCTTAAAGGAGGCTGGCAACCCACCACAATTAAAGGGACAGTTCCACACACTTAAGCAATGTAATAGTAATTGTAAGTCAGAGGAAAAAAGCGTAATTAATCATGTAAAATGTGCAACTGATAATCTGAATTGTATGTACGCAACCAGCGAGGAAAAGTCGCGCGATTATATAAAATGTGTAATTAATGATCTGAACTGTGCACATTCAACCAGCGAAAAAAAGTTGCGCGATCGCAATCGGATCCCCAGTGTGTCCAGCATAAGTAATGAAAAGTTATGCGATGCATGGTTTCAACTGCACACAGCCAATGCAGTGGGCAGACACCCATCGAGAGCACACAGGTCCAGCAAGCTACCCAATGCTGTAGCCTGCGACCCGGGGACCAGAGTCATGCACCACAGAGTGTGACCACAAGCAGCCAACACACACGAGCTGCAGAGCAAGCGACCTCAGCAGGGCAACGGCACCGGTATCGATACCCTGCCCCGGGTCGGCTCCACCTCTCAGGCACCCGATGGCACCAACTGCCACGAGCCTGAAGGAGCAGACTGGACTAAGGCGCAGTCCCCAGACCCCATCGCCACCAAGGCCACACCCGGAAATGAAGGGTCACCTGCTACAGTCCCCCCAAAGGAAACAGGCACAAACCAGGATCCCAAACCAAACAACACCCAGGCCAGCGAGTCAGCAGTTCCCTGTGCACTGCTAGACAACAGCTCCTCAGGGAGCAGCAGCGACCCAGGGTGCAAAGTAAGGACAGGGAGGTCACAGGCATCTGTGAACCGGCCTGACGCTAGGGATTACGGCAACAGCCCCGAGAGCAGGCTACACGAGGCAACCGGGTTCCCACTGCCAGCTCTGGGCACTGAGCCATCACCAGACTGCAGGGACACAACCCAGCAGCTCCGGAACTAGCTTTTCCTCATGCACCGGTCACTGCATCAATAAGGCATCTAACGTACTTGTCGCACCATGGAACCACAAATAAAATGCAAAACACATTTTCCTGAACTTGAATATACATGAATGCCATTATCAATTTTGGGGGGGGGTGCGGAGGGGGTGAGAATGGAGTGATCAGGGACACACACAAACAGCAAACACCGGCACGCTACTGCACCAACCACTCACCCAAGATTGAAATGACCTGCCAAGTGTCAACCAGACACAGCCCACATAGAGCTAAGCCCAGAGCACAGTCAATGCAGAGGCAATTTGCACTAAGGGCTCAGGCGAGAGTGATGTCATGTATCCTACATGGCTACTGTTGGTACTATCACAAGGTGTGCCACCAGAGGGCACAGCAGTGGAAGACTTGGAGCTTACCTGTACAGGTGTGCCTGGCCTCGTATAAAAGGCAGGCCACCAGGTGCGATCCTCTCTCTGGAGTTAACAAATAAAGGACTAAGGTCACTACAGTTCAAGTACAACACATTGCCTTGTGGAGTCATTACTAGAGCATCTAAGGACACAACAGGCGTCGTTCGGGCCTTCCTTCCATCAGCAATGTTCGGGCCTTCCTTCCACCGGTGATGTTCGGGCCTTCCTTCCACCGGTGATGTTCAGGCCTTCCTTTCACCGGTGATGTTCAGGCCTTCCTTCCACCGGCGATGTTCAGGCCTTCCTTTCACCGGTGATGTTTGGGCCTTCATTCCACCGGTGATGTTCGGGCCTTCCTTCCACCGGTGATGTTCGGGCCTTCCTTCCACCGGTGATGTTTGGGCCTTCCTTCCACTGGTGATGTTTGGGCCTTCATTCCACTGGTGATGTTTGGGCCTTCATTCCACCGGTGATGTTTGGGCCTTCATTCCACCGGTGATGTTCGGGCCTTCCTTCCACCGGTGATGTTTGGGCCTTCCTTACACTGGTGATGTTTGGGCCTTCATTCCACCGGTGATGTTTGGACCTTCCTTCCACTGGTGATGTTCGGGCCTTCCTTCCACCAGTGATGTTCAGGCCTTCCATCCACTGGTGACGTTCGGGCCTTCATTCCTCTGGCAACGTTCAGGCCTTCATTCTTCCGGCGACGTCCTGGCCTCCACCCGGCCGCTGGCCCCACTCAACGGTGGAATCTCTGTCGAGCATATGGTATGCACAATGGCTGTGGTCACTCTGACCTCTCCTCCTTCAATGAAGTGGACCTCTGACCATCCCAATGCCTGCCCTCAGCTAGGCCTCGGTTTTCTCACCACCTCTTGAAAGGTGCTGCTCAGCGCCGAGCTTACGGCTCGGATCCTGCCGTAGGCAATTGGGCTCAAACAGCAGTGCCTGGTCTCCAGTCATCTTGGACCTCCTTGCCACTGAACCAAGACCTTGCTCTGCTAAGCCCGTGTGATAGCTGGTGTGCAACGGCCACCACACGTTAACAGAACTCACACATAGGCATCTTCCACCGTTCAAAATGAAGTGCGGGACCTGGGACATCAGAACCCTCATGGACAACTCCAGCAGCAACAGACTGGAATGCCGCACTGCCATCGTTGCCCGGGAACTTAGATGCTTCGATGTCGACATCGCTGCCCTAAGCGAGACCCGGCGGACAGGGGCAGGCGGGCTCAAAAAACAAGGTGGAGGTTACACCTTCTTCTGGAAAGGCAAACCAAAGGAAGACCGCCGCCTCCATGGATTTGGTTTCGCCATCAAAAACGAGCTGGTCGACCACCTCAAAGACTCCCCCTGTGGGTTTAATGAACGCCTCATGCCTCTCCGATTCAACCTATCCCAGAACCAGTGCGCCACAGTCATCAGCGCGTACGCCCCAACACTCGATGCAACAAATGAGCCCAAAGAGGAATTCTACTCCATCCTCGAATAATCCCTGTCCCGTGTCCTACGGACGAAAAACTGATCCTCCTCGGTGACTTCACGCCAGAGTCGGTAAGTACACAGACCTCTGGGGTGGCGTGATCGGTAGAGAGGGGTAGGGAAAACTAATTCCAGCGGCTAAATGCCCGGAACACCACCTTGTCATCACCGACACCTTGTTCCACCAGAGGGACAAGTCCAAGGCATTGTGACAACACCCTCGCTCCAAGCACTGGCATCTGCTCGACTGTAATCGTTCGAGCGAGGGATCGCAAGGATGTACGCATCACCTGTGCCATGACAGGAGCTGACGACCGCCTAATCCATTCCATCATCAACATCAATATAGCCCCAAAGTAGCGACGGCAGCAGAAGCTGTGCCACAGAAAAATCAATGCTGGGGCACTCAAAGACCCAGCTAAGAGAGTCCTATACAGCCAGCGCCTCACTGCTAACCTGGCAACCCTCGATGACCCCAAGATGCAGAGTGCTCACAGCAACCTCCAGGCCTCCATAACCAGTGCCTGTGAAGAGACGCTCGGTCACTCAACCAGGAAACACCAGGACTGGTTTGATGAGAATGATCAGGAGATCCAAGAGCGAATAAACCGCAAGCGCAGGGCATTTCTGAACTTAAAACAACAACCCAAATCGGGAGCAGCAAAGCAGCTCTATAGACAGCTGAAGGCCGAAGTCCAACAAAAATCCCATGACCTAAAGAATAGATGGTGGGTGGAGAAAGCGCAGGAGATTCAGCAGCTGGCCGACAGCCATGATGTGCGAGGATTCTTCATCGCAGTCAAGTCCACCTGCGGCTCAAGTAACCAAGGCCCCACCCCACTGCTGGCCAAGAAAGGGGAGACACACATCAAGAACACCGAGGCAGTCAGGGCCCACTGGAAGGAGCACTTCGAAGATCTCCTTTATCGAGACTCTGCCTTTGACACGAGTGTCCTCGACTCCATCCCACAGCATGCTACCTGCCACCATCTCGGCAAAACCTCAGCCCTGCACAAGGTAGAAAAGGCCATCCATCAGCTCAAGAACATCAAGGCATCAGGAGCAGAAGGAATCCCTGCTGAGGCACTAAAGTATGGTGGAGAGGCACTATTGGCGCGAATGCTTGACCTCATCTCTTTCATCTGGAAGTAGAAGAGCATGCAAGGAGATTCCAGAGATGCCGTAATCGTGACCATCTTTAAAAAAGGGGACAAGTCCGACTGCGGCAACTATAGAGGAATTTCCCTGTTGTCACCCACTGGGAAAGTAATCACTAGAATCCTCCTCAACCGTCTTCTCCCTGTGGCTGAGGAGCTCCTCCCGGAGTCACAATGCGGATTCCGTCCACTATGGGGTACAACGGACATGATCTCCATGGGGCGACAACTGTAAGAGAAAAGCAGGGACCAGCACCAACCCTTGTACATGGCCTTCTTTGATCTCACAAAGGCCTTTGACACTGTTAACTGTGAGGGACTCTGGAGCATCCTCCTCCGTTTCGGCTGCCCCCAAAAGTTTGTCGTCATCCTCCGCCTGCTCCACGATATCAGGCAAGCCATGATCCTGACCAATGGATCCATTACAGACCCAATTCACGTCTGAACCGGGGTCAAGCAGGGCTGCGTCATCGCGCCAACACACTTCTCGATCTTCCTCGCTGCAATGCTCCATCTCACTCTCAACAAGCTCCCTGCTGGAGTGGAACTAAACTATAGAACCAGTGGGAACCTGTTAAACCTTCATCCCATCCAGGCTAGATCCAAGACTGTCCTATCCTCTGTTCTCGGACTACAGTACGCGGACGACGCTTGCACATTCAGAGGCTGAACGCCAAGCCATCGTTAACATGTTCACCGAGGCATTTGAAAGCTTGGGCCTTACACTAAACATCAGTAAGACAAAGGTCCTCCACCAACCTTACCCTGCCACACAGCACTTCCCCATGGTTATCAAAATCCACAGCGTGGCCTTGGACAATGTGGACCACTTTCCATACTTCGGGAGCCTGCTATCAGCAAGGGCAGACATTGACGATGATGTCCAACACTGCCTCCAGTGCGGCAGCACTGCCTTCAGTCGCCTGAGGAAGAGAGTGTTCGAAGATCTGGCCCTGATATCTGGCACCAAGCTTATGGTCTACAGGGCTGCAGTAATACCCTGTTCTCCTGCTGCAGCATGTGATGCTCCCTGGAGTGGTATGCCACCATGCTGCTCCTTCCGCTCCCCGGCCTGCTCCAATGGTGTTTGCAGGCCGGAGAGCAGCGGCAGTAAAGAGGGACGTCACCAAGATCCAGGTCGATGATTGGAACATGGGCAAGTGCAGCAGGAGCGGCGAGGTCAGGGCGAAGGAGCAGCGAGAGATTGTAGAGGGACGTAATCGGGGCCCAGGAGAGGTGCGAGTTTGGGGCGAGGGCCCAGGGGCAGCACAGCCCAGCCCACACTGCGATATGTGTGCGCACTAGGTCCATGCAGCAGAGCAGGTCTCCAGTAATCTTGGTTAACCCTTGCGACTGGACCAAGACCTACCTCTGTCAAGCCCGTGTGATAGCTGGTGTGCAACGGCCACCACATGTTAAAAAAATCAGCATCCGTGATACTGAGAGCTGCGTGGATAGCATGTTGCTAGAGGCGGTCACCCCACAGCTTAAAGTGTGCAGGCAGAGAGGGAGTGGGTGACTGCCAGACAAAAGAGGAGGACTTGGCAGGTAGTGCAGGAGTCCACTGAGTCCATCTTGCTCTCCAACCGGTATTCTGTTTGAAGTACCGGTGAGGGCGATGGTGGCTCTGGGGAGTGCAGCCAGAGCCAAGTCCATGGCACCAGGGGTGGCTCAGCTGCACAGGGGGGGGGGGGGGGGGGGGGCGGGGGAAGGAAGAAGAATGGAAGAGCTATAATGGTAGGGGATTCAATAGTCAAGGAAGCAGACAGGCATTTCTGCAGCCGCAGACGTGACTCCAGGATGGTATGTTGCCTCCCTTGTGCCAGGTTCAAGGATGTCACTGAGCGGCTGCAGGGCATTCTGGGGGGTGTAAGTGGACAGTCAGAGGTTGTGGTCTATATTGGGACCAATGACATAGGTAGGAAAAAGGATGAGGTCCTGCAGGCAGAGTTTTGGGAGCTAGGAGAGAGATTAAAAAGCAGGACCTCAAAGGTAGTAATCTCCGGATTATTCCCAGTGCCACGAGCTAGTGAGTACAGAAATAGGAGGATAGAGCAGATGAATACGTGACTGGAGAGATAGCGCCGGCGGGAGGGCTTTAGTTTCCTGGGGCATTGGGACAGCTTCTGGGGGAGGTGGGACCTGTACAAACTGGACGGTTTGCACCTCAACAGAGCCGGAACCAATATCCTCGGGGTGGGGGGGGGGGTTGCTAGTGCTGTTGGGGAGGGTTTAAACTAGCTTGGCATGGGGATGGGAACCTGAAAGTAGATTCAGTAGTGAGGGGAGTAAAGCTGGAATTAGAAAGCAAAAATAAAGAAAGTGAGTTTGAAGGAGAGAGGAAACAAGCAGGAAAAATGGGTAAAAAAAAAAACTTAAAGGCACTTTGTCTAAATGCATGTAGCATTTGTAACAAAATAGATGAGTTGACGGCACAAATTGAGACAAATGGGTATGATCTGATAGCCATTACAGAGACGTGGTTGCAAGGTGACCAGGACTGGGAATTAAATATTCTGGGGTACTTGACAATCTGGAAAGACAGACAGAAAGGAAAAGGAGGTGAGGGAGCTCTATTGATAAAGGATGGAATCACTGCAATAGTAAGAAACAATATTGGCTCAAATGATAAAGGTGCTGAAACAGTTTGGGTGGAGATAAGGAACAATAAAGGGGAAAAGTCACTTGTGGGTGAAGTCTATGGGCCCCCTAACAGTAGCAACTCTGTTGGTCGGAGCATACACCAGGAAATAGTGGGGGCTTGTAAAAAGGGAACAGCAATAATCAAGGGTGATTTTAACCTCCATATTGATTGGACAAATCAAATTGGTCAGGGTAGCCATGAGGAAAAGTTCATAGAGTGCATGGGTTCCTTGAGCAGTATGTAATGGAACGAACCAGGGGGCAAGCTATCTTAGATCTGGTCCGGTGTATTGAGACAGGATTAATAAACAATCTCCTAGTAAAGGATCATCTCGGAATGAGCAATCATAGCATGATTGAATTTCAAATTCAGATGGAGGGTGAGAAAGTTGGATGTCTAACCAGCGTACTAAGCTTAAATAAAGGAGACTATGAAGGTATGAGGACAGAGTTGGCTAAAGTGGACTGGGAAAATAGATTAAAGGGTATGATGGTTGATGAACAGTGGTGTACAATTAAGGAGATATTTCACAACTCTGAAGAAAAATATATTCTAGTGAGAAGGAAAGGGTGTAAGAGAAAAGATAACCATCCGTGGCTAACGAAAGAAATAAAGGAGGGTATCCAATTAATAAAAACGGACGAACAAAGTGGCCAAAACAAATGGGAGGACAGAAGACTGGTAAGCTTTTAAAAGCCAGAAAAGAATGACTAAAAAAATGATTAAGAAAGGGAAGATAGACTATGAAAGTAAACTAGCACAAAATATAAAAACAGATAGCAAGAGTTTGAATATGTATATAAAAAGGAAAAGAGTGGCTAAAGTAAATATTGGTCCCTTAGAGGACGAGACCGGGGAATTAGTAATGCGGAACATGGAGATGGCAGAAACTCTGAACAAATATTTTGTCTCGGTCTTTACGGTAGAGGACACAAACAATATTCCGACGGTGGATAGTCAAGGGGCTATTGGTAGGGAGGAACTTAACACAATCACAATCACTAAGGAGGTGGTACTCAGTAAGATAATGGGACTAAAGGTAGATAAATCCCCTGGACCTGATGGCTTGCATCCTAAGGTCTTAAGAGAAGTAGTGGCAGGGATTGTGGATGGATTGGTTGTAATTTACCAAAATTCCCTGGATTCTGGGGAGGTCCCAGCAGATTGGAAAACTGCAAATATAACGTCCCTATTTAAAAAAGGAGACAGACAAAAAGCAGGAAACTATCGACCAGTTAGCCTAACATCTGTGGTTGGGAAAATGTTGGAGTCCATTATTAAAGAAGCAGTAGCAGGACATTTGGAAAAGCAAAATTCGGTCAGGCAGAGTCAGCATGGATTTATGAAGGGGAAGTCATTTTTTACAAATTTGCCGGATGATGTAACGAACAGGGTGGATAAAGGGGAACCAGTGGATGTGGTGTATTTGGACTTCCAGAAGGCATTTGATAAGGTGCCACATAAAAGGTTACCGCTCAAGATAAAAGTTCACGGAATTGGGGGTAATATATTAGCATGGATAGAGGATTGGCTAACGAACAGAAAACAGAGAGTAGGGATAAATGGTTCATTCTCGGATTGGCAACCAGTAACTAGTGGGGTGCCCTAGGGATCAGTGCTGGGCTCCTAACTATTTACAATCTATGTTAACAACTTGAAAGAAGGGACTGAGTGTAATGTAGCCAAGTTTACTGAGAAAAAGGTTAGTGAAGACAAACGTAGGTCCCCTGCAGTCAGAATCAGGGGAAGTCATAACGGGGAACAAAGAAATGGCAGAGCAATTGAACAAGTACTTTGGTCCGGTATTCACTAAGGAGGACACAAACAACCTTCCGGATATAAAAGGGGTCAGAGGGTCTAGTAAGAAGGAGGAACTGAGGGAAATCCTTATTAGTTGGGAAATTGTGTTGGGGAAATTGATGGGATTGAAGGCCGATAAATCCCCAGGGCCTGATGGTCTGCATCCCAGAGTAGTTAAGGAGGTGGCCTTGGAAATAGCGGATGCATTGACAGTCATTTTCCAACATTCCATAGACTCTGGATCAGTTCCTATGGAGTAGAGGGTAGCCAATGTAACCCCACTTTTTAAAAAAGGAGGGAGTGAGAAAACAGGAAATTATACACCGGTCAGCCTGACATCGATAGTGGGTAAAATGATGGAATCAATTATTAAGGATGTCAAAGCAGCGCATTTGGAAAGAGGAAACATGATAGGTCCAAGTCAGCATGGATTTGTGAAAGGGAAATCATGCTTGACAAATCTTCTGGAATTTTTTGAGGATGTTTCCAATAGAGTGGACAAGGGAGGACCAGTTGATGTGGTGTATTTGGATTTTCAGAAGGCTTTCGACAAGGTCCCACACAAGAGATTGAATGTGCAAAGTTAAAGCACATGGGATTGGGGGTAGTGTGCTGACGTGGATTGAGAACTGGTTGGCAGATAGGAAGCAAAGAGCAGGAGTAAATGGGTACTTTTCAGAATGGCAGACAGTGACTAGTGGGGTACCGCAAGGTTCTGTGCTGGGGCCCCAGCTGTTTACATTGTACATTAATGATTTAGACGAGGGGATTAAATGTAGTATCTCCAAATTTGCGGATGACACTAAGTTGGGTGGCAGTGTGAGCTGCGAGGAGGATGCTATGAGGCTGCAGAGTGACTTGGATAGGTTAGGTGAGTGGGCAAATGCATGGCAGATGAAGTATAATGTGGATAAATGTGAGGTTATCCACTTTGGTGGTAAAAACAGAGAGACAGACTATCATCTGAATGGTGACAGATTAGGAAAAGGGGAGGCGCAACGAGACCTCGGTGTCATGGTACATCAGTCATTGAAGGTTGGCATGCAGGTACAGCAGGCGGTTAAGAAAGCAAATGGCATGTTGGCCTTCATAGCGAAGGGATTTGAGTACATGGGCAGGGAGGTGTTTCTAAAGTTGTACAGGGCCTTGGTGAGGCCACACCTGGAGTATTGTGTACAGTTTTGGTCTCCTTACTTGACGAAGGACATTCTTGCTATTGAGGGAGTGCAGCGAAGGTTCACCAGACTGATTCCCGGGATGGCGGGACTGACATATCAAGAAAGACTGGATCAACTGGGCTTGTATTCACTGGAGTTCAGAAGAATGAGAGGGAATCTCATAGAAACGTTTAAAATTCTGACGGGTTTAGACAGGTTAGATGCAGGAAGAATGTTCCCAATGTTGGGAAAGTGCAGAACCAGGGGTCACAGTCTAAGGATAAGGGGTAAGCCATTTAGGACTGAGTTGAGGAGAAACTTCTTCACCCAGAGAGTGGTGAACCTGTGGAATTCTCTACCACAGAAAGTAATTGAGGCCAATTCACTAAATATATTCAAAAAGGAGTTAGATATAGTTCTTACTACTAGGGGGATCAAGGGGTATGGTGAGAAAGCAGGAATGGGGTACTGAAGTTGCATGTTCAGCCATGAACTCATTGAATGGCGTGCAGGCTCGAAGGGCCGAATGGCCTACTCCTGCACCTATTTTCTATGTTTCTATGATACAAAGATGGGAAGAAAAGCAATGTGTGAGGAAGACACAAAAAATCTGCAAAAGGACATAGAGAGGCTATGTGAGTGGGCAAAAATTTGGCAGACGGAGTATAATGTTGTAAAGTGTGAGGTCATGCACTTTGGCAGAAAAGAATCGAAGAGCAAGTTATTATTTAAATGGAGAAAGATTGCAAAGTGCCGCAGTACAACGGGACCTGGGTGTACTTGTGCATGAAACACAAAAGGATAGTATGCAGGTACAGCAGGTGATCAGGAAGGCCAATGGTATCTTGGCCTTTATTGCAAAGGGGATGGAGTATAAAAGCAGGGAAGTCTTGCTACAGTTATACAGGGTATTGGTGAGGCCACACCTGGAATACTGCGTGCAGTTTTGATTTCCATATTTACGAAAGGATATACTCGCTTTGGAGGCAGTTCAGAGAAGGTTCACTCAGTTGATTCCGGGGATGAGGGGGTTGACTTATGAGGAAAGGTTGAGTCGGTTGGGCCTCTACTCATTGGAAGTCAGGAGAATACGAGGTAATCTTATCGAAACGTATAAGATTATGAGGGGGCTTGACAAGGTGAATGCAGGGACGATGTTTCCACTGATGGGGGGGTCTAGAACTAGAGGGCATGATCTTAGAATAAGGGGCCGCCCATTTAAGACAGAGATGAGGAGAAATTTCTTCTCTCAGAGGTTTGTAAATCTGTGGAATTCACTGCCTCGGAGAGCTGTGGAAGCTGGAACATTGAATAAATTTAAGACAGAAATAGACAGTTTCTTAAATGATAAGGGGTTTTGGGTCGCAGGGTGGGGAAGTGGAGCTGAGTTCATGATCGGATCAACCATGATCTTATTGTTTGGCGGAGCAGGCTCGAGGGGCTGTATGGCCTACTCCTGTTCCTATTTCTTATGTTCTTATATTCTTATGATGATGGATGATGATACCTGCCCTCCTGTATGGCTCAGCGACATTGACCATATACAGTAGACACCTCAAATTGCTGGAGAAATACCACCAACGATGTCTCCACAAGATCCTACAAAGCCCCTGGGAGGATAGACGCACCAACGTCAGTGTTTTCGCTCAGGCCAACATCCCAAGCATCAAAGCACTGACCACACTGGACCAGTTCCGTTGGGCAGGCCACATTGTCCGCATGCCTGACACAATACTCCCAAAGCAAGTGCTTGACTCGGAATTCCTACACAGCAGGCGATCTCCAGTTGGGCAGAGGGAATGTTTCACAGACACCCTCAAAGTCTCCTTGATAAAGTGCAACATTCCCACCAACATCTGGGAATCCCTGGACAAAAACCAACCTAACTGGAGGAAGAGCATCTGGGAGGGCACTAAGCACCTCGAATCTTGTCGCCGAGAGCATTCAGAAAACAAACGCAGGCAACAGAAGGAATTATGACTTGGGAGGAGAATACAGGTGCCAAAAGTGTGGGTGGCTGGTTTTCTGTCCGGCCCCCAGTTAGATGGAGTCTGTATCGATCCAAGAATGCAATTGCTCCAAAACCATTTGGAGCAGGTACAGTGGTCAGCAGCCCATAAATTGGATATGGCCAGAACAGGGTCCCCTCGGTGTTCATCAGCCAATTCTGAAGGTTGTAAAGTGGGAGACCAGGTGATGGCCTGACGTAATTGTCAAGAGGGGAAATGGAACCCAAAGTTCAAGGGTCCTTACCCGATCATTGACAAATTAAGTCCACAAGTATATAAAATACACTGTCAAGGATCCAAGCAGAAAAATACAGACCGATGGTTCCATGTTAACTAGCAAGAACCGCATAAAAGTCCGGTACCTCAGGGACAAGTAGACAGTTTAGATATTAGCATGCTGGATACTGCTGGTGAATGGTGACCACATGATGAACCAATGGCCATTAACGACAGGGAGCTGTAGCCCCGTCCAACTACTCAGCCCGCGTGGGTACTGTCCGGTTATTATATGGCCCCGGGACCCTCTCCCTCACACCGGTTATCCTCGCCCTTGCCAAAACAGGACCAGAGGCGAGGCCAGAAGAAACAGCAAACAAACTGATAATTAACCAGATACTGTGTTTGATCACTTCCCATACGTGCTATATATGCAGACTATAGATATATTCTCTGTGTAGTCACTGTATAGTTGCATAAGATGGAGACTTGTTACCTGATGTACTATCAATAAGGTTTACAGTGTGTATATACTATGCTGGCACCACGTGAGGGTACAACTGGTGGAGGCCTGTGGCAGAGGCTGTCCACCAGAGGGCACTGCGGTGGGAGACTTGAGGGTCACCTGCATAGGAGTGCAAGGCCCAGTATAAAAGGCTGCCCATCATGCTTGTGCCTCACTCTGGAGTCAAGAATAAAAGACCAAGGTCACTACAGTTTGAGTACAACACATTGCCTCGTGGAGTCATTCATAAGTGCATTCTGAAGGTTGTAAAGTGGGAGACCAGGTGATGGCCTGACTTAATTGTCAAGAGGGGAAATGGAAATGGAACCCAAAGTTCAAGGGTCCTTACCCGATCATTGACAAATTAAGTCCACAAGTATATAAAATACACTGTCAAGGATCCAAGCAGAAAAATACAGACCGATGGGTCCATGTTAACTAGCTAAAACTGCATAAAAGTCCGGTGCCTAAGGGACAAGTAGACAGTTTAGATATTAGCATGCTGGATAATGCTGGTGAATGGTGATGAGAATATGGACTTTCACGCGATTATGGATACCTTTGGCACACTAAGAGACTTTGCAGAGGGTGATAATTGGGATGCCTTCACGGAAAGCTTCGAGCAATATTTTGTGGCAAACGACCTGGCAGGGGAGACGGATACATTGGCGGAGAAGTGCAAGGCTATACTGCTAACCAGTTGTGGGCGCGAGGTCTACTGCTTCACGAGGGACTTGCTGGCACCCACGAAGGCCAAGGATAAGACATATGATGAGTTGACTGAACTAATTCGCGACCAACTAAAACAAAAACAGAGCATCCTCATGGCCAGGAACAGATTCTACACTCACCGAGACCTGAGGGCCAGGAGATTGCAAAATATGCTGCCGACCTCAGGAGACTTGTGGCATCGTGTGATTTCGGCACATACCTCAACGAAGCATTGCGAGACATCTTCGTTATGGGAATTGGCGACGAGGGCTTCCTTCAAAAGCTATTATCTGCCGACGCCACAGTCAACCTGCAGAAGACCATCAGCATCAGTCAGGCGTTCATGACCTCGACCTGCAGCACCAAGCAAATTATTCATCCTGTCGACTCAAACCCGGCAATTACTCTACACAGAATGGTGCCTTTCACAGGCAAGACTGTAGAACGTGGCTCTGCCCAGGTCAGAGAACACAGACCTCAGGGTTCCAGAACTCAGAGTCCACCGAGGGGTGCTAATCGAGTAGCACCATGCTGGCGTTGCGGAGGAAATCATAGGGCTCACCAGTGTCAGTTTGCTGAGTGTGTATGCAAAGCCTGTAACACGAAGGACCACCTCCAGCGCATGTGTAAAAGAAATACGACTCACCGTCTTGCAGAGGAGTCGGTAGATGACTTTGAATTCAGCAGGGAGTATGATGATTTGGCCAGAGAGGCAACTCAGCCCAAGAAGAAGTGTATGGAGTGTATACCTGCACCACCGATTGTCCTCCAGTGAAGATGGAAGTCGAGATAAATGGTGTTCCAGTCTTCCTGGAAGTGGACACAGGAGCGAGCCAGTCAGTGATGAGCCAGGATGCCTTTGAGAGGCTATGGAACAAAAAACGACCCGAGCAGGTTCTAGTACAGGAAAAGTTGCGCATCTACACCAAGGAGCTGACCTCAGTCCTTGGTAGTGCAGATGTAAGTGTAATCCATAATGGCGTGTTGCACAAGTTACCTCTTGTTGCAGGTGATGGCCCAACGCTACTCAGAAGAAGGTGGATGGGGAAGATCCAGTGGAAATGGGAAGACCTCTTCACTCCAGCAATCGATGTCCCCCGTGCTCAGAGGCAGAACAAAACTTCGCCTTCGCTTGGGCCAGGCACTAAAGAACAGACCAGCGCAGCATCTGAGGCACAGACCATCGATCACGACTGCGTGGCAATGAAAGGACCGGAACGACCTAAAAGTACCTTCCCGGCTCTAGTGGCAGGAGTCCTGGGGAGGAAGATCGAATTCACAGACACTCTTCTTGCTTTTGTGGCAGAATCACAGGAGAGAAGGATCAAGGCAGTTGACCTCGAGGACAGAGGCAAGATGGCGCCCCTGCTGCAGCGAGATGCAGCGTGGATGAAAAAAAAGATGGCCGCGGCCATATCATGAGGTGTAACATTGAGGGACCAACATGTGGTGTCTAACAGGGAATTTGTTTGGGGTAAAGCCAGCAGGGTTCTCTTAAAAGAGACCTGCAACCAACTGAACTTAAAGAGACATTATATGCATGGCAATCAATGTAACGAATCAATTAAGATTGTGAACGAAATGTTGTTGCAAGATGTCGGTACCAGTCCTAATATAAAGAACAAAATGTTGTTACAAAATATCGGGAATAGAGTGTCCCCAAAAGTAGCAAGAGAGCAAATTCGTGAGAGTAAAGTGTTGATCCTAATGCCCTGCCCCAGGTGACCCCACATGTTATAGGCCAGCGACTCTGGAGGGTGAAGGCACTGATCCTGATACCCTGCCCCAGGTCTATCCCACGCTGCAGGCACCCGATGGCACTATTCGCCACGGACCTGGAAACGAAAACAACGCCAATACACACAGTCGGCTGCCGTTGCCCACCACCTGGGTGGAGTTGGCGCAGCCCCCAGACCCAGTCGCTTCCTCAGCTATTGTGTCCTTAGATGCTCTGATAATGACTCCATGAGGCAATGTGTTGTACTTGAACTGTAGTGACCTTAGTCCTTTATTTGTTAACTCCAGAGTGAGGATCACACCTGATGGCCTGTCTTTTATACTAGGCCAGGCACACCTGTACAGGTAACCTCCAAGTCTCCCACTGCTGTGCCCTCTGGTGGCACAACTTGGGGGAATACAAACAGTAGCCATGTAGGATACATGACATCACTCTTCTCTAATCCCTCAGGGTAAATCGCCTCTGCATTGACTGTGCTCTGGGCTTAGCTCTAACTGGGCTCTATCTGATTGACCCTTGGCAGGTCGTTTCAATCTTGGGTGAGTGGTTGGTGCAGTAGAGTGCTGGTGGTTGCTGTTTGTGTGCGTCCCTGACCACTCCATTCTCCCCCCCGCCAACATATAGATTATGCCGGAGGCTCATTGCATTCATATACATTCAAGTTCAGAAAAACAAGGTTGCATTACATTTGTGGTTCCGTTGTGCTACAAGTATGTTAGACTGATGAGATACATTATCGATGCGGTGACCGGTGCGTAAGGACAAACTAGTTCCAGAACTGCTGGATGGTGTTCCTGCAGTCTGGTAGCGCGATGCCCAGTGCTGGCGTTGGGAACCTGGTTGGCTCAAGTTGCCTGCTCTTGGGGCTGTTGCCGTGGTTCCTCCTTGTCCTTTCTTTGCACCCTGGGTCGCTGCTGCTCCCTGAGGAGCTGTCGTTTAGCAGTGCACAGGGAACTGCTGACTCGCTGGCCTGGGTGTTGTTTGGTTTGGGATCCTGGCTGGTCCTGGTCCGTTTTGGGGGGGCTGTAACGGGTGACCTTTCGTTTCCGGTTCTGGCCTTGGTAGCAAAGGGGTCTGGAGGCTGCACCTTATCACAGTTTGCTCTTTCAGACGCGTGGCGTTTGGTGCCATCGGGTGCCTGAGAGGTGGAGCCGATCAGGGGCAGGGTATCGATACCGGTGCTGAGGTCGCTTGCTCTGCAGCTCGTGTGTGTTGGCTGCTTGTGGCCACACTCCATGGTGCATAACTCTGGTCCCCGGGTCGCAGGCTACAGCATTGGGTAGCTCGCTGGACCTGTGTGCTCCTGATGGGTGTCTGCCTGCTGCATTGGCTGCGTGCAGTTGAAATCCTACATCGCACAACTTTTCATTATTTATGATGGATACTCTGTAGTTCCGATCGCGATCGCACGACTTTTCCTCGCTGGTTGCATGCACACAATTCAGATCATCAATTACACATTTTACATGATCGCGCGACTTTTCCTTGCTTATTACATGTACACAACTCTGATCGTCAGTTACACATTTTGTCTCTAACTTACAGTTGCTATTACATTGCTTGAGTGTGTGGAACTGTGCCTTTAATTGTAGTGGGTTGCAGGCCTCCTTTAAGAGAGCCTTGCTTGCTTTACCCCAATCCTCTTCTCCGTTTGGCACCACGTGTTGCTCCATCAACGCTGCACGTCGTGGTCTGGCCGTGGCCATCATTTTCTTCAGCGCCTCACCTTGTGGTTTGGGCGCCATCTTTCCTCCATCCATGACGTCAACTGCGGTGATCCTCTTCTTCCCGGGTTCTGCCACCGAAGCTGGAAAGTCGCCTCTGGATCCGATTTTCTTCCTTCGGAGTCCTGCCACTGGAGCCCGGAAGGTGCGTTCGGGTCGTTTCAGTTGGATCATCTCCACGCAGTCGTGCTGAGCGGTCTGTGCCTCAGGTGCTGTGCTGGTCTGCTCTCTGGTGCCGGGTCCACCCTCAAGTGAGGGCTTGCTGTGCTTCCAAACGCAGAGGACGTTGATCGCTGGAGGGTTGAAGTCTTCCCACTTCCAATGGATCTTCTCCATCCACCTTCTGCCAAGCAGCATTGGTCCATCACCTGCAACAATCCACAGAGGTAACTTGTGCACCGTGCCATCATGGAGTACCTTTACATTCGCACTACCAATGACTGGGATAATTTCATCGGTGTAGGTGCGCAGCTTTGCCTGAACCGGGACCAACTTGGGTCGTTCAGCTTGATTGTCCCATAGCCTCACAAAGGCTTCTTGATTCATTAATGACTGGCTTGCCCCTGTGTCCACTTCCATGAAGACTGGAACGCCATCTATCTCAACTTCCATCCTCAACAGGGAACACTCGGTGGTGCAGGTAAACATGCTATATACCTCATCGTGGGGCTGAGCTGCCTCTCTGCCTATTGTTTCATAATCCGCGCTGGATTCAGGGCCATCTGCAGACTCTTCATTTACACAGTGAGTCATATTTCTCTTACACATTTGCTGGAGGTGACCCTTTGTGCTGCAGCCTTTGCATACATAGTCTTTAAAACATCACTGGTGAGCCCTGTGACTCCCTCCACAATGCCAACATGGAGCTACTCGATTAGCCCCTGTCGGCGGACTCTGAGTTAAGGGACTCGGGGGCCTGTTCTCTCTTCCCTGAGAGGGTTCGCGTTCTACAGTCCAGCCTCTAAACTGCGCCACTCTGTGCACAGTACCTGCCGGGTTTGAGTCCTGAGGGTGAGTCATCTGCCAAGAGCCGCAGGTCGAGGTCATGAATGCCTGGCTCACGGAGATGGCCTTCTGCAGTGTGACTGTGGTATCCGCCAACAGTAGCTTATGAAGAAGGCCCTCATGGCCGATTACGATGACACAAATGTCCCGCAGTGCTTCGTGAGTTGGGTGCCGAACTCACACGGTGTCGCCAGCCTCCTGAGGTCGAAGGCGTATTTAGCGATTTCCAGCCTTCGGGCCGTTGGTGGGTGTAGAACCGGTGTCTCTCGATGTGAGGTTGCCCTCCTTGGGCTTGAGTTGCTCATGGATCAGGGTTACGAGCTCCTTGTACGTCTTGTTCGTTGTCTTTGCTGGTACCAGGAAGTCCCTAACGAGGCCATAGACGGTGGACCCACAACTGGTTAGCAAGGTAGCTCTGCGCTTATCAGCCTGTGTGGCTGGGTCATCTCCTGCTAGGTCAATTGCTGTGAAGTAATGGTCGAGCCTCTCCACAAAGATGTCCTATCATGACCATCGGCGAACTGCTGCAACGTACCAAGCGTAGCCATTTTCGTGTGAAAGTTCATAATCTCATCGCCAATTGCTGTGTCCTTAGATGCTCTAATAATGACTCCATGAGGCAATGTGTTGTATTTGACCTGTAGTGACCTTAGTCCTTTATTTGTTAACTCCAGAGTGAGGATCAAACCTGGTGGCCTGCCTTTTATACTCGACCAGGCACACCTGCACAGGTAACCTACAAGTTTCCCACTGCTGTGCCCTCTGGTGGCAAATCTTGTGGTAGTACCAGCAGTAGCCATGTAGGATACATGACATCAGCCATGTCTGGGAGAAAAATGTCAGAACCAATGAGTTCCCCAAATGGGACCTGGAACAGCCAGGTTCCCAACACCGTTCGAGAGCAGGCAGAAGATTCTGCAGCCCTCAAAGCAGGACAGGGTGGCCACACACATCTGTGGCTCTGCCCACCACTTGGCAATGGCAAAGGCCCTGAGTCCTGGCTAGGTGAGCGAACCAAGCCCACCTCGCTAGCAGGGGGCGCAGCGCCGCTATCAGACGACTAGGACCGCATCCGGTTGCTCTGGAACCTGCGTCCTCGCATTCCTGTACTGCTACCTCAGTACTTACCATGACTGAACCATGAAAGCAATCTACCCAATCCCCTGGCACACAACCACAAAATGTAACGACCACAACCAAGGTGTCACGATACAAACTGTAACTTCCTTTCTTTGTATTGGACTGTGTCTGATCCTGTAGGTTAATGTAACGGGCCTGCTGCAGGTTCTCTCTGTGCAGGGCGGGGGGGGCCGGGCGGGGAAATGGATGTATGTAACCATGGACACATACATGGATCACACCCAGAACCCACTGAAACCTCCACTGCATCATCGAACCATCCAAACTGGTAACCACTACCCAACGTTGTAGCAAAAGGACTTGGGGGTTAACAGGGAGAGAGTCAAGCCAAAGCAGAGCCAAGGTGCAAGGGTTATTGGCACTTAAGTCTTGGGAGAGCTAATCCAGAGCACAAAGTGCAAAGGTAATCGGCACATAGGACTTGGGGGAGAGTGATGTTATGCAAAAGCTTCTATAGATATGTGAAGAGAAAAAGATTAGTGAAGACAAACATAGGTCCCTTGCAGTCAGATTCAGGTGAATTTATTTATACTGGGGAACAAAGAAATGGCAGACCAGCTGAAGAAATACTTTGGTTCTGTCTTCACGAAGGAAGACACAAATAACCTTCCAGAAATAATAGGGGACCGAGGGTCTAGTGAGAAGGAGGAACTGAAGGAAATTCTTATGAGACGGGAAAATGTGTTAGGGAAATTGATGAGATGGAAGGCCGATAAATCCCCGGGGCCTAATAGTCTGCATGCCAGAGTACTTAAGGAAGTGGCCCCAGAAATAGTGGATGCATTGGTGATCATTTTCCAACAGTCTATTAACTTTGGATCAGTTCCCATGGACTGGAGGGTACCTAATGTAACACTTTTTATAAAAGGAGGGAGAGAGAAAACGGGTAATTATAGACTGGTTAGCCTGACATCAGTAGTGGGAAAAATGTTGGAATCAATTATTAAAGATGAAATAGCAGCGCATTTGGAAAGCAGTGACTGGATCGGTCCAAGTCAGCATGGATTTATGAAAGGGAAATCAAGCTTGACAAATCTTCTAGAATTTTTTGAGGATGTAACTAATAGAGTGGACAAGGGAGAACCAGTGGATGTGGTGTATTTGGACTTTCAAAAGGCTTTTGACAAGGTCCCACACAAGAGATTGGTGTGCAAAATTAAAGCACATGGTATTGGGGGTAATGTACTGACGTGGATATAGAACTGGTTGGCAGACAGGAAGCAGAGAGTTGGGATAAACTGGTCCTTTTCAGAATGGCAGGCAGCAACTAGTGGGGTGCCGCAGGGCTCAGTGCTGGGATCCCAGCTCTTTACAATATACATTAATGATTTAGATGAAGGAATTGAGTGTAATATCTCCAAGTTTGCAGATGACACTAAGCTGGGTGGCGGTGTGAGCTGTGAGGAGGATGCTAAGAGGCTGCAGGGTGACTTGGACAGGTTAGGTGAGTATGCAAATGCATGGCAGTTGCAGTATAATGTAGATAAATGTGAGGTTATCCACTTTGGTGGCAAAAACACGAAGGCAGAATATTATCTGAATGGCGGCAGATTAGGAAAAGAGGAGGCGCAACGAGACCTGGGTGTCATGGTACATCAGTCATTGAAAGTTGGCATGCAGGTACAGCAGGCGGTGAAGGTGGCAAATGGTATGTTGGCCTTCATAGCTAGGTTATTTGAGTGTAGGAACAGGGAGGTCTTACTGCAGTTGTACAGGGCCTTGGTGAGGCCTCACCTTGCATATTGTGTTCAGTTTTGGTCTCCTAATCTAAGGAAAGACATTCTTGCTATTGAGGGAGTGCAGTGAAGGTTCACCAGACTGATTCCCAGGATGGCAGGACTGACATATGAGGAGAGACTGGATCGACTGGGCCTGCATTCATTGGAGTTTAGAAGGATGAGAGGGGATCTCATAGAAACATATAAAATTCTGACGGGACTGGACAGGTTAGATGCAGGAAGAATGCTCCCGATGTTGGGGAAGTCCAGAAGCAGGGGACACAGTCTAAGGATAAGGGGTAAGCCATTTAGGACTGAGATGAGGAGAAACTTTTTCACTCAGAGAGTTGTGAACCTGTGGAATTCCCTAGCGCAGAGAGTTGTTGATGCCAGTTCATTGGATATATTCAAGAGGGAGTTAGATATGGTCCTTACGGCTAAAGGGATCAAAGGGTATGGAGAGAAAGCAGGAAAGGGGTATTATGCTGAATGATCATTCATGATCTTATTGAATGGTGGTGCAGGCCCGAAGGGCTGAATGGCGTACTCCTGCACCTATTTTCTATGTTTCTATGTTTCTATATATGCAGACTATAGATATACTCTCTGTGTAGTCACTGTATAGTTGCATAAGTTGGAGACTTGTTACCTGATGTACTATCAATAATGGAACGATGCTGGCACCAAGAGAGGGTGCAACTGGTGGAGACCGGCATTTCCTGCCCCAGTGGCAGAGGCTGTCCACCAGAGGGTACTGCAGTAGGAGACCTGAGAGTCACCTGCATAGGTGTGCAGGGCACAGTATAAAGGCTGCCCATCATGCTTGTGACTCACTCAGGAGTTATGAATAAAGGACCAAGGTCACTCCTGTTTGAGTACAACACAGTGTCTCGTGGAGTCATTCATAAGTGCATTACAGACATACCAATATGATAATCAAGTTGGGCATGCTTCATATGTGTCACACAGTGGTGATTAAGGCTTAATGCCGGAGTGGCCCTCAAGATGAACGGTATAATATAATCTGACCAGAGAAGAAGGAAGGGTGAGAGAAATCGAGGAATGATTCAGTCAACGGTGGAACTGCCGCTGGCAGGTGGCAAGCCCTGGTTACATGGAAGAACTGTTGAATGGGAATCGAACTATTGGCATGCATGTGGAGGAAAGGTTCAGGTAAAATGCATTAATAATTGTAATCGAACAGCGGTAGGGGTTTCAAGACCAATTTGGCATGTTTGCCCCTCCTGTAGGGGATGTTGGTGTGACCTATGAAGCAAAAATATCCCAATAACCTGATGGAAAAAATGGCCTGGTACGAATTAAACAGGCCCCATTTCTGGAATAAGCACAGTGACAACGTCCGTTATGAACCATGTAGCGAAAATGTCTATGTCAGCTCTTATGTGAAGTTAGAGGCAATTGGGAAACCAGGTAAAAACACTGCCGGAAGTCCGGTTCCCCCTTGTCCCCTGTTACTACCTAATCCACAAATAAATGGGTTAGAAGTGATGGAATCAGGCGATTTGTTATATAATGATATTCGCTTTGAAATTGTTCTGGTTGTTTTTAATTTAACCTCTCTACATGTGCCTGACGGATTGTGCCACTGTAGCTGCCTTCATTTGTTTCACCTCATGTTGAAGGAAGTGGTAGGGGACGTTCAGGCGAGGAACCAAAGGACAGATTGGAGGAGCCCTGACAGGGTGAAGATGCGAAGGCCCGACGCCAATTAGGTTGAGCTGAATGGGTGGGAATAGGAGCCACCGCCGGCATGGTCAGCCTAAATCATATAGATGCCGAATCTAGGTGGGAACATGACCAAGTCATGCGGAGGCAACTGAAAGGGCTTTTAACCAAATTAAATGACCAAATTGGGGACCTAATCCATGAACAAGGTAAAGCGCTGTTATCCACCCAAGAGGTAGTGGCGGCCATGCAGTCTAGCTCAGAAAAGGTCAGTGAGATTATTGGGGAAAACAATGAAGAGTACGCACAGCACAACATCTCCAAAGCAGTCACCTGTAGTATGCAATGAAACTTTGTGCTTCCCTTACTACAAAAAGGATTGTCTGACCTCGAATCTAATTGTATTCCTGCCTTTGTCAAGAATCATGACTTGGTCATTTGGATCAAAGCCAATAATAAGGATAAGAATATAAATGCATCAGGTGGCACAGCCTGACCTTTTTTGCCTCTCCAACCACTCTCAGGTCAGTGATGGCCAGGTCCCAGTGATATTGGCAGTCCCAATCATCATGAACTCTACAGCCCTTCCTGTTCAGTTGTATAAGGTAGAATCCATAAGAGTCATTAAACATTCCGATGATCAGGAATTTCGGGACCATCTTCAATAGTTGATTATCAAAAAGGGTGTTGCCAACAAGTTGGAAATGGGTGGGTGTGTAGGTGTGATGTGTACCAGCACGCTACACCCGTGTGTGGGTTCACATTGGATTAGCATTCTCCAAACTCCACAGTCGCCGTAACCCGATGGAGTCCTAGCTAGGCGAGAACTGCCTAAATGGGTAGGGGAGGGTTCTGCGTTACAACTACTGCCTCACACCTACAACGTGGGGAAACCTTTTGCCCCATTAATAACCCTAAGTTCTGTCTCTCCCCAGTTGTACTGGTCAAAGTTGGAGGTAAAATGTTATGACCAGTTCACCTGCACAACGTTACAGAAATACAGTTGGAGCTGCCCCTTCAGGAGGAAGCCCAATTCCCCCTCTATCTCTTAGTTTGAAGTCAATTCTTTAACATACAGCTACCCCACAAGAACATTTGGTTCATATGCAACAGGATAATAAAGATATCGAGAAAGGAATCAAAATCTTAGGAGACTACAAATGATGGGAAATGGCATATTCTGGGCTCGTATGCTCTCTTATGCTTTCTTAGTTGTTCAATTTATGTTGACCATTACTGTCATTATTGCTTTGATACATATATGTGGCGTGTGTTGCTGGTTGGAGGATCAGCTACATGTCTGCCTCTTTATGGGGGCCTTTTGGATGGTCCCTGTTAGTATGCAAAGCTTATACACAATTAGCAAATTCCACAAAATGATTAATAAATAAGTTGGTACTGATTTGTAAATGTGTAGACTCAAGGTGATCAGGCTGAGAACTGAATGCAATTGGAGAGAAAAGGAAAAGAAATGAACCAGAGTTTGAAACTAAGGTTCATTAGGGGGGCATGTTAGAAGTTGCTTCTGTGTCAGAGGCCATAGTCCGATTATGATATACTAATAGTGGAGATTAGTTGGGGCAATGGGAGTAGCAAATAGCAGACAGAATGGCTATATCCCATGTGAGGTGCTGATATCAGGAGGTGGCCAGAACAATGGAAGCCCCCAAGCAGTATCACTTTAATTATCTTGGATTGTCTCGGTCATCCCGTTCTTTTTGTAATGTGAAGGCAGGATGTCAGGTTAAACTGATTAACAGTTAAACCATCAAGTTGGCTATTATGTCAAGTCTGGAGGTTTGGTGTGTAGGTACTTTGCTCCAATACACATTCAAGGCATCATGTGATATGACTCACATTAAAAGGGGTAGGGTACTTTAAAGATGGCTGGGAAGTTTTGAACTTGTGACAAGAGCTCACGGGACAGTCGAAAGTCCAACACCTATGAAGGCTAAGCTTGATAACCATCAAGTCTGCAGGAAACCAGGTTGTATGACTCTATTCTATAACCGTCTC
The DNA here is from genome assembly GCF_044704955.1 of Pristiophorus japonicus. Lineage (NCBI taxonomy): Eukaryota > Metazoa > Chordata > Chondrichthyes > Pristiophoridae > Pristiophorus > Pristiophorus japonicus. The sequence continues at coordinate 369,591,340 of NC_091977.1, read as the reverse complement.
CAGTCGTCTTGGGTAATCCTTGCCACTGGACCAAGACCTAGCTCTGTCAAGCCCGTGTGGTGGCTGATGTGCAACGGCCACCACACGTTAAAAAAAATCCACACACAGGCATTTTCCACCTTCAAGATGTAGTTCGGGATCTGAAATATTAGGTCCTTCATTGAAACACCTGTGAACTCATCCTTTTTTGGCATGGAAGCAAGTCATCCTTGCTTCGTGGGACTGCCTGTGATGATGATATACTATTGGTGTCTGAGTAATAAACTTGCATTTGGACAACACGCTCGAGTCTGAATCACAAGGAATCATTTAATTGAGTTTAAGAGATTTCCTTACAGGGATTCAGTCTCCATTTCCGTCGGGAGTGGCTCTGTCCTCTGGTGTAGAATGGTGCCATGGAGCGAGTCCGGGAACTCACCTCAATACACTGGACTCTGCCGGCCTCCATTTGCGTCAGAGGCAGAATGCTGTGGTAACCCAGGATCTGGAAGACATTCTCTTCATTGGGGTTGAGGCGGAGGGGGAGGGGGGGGGGGGAGTGCAAGCTGAGGATTCTCAAGTATGAACTTTGCCCCCATTCCCAATCTCAGAGCTTTTCCTCTCCTGCGCATTGTGTATCAACTTGCCCTGCAAAGACAAAAGAGAATGTAGATGAGGCTTACAGTTCACAGACTTGGTGTGCGAGAGATGCTGGTATCAGGCTAGCTGCTTGTTTTTTTTTTCTTTTATGGTAGGATAGCTGCTTGTTTGGGGGTTGCTGTCTCTGCAGGTGCACACATTACAGGATTTGGTGATTGATGTTGCCTCTGGCCGGGTTTTCCCCTTAAAGCCTGCTACTGCCTGTTGGAGTTCCTAGTGTTAGTGCCCCACTTTTAAAAACCTGTCTGTACCTGACCAATGGAGATTAAAAGGGATCGGCAACAGCAAGAGGCTAATTTAAAGGGCAGGCCTTCAAGCTCTTGCATTGTCATGGCATTGTGATATGAGCTGAGGTCGAATAAACAGACACAATGAACACATTCTGGCCATTGTTTGGAATCTATGGAAAACAACTCTCCATCCCGCATTTTAAATATCTGTAACCAGCCTCTGTGGATACAGGTCAGCAGGCAGAGCTCGAAGGCCAGCACTCTTTAGGCAGCGGTCATAAGGTTTGCACTGAGAGTCAGTGCCACCACCCTCCAGGCACCCCAGCTAATTTTATGAGGTGCTTTGCCTTCGAGCTTCCCAGCAGCCTGTCCCTTCTCAACTCGATCTCTTCCAAGGTGGCCTCCCTCCGAGGAATTGCTGGCCCACTTCCTGGCTGCTCTCTCCGCAAGTAATTAAAAAAAAAGAAAATTGAAGAGAGAAAAGGATGCTGCAACACCCAAGTTTCTCCCTGAGGGACGACCTTTGTTCTGACCATTCTATACTATTGCCGACGTGTCCCCAGAACGGTCTGAGCTTGTGATTTTTATGCCGGTTTATATGTTCCGGCGTTGCTAATGAGATTTTTCAGGAAATTGCGGTGTACCTATTGGCAAGATCGATGTGAAGAATGGCATGAGTGTCGGTGTAAATTGCCAATTACACCGATCCAGGAAATTCCGAGCCATAATAATTCTGCTGTCTGTAAACTGTGTCACTCTGCTAAATTTGCACTAGGGGGCAATGTTTCTCCATGATAGTTTAATAAGTACATGATAGCTTAATAAGTAATAAGACCATAATTACACTACTGCTAATTGTTATTACATCACTTATTGAGATTGTTGTGCGTTCTTTGATCATATCTTTTTCTGTGTTTAATTTTTGGATCTTCTGCCATTGTCTCATTCTGCTGTTTCATCTTCATTGCTGCGAGAACAGGACTTTTTCAGCATTCAACAGATGGGAAGATGGTACTCAACTAAAAATGAGAATAAACAAAAAAAAAATTTCACTATTTATTAAGAAATCCAAGAGCTAAGCTATGTTTTTATATTTTACTTTTTAAATTAGCTAATTGAGATTTTGATTAAAGTTTAAGGTGTTCGGGTCGATTCAGAGTCAGGCCATTTACTTCTACAGTAAAGGCATGTCGACAATACGGGATTGGTCCTGACAGATTTTCCTCTCCCCAATGCTCAGAATGCTTCACTGCTGCGTTATCTATTGATCTAGATAAGAATCAGGTGAAACCCAGACAGTTAAGGCAAGTGAGTTCAAATGGTAACTAAGTCTGCAAGTTCAAAATTGTGCTTCTCTGAACTGAGGGGGGGATTTGCTCCATTGCTAAAGCTGTTTATTGATTAGGCATTGTAATTATACTGATGACTGAAGATTCCTATAGACAAGCACAGGCTAGTTTAAAAGAATCATGGGAGCTCACTACAGTTGTAAAGATATAATCCAATTTCAGAGCAGTTTTAAAGATACATATCGCATCTTGGAACTTTACAGAAAGACAGTTCATTTATACATTGTAGAGATTTATAGGTTCATTTCCATCCTTTGTTTTCTCTCCTCCCAACCACACTCTAGAAATAAGCTCGTGGTGTTTATGTAACGTGATGAATTCCTTGGTCATAAGAAGAACTTGCAGCCTAGAAATTCCCTGGGATACGCCGGCAGTTAAGGCCAGTTTTGTTGAAAAAATGGGTGCTGCCTCGATTCCGCCCTCTTACATTTGGGACACAATGGCCGCCATTTTGGTGACAGCCATTGACAGCGTGGCCTCTCAAATTTGAATAAGCAGAGCGTGACGTCAATTGGCGGGCAATGAGCAGCATGTGAGGATAGTGGTGCAGTTGGTAAAGTATAAATGACAAAGACAGGAAAGTAAGAGATGAATTTAAATGATTTGAATGTAAATTTAAAATGAATGTATTAGGAATAATTTGTCTAATCAAAGAATCATAAATATTTGGAGTAATCAACGAGGCAGAGTTTTAGATACCAAAACATGAAAGGTCTGATTTTATGAACTAACACTCCAAGTTGAACCTTATTTTAAAATTGTTTGTGGGATGCTGGGATGGCTGCATTTATTGCCCATTTCAGGTTGCCTTGAGAAGGTGGTGGGTGGTGGGCCTTCTTGAACCGCTGCAGTGTTTGTGGTGATGGTAGTCTTACAATGGTGTTAGGGAATTCCAGGATTTTGAGCCAGTGACAATAAAGGAACAATGATACATATCCAACTCCACCTATGCACCATGATCTCTCCAACCGTGACGGGTCCAGGGTGGCCGGGGTCGGTGGCGGGTGGCGACCCCACTCCTGACTCCATCGCGCACCGTTAATGGGGCTTGTTCAGCCTGCCCTGTGAGGTTACCGGCCACTTGAAGGAAGAAGGTCTGATGATGTCATTTGATCAACCGGTTTTCTTAAAGGGACCATGACCACTTTCATGTTGACAGTAGTTCTGTCAGTATTCTGCAGCATTGAGTTCTGTCAGTGTTCTGCACACACTGACAAGCACTGCACCCAGGCTCTCCCATCACTCCTTCCATTTGCTTATAGAGGGAATCACACCATGCAAGGAGGTCATCTTTCCTTCCAATGGGCAGAAGAGATCTCCCCAGGATACCAATGCAGCCTGGTTGCACATTGCACAGGAGGACACAAGCAGGGATGTCATCAGGAGGACCTGGCTGCAGTGGCGCAAACCTTTCAATGATCTCAGTAGATCATTACTGCAAAGCCACACTCAAACTCATCCTGCTGTGCCACTCATCACAGTCCCATCGCTCTGCCTTCCCAACCTTACTCCTGCACATCCTTATCACACCAACTTACCTTGCACCTCCACCCATCCCTCTCTATCTACATTATCACTCCCCCATCTCACTATCCACACCTCACACCCACACTCATCCTTGTCCAATCATACCAACTAATAACACACAAGAGTAGGGACTTCGGTCTTTTAGCCAATGTTCAGGTAGAGTTTCTGCTAATGTGCTATTGAAATCTTCATTTTGAACACTTTGCGTTCTTGGGCGGATTTGTGTGCACCTTTGGAAATGGCTTGGTGAGTTGTAGTGACTGGTGGGCCATAACGGTACCCCCCACAATGGGGTGTGAAAACAATGGCTTGTTCATTGCAGGGGTACTTTACGTGCTGGTGTGAGGTGGTACCAACCTGGCACATCATGGGAGAGCACATCGGGAATGACGGACTGCTCCCCACAACCTTCTGTCCATCAAGATGAATGGATGGATAGTTATGGGTAGTGTGGAGACAATTTCCCGAGATGCACTTCTAGCAGATGAGGCCCTGCCATGGTTGCGATTTTGTAACATTGTGCCTTATATATTCAGAGTGCAGGATGATATAATGGAAAGTTAGGGTACCAGAGGAATGAGATTCAAAGGCCGAATGGCATTTCCTTATCCCATGTTTTTCTTATGTTTTTGTGTCTTTATTTACAACACATTAATTACTTTTCCTTTCATTACCGTACAGCACTGTGGGTCAGATATACGACAGTACAGTTCTGGTCTCACACTATTCCCACATAGCCACCCTTCCAAACAAACATGTACAAACCTGCTGATAACCTGGTGAGACTGAGACTACACAGGTTTGTTCTCTTCGATGGGGAAGTTGTCGATGGTGTCATTACCAGCTCTTTAGCTTTTCACTGAATTAAAGTTCAGTTCATTTGCTGAGTTTTTTTTCTGTTGCTGAGTTGCTGTTAGTTTAAATAGATATATTTAAAAGTGTATAGGGAAAGGGTAAGGCAACAGGACAAACTGGATAGCTCTTTGAGAGAGCCAGCAAAGGCACAAATAACTTCCATCTGTGCTGTAAATAGGAGCCTAAAGATAAGTTGTACTGTAGTTTTGTGGAGACAGAAGGAGCGGGACTGCTCCTCCAGGCTTCTCAAAATCAGCCTATGCCACTGCCGCATTGACCAGGCCGCTCCATACTGCTTCTTGCTGGATATATTGGATGGTCACTGGACACACTCCAATGGCTGGCTGCCTGAAGTCCATACCGAGGGATAATCTATTCCATACTGTGGAAATTTAAGAGAAAATTGGGTAGACATTTCAGGAAGTGAGTTATCAAGTGGCATTAGTTTGGGGATTGGCCAGATAGCCTGCAAAGTCATTTATGGCCCTGTATTTTTGAATGATCATATGAATTAACTAAGAACATAATTTTTTTTAGAATAGTGTGTGACATGGAGGGGAGCTTTCAGATGCTGTTCCCATGTACCTGCTGCCTTTGTCCTTGCAGGTGGTAGAGATCGCGCGTTTTGGAGGTGCTGCTGAAGAAGCCTTGGCAAGTTGCTGCACTGCATCTTGTAGATGGTACACACTGCAGCCACAGTGCGCTGGTAGTGGAGGAAGTGAATGTTTAAGGTGCTGGGTGGGGTGCTAATCAAGCGGGCTGCTTTGTCCTGGATGGTGTTGAGCTGCTCGAGTGTGTTTGAAACTACATTCACCCAGGCAAATGGAGATATTCCATTACACTCTTGACTTATGCATTGTAGATGGTAGAAAGGCTTTGGGGAGGCAGGAGGTGAGTCATTCATCGCAGAATCATCAGAGGCAGTCCCTCGAAATCGAGGAAGACTTGCTTCCACTCTAAAAATGAGTTGTTACGTGACTGAACAGTGCATATGGGAATTACAGTCCCTGTCACAGGTGGGACAGAGAGCCGTTGAAGGGAAGGGGTGGGTGGGATTGGTTTGCCGCACACTCCTTTCACTGCCTGCGCTTGGTTTCTGCATGCTCTCAGCGATGAGACTTGAGGTGCTCAGCGCCCTCCTGGATGCACTTCCTCCACTTAGGGCGGTCTTTGGTCAAGGACTCCCAGGTGTCAGTGGGGATGTTGCATTTTATCTAGGAGGCTGTGAGGGTGTCCTTGAAACATTTCCTCTGCCCGCCTTGGGCTCGCTTGCCATATAGGAGTTCCAAGTAGAGCGCTTGCTTTGGGAGTCTTGTGTCAGGCATGCACACAATGTGGCCCGCCCAGTGGAGCTAGTCGAGTGTGGTCAGTGCTTCGATGCTGGGGATGTTGACCTGGTTGAGGACACTAACTGGTACATATTGAATAAAGAGCATGAACAGATACTGTAAGCTCAAAGTAGTGTGTCACCGTAGTCCTTTATTGCAGGTCTCCAGAATGCCTCTCCAGCCTGTGAGGCCTCCTTATGTACCTGTGCTCCCAAGAGATTGTGGGATCCCTTGGGACTCCAGTGGATGAACCATCTGGTGGTTAAACATTATATTTACAGGTTTACATACATAATAAAACTCCTCCCCCCCCCCCCCCCAAGTCAATAGTGTAACTATTTACAATTTGAGCCGATCTGGGGCCTTTCTTTCCCTGATTGATCGTCTCGGTGCAGATGCTGGTTTTGGTGAGTCGTTTGCTGGGCCCTCGCTGGGTGCTGCACAGCTGGCCTTGCAGGGCTGCTGGATTTGGTGAGTCCTGCTGGGTTGCTGCAGGTGATGGGTTCTGCTTCATGGTCAACCGCTGAGTCGGTTGCCACTTGTATGTGTGTTGGGGGGTCAAAAAAGGTAGAGTGTATTGTGAGTTGTTCTGGATAGTCTGTGCATCTGAGTTTGGTTTGGTCCAAGTGTTTGCTGCAGGTCAGTCCATTTGAAAGTTTGACCTGAAACATCCTACTCCCCGCTTTGGCCACAACAGTGCCGGGAAGCCACTTGAGACCTTGTCCATAGTTTAACACAAATACAGAATCATCAATCTCAATTGTGTGATCATGATATGTATTCTGTTGAAGCCGCCTGCTCTCTACCTGTTCATGTAGATCAGGGTGGACTAACGAGAGTCTTGTCTTTAGTGCCCTTTTCATGTGCAGTTCAGCAGGGGGAACCCCAGTGAGCGAGTGGGGTCTTCTGCAGTAACTAAGCAAGACTCCGGATAGACGAGTCGGCAGTGAGCCTTCAGTTACCCTCTTCAAGCTCTGCTTGATTGTTTGCACTGCTCGCTCTGCCTGACCATTGGACGCTGGTTTGAATGGGGCCGAAGTGACATGTTTGATCCCATTGCGGGTCATGAACTCTTTGAACTCGGCACTGGTGAAGCACAGCCCATTGTCACTTACAAGGACATCAGGCAGGTCGTGCATGGCAAACATGGCCCGCAGGTTTTCAGTGGTGGCAGCGGATGTGCTTGCCGACATTATCTCACATTCAATCCATTTGGAATACGCATCTACAGCCACAAGGAACATTTTCCCCAAGAATGGGCCTGCGTAGTCGACATGAAGCCTGGACCACAGTTTTGAGGGCCAGGACCATAAACTTAATGGCACCTCCCTGGGTGCATTGCTTAACTGGGAGCATGTGTTACATTTGTGCACACAGAACTCTAAGTCTGCATCGATACCGGGCCACTACAAGTGGGATCTGGCTATCGCTTTCATCATTACAATGCCTGGGTGGGTACTGTGGAGATCACGAATGAAAGTGTTCCTGCCCTTTTTAGGCACCACTACCCGATTACCTCACAGGAGGTAGTCTGCTTGTATGGACATTTCATCTCTGCGCCGCTGGTACGGCTTTATTTCTTCCTGCATCTCTAATGGGACACTAGACCAACTCCCGTGGAGCACACGGTTCTTTACTAAGGACAGTAAGGGGTCCTGGCTCGTCCAGGTTCTAATCTGTTGGGCGATAACAGGTGATTGCTCACTCTCGAATGCTTCCATTACCATAACTAAATCTGCAGGCTGTGCCATCTCTACCCCTGTGGTGGGCAATGGCAGCCTACTGAGGGCATCGCCACAGTTTTCTGTGCCTGGCCTGTGGCGGATGGCGTAGTTGTATGCGGACAATGTGAGCGCCGATCTCTGGATGCAGGCCGATGCATTCGTGTTTATCCCCTTAGTTTCAGAGAAGAGGGATATAAGTGGCTTATGGTCGGTTTCCAATTCAAATTTGAGTCCAAACAGATATTGATGCATTTTCTTTACCCCATAAACACATGCTAATGCTTCTTTTTTGATTATGCTGTCGGCCCTCTCAGCCTTCGACAGACTTCTGGATGCATAAGTAACCGGTTGCAATTTCCCAGATTCATTAGCTTGTTGCAATACACACCCGACCCCCATTGACGACGCAGCACATGCTAGTACCAAACGCTTACATGGATCATACAACACAAACAATTTGTTTGAGCATAACAGTTTTCTCGCTTTCTCAAAAGCATTTTCTTGGCTTTTACCCCATACCCATTCATCACCTTTAAGCAGTAAAGAGTGCAGTAGTTTTAACAGTGTGCTTAGACCCGATAAAAAGTTACCAAAGTAGTTCAGGAGTCCAAGAAACGACCGCAACTCCATCACGTTCTGTGGTCTCGATGCGTTCTTGATTGCCTCCGTCTTCGAATCGGTGGGCCTGATGCCGTCTTCCGCGATTCTTTTCCCCAGGAACTCCACTTCAGGCACCAGGAAAATGCACTTTGAGCATTTTAACCTGAGCCCAACACAATTAAGTCATCTAAGAACCTCCTCCAGGTTCTGCAGATGCTTGACGGTGTCCCAACCTGGAAGACCATAGTGCGCGGGACTGACTTCAGTAAGCTTTCCATGTTTCTTTGCAATATTGCCGCGGTTGATCGAATCCCATACGGGCATCTGTTATAAATGAAGAGACCTTTGTGTGTGTTGATGCAGGTGAGGCCCTTCGATGATTCCTCCAGCTCCTGCATCATGTAGGCCGAGGTCAAGTCCAGCTTCATGAACGTTCTTCCTCCCGTCAGCTTCGCAAGTAGGCCACCTGCCTTTGGTAATGGATATTGATCCTGCAGGGAGAAATGATTGATAATTACTTTGTAATCACCACAGATTCTGACGGTGCCATCTTCCTTGAGGACTGGAACAATCGGACTGACCCACTCGTTGAACTCGATCGGCGAAATGATGCCCTCTCGTTGCTGCCGCTCCATCTCAATCTCCACCCTCTCTCTCATCATGTAAGGTACCGCTCTCGCCGTGATGGATGGGTCGGACCCCCAGAATCAAATGAATCTGCACTTTTGCTCCTTGGAACTTCCCGATGCCCGGTTCGAACAGCGAGGGGGAACTTGTTTAAGATCTGGGCACATGAAGTATCGTCGACGGACGAGAGCGCTCGGACATCGTCCCAGTTCCAGCATATCTTTCCCAGCCAGCTCCTGCCAAACAGCGTGGGGCCATCGCCCGGTACCACCCAGAGTGGTAAATTTTGCACCACTCCATTGTAGGAGACCTTTACGGTAGCACTGCTGATTATGGGAATCCGTTCCTTTGTTTAGTATGAATTGGAGTCAGGTCTGGCCTTGAGGCCTTGCTGCACCACAGTTTATTGAAAGTCTTTTTGCTCCTTATGTACTGGCTCGCGCCCGTGTCCAGCTCCATTGACACCAGGAGTCCATTTAATTCAACCTTCAGCATTATCGGGAGACACTTTGTGATAAATATGTGCACCCCATATACATCTGCCCCCTCAGCCTGCGGCTCTGGTTCGTCATGATCCACCGTCGATCTGTCCTCCTCTGCAACATGGTGGTTTGCAGGATGAGCAGGGTTTGCAGCTCGCCTGCACATTCGTTGGAGGTGTCCCATTGTTCCACAGCCCTTGCAAATGTATCCTTCGAAGTGGCATGATCACCTCTGCAGTGCCAACAAGGTGTTAATGGCCTTGCATTCAACACCCTTGATGGTAAACTCTGAGACATCTGCAGACGTGCAGCTGCAGGCATGTGAGTCCTGCCCTGTATGTTAGGATTCGAAAACAACATTACTTTGTTCACAGTACTTGCAACAGCACTTGTGTGCTGAGAGATTTCTCCAGGATGCCCACAGTTCTCAGCATTGTTGCATTGGGTTTTGACATCTGTATCTCGTCGCCAGTTGTTATGTATTGAATAAAGAGTCTGACCAGATACTGTAAGCTCAAAATAGTGTGTGACCGTAGTCCTTTATTGCAGGTCTCCAGAGTGCCTCTCCAGCCTGTGAGGCCTCCTTATGTACCTGTGCTCCCAAGGGATTGTGGGATCTCTTGGGTTTCCAGGGGATGAGCCCTCTCATGTTTAAACATTGTATTTACAGGTTTACATATATAACACTAACGTTGGTGTGTCTGTCCTCCCAGGGGATTTGCAGGATCACTGCAGGGTACCCAGTCTCTGATCTGCGCTTGTAGCCACATTATTGAAGTTAAGTTTCTTAAGTGCATCTCACAAAATATGGAACACCACTATATTCAGCCACAAACTACAGGTGCTACAGGTGGCACTACTAAAACATAGAAATTTACAGCACAGAAGGACACCATTTCGGCCCATCGTGTCTGCGCCAGCATTGTAAAGTCTACCAGCCAGCATTGTAAAGTTACTGTCCCTCTCCAAAACATATGTTCTTTTGAGTGACAGAGCCTTATTATAGATTTGCCAACTCTGGTTGGATGTAATCCTAGAGATTTGATGACATGACATCCCACCTCCCATTGCCCCCCCCCCCCCCCCACCACCCCCATACCATCTTCCGACATCAATTGGAAAGTAAGCAGACTCTTCAGGACTCAATTGGATGATTCTTGACTTTCAAACAGCCTTTTTCCCCCAATTCCTATATTTTTATAACTAATAAACAAATGTGTTCAAAGAAAATGAAAAAGAAACACACAATTAAAAAAAAAAAATCCTATGATTTTCTCCTGGGTTGCTGGCAGCAGGTCCTGGAGATTTAATCTCTGGAGCCATCAGGAAAATCCTGGATAGTTGGCCAGCCGACCCTAGTACCACCATGCTCTCACCAACTAGCAATGCAATCCAACCAGCATAGTGCAAATTGATGGGCAATATCCCATAAACTCAGATCCTAGTGGTTGCCATAACTTGTTGTCCGATTTCTGAGCTTCCTTGCTTGAAGGAGCAGGCCTATTTCATATCCTGTAGTAGAAGGCACCAAACAATATATGCGGTTGTGTAAGCTGCTTGCATGTATGAAAAAAACATAGCAAACAATTAGAAAATTGGCTCTTGAACAAACCTTGCAAATGCTATATTGTAGCCAGGATAATCAGTACAAAAGGAAACATGAAATAAATCCTATAGATCATACATAATTGGATACTGATTTTATTGTTCAATGTAGATGCATACCTAAAGATCTAATCTATTGCAGAACCTGTTGGTGTATACTTACCTCATTATGTCAACACCATTAAACTGGTGATGGTTGCATGGTCTACAGGGCCGTAGTAATACCCGCACTCCTGTATGGCTCAGGGATGTGGACCATGTACAGTAGACACCTCAAGTCACTGGAGAAATACCATCAGCGATGTCGCCGCAAGATCCTGCAAATCCCCTGGGAGGACAGACGCACAAACATTAGCGCCCTCGTCCAGGCCAACATCCCCAGCATTGAAGCACTTGGTCAGCTCCGTTGGGCAGGCCACATAGTTCACATACCAGACACGAGACTCACAAAGCAAGTGCTCTACTTGGAACTCGTCCACGGCAAACGAGCCATAGGCGGGCAGAGGAAACATTACAAAGACACCCTCAAGAAACACCTGGGCGTCCTTGGTCATAGACCGCCCTAAGTGGAGGAAGTGCATTCGGGAGGACTCTAAGCACCTCGAGTCTCGTCGCCTAGAGCATGCAGAAATCAAGCGCAGGCAACAGAAGGAATGTGCGTTAAACCAGGCTCCCTGCCCACCCTTTCCCTCAACGACTATCTGTCCCACCTGTGACAGAAACTGTGGTTCTCATACTGGACTGTTCAGTCACCAAAGAACTCATGCTAAGAGTGGAAACAATTTTTCCTCGATTCCGAGGGGACTGCCTATGATGATGATGTCAACCAACATTAAACTGGCGATGGTTGCATACAATCACAATATGGCACTCACACAAACTTATGTTTTCAAAATCATCAAGATAGGTTCCACAAGTGAGGCAAATCATATAATCATCAATTCTGATATCACCCATTTTATACCATCGCCAAAATTTAAAATCACCCCCTTCTACCCTTTGTTTTTGCAGAAAGGGGGCTGTGATGTAACATAAAGTAATGCACTGTTATTTTCAGAAGTACAGATATGCTCAGTTCTGTAAGAATAAAAGTGTTTAGTAATGATAACATTGATTCTGTACATATATAAATGTTAAAAGTGTAGATTATACGGAAAGGCTGCAGCGCTAAAAGAAACAAAATGGATGAACTTCCCAAGTTCATGTCAGCATGGCTTTGAAACTCACCAAACTAGAAAAGGTGTTAATTGGAAAGCCATTAACCTAAGGAATGGTACCGGCCCTCCAGACAGACACATATATGAGGAGAAGCCAATCAGGAACGACCCTGGAAATAATACCCAATCCTGCGGCTTTCTTAGAAACAATGGCCATAAGGGGTATAATAATCCAAACAAAGATTGTTGGGTCTCTCTTCTCCTTAGCACATGGCAAAGCAGGAACCTTCCTCTACAGACAAAGAAGCAGGCTGTGTGGTTTGCCAGAGGGAAGTGAAGTATACCTTTTTTTATTGTAACATCATTGTATCTCTTGTAACTAAGTAGATCTGTACGATAGCTGAGGACTGCTGTTTCTCTGATAGATGTGCATGCGTGTGTGTTTAATAAACTATTCCAAATTGTTTTAAAAGTATCGCTGTCAATTTAGTGCCAGAGATTTTGAAATCTTACAGTAGGACTGATGGAAATATAGGATGAGGCAGAGTTGTTTAGAATCCAGGGGCTGGATTTTCGGCTCATTTGCGCCTCGGTTAGTGGCCCAGCGGGGCATTAAATGCTGTTTTTGGGCGTTATGCCGGGTGTCCAGGATTTAGCACTCAGCTGGAAGATGCGGCTATTGTTTTGTGTCGGCGCAAAATACTTATCGCCCTGCTCTCTATTTTTAGTGTGATGATGACGTCAATCATTATGCAAAGCTGCGCTACCACCTCGGATGGAACTTTCGGCCCTAATACCTCATTTAACGCCCACCCCAGGAAACACCTGAAAAACCAGGCAGTCCCAGGGTGCAGCAGGCGCTATTGGCGGCATATTTAAACGGAGGCTGGAGGATCTTATGTCGCAGTTGTCAGTGACTGCTACGGTTGCATGCAGAATGCTGTGTGAGGCTCCGAGTGGAAAACAGCACTTTTATATGCCATTACACTTTGCTTACAAGGTCGATGAGAGAGTTCAATGGCGACATTAGTAGTTTGCCAGTGCATCATGCTGGTTGTTATTGGCAAGCAGCTTCAAGCTGGAAAAAGGGTTCTTGGCTATGTTGGGCCACAGATTCAAAGTGATCACAGAGGTATGGGAAAGAGGCCTTACCCCCCACGGGTTTACAGGGAACATCACTCATACAGCCAGCTCTCTGAGGTGCAGTGCGTTAGAAGGCTGTGCTTCCGAAAAGAGGTGCTGACAGAGATATGCCAATTCCTACAGGCAGACCTACAGCCTACAAGCACCAACAGGACTGCACTGCCTGTCGAGGTGAAGGTGACTGTGGCGATGGCCTTCTATCCCTCTGGCTCCTTCCAGGCAGCAGCAGGAGACATATGCAGCATCTCGCAGCACGCTGCACATTGCTGCATTCGCCAGGTTACAAGAGCACTGTATGCCCTCAGAATGGACTTCATAAAGTTCCCAATGAACAGGGACAGCCAGAATGCGAGGGCATTAGGGTTTGGAAGAATTGTCGGCTTCCCCAAGGTTCAAGGAGCCATTGACTGCACACACGTCGCCTTGCGAGCACCATTACACAATGCAGAGGTTTTCAGAAACCGAAAGGGATATCGCTTCCTAAACGTACAGCTGGTCTGCGACCACATGCACCGCATCCTCACAGTGGATGCCCGCTTTCCAGGGAATACACATGATGCTTTTGTCTTGCATGAGAGCACTGTGTCACGAATGTTTTAGCGACAAAGACAAGGGCAGGGCTGGCTGATCAGGGACAAAGGTTACGGCCTGGCCACCTTGCTCATGATCTCCCCCTGGAACCCTGCCACAGAAGCCGAGTAGCGCTACAATGACAGCCATGCAGCCACCCGCAAAATAATCGAACAGACATTTGGAATGCTCAAGCAGCGCTTCTGATGCCTGGACCGCTTTGGAGGTAGCCTTCAATACTCCCCTCAACAGGTCTCCAAATTCATTGTGGTATGTTGCATGCTGCACAACTTATCCGTCATGAGGGGACAGACAATGCCAGTGGGGATTGCAGGACCACCTCAGGAGGAGGAGGACGAGGAAGAGGAGCCGGGTGAGGAACCACCACAAACACAGGGGAGGCAGTGTGGAGATGCGGCCGCAGCAAGAGCCTTACGTTGCCAACTCATCATTGACTGGTTTGCTTGAATGGGGAAGGTGGGGTTGCAGCTTTGACTAGTAACTCTGTACTACCATGGCGACTTATCTACACTGATTTCTGCAATGAGACACAAGACACCAATGGAAAAGGTCCAAGAAATATTTTTATAAACATCAATAATGAACAATGGCCCCCCCCAACAACCCAAAATGATACAATGATTAAACCCAAACTAACTAAACACAAAACTGCTTCCTGCAGCAAATCAATGAAAAATAAGCTATTTCTTAACACACAACTATTTACAATTTGAACAATTCTACATAAATGCATGTGCCCAACTGTGTGTCAGCCCTTAATGGCTCTTAGCCACACTTCCCCCCTACCCCCTTACTGTCAGCCCCCTCCCACGCCTGCTGCTCCTCCTCAATGAGGCCTCAGTGCCTATAGCAAGGCTGCTAGAGGGCTGCTGTATTGGAGGGGTGTGGCGGGGGGGGCGTGCACACAATGCAGCTGGTGTCTGAGGATGCCCTGGACCAGCTCTTGGCCTGGAAGGCCCAGCCATGGACTGCTGCACCTCATGATCGGCGGAAGCAGTCACTGATGGCTGGGGTGTGTAGCTCAGCTATGTTGGTTGTGTCCACAGCCACGTCATCACCGCCATGGCTTGATATCAATACCCCCCGGGAAGGCTGACACAATTGTGGATGATCTTCTGCAAGCACAAAAACACATACATGTGGTTAGCAGCAGGGCAGGGGGCAGGGTGAGATGAGGAAGTTGGCATTGCACATGTTCATTTGAAGGCCTGCCACCACTTCATTATATGTCTCAATGCAGTCTCTTCAGGCGCCCTATCCATTTATATACCCTCACTACCTGAAGGGGGCTCAGCATTGCCCCCGGCAACTGCCCGAGCTGCTACTCCAATGGAGGCCGACACCCATTCCTCGACATCAGTAAGTGGCAGTATTTGAGGCGGTGCCCCCCCCCCGCCTGTACGCTATTGAATCAGCCACCCCTTATACATCTCTCACAATTTTCATTTCTATTGAAAATTGAAATTTAGCTCAATCAATATTGGCTGTTTTACACTTGCGCCCAAAGTCAAAATGACCCCCAATAAATCTGACACGCTAACTTTTCAAATATTTGTGGATTTCCTGCAATATACATTTACATAATATTGTGAACGCCTACTCTCCATGATGAACCATTAATAATTGCAAACCTTTTACTCTTGGAGCAGGGAGAAATAATGCAACAGATACTGCTGTTCAAATTTGAATCCTGTGATTTGTGATCTTAGTTACTTTGAATCAGGTACTGTGAAATTTTCATTAAAATACAGATAGCCTTGTGGCATCAGTGCCCAAAGACCAGCTGCTGAATTCCTGCAGATGCAGCTCGCCACTGTGATTACTTACATAACCTTAATAGGAAGACGTCAACAAAAGGCTTAGAGTTGAATTGTAATTGTTTCACATTTACAGAAGTCATATATTATTGCATTTCAACCATCTTTTCTGAAACAACCCATGATCCAAAAAAGCATGTATCACTCATCAATAATGCACATGATCTCATATATTATTTCTTCAACTAAAATGAAAATCCTGAATAATCAGCACATTTAATTGGTGAAATGCATTTAATGGTTTCTCGTTACAGTTCTGTGGAAGTTAATAAAAAAGGGTTATTACTTTTGAGAGTTGGGACACATTATTGCTCAAAAAGAAGTATTATTGTTACTAGTCTATATGTGAAGGTATATTTTACCTATCTACGATTTATTTATGGCTGACATAGTTCAGTTAAAAAATGATGGGCATATCTTTCAACTTCGGTGGGAGCGTAAACGGGCCGTATCGGATCAGCCGCCCGTTGTACACCCTGGCCGAGAATCCTTTTCATTGCTGCCTGGCTGTCTTGCCAAATTGGTTGAATGCCCCAGCTGTATGAAAAATAGAGTCAGTGACCTGATAAATGCAGGATTGGATGACACCCTGGGTGATGTTACTCAGCTCTCCTGGGCTGCTGGAGTTGAGCTGATGGCATAGAAATTGAGTCAACTGGTAACTTTTGCAGCCACAGGCAGAGTTGTCTGGGCAGATGATATTGGCTGCAGGCTTTCCACAGATGCAGGCACAGCTCTCCAATAGCCTCTGCTGAAGTGCACTCTTTTCACAGAGTTCTTCCCTGCACCTTCATAAGATCTGTGGAGTCCAGCGTTGTTCAATAAAAATTATTGACTAGCCACAGGTGTGGCTACGATGACACAGTTTTAGGCATGTGTGCTAATTTTAGTAGAAAACACCTTGATACACTCACATGGTACAGATCAATGTATTCCATATGTGTATATTTAGTTAACAAATACCTACCACTATTCAGTAACTAAGTAAGGAAAGCACTCAATGATCAGAAAAACATTTGCAAACTCTACTTTTCGTCTAACCATTTTACAATGAAACGTGGAAAACTTAAAATACACATACACATGCCATGCAAATATGAGTATTGAGATCACATGCCTAACAACAGTGTCTATTACTCATTAATTATGTACTAATAAGAAATGCAATTAGCTTGAATTCCCAATTAGTAGCCAACATATTGGATTACATTGGTGTTGTCTGGAAATTCTTTGCAGATGGGTCTCCTTTCCTCCACCCTGTACTGCTTCTCCTCTATTAAAATAAAGAACAAGTGTAAGGGAAGCTTGGGGTGTGGGTTCGAATCCACACTCCCCTTGGGTTCTGTACGTGCGATTTATGAGGATGGGTGAGTAATGAGGCACCAGGCACAGTGGGTAAGAGTACAAAATGGCTAATGTTGTTTATTTAGAATAGCAAACACAAAGATAGAGGGCATAGGAAGAGGTCATAAAATAGCAGTAATGGCAAAATCTCATTCAACAACCCGAAAAATCTCACAACAGGGAAGGGGAAAACAAGAGGTTAAAACATCCCACTCACACACAATCACACCTCCCACTTCCACCCTTCCGACCAATTCCGATCCTAAATTGAGTCTGTGAGGGGGTTCGGGCTACACTCACAATCCTATCAACTCCGGGGTTCTGTCGCACTTATTTCAGCTCAGGGTCCCTCTGGGGTGGGTTTTATGTTGTTGTTCGGTTTTCCTCTTCAATGTTGCGTCAGTTTCTTCTAGCTGCCTCTCGGTTATCGTCAGACTACAGCTGTGAATCCAGGTTATTGAACCAGGTGTACAGGTCTGCACAGCTCTGTGTGCCCCAGCCTGATGCTTCGGCTATTCTCACCCTGCCCAGTGTGTTCAGGGCTAACAGCAGCACCTGCTGCCACTTACTAACCAGGAGGTTGGCTCGTGGGTTTTTAGTCTCGACCAAAATCAAAGTTTGCAAAACTCTCTCAGCTCCTTTCCCCCCAGCAGCCAGCAGCCCTTTCAAGAACTGACCCCAAACTGTTTTTCTCCACAACTCCTGCAAGTCTTTTCCTCTCCACACCTTTCCTCCCCTGTGAACTCTGCCCACAACTCCTTTTTGGTCCACAACTCCTTTTTCTCCACAACTCCTTTTTCTCCACAACTGTTTTCTCCACAACTGGTTTTCTGGTGGTTCTGTGTCCTATATTTGTATTCAATTCAGTTCTGGTCTTTTCGCGCTCAAACCCAGTGGGTGGTCCATTGTGTAAGTTTGGGCGGGGAGATAGCTTTGAATATTTAATCAGAAGATGTCACAGGTACACGCAGGTGTGAGGACCAGGGTATTGTTTCAGTGCACATAGGTGCCTGAAAGTCTGTGGGTGCTTTGTTATAGTCCTGGGAGTCAGTGGGCCATTCCTGCAGTGATTCATAGTTTTGATTCAGAGCTATTGTCCATATTAATTAGGTAGATAATGGGCCACATTTGTAGTTTGATTTGGGGGGGCGGGGAGTCATTTTCAAACTGGGCCAGGGAGTCCTCATTGGTTGAAGATTTCCCCACTTCCGGCCCGACTCGACCCCTGATTGGCCTGCCAGAATGCACTTTTCCCCCATTGGCCAGTGCCTCTGTCTCGCTTGTGAGCCAGACTGCACAATGTGTGTATCCGCCCACACGTTTTCCCAGCCTGCTTTTACTTGGCCAAAAATGTTCATTTAGTGTAAGAAACTATCCCATGTTAGTTTTCTTGTCCTTACGGTGTTTCAAATGCGGCCGTGGATTTTTGAACCTTACACAAGGGAGTACCTTTACATTTGCACTACCAACGACTGGGATAAGTTCATCGGTGTAGGTGTGCAGCTTTGCCTGAACCGGGACCAACTTGGGTCGTTCAGCCTGATTGTCCCATAGCCTCTCAAAGGCTTCTTGATTCATTACTGACTGGCTTGCCCCCGTGTCCACTTCCATGAAGACTGGAACGCCATTTATCTCGACTTCCATCCTCAACGGGGAACACTCGGTGGTGCAGGTAAACATGCTATATACCTCATCGTGGGGCTGAGCTGCCTCTCTGCCTATTGTTTCATAATCCGCGCTGGATTCAGGGCCATCTGCAGACTCTTCATCAACACAGTGAGTCATATTTATTTTACACATTCGCTGAAGGTGGCTCTTTGTGCTGCAGCTTTTACTCACATAGTCTTTAAAGCGGCACTGGTGAGCCCTGTGATTCCCTCCGCAATGCCCGCATGGAGCTACTCGGTTAGGTCCCTTGGCGGACTCTGATTTAAGGGACTCGGGGGCCTGTTTTCTCTTCCCTGAGAAGGTTCACGTTCTACAGTCCAGCCTCTAAAAGGCGCCACTCTGTGCACAGTACTTGCCGGGTTTTTTGTCCTGAGGATGAGTCGCAGGTCGAAGTCATGAATGCCTGGCTCACGGAGATGGCCTTTTGCAGTATGACTGTGGTATCTGCAGAAAGTAGCTTATGAAGAAGGCTCTCATGGCCGATTCCAATGACAAAGATATCCTGCAGCGCTTCGGTGAGGTGGTTGCCGAAATCACACTGTGCCGCCAGCCTCCTGAGGTCTGCAGCATATTTCGTGATTTCCTGGCCTTCGGGCCGTCGGTGGGTGTAAAACTGGTGTCTGGCTGTGAGGATGCTCTCTTTGGGCTTTGAGTTGTTCTTGGATCAGTGTAACAAGCTCCTCGTATGTTTTGGTCGTTGACTTCGTTGGTGTCAGCAAGTCCCTGACGAGGCCATAGACAGTGGGCCCACAACTGGTTAGCAGGATTGTTCTGTGCTTATCAGCCAGTGTGGCCGGATTGTCACCTGCCAGGTTGTTTGCTGTGAAGAAATGGTCAAACCTCTCCACAAAGGCATCCCAATCATCACCATCGGTGAACTGCTGCAACGTACCAAGGGTAGTCATTTTCGCGTGAAGGTCCGTAATCTCATCGCCAATTGTTATGTCGTTAGATGCTCTGATAACGGCTCCACGAGGCAATGTGTTGTACTTGAACTGTAGTGACCTTAGTTCTTTATTGATAACTCCAGAGTAAGGACCACATCTGGTGGCCTGCTTTTTTTTTACTGGGCCTGGCACACCTGTACAGGTAACCTACAAGTCTGCCACTGATGTGCTCCCTGGTGGCACACCTTGTAATAGTACAAGCAGTAACCATGTAGGATACATAACATCACTCTCCCCCAAGCCTTTAGTGCAAATCGCCTTTATGCATTGACTGTGCTCTGGGCTTAGCTCTATCTGGTTGACCCTTGGAGGGTCGTTTCCAGCTTGGGTGAGTCGGTGGTATTTCGTTGGCAGTAGAGGTGCTGGTGGTTTCTGTTTGTGCGTCCATGACCACTCCATTCTCTCTCTCACCCCCCCCCCCCACCCCCCCCCCCCCCCCCCCCCCACATATACATTACGCCAGTGGCTCATTACATTCATATACATTCAAGTCCAGAAAAAAAAATTGCATTTACATCATTACCTTCGTGGCACAGTTGTGAAGCAAGTACATTTGACTGGTGAGGTATATACTTGATATATACTTGGAATCAGTATTGGTGCGTGAGGACAAACGAGTACCAGAACTGCTGGATGGTGTCCAGGTAGTCTGGTGGTGGCGCGGTGCCCAGTGCTGGCAGTGGGAACCCGGTTGGCTCAAGTTGCCTGCTCTCGGGGCCTTTGCCGTTGCTCCTAGTGTCAGGCAGGTTCACAGCTGCCTGTGAGCTCCCTGTCCTTTCCTTGTGCCCTGGGTCGCTGCTGCTCCCTAAGGAGCAGTCATCTAGCAGTGCACAGGGAACTGTTGCCTCTCTTGCCTGGGCATTATTTGGTTTGGGATCCTGGCTGGTCCCGGTCCAATTTGGGAGAACTGTTGCAGGTGACCCTTCATTTACGGGTGTAGCCTTGGTGGCGATGGGTTCTGGGGCCTGCGCCTTAGCGCGGTTTGCTCTTTCAGGCTCATTGCAGTTGGTGCTATCGGGTGCCTGAGAGATGGAGCCGATCACGGGCAGGGTATCGATACCAGTGCTGTTGCCCTCCTGAGATCGCTTGCTCTGAGGCTTGTATGTATTGGCTGCTTGTGGCCACACTCCATAGTTCATAACTCTCATCCCAGGGATGCAGGCTACTACATTAGATAGCTCGCTGGATCTGTGTGCTCCCGACGGGTGTCTGCCCACTGCATTGAATGTATGCAGTTGAAATCCTACATCGCACAACGTTTCATTACTCATTGTAAATAACCTGTAGCTCTGATCGGGATTGCGCGACTTTTCTTTGCTTATTGCATGTACACAACTCTGATCATCAATTGCACATTTTACATCTAACTCACAGTTGCTCTTACATTGATTGAGAGTGCTGAACTGTCCCTTTAAGTGTGGTGGGTTGCAGGCCTCCTTTAAGAGAGCCTTGCTATCTTTACCCCAATCCTCTTCTTCGCTTAGTGCCACATGTTGCTCCATCAGCGCTGCACCTCGTGGTCTGGCCGCTGCCATCTTTTTCTTCAGCGCATCACTTCGTGGTTTGGGCGCCATCTTTCCTCCACCTACAATGTTGACTGCGGTGATCCTCTTCTCCCCGGGTTCTGCCACCGAAGCTGGGAAGTCAGCTTTGGTTACGATTTTCTTCCTCCAGAGTTCTGCCACTGGAGCCTGGAAGGTGTGTTCGGGTTGTATCTGCTGGATCATCTCCACGCAGTCGTATTGAGCGGTCTGTGCCTCAGGTGCTGTGCTGGTCTACTCTCTGGTGCTGGGTCCACCCTCAGGTGAGCGTTTGCTTTGCCTCTGAGCGCGGAGGACATTGATCGCTGGAGTGATGAAGTCTTGCCAAGTCCAATGGATCTTATCCATCCACCTTCTTCTGAGTAGTATTGATCCATCACATGCAACAAACCACAGAGGTAACCTGTGCACCGCGCCATCATGGAGTATCTTTACATCTGCACTACCAACGACTGGAAAACGTTCATCGGTGTAGGTGCGCAGCTTTGCCTGAACCGGGACCAACTCGGATCGTTCTGCCTGATCGTCCCATAGCCTCTCAAAGGCTTCTTGATTCATTACTGACTGGCTCGCCCCCGTGTCCACTTCCAAAAAGACTGGAACGCCATTTATCTCGACTTCCATCCTCAACAAGTATCGCTCGGTGGTGCAGGTAAACATGCTATATACCTCATCGTGGGGTTGAGCTGCCTCTCTGACTATCGTTTCAGGATTCATGGCCATTTGCAGACTCTTCATCAACACAGTGAGTCATAATTATTTTTCACATTTGCTGGAGGTGGCCCTGTGTGCTGCAGCCTTTACACACATAGTCTTTAAAGCGGCACTGGTGAGCCCTGTGATTCCCTCCGCAATGCCCGCATGGAGCTACTCGGTTAGGTCCCTCGGCGGACTCTGATTTAAGGGACTCGGGGGCCTGTTCTCTCTTCACTGAGAAGGTTCATGTTCTACAGTCCAGCCTCTAAAAGGCGCCACTCTGTGCACAGTACCTGCCGGGAGTGAGTCCTGAGGATGAGTCGCAGGTCGAGGTCATGAATGCTTGGCTCACAGAGATGGCCTTCTGCAGTGTGACTGTGGTATCCGCAGACAGTAGCTTATGAAGAAGGCTCTCATGGCCAATTCCAATGGCAAAGATATCCCGCAGCGCTTCGGTGAGGTGGTTTCCGAAATCACACGGTGCCGCCAGCCTCCTGAGGTCTGCAGCATATTTTGCGATTTCCTGGCCTTCAGGCCGTCGGTGGGTGTAAAACTGGTGTCTAGCTGTGAGGATGCTCTCTTTGGGCTTGAGGTGTTCTTGGATTAGCATTACAAGCTCCTTGTACGTCTTGGTCGTTGTCTTCGTTGGTGCCAGTAAGTCCCTGACGAGTCTGTAGACAGTGGGCCTACAACTGGTTAGCAGGATAGCTCTGCGCTTATCAGCCAGTTTGTCCAGATTGTCACCTGCCAGGTTGTTTGCTGTGAAGAAATAGTCGAGCCTCTCCACAAAGACTTCCGAATCATCACCATCGGTGAACTGCTGCAACGTACCAAGGGTAGTCATTTGCGCGTGAAGTTCCGTAATCTCGTCGCCAAATATTATGTCTTTAGATGCTCTGATAATGATTCCATGAGGCAATGAGTTTACTTGAACTGTCATGACCTTAGTCCTTTATTGATAACTCCAGAGTGAGGATCACACCTGATGGCCTGCCTTTTATACTGGGCCTGGCACACCTGTACAGGTAAGCTACAAATCTCCCACCGATGTGCCCCCTATGGCACACCTTGTAATAGTACAAGCAGTAACCATGTAGGATACATGACAATAACCTAATTAGCTTCATAGTGAAAACAAATAAAGAAAACATGGAGTCCAAGATAAGCATGATGGACTAGAAATTAGCCAACATCTGTGGGTTGAAAGCTCCGATTAATTGGTTGGAGAAATAAAATATCAAACAGAATATCAGCAGTTGGAAATATTTAAATATGAAATGGATAAAATACAGTTTAAATTAGTGGTGGACAATTATTTGTGGTGGGGGGCCATTTATCAAGTTTTGGTGAGCTGTTGAGGGCCACCCACCTATGCTCCTCCTAAGGTGTGCGGTTGCACATCAATTGCAAGGTCCTCTGCAGGCCATTCACCAGCTCCTGCCACTGGATGAGATACCGCATAGCCAATTTAAAGGGACTGTGCATGTTGGTGAGAGCAAAGTGTTAAATTGGTAAATTTGAAATAGACCAACTCATAGTGTTGATCATCACTCCCACTTCTAGTCTCACAATAATTTATAAAAATAAACTCAGGTAGGAGTCAGATAATATCGTAAATACACAAAATGTAACGTAAAATAGTAAAAGCTTCCATTACTAAATGAAAGAAATGATTGATCGATCGATCAATTATATGCAGTACTGGAAGTCTACGTGACTGTTCAGCAGAGTGCCTCGAATCTGCAATGCGAGAGGTGTTCTGTGTTTAGTGTGCTGAGTACGGGAGCCCGAGGATTCACAAGGCCAGGACAAAGATAGACGAGATGTAAAAGTTTTCAACTGGGGAAAGGCCAATTTTACTCAGCTGAGATGTGATTTAGCAAAAGTGGACTGGAAATAGCTACTTGAAGTGTCAGAGCAGTGGGAGTGTTTCAGAGCAAATATCTTCCTACAAAAAAAAAGTGTTGGACTCCCAAATCTAGAGCCTTCTGGATGTCAAGGAGCATACAGGTTAGGACAAAGCAAAAAAGGAAAGATTATGTGAGCTACCGATAGATAAATACTGCAGAACGCCTAGAGGAGTATAGAAAGTACAGGGATGATAACACCACATTGCTGCAGTGAATGGCAGATTCGATTTGCCAACCTCTGTTTTTGGTTATGACTCCCCTGCTGCTTCAGAGACAATGAGCGTAGGCCGTATTTTGCCTGCCACTGCTCTATATCTATCCAATTAACTCTTTGATGTATTCCCATTGGTCCGAGTCAGAGTCTATTTTAGCCTAATGGTGGGCAAAATATGGCCTGGTGCTGTATCCAGCCTGCCAATGGATTCAATCTGGCCCGCCAAGTCCTGGCTTTGAGCCCGAACGTCTGCAGCGGGGGGGGGGGGTCATAACCAAAAACAAAGGCTGGCAAATCGAATCTGTTGTTCGCTGCTTTAATGTGCCGTTATCACACCAGAAACCTCAGCTTCTGCTCCGTCCCTGCAAAGTGAAAGTTGAGTTACACACAGTTTGTGTCTTCAATTTCCATAAATCTGTGCAAACTTTCCAGATAAATGTACAATAACATAAATGCTTTAAATATATAAAATAGCGCCATTGGCAGTGTGACTCGGAATTGTAACAATCAAATTGATTGGAATGTTGTTTACTTAGAACTTTACTTAGAACTTTAAAAAAAACTTGCTGCGAGTTTTTAGCCTCAATTAATTTGAAATTAGTTCTGGGCTTGATTTAATTCTAGTGAGATATAAAATGCAATTTTTCTTTATTGGTGCAAATGGATGAAAAGTTTTTTACGAATTCTGTGAGGGTGCCGCCAGTCTCCTGGCGTAACTCTGGCGTAGACCCAGTTACACTGGGTTCCTGTTGTTTCTGGGAGTTTCCTCAGTAAAGAGTGGAGGAGCTACTGAGCAAAAATCATTTTAACATGTGATAAATAAAAGGGTGATATTAGAAAACAAAGCAAGGAAAAATACATAGGATGACAAAGGAAACAGAAAGAGAGTTTAAGTAAGATAGAGTATGAAAGAAGACTGATGAGCAACATAAAGGGAAATATTGAGGATGATTATAAGCATATAAGAATTAAAAGGATAGTAACAGAAGGGGTGACACCAATTAAATATGATCAGGCCCATTTTATATTTCATCATAAGGGAATAACTGTGGTAATTAATAATTATTTTTATACAGAGTAAGGTGAAAGTAGAACTGAGGAGAATGTAAAGGAGCCATTATTGGAGATGAATATTCAAAAGGACACTGTATCTAAAAACTTAATGGGACAGAAAGTAAAAGGTCACCACATTAAATGGCATGCATCCCAGATATTAGGATAGAGAAGCAGATAGCAACCATTATTTTCTAGATATCTTTGTGAAAAATAATTATGCGAACCATTGAAGGGTAACAGATATTGAATCCTTGTACAAAAAAAAGGATAAGTTAGGGAATTATAGACCAATTAGTCTTACCTCAGTTATGGGAAAGCTAGAGCCTATAATAATTCAGGTGTAGCCAGCAGGGATTAGTAAAGGACAGGTCATACTTGACTAATTTCATTGAATATTTTGAGGAAGACACAAAGGGCCCAAACTTGGTGAATGAGCCACCCAATACCACCCACAGCTGCCGAGGCCCCGCCCACAGCCGCCCAATACCGCCCACAGCTGCCAAGGCACCATGCACAGCTGCCAAGGCCCCGCCCACAGCCGCCCAATACTGCCCACAGCTGCCAAGGCACCATGCACAGCTGCCAAGGCCCCGCTCACAGCCGCCCAATACCGCCCACAGCTGCCAAGGCACCATGCACAGCTGCCAAGGCCCCGCCCACAGCCGCCCAATACTGGCCACAGCTGCCAAGGCACCACGCACAGCCGCCGAGGTACCGCCCCCAAAAAATGTTTTTGCCGAAATTCCTCATGTACTGCCCAGCTGCCGCCCAGGTCCCGTGCGGTGGAAGTTTCTTCAGGGAAGTACCGCAGGCGCAACTTCCTATCGCCCGCCCATGCCGGAAGTTCCAAAAATGGGATTTTGGCGGTCTGGGATCCTCCAAGATCGTGCTCCCGCCCACCAGAATGACCGCTGGGGAAAAAGGTGGTCTGAGCTGGCTGTAAATTGGGTGGCAGGTACAATTGCGCAGAGTGGTCCACAGCTGCACATCCTGGGTAACATCCATATGCTGCCTCATTATCAGAGGCTCAGAATGAGTTCACAGATGGAAATTAAACTGCATAGAAAGACTTCCCAGATGTAAATGAAAAGTACTCTGTTGAAGGGCAGGTGTGGTATAGGAAGCAGAAATGAGTTACAAAGTGCCTCATAAAAGGTTACTGCACAAGATAAAAGTTCATGGAGTTGGGGGTAATATATTAGCATGGATAGAGGATTGGCTAATGAACAGAAAACAGAGAGTCGGGATAAATGGTTCATTCTCGGGTTGGCAATCAGTAACCAGTGAGGTGCCATGGGGATCAGTGCTATTTACAATCTATATTAACAACTTGGAAGAAGGGACTGAGTGTAACATAGCCAAGTTTGCTGATGATACAAAGATGGGAGGAAAAGCAATGTGTGAGGAGAGCACAGAAATCTGCAAAAGGACGTAGACAAGCTAAGTGAGCGGGCAAAAATTTGGCAGATGGCGTATAATGTTGGAAAGTGTGAGGTCATGCACTTTGGCAGATAAAAATCAAAGAGCAAGTTATTATTTAAATGGAGAATGATTGCAAAGTGCTGCAATGTAGCAGGACCTGGGGGTACTTGTGCATGAAACACAAAAGGATAGTATGCAGGTACAGCAAGTGATCAGGAAGGCCAATGGAATCTTGGCCTTTATTGCAAAAGGGATGGAGTATAAAAGCAGAGAAGTCTTGCTACAGTTGTACAGGGTATTGGTGAGGCCACACCTGGAATACTGCGTGCAGTTTTGGTTTCCGTATTTATGAAAGGATATACTTGCTTTTGAGACAGTTCAGAGAAGGTTCACAAGATTGATTTCGGAGATGAGGGGTTGACTTATGAGGAAAGGTTGAGTAGGTTGGGCCTCTACTCATTGGAATTCAGAAGAATGAGAGGTGATCTTATCGAAACGTATAAGATTATGTGGGGGCTTGACAAGGTGGATGCAGAGAGGATGTTTCCACTGATAGGGGAGACTAGAACTAGAGGGCATAATCTTAGAATAAGGGTCCGCCCATTTAAAACTGTGATGAAGAGAAATTTCTTCTTTCATAGGGTTGTTAATCTGTGGAATTCGCTGCCTCAGAGGGCTGTGGAAGCTGGGACATTAAAATAATTTAAGACAGAAATAGAAAGTTTCTTAAACGATAAGGGAATAAGGGGTTATGGAGAGCGGGCAGGGAAGTGGACCTCCGTCCATGATCGGATCAGCCATGATCGTATTAAAAGATGGAGCAGGCTCGAGGAGCTGTATGGCCTACTCCTGCTCCTATTTCTTATGAGATACAGTAAAGGCTTGATGGAGATGTGCTATAAGGGTTTTTAGAACATTAAAGGCAGAACAGATTTTTTGAGACAATGTGAGTGTTCAGATGGTATGAGCTTATGTCAAAGTATATAGGCAATAATGAAATCATGTAAGGTTCTGTCAGGTGGGAGGATGTGAACCTGAGAACAACATGAGCTCACGTATAGAATATGGGAAAATATATAAAATGGACTGCAATGTCACTGAAAAAAAGGTCATAACCATGGTGGGGCTCAGTGATGTTGTACCTAAGATAATGTGGATTGAAGTGCAAGCATTAATGTGTGGCCTCCAAGTTGTGCAACTATCTCTCATTCAATGGTAGCTTTCCTGCATTTGTCACCCTTAATTGTCGTTGCGAGATAGCCTGATGACAGGACCCATTAAAGAGTCGCAATATTTGTGGCCGCCAAGATATTGCTCAGAGACCAGTACACCTGAGAGAGATTCGTCTGTTTCTCAGCATGTACCACAGATGATATAGAAAGATAGAAACATAGAAAATAGGTGCAGGAGTAGGTCATTTGGCCCTTCGAGCCTGCACCGCCATTCAATAAGATCCTTGCTGATCACTCCCTCAGTACCCCTTTTCTGCTTTCTCTCCATACCCCTTGATCCCCTTAGCCATAAAATTTAAACACTGAAAAAGAATTGGTGAACAATGTGTCTGTATTGAATTGTGCAGCATGGCAAAAAATTGTACATTATTTCCAAAACCAGTCAAGTGACAATTCAAATGAACCATGTGAAACAACTTCATAAAGGGTTAACAACATCACCAGCATCAACACCGAACCCTCTACCTGTTACATATGTAAACCTGTAAATACTTTGTTTAACCACCAGAGGGCTCATCCCCTGGAGTCCCAAGGGATCCCACAATCTCTTGGGAGTACCTGTCCATAAGGAGGCCTCACAGGCTGGAGAGGCATTCTGGAGACCGGAATAAAGGACTACGGTCACACGTTACTTTGAGTTCACAGTATCTGGTCAGATTCTTTATGCAAGACATAACAACTGGCAGTGAGATACAGATAATGAACCCCACCGCAACAATGCAGAAAAATCTGCTTGCTCCAGCGAAACCCACAGCGAAGTCGTACGATGATTTGTGCATACTGGTCCGGGAGTATCTAAACCCGAAGGAAAGTGTTCTGATGGCGCGGTATCGGTTCTACACATACAAGGGGTCTGAAGGTCAGGAAGTCATGAGTTACGTCGTCGAGCTAAGACGCCTGCAGGACATTGCGAATTTGAAGGACACTTGGAGCACATGCTCAGGAACTTCTTTATACTTGGCATTGGCCATGAAGTAATACTTCGCAAACTTTTGACTGTAGAGACCCCAACCTTGAGTAAAGCCATAGCGATAGCCCAGGCGTTCATTGCCACCAGTGACAATACCAAACAAATCTCTCAGCACACGAGTACTGTTGCAAGTACAGTGAACAAAGTAATGTTGTTTTCGAATGTAAAATATAGGGCAGGACTCACATGCCTGCAGCTGCATGTCCGCAGATGTCTCAGAGTCCACCATCAAGGGTGGTGAATGCAAGGCCATTAACACCTTTCTGGCGCTGCGGAGGAGATCATTACTTCCATTCATGCCGCTTCAAAGGTTATGTTTGCAAGGGCTGTGGCACAATGGGACACCTCCAACGTATGTGCAGGCGAGCTGCAAACCCTGCTAATCCTGCAAACCACCATGTTCCAGAGGAGGACAGATCCACGGGGGATCATGACGAACCAGAGCCTCAGACTGAGGAGGCAGAGGAATATAGGGTGCACACATTTACCACAAAGTGTCCCCCGATAATGCTAAATGGACTCCCGGTGCCAATGGAGCTGGACATGGGCGTGAGCCAGTCCATAATGAGCAAAAAGACTTTCGATAAATTGTGGTGCAACAAGGCCTCAAGACTAGTCTTGACTCCCATTCGTACTAAACTGAGAACGTACACAAAGGAACTGATTCTCATAATCGGCAGTGCCACTGTAAAGGTCTCCTACGATGGAGTGGTGCACAAATTACCACTCTGGGTAGTAACGGGCGATTGCCCCACGCTGTATGGCAGGAGCTGGCTGGGAAAGATACGCTGGAACTGGGACGACGTCCAAGCGCTCTCGTCCGTCAACGACACTTCATGTGCCCAGGTCTTAAACAAGTTCCCCTCGCTGTTTGAACCGGGTATCGGGAAGTTCCAAGGAGCAAAAGTGCAGATCCATTAGATTCCGGGGGCGCGACCCATCCATCACAAGGTGAGAGCGGTACGTACATGATGAGAAGGAGGGTGGAGATTGAGCTGGACTGACTGCAATGAGAGGGCATCATTTCGCCGATCGAATTCAACGAGTGGGCCGGTCCAATTATTCCAGTCCTCAAGGAATATGGAACCGTCAGAATCTGGGTGATTACAAAGTAACTATCAATCGTTTCTACCTGCAGGATCAATACCCTCGACCAAAGCAAGATGACCTATTTGTGACGCTGGCGGGAAAAATGTTCACGAAGCTGGACTTGACCTCGGCCTACATGATGCAGGAGCTGGAGGAATCATCAAAGGGCCTCACCTGCATCAACACGCACAAAGGTCTCTTCATTTACAACAGATGCCCGTTTGAGATTCGATCAGCCACGACGATATTCCAGAGAAAAATGTAAAGGTTACTGAAGTCGGTCCCGCGCACCGTGGTCTTCCAGGACAACATCTTGGTTACAGGTCGGGACACTGTCGAGCAACTGCAGAACCTGGAGGAGGTTCTTAGTCGACTTAATCATGAGGGGCTCAGGATAAAATGCTCGAAGTGCATTTTCCTGGCGCCTGAAGTGGAGTTCCTGGGGAGAAGAATCGCGGCAGACGGCATCAAGCCCACCGATTCGAAGACAGAGGCAATCAAGAACGCACCGAGACCACAGAACGTGACGGAGCTGCGGTCGTTTCTCAGACTCCTGAACTATTTTGGCAACTTCTTACTGGGTCTTAGCACACGGTTGGAATCACTGCACTCTTTACTGCATAAAGGAGATGAATGGGTATGGGGTAAAAGCCAAGAAAATGCCTTTGAGAAAGCTAGAAAACTGTTATGCTGCAACAAATTGCTTGTGTTGTATGATCCATGTCAACGTTTGGTACTCGCATGTGAAGCATCGTCATACGGTGTTGGGTGTGTATTGCAACAAGGTAATGAATCTGGGAAATTGCAACCGTTCTGAATGTATCCAGAAGTCTGTCTAAGGCTAAGAGGGCCTACAGCATGATCAAAAAAGAAGCGTTCGCGTATGTTTATGGGGTAAAGAAAATGCATCAATATCTGTTTGGACTCAAATTTGAATTGGAAACCGACCACAAGCCACTTATATCCCTCTTTTCTGAAAGTAAGGGGATAAATACGAATGCATCGGGCCGC
The DNA here is from genome assembly GCF_044704955.1 of Pristiophorus japonicus. Taxonomy (NCBI): domain Eukaryota; kingdom Metazoa; phylum Chordata; class Chondrichthyes; family Pristiophoridae; genus Pristiophorus; species Pristiophorus japonicus. The sequence continues at coordinate 369,560,566 of NC_091977.1, read as the reverse complement.
ATCCAGAGCTGCGCGCTCACGTTGTCCGCATACAACTACGCCATCCGCCACAGGCCAGGCACAGAAAACTGTGCCGATGCTCTCAGTAGGCTGCCATTGCCCACCACTGGGGTGGAGATGGCACAGCCCGCAGATTTAGTTATGGTAATGGAAGCATTCGAGGGTGGGCAATTACCTGTTACCGCCCAACAGATTAGAACCTGGACGAGACAGGACCCCTTACTGTCCTTAGTAAAAAAAACTGTGTGCTCCACGGGAGTTGGTCTAGTGTCCCGTTAGAGATGCAGGAAGAAGTAAAGCCGTACCAGCAGCGCAGAGATGAAATGTCCATACAGGCAGACTGCCTCCTATGGGGTAGTCACGTAGTGGTGCCAAAAAAGGGCAGGGACACTTTCATTAGTGACCTCCACAGTACCCACCCAGGCATCGTAATGATGAAAGCGATAGCTAGATCCCACGTGTGGTGGCCCGGTATCGATGCAGACTTAGAGTCCTGCATGCACAAATGTAATACATGTTCACAGTTAAGCAATGCACCCAGGGAAGCGCCACTAAGTTTATGATCCTGGCCCTCCAAACTGTGGTCCAAGGTCCATGCTGACTACGCAGGCCCATTCTTGGGAAAAATGTTCCTTGTGGCTGTAGATGTGTACTCCAAATGGATTGAATGTGAGATAATGTCGGCAAGCACGTCCGCTGCCACCACTGAAAGCCTGCGGACCATGTTTGCCACGCACGGTCTGCCTGATGTCCTGGTGAGTGACAATGGGCTGTGCTTCACCAATGCCGAGTTCAAAGAGTTCATGACCCGCAATGGGATCAAACATGTCACTTCTGCCTCGTTCAAACCAGCGTCCAATGGTCAGGCAGAGCGAGCAGTGCAAACAATCAAGCAGAGCTTGAAGAGGGTAACTGAAGGCTCACTGCAGACTCACCTATACCGAGTCCTGCTTATTTACCGCACAAGACCCCACTCGCTCACTGGGGTTCTCCCCGCTGAACTGCTCATGAAAAGGGCACTTAAGATAAGGCTCTCTTCAGTCCACCCTGATCTTCAACAGTACTAAATGGCTTACCCCTTATCCTTGGAGTATGTCCCCTAGTTCTGGACTTCCCCAACATTGGGAACATTCTTCCTGCATCTAACCTGTCCAGTCCCATCAGAATTTTATATGTTTCTGTGAGATCCCCACTCATCCTTCTAAACTCCAGTGAATACAAGCCCAGTCGATCCAGTCTCTCCTCATATGTCAGTCCTGCCATCCCGGCATCAGTCTGGTGAGCCTTCGCTGCACTCCCTCAATAGCAAGAACGTCCTTCCTCAGATTAGGAGACCAAAACTGAACACAATATTTCAGGTGAGGTCTCACTAAGGCCCTGTGCAAATGCAGTAAGACCTCCCTGCTCCTATATTCAAATCCACTAGCTATGAAGGCCAACATATCATTTGCCTTCTTCACCACCTGCTGTACCTGCATACCAACTTTCAATGACTGATGTACCATGACACACAGGTCTCGTTGCACCTCGCCTTTTCCTAATCTGCTGCCATTCAGATAATATTCTGCCTTCGTGTTTTTGCCACCAAAGTGGATAACCTCATATTTATCCACATTATACTGCATCTGCCACTCGTTTGCCCACTCACCTAACCTGTCCATTCACCCTGCAGCCTTTTAGCGTCCTCCTCACAGCTCACACTGCCACCTAGCTTAGTGTCATCTGCAAACTTTGAGATATTACACTCAATTCCTTCATCTAAATCATTAATGTATATTGTAAAGAGCTGGGGTCCCAGCACTGAGCCCTGCGGCACCCCACTAGTCACTGCCTGCCATTCTGAAAAGGACCCATTTATACTGACTCTTTGCTTCCTGTCTGACAACCAGTTCTCTATCTACGTCAATACATTACCCCCAATACCATGTGCTTTAATTTTGCACAGCAATCTCTCGTGTGGGACTTTGTCAAAAGCCTTTTGAAAGTCCAAATACACCACCTCCACTGGTTCTCCCTTGTCCACTCTACTAGTTACATCCTCAAAAAATTCTAGAAGATTTGTCAAGCATGATTTCCCTTTCATAAATCCATGCTGACTTGGACCGATTCCGTCACTGCTTTCCAAATGCGCTGCTATTACATCTTTAATAATTGTTTCCAACATTTTCCCCACTAGCCTTTACCTGTCTTGCTCATGCAACACACACACACACAGTTACAACGGACAGAGAACCTTTTGGAGTAGTACGGGAGTGCAACAACACATGTTTACTTACACTTGTTGTCGCAACCATATTGTTCCATCGTTTCCTGCACTGGTCTCCATCCCATACAATGTTGCCCACTGAGGACACGGCCTCCCCAATCCCCCAGCAAATGTGTCTATAAATGGGTTGGTGCAGGCTTGCCACGACCATCCCGAGTGAGGTCTTAATAACGGCGCTCCACCTCACATACAAGTTTCTCCAGCTCCTCCTCAGGGGGCTCTGGGCTTCCCTCCATTAGACGTCTTGGAAGCTTTTTTTGGACTCATGATACCTTTCTTAGATGGATGGCTGATGCTGATCTTGTTTTTCTCTCTCCAAATCTGACCCCTCTGCACCCTGCAGATGCAAGTGAGTAGCGAGCTTTTATGCGCATGCGCAGCTGTGTCATCAGCCCCAATCAGGGGAAAAGTGATGTTATCGCCCACAAGAAACCACAAAAAAACCTTCTAAATCTCGTGCATGCACGGTGCACGGCCTCCGATGTTTGCCGAGTCGAGAGGCCTGCACCTACCGCCCACTGCTGCTGTCGCCCACTCACGCCCGCGTACGCCTGCTGCTCCAGCTACCGCTGACAGAACTGCAGTGAAACTTCCGCCCAACTGACCCCAGTGGCTGTGGGGGGCAAAACTCAAGTTCTGCCCCAGGACAGCCGAGAAATGGGCGGGTCTTAGCTCCCACCAAGTTCGGGCCCAAAGTATATAAAGAAAGGAAATCTGGTGGATGCTAAACAAGTGGATTTTCAGAAGGGATTTAATAAAGTCAGCATAAGTAGGGTATGAAAATTAAAAAGCCTGTTAATTGATATCTTTCAGATTGGCAGCATATGGGTAATGTGTGCCCCAGGGTTTGTGCTGGAACTGCTGCTTTGTTTTCCGTTTATATAAATAATTTGGAGAGTGACACAAGACAAATGCTATTGAAGTGGGCTCATGGCATCAAATTAGGGGTCATAGCAAACAATGCGGAAGAATGTGAACGATTGCAGGAGGGCATAGGCATGTTTGGGGAGAGAGCAGAATGGTGGCCCGTCTCGTTCAATGCAGAAAAAAATGTCAAGTTCCACTTGACATCAGAACATAAGAAATAGGAACAGGTGTAGGCCATACAGCCCCTCGAGCCTGCTCCGCCATTCAATAAAATCATGGCTGATCTGATCATGGACTCAACTCCACCTCCCTGCCCACTTCCCATAACCCCTTATCCCTTTATCGTTTAAGAAACTGTCTATTTCTGTCTTAAATTTATTCAATGTCCCAGCTTCCACAGCTCTCTGAGGCAGCGAATTCCACAGATTTACAACCCTCTTAGAAAAGAAATTCCTCCTTATCTCAGTTTTAAATGGGCGACCCCTTATTCTAAGATTATGCCCTCTAGTTCTAGTCTCCCCTATCAGCAGAAACATCCTCTCTGCATCCACCTTGTCAAGCCCCCTTATAATCTTATACGTTTCGATAAGAGCACCTCTCATTTTTCTGAAATCCAATGAGTGGAGGTCCAACCTACTCAACCTTTCCTCATAAGTGAATCCCCTCATCTCCGGAATCAACCAAGTGAACCTTCTCTGAACTGCCTCCAAAGCAAGTATATCCTTTCATAAATATGGAAACCAAAACTGCATGCAGTATTCCAGGTGTCACTTCACCAATACCCTGCATAGCTGTAACAAAACTTCCCTGCTCTCATACTCCATCCCCTTTGCAATAAAGGCCAAGATTCCATTGACCTTCCTGATCACTTGCTGTACCTGCATACTATCCTTTTGTGTTTCATGCACAAGTACCCCCAGGACCCGCTGTACTGCAGCATGTTGCAATCTTTCTCCATTTAAATAATAACTTGCTCTTTGATTTTTTTTCTGCCAAAGTGCACTTTCCAACATTATATTCCATCTGCCAAATTTTTGCCCACTCACTTAGCCTGTTTATGTCCTTTTGCAGATTTTTTGTGTCCTCCTCACACATTGCTTTTCCTCCCATCTTTGTATCATCAACAAATTTGGCTATGTTATACTCAGTCCCTTCTTCCAAGTTGTTAATATAGATTATAAATAGTTGGGGTCCCAGCACTGATCCCTGCGACACCCCACTAGTTACTGGTTTCCAACCCGAGAATGACCCATTTATCCCGACTCTCTTGTTCGTTAGCCAATCCTCTATCCATGCTAATATATTACCCCCAACCCTGTGAACTTTTATCTTGTGCAGTAACCTTTTATGTGGCACCTTGTCAAATGCCTTCTGGAAGTCCAAAGGTTCCCCTTTATTCTCCCTGTTCGTTACCTACTCAAAGAATTCCAGAAAATTTGTCCAACATGACTTCCCCTTCATAAATCCTAGCGGATTCTGCCTGACCGAATTTTGCTTTTCTAAATATTCTGTTACTGCTTCTTTAATAATGGACTCCAACATTTTTCCCAACCACAGATGTTCGGCAACTGGTCTATAGTTTCCTGCTTTTTGTCTGCCTCCGTTTTTAAATAGGGGCATCAAATTTGCAGTTTTCCCAATCTGCTGGGACCTCCCCAGAATCTAAGGAATTTTCGTAAATTACAACCAATGCATCCACAATCCCTGCTGCTACATCTCTTAAGACCCTAGGATGCAAGCCAAAAGGACCAGGGAATTTATCTGTCTTCAGTCCCATTATCTTACTGAGTACCACCTCCTTAGTGATTGTGATTGTGTTAAGTTCCTCACCAGCTATAGCCCCTTGACTATCCACTGTTGGAATATTGTTAGTGTCCTCTACCATAAAGACTGATACAAAATATTTGTTCAGAGTTTCTGCTATCTCCATGTTCCCCATTACTAATTCCCCGGTCTTGTCCTCTAAGGGATTAACATTTACTTTAGCCACTCTTTTCCTTTTTATATACCGATGGAAACTCTTGCTATCTGTTTTTATGTTTTGTGCTAGTTTACTTTCATAATCAATCTTCCCTTCTCTAATCATTTTTTTGTCATTCTTTGCTGGCTTTTAAAAGCTTCCCAGTCTTCTGTCCTCCACTTGTTTTATGAGAGAAAGTAAAGTAAAAGAATGAGTACTGTAAATGTTCAGACTCTTAACAAAGTGGAGGATCAGAGAAACCCACTGATGCAGTGACTTGGGTCTCTGAAGGTGGGGGTGCAAGTAGAAAAGACCAAAAGAAAGCAAATGGGTTTCATCCACCTATGATTCCATTTCTATAATTCATCTGTGTTAGAAAGGCAGTTAGAAAGTACAGCAACATTGGATTCAGTGATGGTGACATTGAAGTGGCGTTAGATGTCATCTTTATGCATCGGGAAACTGGCCATGTGCATGTAGATGATGCCACTATAGGGTAGCAGCTAAATGATGATGAGAAGAGAACCAAGAATGGAGTCATGGAGTATAACTCAGGTAACCATATGGGTTGGGAGGTGAAACTTTGAGGCTACAGGAGAAAATACAGTAAGGCTTTTATTCATTCAGTGATGTGAGCGTTGCTAGCAAGGCCATCATTGATTGCCCATCCGTAGTTGCCCTGTACAACTGAGTGGCTTGCTCGGCCACATTAGAGGGCAATTAAGAGTTAATTACATTTCACAGGTTTGAGCGACGGGACTACAAGAGCACAATGCCAGACACACACATTGAGTAAATTCATCTCACCAATCTCTTCAACCAGTTGCAATATCTAGTCCATAGCTCCGAACAGCCAGCCATCAACTCTTCCCACCCCTTTGAAGAGCTTGCAGGATATATAAATAATGAGAACTCCCAGGCATGTGAACATTAATGTATATAATAACGATAACCATTGGCACGAGCAGCAGCAAAAAAAATCATTCCAAAGTCAATATACATAAAAAATGTGAAAAATACTCCTATTAAAGTAACAGTAATTGGTCATTTACCTAATGCCATAAAATAATGATGAAGTTCTAGCACTAATGCCCATGACATTTGACTAAAGACAGTCATTACTGAAATTTCCAAATAATTATTCAAAGGTTCAACTAAAAGTCACTTATATAACAATACTGGTTTAGTGGCTATGGACAGACTAAAGATAAAAATGAGATTGCTTATTAATGGGAGGAGGTACTTTGAGAAGGAGGCCAGGGATCGGGCCTTCAATTTTTGTTTACTGATATTCAACTGCAGACAAATGCTGATAAATAGCTGCAGAGGCCAACTTAGTGAAACAATGTTGTTAAACTAGGTGTGCCACACTCCAAGTGCTACACGACTCCCCAGTGCAAATTAGCCAGAACCAAAGATGCAATCACACCAACACATTTCCAAGCAGACAGCCCTTCAAGTGCGCTCCACATCATTAGTGCATGGGGCAGCAGGGGCGAGGAAAATCGCCCCAATAAGCCATTGCGATCCAATGGCACGCTGTCTAGGTTATTGTAGGAAGTTAGATAGAAGATATCAAAGGCCTGAAAATAATTTTTCAATCCTCCTTAGATGTGCAAAGAAATTTGTTCCAAGATCTCATCGAACCTGTCGTGACTGTCGGCCCTGTAGTGAGTAAGATCGGTCACAATATGCAAGTTTGAATAATAAATTGTGATAACCATAGACTTGTTAGTATAATGTTAGTTGTGAGTAAATTATTAGAATCCATAATCCAAGATCAAATTAGCGAGCATTTAGAGATGCATGAGATAATCAAAAACAGTGAGCATGGATTTAATAAAGGCAAATTGCATTAATAAATGTAATAACATTTGTAGAATAGTAACTGAGTGTATACATAGAAAGATAGAAATATAGAAAATAGGTGCAGGAGCAGGCCATTCGGCCCTATAAGCCTGCACCACCATTCAATATGATCATGGCTGATCATGCAACTTCAGTACTTTATTCCTGCCCTCTCTCCATACCCCCTGATCCCCTTAGCCGTAAGGGCCACATCTAACCCCCTTTTGAATATATCCAACGAACTGGACTCAACAACTTTCTGTGGCAGAGAATTCCATAGGTTCACAATTCCCTGGGTGAAAAAGTCTCTCCCCATCTCGGTCCCAGATGGCCCACCTCCCATCCCTAGACTATGACCCCTGGTTCCGGACCTCCCCAACATTGGGAACATTCGTCCTGCATCTAACCCGCCCAATCCCGCCAGAACTCTATATGCCTCCCTGAGATACCCCTCACTCCTCCAAACTCCAGCGAACACAAGTCTAGCGATCCAGTCTCTCCACATATGTCAGTCCCGCTATCCCGGAAATCAGTCTGGTGAACCCTTGCCGCACTCCCTCAATAGCAAGACTGTCCCTCTTCAAATCAGGAGACCAAAACTGCACACAACACTCAAAGTGCGGTCTCACCAAGGCCCTATACAACTGCAGCAAGACCTCCTTGCTCCTATACTCAAATCCTCTCGCTACGAAGGCCAACACACCATTTGCTTTCCTTATTGCCTGCTGTACCTGCATGTCCACCGTCAATGATTGATGCACCATGACGCCCAGGTCTCGTTGCACCTCTCCTTTTACTAATCTGTCACCATTCAGATAATAATCTGCCTTCCCGTTTCTGCCACCAAAGTGGATAACCTCACATCTGTCCACACCATACTGCATAGGTAAAGGAAATTCTGTACATCCAGTGCATTTGGCTTTTCGGAAAGCATTGAATACGGTATCTCATAGGATGCTTGTTACAAATATAACATACATGGTCATGTAGCAGTATGGATACAAAGTAAGGTGATGGAGTAAATAGATGTTGCTCAGATTAGAGAAGTGATGTAACCAAGAGATCAGTGCTGGGTCTTATTTTTTCATTCACTGGATGTGGGTGTCCTGGCAAGTTCAGCATTTAGTGCCCATCTCTAATTGACCTTGAGAATGTGGTGGTGAGTCACCTTCTTGAACCGCTGCAGTCCCTGTGGTGAAGATACTCCCATAGTGCTGTTAGGGAGGGAGTTCCAGGATTTTGACCCAGTGATGATAAAGGAACGGCGATGTATTTCCAAAGCAGGATGGTGTGTGACTTGGAGAGGAACTTGGAGGTGATGATGTTCCCATGTGCCTGCTTATTTTAACCAATAAGGGAATTAAGGGTTATGGGGAGTGGGCGGGTAAGTGGAGCTGAGTCCACGGCCAGATCAGCCATGATCTTTTTGAATGGCGGAGCAGGCTCGAGGGGCTAGATGGCCTACTCCTGTTCCTAATTCTTATGTTCTTATGTTCTTATGTTCTGCCCTTGTTCTTCTAGGTGGTAGAGGTCGCAGGTTTGGGAGGTGCTGTCGAAGAAGCCGTGGTGAGTTGCTGCAGTGCATCTTGTAGATGGTACACACTGCAGCTGGTGGTGCAGGGAGTGAATGTTTAAGGTGGTGGTTGGGGTGCCAATCAAGTGGGCTGCTTTGTCCTGGATGGTGTCGAGCTTCTTGAGTGTTGTTGGAGCTGCACTCATCCAGGTAAGTGGAGAGTATTCCATCGCACTCCTGACTTGTGCCTTGTAGATGGGGGAACGGTTTTGGGGAGTCAGGAGGTGAGACACTCGCCACAGAATACCTAGCCTCTGACCTGCTCTTGTTACCACAGGATTTATGTGACTGGTCCAGTTAAGTTTCTGGTCTACGTTTGTTCTCTCTATATATTATATATATATAAATGATTTGGACTTAGGTATAGGTTTCACATTCTTGAAATTTGTTGATGAGACAAAAGCAGTTTGGAAAATAACAAGGAGGATTGCAAAAGAATTCAGCAGAAACTGGCATGTTAATGGAATTTGTTGTTTCCTGTGATGGGAAAAGCTTAGAATGGAATGTCTAGTTTGGCTAGCCATTCGATGGTCCCCTGAGATGCTGAGTGGAGAAATGAGGTGCCTCCCACAACAGATTTTAGTTCGCAGGCAGATGTGATATATTCCATGGTCTGGGACTCATGGCCACAGTCGCATTTCATCCCTCATCTTCTATTTGTGGGGCAGGTGGCCTCATCGTCCATGCCCTGTGCGGATTTGGTTGAGCGCTGGCCACTGTCTTCGAGGGAGGTTGAAGGCAGGAACTTCTGCTGTTGGATCAGTGATCTGGTGTTGGTTCTTTATGTTGCAGCATCCCACGATTCCATCCATCATGGGTCGATACCAACTGCATGAATATTGGTTGCTTTTCCCAGAATGGCTAGCATGATTTTAAGCGCTTTCGTGGTGGGTTTTTCAAGTCTTCATGAATGGGAAGGTCAATGTTGCTCATGACTTTTTTCTACCTCACGACACATGGTGAGCATCCCTGACACCATCCCAAGTTTAATTGCATGTCCACAATCTTTATGCGGTGGCTGCAGGACCATGAAACAGAGCAGTGTTCTGCAGCAGAGTAGATTAGGGTCGCTGTTGCAGCACCAAGTGTTCTGGCTGTGCTCCCACACAACGTTCCAGTAAGTTTATGGACCAGGTTCTCCCTGGTTTTTACTTTTTGCCCGGTGTTGGTGAGATGAAGCTGATAGGTGAGAGTCCTGTCCAGGGTGACGCACAGATATTTTTGGTGGGGTTCATGGGTAAGTTGGCTTCCACAGAAGGAACCATTGAGTTCTTTCCTAGCCACGTTGTTATTCAGATGGAATGCCGACACAGATGGCTTCTCTGGATTAGGGTGGAGGCGCCAGGCCTGTAAATAGCATTGCAGTAGGTCCAGGTCGCTTGTTAGTGTTCTACATGCTTTCTCTAGCGTTGATGCCTGCCTCAGCAGGGCTATCTCATCAGCATATACAAACTTTCGGGATTCGATGTTGGGCATGTCCACCCTATAAATGTTAAAAAAGGTCAGTGCAAGCACCGTTGTTGAGCATTCCATGTTTGGCTAACCTTGTCACCAAGATAGGTGTGGAACTTATGGTTGTTATTAGGGTGTTGATAAGCCTGTGAGCCTGGTGGCATTGGATGAATATTGAAAGCTTCAGTATCAGATCTTTGTGCTATACAGTGTTGTATGCCGATGACGTCTATGAGGCAGTTCAGGTCTTCAGCGGCTTCTGGAACCTTGCCTCAATGTTGCAGTAAGTACAAGGACCTGGTTCAGAGCTGCCTCTTCCCTCTCTGAAGCCTGCCTGTTCATTTGGGAAGCCGGTTTTATCCAGTTATGGAGGAGCTGTTCGCTTTGTAAGCCATAGACAGAAAGGTGATGGGGCAATAGCTTTTGAGGTCATTAGCTAGTTTTCCTTGCTTTAGGATGGCATTGACTTTCGAATGGTGCTAGACTTCTGGGGTTATCCCAGTGTCAAGGATGTTGGAGGTAAGTTTGGCAAGCCACATCTGTCCATTTGAGCCCAGGCTCTTGCGAAATTCTGGGTGGATGCCACCAATCCCCGCGTCCTTCCCAGAATTGGTGGTTGTCCATGTTATGTATTTAACCTCTTGTAACCTGTATTACACTACCACCAGAGGGCCTACCTGTTGGAATCCCAAGGGATCCCAGCATTTTATGGGAGCACAGTATATAAGCAGGCCACCCATGAGGTACATGCACTCTGGAGTCTTATTAAAGGAGCTAAGGTCACACTTGCTCATTGTACCCAGTACTCAGTTTCATCCTTTATTGTGAACGTATCAATTGGGGATGAGGTAACGAACAACCGAGTGAAAATGCAAAGAACAGTTGGTATTCTGGAGAAGTTCTCAGAAGGGGATGATTGGGAGGCCTTCGTGGAGAGACTTGACCAATACTTTGTGGCTAACGAGCTGGAAGGGGAAGAGAACGCTGCCAAACGAACGGCGATCCTCCTAACTGTCTGTGGGGCAACAACCTATGGCCTCATGAAGAATCTCCTAGCTCTGGTAAAACCAACAGAGAAATCCTATGAAGAATTGTGTACACTGGTCCGGGAGCACCTAAAGCCATTTTGATAGAGAGGTATCGGTTCTACACATGTCAACGGTCGGAGGGCCAGGAAGTGATGAGCTATGTCGCCGAACTAAGGCGCCTCGCAGGACATTGCGAATTTGAGGGATTCCTAGAACAAATGCTTGGAGACTTTTTGTACTGGGCATTTGTCATGAGGTAATCCTTCTCAAACTGTTGACTGTTGAAACTCCGAATCTAAGTAAAGCCATAATGATAGCCCAGGCATTTATGTCCGCCAGCGACAACACCAAACAGATTTCGCAGAGTAAAGAAGTTTCAGTCAGTACTGTGCACAAAGTAACATCGTTTTCGAGCAGGAATATACATGGCAGAACGTACACGTCGACTGCTGCTGCACGACCTCAAATGATCCAGAGTCCGCCATCAATCGTTAATGTGAGGCAGTTAACACCTTGTTGGTGCTGTGGAAGTGATCATCGGCCCCATCAATGCCGCTTCAAGCACTATGTGTGCAATGGCAGCAGAACAATGAGACACCTCCAGTGAATGTGCAGGCGAGCTGCAAACCCTGCAAACCAGCACATTGTAGAGGAAGATCGATACACTGTGGATCAGGTTGAATTGGAGACTCGTACCGAGGAGGCAGAAGAGTATGGGTACACACATTCACCACGAAATGTCCACCAATAATGTTGAAAGTTGAACTGAACAGAATTCCAGTATCTATGGAACTGGACACGGGTGCGAGTCAGCCCATAATGTGTAAAAAGGCCTTTGACAGGCTGTGGGGCAACAAGGCACACAGGCCCATGCTCAGCCCCATTCACACCAAATTAAGGACTTACACGAAGGAACTAATCCCTGTAATTGGCAGTGCAGAAGTCAAAGTCTCCTATGATGGAGCAGTACACGAACTCCCGCTGTGAATTGTGTCAGGGGATGGCCCCACATTGTTTGGCAGAAGCTGGCTGGGAAAAATTCGCTGGAACTGGAACGACATCCGAGTGCTTCTGTCCATCGACGATGCCTCATGTGCCCAGGTTCTGAGCAGTTTCCATTGTTGTTCGAGCCAGGCATTGGAAACTTCTCGGGGGTAAAAGTGCAGATCCATTTGGTTCCCGGTATGCGATCCATCCACCACAAGACACGGGTGGTACCATATATGATGCGTGAGAAAATGGAAATTCAGCTGGACAGGCTGCAGCAAGAAGGCATCAGTGCGTCGGTGGAATTCAACAAGTGGGCAAGTCCGATTGTCCCGCTACTTAAAGAGAATGACACGGTCAGAATTTGTGGAGTCTATAAAATAACGATTAACCGTTTTTCGCTAGTTACAGTACCAGTACCCGCTACCCAAGGCAGACGACATATTTGCGACCCTGGCTGGAGGGAAGACGTTCACCAAGCTGGACCTGACCTTGGCCTACATGACTCAGGAGCTGGAGGAGTCTTCGAAAGGCCTCACCTGTATCAACACGCCCAAAGGTCTGTTCATCTATAACAAATGCCCGTTCGGGATTCGGTCGGCCGCGGCAATCTTCCAATGGAACATGGAGAGCCTGCTAAAGTCGGTCCCTCGCACTGTAGTTTTCCAGGACGACATATTGGTTACAGGTCGGGACACGATTGAGCACTTGAAGAATCTCGAAGAGGTTCTCAGTTGGTTGGATCGCGTGGGGCTCAGGTTGAAACTCTCAAAGTTTGTTTTCCTGGCGCCGGAGATCGAGTTCTTGGGAAGAAGAATCGCAGCAGACGGCATCAGACCCAGCGACGCCAAGACGGAGGCCATCAAGAACGCACCGAGACCACAGAACATGATGGAGCTGCGGTCGTTCCTGGGACTCCTTAACTATTTTGGTAATTTCCTACTTGGGTTAAGCACCTTGCTAGAACCCCTACATGCGCTACTGCGCAAGGGAGATGACTGGGTATGGCGTAATTCACAAGAGGCTGCCTTTAAGAAAGCTAGAAATCTGTTGTGTTCAAACAAACTGCTTGTCCTGTATGACTCTTGTAAAAGATTAGTGCTAGCTTGCGATGCGTCATCATACGGGGTCGGGTGTTACAACAGGCTAACGAATTGGGGATTTTGCAACTGGTCGCTTATGCGTCCAGGAGTTTGTCCAAGGCCGAAAGGGCCTACAGCATGATTGAAAAAGAGGCTCTAGCGTGCATTTGCGGAGTAAAGAAAATGCACCAGTACTTATTTGGCCTCAAGTTTGAGCTTGAAACTGGTCGCAAGCCGCTCATATCGCTGTTCTCTGAGAGCAAAGGGATTAACACCAATGCCTCTGCCCACATCCAAAGATGGGTGCTCACGCTGTTGGCATACAGCTATGTAATCCGCCACAGACCAGGCACAGAGAACTGCGCAGATGCTCTCAGTCGACTGCCATTGCCCACCACCGGGGTGGAAATGTCACAGCCAGCGGACTTGCTCATGGTAATGGATGCATTCGAAAATGAAAAGTCCCCCGTTATGGCCCGCCAGATCAGGACCTGGACCAGTCAGGATCCTTTACTGTCCTTGGTAAAAAACTGTGTCCTCCATAGGAGCTGGTTCAGCGTCCCAGCAGAGATGCAGGAGGCAAGTAAGCCATTCCACAGGTGCAAAGGCAAAATGTCCCTGCAGGCGGACTGTCTGTTGTGGCGCAATCGTGTGGTCTTGCAAGAAAGGCAGAGACATTTGTGAACTGCACAGCACCGACCCAGGCATTGTAATGATGAAAGCCATAGCCAGATCCCACGTGTGGTGGCCCGGCAACGACTCAGATTTAGAGTCATGCGTGCGCCAGTGCAACACTTGCTCTCAACTGAGCAATGCACCCAGAGAGGCACCACTAAGCTTGTGGTCGTGGCCCTCCAAACCGTGATCTAGGATCCACGTGGACTATGTGGGCCCATTTTTAGGCAAAATGTTTTTGGTTGTCGTGGATGCTTACTCAAAATGGATTGAATGTGCAATAATGTCTGTAAGCACGTCCATGGCCACTATTGAAAGCCTATGAACCATGTTTGTCACACACGGCCTGCCTGATGTCATAGTCAGCGACAATGGGCCGTGTTTCACCAGTGCTGAATTCAAGGAATTCATGAGCTGCAATGGGATCAAACATGTCACATCTGCCCCGTTCAAGCCTGCATCCAACGGCCAGGCAGAACGGGCAGTCCAGACCATCAAGCAAAACCTGAAACGTGTGTTGGAACGCTCCCTGCAGACCCAACTATCCCGGGTGCTGCTCAGTTGCCGCACCAGACCCCACTTACTCACCGGAGTTCCCCCAGCCGAGCTGCTCATAAAAACGGCGATCAAAACAAGGCTCTCTCTTGTCCACACTGATCTCCATGATCACGTGGAGGGCAGGCGGCATCAACAAAGTGTGTACCTTGACTGCACAAATTTGTCACGCGATATTGAGGTCAATGATCCTGTGTTTTTACTCAATTATGGACATGGTCCCAAATGGCTCGCTGGCACGGTCACAGCCAAAGAGGGGAGTAGGGTGTTTCAGGTCAAATTGGCCAATGGACTAACGTGCAGAAAACATTTGGACCAAATCAAATTGCGGTTCACCAACAGCTACGAACAACCTGAAGAAGACAGCACCAACTTTGACCCTCCAACACACATACAAGTGGCAACTGACATCATGGTTGACCACGAAGCCGAACTCACGATCCCCAGCAGCCCGGCAAGGCCGGCTGCCCAACAGCCCAGTGAAGAAGTAACCAACTCATCCACTCCCGCATTTGTACCGAGACGATCGACAAGGAAGCGAAAAGCCCCAGATTGCCTCATCTTGTAAATAAGTGTACTATTGACTTCACGGGGGTATGATGTTATGTATTTAACCCCTTGTAACTGTATTACACCTGACCACCAGATGGCCTACCTGTTGGAGTCCCAAGGGATCCCAGCATCCCTTGGAAGCATGGTATATAAGCAGGCCACCCACGAGGTACCTGCACTCTGGCATCTTATTAAAGGAGCTAAGGTCACACTTGCTCATTGTACACAGTACTCAGTTTCATCCTTTATTGTGAATGTATCAGTCCACCTCTTTGGTGGCAAAGGCAGCCGAAGAGGTGGTTTGTCGAATGGGTTTTTGCAGAGAGAGCTGTGCAGCTTTTACACCCTGCATTTGTTTTCAGTGGTAGTCGTTACCTCTGAGTTTTCTATGAAGCAGGCCGCAATGGCACCTACACTGATCTTTAGTGTCTCACGTGGGGGCAGTGAGGCAGCACCAAGCCAGCGGAGCAGGTTCCAGGGTTTCCTGCTGAAGTGTGAGAAGTCCAGGTTTTCGGTGGTTTCTTGCCATTGCGCTAACCTGTCTTCGACTAGGGAATCTATAAGTGCTGTTGCTGTATCCAGATCTTGAGTGACATTGCACTGTGCTAGCAGTTTCTCGCTCGCCTGGGCAGTTATTTCAATTGGTTCAATGCTGGCTCGGCATTGTGAGTGGGAGAAGTTCTTAAGGATCTTCCAGGAGTAGGTGAGCGGCCGACCTTTGCCGCCACCGGTAGTGAAACAGAGATCCAGTGAGTATTCCTTCCGCCAGCTGGCAGGAAAAATGGTGCCTGGCTGTTTGGCATCATAGACGATATGGATATTGGAGACCAGTGCTCAGTCTTCCAGTTGTTCACCCACTTGGTCTACTTTTTGGTAGCCCCACATGTAGTGGTGGCTGTTGAAATTGCCGATGTAGATATATAGATGGCTGCGTGGTTAGCGCTTGATAGGGCGATGGTTGGCCATGTCTCTGTCGGCAGCTTGTAGACGTTCATGATGGTCAACTTGCCCACTCTGATTGTGATGGAAAATGGTGAGCTGTCTGCTGGAGAGATTTCTTCAGCTTCGGTAATCGGTGCAGATGTGTGGCCATACCGTATTTCGGTACGCTATCATGTGGAATCCATGGATCTGCATCCAGTTTGGGTTGGCTACAGATAGGTTGGTTTCTTGCATTGCAAAACCTTCAATCATTTGTATTCTAAGTTCCCTTGACAAGACCTTACACTTCATTCTAGATAGGCCTTCAACATTGGGTTGATAAATGAGGAGTGCTGGGCTAGTTGGTTGGTCCTGAAAGGAACCTTTGGTTGACATGTTCCATGCTTTTATGCTTTTCAGACCTGGAGGCCACTTTTGAGCATTCGGTCATCTTCTTGATGATATTAGCTGGCAAGTTCCCGGCAAGAACTCGCTCACACAGGGAGACCATGTTTAGGTTGTCATCAGCTCCCCAGTTAATGGAATCAGCAACAGGCGGCAGGTGGAATTTAATTTGCAGAAGTATGAAATTATGCATTTTTGGGATGAATGGGAGTATACACACAGTGAAAAGATACTGAAGTGTTTGGAGAAATCGAGAAACCTGTAAGTGCAAATTCACAATTCCTTCAAAGTAAAAGTGTATGTAGATAAAACCATAAAAAGGCCAATCGTTTTATAAACAGAAGCATAAGTATACGAGGAAAGAAGTTACAATAAATTTGTGGGCAATCTTCAGTTCACAATTGGAATACTGTGTGCAGTTTTAGGCACTCCAATTTAGATAAGACATTAAAACCAGAGAGATCATAGAGCGTAATTTCACCACAATGACACCAGGGATGAGGAAAAATCCCACATTTGCTTTTTCCAGTTGAAAAAACAAATATTTCTCTTCCTCATTTGCAGCAGAATTATAAATAGGTAAAAAAAATATTTATGATTTCACTACAAATAATGTTTAAAGGTAATTTTCCTCCATGGTTCCATTAATGTATTTGCATTATTTGTGCTCCAAAAGTTTTAATATGAAAATGCTAATGAGAAATAAACATATCCATTTTAATCTGGAATGCTTCTTCACTATTTAAAACTGAATTAACCAGTCCTTGTCAGCATTTGCTCATGGACATTACTTATCCACCACTGATATTGATGATTTTTTATGATAAATGATGAACACTAATATATTGGCTGAAATGGATACTTTACTTGTGTGGGATATTGAACTAAATTTTAATATCTATTATTTTTTGAAGAGAAAACGCTTCTGAATGCTTTGTACTTTGAGACATATCCACCAGAGTTTTAGATGAATGGAGTTGCAATTACCTTATAAAAGTATTTTTATTTTTCTGAATTCAATGCAATTTATAACAACATGCTACTGAAATGTATTAATTTAAAATATGACAACTAATCTGAATAGCTTTTAAATCCTTTTGATATATTTATAACATTATTCTGTCATCTATTTATAATTATCATGTATGAAAAATTCAGATGATCTGATTCATGGCCCTGAAACAATAGATTATTCATTAATTGATCAAACTTACATTTTACCTTATTAGGGACCATAAATATAACCTGTGTGTGGAGGCGGAAGACGTGGGTATGGTTCTTAATGAATACCTTGCGTCGGTTTTCATAAAAGAGAGGGATGATGCAGACATAGTAATCAGGGAGGAGGAGTGTGAAATATTAGTTGAAATAAACATAGTGAGAGAGGAAGTATTAAGGGGTTTAGCAGTTTTGAAAGTGGAAAAATCCCCAGGCCCAGATGAAATGTATCCCAGGCTGTTAAGATAAGTAAGAGAGGAAATAGCATCATTTTCCAATCCTATCTGGATACAGGTGCCGGAGGACTGAAGGACTGTTAACGTTGTACTGTTGTTTAAAAAGGGAGAAAGGAATAGACTGAGTAATTACAGGCCAGTCAGCTGAATCTCAGTGGTGGGAAGGTTATTGGAAAAAATTCTGAGGGACAGGATAAATCTTCATTTAGAAAGACACGGATTAATCAAGGACAGTCAGCATGGATTTAAGGGAAGATTGTGTCTGACTAACTTGATTGCATTTTTTGAGGAGGTAACAAGAAGGGTTGATGAGGGTGGTGCATTTGATGTAGTTTATATGGATTTTAACAAGGCTTTTGATAAGGACCCTCATGGCAGACTGGTCATGAAAATAAATGCCCATGGGATCCAAGGCAAAGTGGGAAGTTGGATCCAAAATTGGCTCAGAGGCTGGAAATAAAGGGTAATGGTCATATATATTTTTATGACTGGAAGGCTGTTTCCAGTGGGGTTCCACAGGGCTCAGTACTAGATCCCTTGCTTTTTGTGTTATATATCAATGATTTGGACTTGAATGTAGGGGGTATGATTAAGAAGTTTGCAGGTAATACAAAAATTGGCCGTGTGGTTGATAATGAAGAAGAAAGCTGTAGACTGCAGGAAGATATCAACAGAGTGGTCACTTGGGCAGAACAGTGGTAAATGGAATTCAAACTGGAGAAGTGTGAGGTAATGCATTTGGGGAGGACTAACAAGGCAAGGGAATACACATTAAATAGTAGAATACTGAGAAGTGTAGAGGAACAGAGGGACCTTGGAGTGCATGTCCACAGATCCCTGAAGGTAGCAAGACAGGTAGATAAGGTAGTGAAGAAGGCATGTGGGATTCTTTCCTTTATTAGCGAGGCATAGAATATAAGAGTGGGAGGTTATGCTTGAAATGTTTTAGACCTCTTACATTGTTTCAATGAAGCTCACCGTAAGCTCGAGGAACAGCACCTCATCTTTCAATTAGGCACTTTACAGTCTTCTGGACTCAACATCGAATTCAACAATAACCTGTCAGCTTTCGGAGAGGCCTACAGTGTTTGTGGGTCAGTAAATCAATGGGTGAACTCCAACGCAATGATTGAAAATGATCTGTGATAAAATCTCTTTTATCTGCATTCATGTCATAAAGAAACAAAAATCTATAAACATTGAGTGGCAGCTAATATTTTTGGAGCACGTAAGGCAACCATTTGGGTCAATTCTTTTTTGCCGTTCCCCTACACTGCGGGAGACAGAGATGATAATGAAGTAATTCGTGCCCGCAAGAACTGGATGAAATTCAGGCATGTGGCAGGTAACATTTGCACAACACAAGTGCCAGGCAATGACTATCTCCAACAAAAGAGAGTCTAACCACAATCCCTTGATATTCAATGCCACTACCATCGCCAAATCACCCACGATCAACCTCCTGGGGTGGGGGGTCACCATTGACTAGAAGCTTAATTGGACCAGCCACATAAATATTCTGGCCACAAGAGTTTGTCATAGGCTGGGCATGCTGCGGTGAGCATCTCATCTCCTGACTCCCCAAAGCCTTTCCACCATCTACAAGGCACAAGTCAGGAGTTGATGGAATACAAACAGAAAATGCTGGAAATCTCAGCAGGTCAAGCAGCATCTGTGGAGAGAAAAATAATTAACGTTTCAGGTCTGAGACCCTTCGTCAGAACTGAAAAAATTTGAGATGTGACAGATTCTGCTACATCTCAAACTTTTCCAGTTCAGACAAAGGGTCACAGACCTGAAACGTCAACTCTGTTTCTCTCCACAGATGCTGCTTGACCTGCTGAGATTTCCAGCATTTTCTGTTTTTATTTCAGTTTCCAGCATCCACAGTATTTGCTTTTGTGTTGTGTGATTGAATACTCTCCACTTGCCTGGATGAGTGTCGCTCGAACAACATTCAATCGCTCCACCTCCGGTGCACCGTGGCTGCAGGTTGTACTATCTTCAAGATGCAGTGCAGCAACTCGCCAAGGTTTCTTCGACAGCACCTCCCACACCTGTGACTTCTACCACCTAGTACAAGGGCAACAGGTGCATTGGAACACCATCACCTCCAAGTACCCGTCCAAGTTACACACCATCCTGACTTGGAAATATATCACTGTTCTTTCATTGTCGCTGGGTCAAAATCCTGGAACTCCCTCTCTGAACAGCACTGTGGGAGTACTTTCTCCACACGGACAGCAGCGGTTAAAGAATGCGGCTCACTACCACCTTCTCAAGGGCAATTAGGGATGGGCAATAAATGCTTGCCTTGCCAGCAAGGCCCACATCCCAGGAATGAATAAATTATTATCCAGTTGAGTATTTTTATGTTTAATTGTTCCTTGTCCTTTTCCAGAACTACTCTAAACCCTAGTTAAATTGGAGTTAAAATCGATCTCAATGAATTTAGCACCGAGAACAAAATATGCAAAATATGTTCAATGTGCACAATACTTATCTTACATACTACACATTTTTCTCTATTCTCAATGTATTTCTATATACACACCTTAGATTAAAACATCTTAAAAGCTTAGCTATTTCTTTCCTTTAAGGTACATGCTCAGTTATATCCATATGCAGGATAATGCAAGGTACATATAAGAAAGACATGTAACAGAAAGGGTCTGAATATGTTGTAAAGGTACTCATTTTTGTTTACTGATGAATGTCTTTGTACGGCTTCTGTTGCTATAGATACGTGTTCTCAAAAAATTCTAAAAAATCCTACAACACATTTCCTTTATTCAGAGACTACCCGAATTCCACTTTATCAGTACTGAACAGCTGCAACATTCTGAGAACTGAGAAGGACAGTCAGTACCTTAATAGTTATTTAACTATTAAAATACTGTAGTTACTTACTGCTGTAATCAATTCACAATTGATTAAATTAATAATCTTCGTACAGCTAATAATTACAGTTTAAAATGTCCATCAATAAACATTGTGCTCAATCTTGAAGGGACAATTCTTCAACTCAATTTTCAAACTCGTTACTAATTGTAGCAATTCATCTAAGAATATTAAAATGCATAATAAATCAGACATCACTGTGTGAATTATTGAGATCCTGCCCTATCTATCTGTCTTGTGAGGATGACCATGTCGAAGATGATGAAGAGAATTATAAGCATCTATTCTATCCTTTGTGGTTAATTTAAAAAAATGACTTTCCAGCATGTATTTGAAAGTTAGCACTGTGATGTTTGATGTAGTTTTGAGGATGAGCAAAATATAATTGAAGCAATCCCATTGTTTAAATATATGCAAAGCTAGAAATCGTCAGAGTTTTATCCTTTGAAGGATTGGAAAAGTCTATTAAAAATACTCTCAATCAAACTAAGTAACTGCTTAGTATGTAAGACTGATCACAGTTCTGAAATTTCTCTGAAAATTGATGTTAATTTCCAAGACAGAATCCAGGAATAGTCTGCCACAATAAATGTTGTGATTTACAATGTAACTATGGCATTTAAGAAATAGCACAAAAAATGAGTATCCTCTTCAATCAGTTTTGGATAAAGTTGGAGATTTCTGAGAAAGTACTAATGGAACATAAGAATACTCTTATTTTCAGCACAGCAATTTCTGCATGATGACATTTTTACAATGTGTGCATAGGTAAGCCAATCAAAATGCATCGATAGAAATGTTGCTGAGCCACTCGATCAACTGCTTTCGGTACCTTTAAGGCACATTCACATTCCATCTTTAGCATCAGTGCATGGATGCTAAACTTGTAGCAGTCAATACTAACTTTTGGGCAGCCCGCTCGTTTTGGCAATGAACAGGCGTGAGTCATTTTGAAGCTCGGATTTCATTTAAATAGAACCAGCCAGTGAGGTGTGGGCACCAAATGGACATCCCGATGTAGCTCGACATATTTACAATAGCGGGCTGCCTGCAGGTTGGTCGGCCGGCAGCAAGGTAAGTCCAGATTGGGGGTTTCTCGATTGTGGATTGGGGTTGGGAGGGGTGTGGCCCAGATTATTTTCATGGGGCCGAGAGGAACAGTCCTGTTCCTCATTGCCCTGCCGAGATCATTTAAAACTCACCTTTTCAGTCTCTCTTCAACTCTATTGGCAGTAAAAATGGTCGGCTCATGCTTGGACCCATTCTATTCTAAAATAGAAATCAGCCTCTTATATATGTCATAAGACCCTGATTTGCATGCGAAAAGCGCCCGACAGCTGAAACAGGTGAGTGTTTTGGCTTCGTAGTGGTAGGCCTCTATAAAAGTGGCATATTGAGGCTATTAACACCGATTTTGGCAAATCAGAAATCGACCCTGTGGAGTGTAAAGGAATGAACTAGTTCCAAAGAACAACAGAGTGAAACAATCTTCTTCAGGAAGCCTCACTCCTCTTCAATCCAGTGTAAAGACAGACCGAACTCTGAGTTCAAGCTCCATTTAGACTACAACTGCACTGTTGAGGGCAAAGTTCTGAGAGACCCCATACCACTAGCAGGGTCCTTGACTCAATGGGCACTTTGCCCTGCACCCACAATTTTCCAATCGGCTGCCCACTGTGTGATATCCCCACTATGCTGTGGGATCTCGGAAATGTGCGCTTAAATGAGATGAAATCTACAAGACCTTGCTAATCGCAGTGCACCATGCATGCCTGTACTGTTTTCCCCTCCTGACTTGTTCTGCAGAAAATGGCAGAAAATCTGAAAAAACTGATCACCAGCTCCAAGATACATATCAAAGCAAAATACTGCAGATGCTGGAATCTGGAATCTGTATCCAAGATACATACTCGCTGGTTACTGGGATAGATTGTTTGGAAGAAATCAGGGCTGGAGTCATGAGATAGGAGTGTAAGAGCTTACACTTTCAGACAGAGAAAATGCAAATCAGTTATGCTTCTGAGATTGGGCATGTTGCAAATGTTCAGTGCATAATGATGATATTTGTACACGCATTTTTTTGCACTGTAAGTAAACTGACAAAAGTAGCAAGGATTACTGTACCTGAATGGAATAAACTGCACAAAAGGAATCATCACATCTTTCATATTTTGTGTTGTCATCTGGAACCACTATATAATAAGACATATGATAGAATAACAAAAAAAACAGTTTGATCTCTGAGAATGAGTAGATTACAAGGAAGGATTTAAAAAAATGTTTTGCTGTGAAAACTTGGAAAATTGCATAATACTCTGAGATAAATTTAAATATAAAACCTTACATCATTTGGGAACTTTAAGCCTGAACTTGGTCAAAGCTAAGGCCCGTCCAAGTGCCACCCAAAGGACCGCCGAAAGACCTGACGGTACTTTGGCAGGGAGATTCCTCAAAAAGATCTGCAAAGACCGCCCAGCGTCAAAAAAACGACTTGCGCCCTGAATGTGGGCGGCAGCGGTCAGGAGCTCCCAATCTCGGCGGCAAAATACGAACCTCGTCAAAGTGCGGCCGAGGATTGAGTTGGGCCCAGGGAGGGGGGAAACACATAAAAATAAAAATGTACAGAAAAAAAACCCACTGGAAAACCTTCAGGGGACTCCATCCACCTGAATTGCTGTAAAAAAATAATAAAAGAAGTTTACAAACCTTTTTTTGCAGATCTTCATACTTACCGTTGGGGTTAGACCTGCCTCCAAGCAACGGTCCTTCCCCCTGCTGCCGCCGACTCCCGCCCGGAGCAAACTGGCAGCTTGGCGGGTGGGATGACACTTACATGCATTGCGGGTGGCTCCCAATGGTCGTCCCCTCCCGCCGGCGGGTGGCCTCCACGAAACTGGCACCGAGGGGAGACCGCTCAGAAAACTCGGCAACAGTCAACGGCAGCGGACGGTGAGTGCACCAAGTTCGGGGCCTTTATTGGTAGCAATGTTGGTGAAAATAATTTTCAGGTCTTCTGCTTAATATGAGACAAGGTAAAGTCTGCAATAGATACACAGTATTTTAAATTAGGCAGTTAAGCTGTTCACTTGCAGCAGAAATGCACAACACCAACATTTGAGGACAATTCTAGTGAGAATTAATTTGTGTCATTTTTTTGATTGTATAGGTTAGAAAAATGTAACAACCTCTTACACAATACATTAATCATGAGCCTAGATTTTCTGATCAGTGACAACTGAATTTTGGGCACAAAGTGAATATTACCCACTGTAAAACATAGTGGGTAACTCATCGTGCCAGATCTTCAGCCATTTTGGGTACTACATACATTCCCACTGGGGAAGTTGATGAGTGCAGGAAGCTCTGGCATGAAGTAGGTAAGTGCTTAATTTGAATATACATCATTTAGATGTTTGTTTATGCTTAATTTGGAGTCTGCATAAAGTGAACATCCAAGGTTGCTAGGGACTAGCTATTGGCCTCCTCCTGAGGTCCCCACCATCACAGAAGCCAGTCTTCGGCCAATTCAATTCACTCCACGTGATATCAAGAATGGCTGAGCGCACTGGATACGGTAAAGGCTATGGGCCCGACAACATCCTGGCTATTGTGCTGAAGACATGTGTTCCAGAACTAGCCGCACCTCTAGCCAAGATGTTCCAGTACAGCTACAACACTGGCATCTACCTGACAATGTGGAAAATTGCCCAGGTATGTCCTGTCCACAAAAAGCAGAACAAATCCAATCCGGCCAATTACTGCTCCATCAGTCTAATCTCAATCTTCAGCAAAGTGATGGAAGGTGATGTCGACAATGCTATCAAGTGGCACTTACACACCAATAACCTGCTCACTGATGCTTAATTTGGGTTCTGCAAGTACCAATCAGCTCCAGACATCATTACAGTCTTGGTCCAAAGAGCTGAATTCCAAAGGTGAGGTGAGAGTGACTGCCCTTGACATCAAGACAGCATTTGACCGAGTGTGACATCAGGGAGCCCTAGTAAAACTGAAGTGAATGGGAATCAGGGGGGAAAACTCTCCACTGGCTAGAGTCATACCTAGCACAAAGGAAGATACAGCACAAATATAAATATAAAATATAAACATCATAAGCGTCGCCGCGCTGACCATTCACCTTCCGCCCTGCTCCTGACCAACTTCTGCCCCTCAGCTGTCCCAAATACCGTTCTGAAAGAAATATTATTTTAAGGGGCTAGATTTTACACTTTTGTGCTTATCGCATAAACATGGGCGTTATTTCCGACGTGGGCACGAAAAAAGGGTTTTCAGATCGGTGGCTTCTCGCCCATTCTCAAAGCACCTAGTCTACATTTTTGAAAATGGGCGTTACCGGGAGCGATATGAAATGGGCGGTAGCATTCAATTTTTTTGACTTCCTGCCGTAAAATGTCGCCGTCCTTAGCAATGGCATGGCAACGCTCAATTCCCGCGATTCAGGAGGTCAAGGGTCATCATGATATGTGCAGAAGAGCAGACAGAGATAGAGGGAGCTCAGAGGGACTGAAGGCATGTCTGGGCGTGGTGTAGCTGCTTTGGGAGGAAGGAGGGAGACTTTGGTGCTGCACAGCAAATAGGGAAACAAAAATTAGCTGTTACTAGCCACATATTTGCCCGAATTTGGTCTATAATGGAGAGAAAGGAGGAGGCACCACAGCATGCTTTGGAGACTGACGCTGGAGAGAGCAGTGAGGTGGGAGAGAAGCACATTGGATGACCAAAAGAGCCAGGAGGTTCTTGGACGAGGCAAATGCCTCCGCCTGCAGGAGGTCGAGTTAAGCTGGGAGGGCATGGGAAGCCCAACTGAAAGGCCTACCAGAGGATATGGACCGAAATATCATAGGTGCTCTCGTCGGTGACCAACGAGGTTTGTAAGGGCAATGAATGCCTCAAACGATGGAACGGCCTTGTGGTATCCGCAAGAGTAAGTATTACATTTATTTACATGTACTTATGTATTTATATAATTTGATTTGTAAGAGTCATGAGTGACTATCAGCAGATGTGAGGTCTTTCACTTTTACCGTGAATGTTTTACTCAAAGCCTGCAGTCACGGTGCACGTCTTTAGGTAAAGAATGATAATTTTCATAATAATCATGATTACATCTGTCGGTTATGTGTTGTATCAGTCTCTGTGACAGTACCGAGCAATGATATCTCGCAATAATCTCATGCCGTGTCATCCTGTCACCTTTTACAGAAGAAGCTATCGACGATGAGGTCCATGCAGAGGCAAACGGGTGGGGAGCAACCAGTCCCCAGCAACAGAGATGAAGGAGCGGCTGCTCGAACTCATGGGGAAGCACACCCAAACAGCCACGGACGCATCTGCAGACCCTGAAGTGATGCGACATGAGTAAAGCTTACACCATTGTGTGATGTAAATCAATAGATGCCACACCCACTCATATCCGAACAATCATATATGATAGATGATTTCTAAAATTATCCTAGAAATAATGCTGGCCTAATGAAAATCATTGCAATGCAAATGTGTTGATGGTCATGAAATGTGATGTCTGCGATGATTTTGATAGCGGTGGTGCTTTTGTCGTGCATATGCTGTGTGTAGCGCTGGACTCACCTTGTGACCGTAGCACCCCCTTCTCCTCTAATAACCTCATTTTTGTGTTTTGCAGCTCAGCCAGCAGCACAGCCCCAGGTAAGACCACAGAGGCCAGAAGGTGGGGCGTGGGGCCCGACTCTACGGACGATCCTACATCTGGTGCTGAGGAGCTCCGATTCTTGCCCGTCAATCCGCTGGGTCTGTTCTCCACGGATGAGAGCGCAGACTTCAAAGAACCTGCATCGCCACGTTCCAGAAGACATTCCACCCCAAGGCCATCTAGTAGTCCTCCGGTCATTCCCGGCTCCACTCTGGAGGTACTGGCCCCAGCACCTCGCAACAGGGCACCCCATTTGTCCCCAGGATGGCGCCGACCCCGCGGAGGTCTCGTGGATGCGGCAAGCCTGTTCCACGAGCACCACATGAGAGCGGAGAGATGGTACAGTTGTCCAGGAGGACTGTAAACATTGGTGACCAGCTCATCGAAGCATTGGGGAGGCATACCCTGACAGCTGGCCACCATGACCGAGTACATTCCGCGCATGGCGGAGACCCTGGATGCGATAGGCAGTTCGAGAGGTGGAGCAGCAATGTGGAGAGGCCTATAAAGGCCCAGCGGGAGTCCGGGGATCGGCGGCAGTTCGAGAGGTAGAGCAGCAGTGTGGAGAGGCCTATAAAGGCCCAGCAGGAGTCCAAGGATCGGCGGCAGTTCGAGAGGCGGAACAGCAGCGTTGGTGAGGCCTATGAAGGCCCAGCGGGAGTCCGGGAATCGGCGGCAGTTTGAGAGACCAACTGCAGCAGGGAGGCAAAAAAGAAGTAGAAAGTAATCACAAGGTGACGTCACAGGCAAGGAGGTAAGTGATTGGCTGGTGATTGGCAAGTAGCTTTTCTTTTTCTTTTCTATATCAGTAAGCAACCTTCAGCATTGTTGTTGCCAATTTAAGTTTATCTAAGGGATAAGTTATGGCAGGACAGCTCGGACACGTGATATGCTCCTCCTGTACTATGTGGGAATTCAGGGATGCTTCCAGTGTCCCTGATGACTACATGTGCGGGAAGTGCATCCGCCTGCAGCTCCTGACGGACCGCATTGCGGCACTGGAGCTGCGGGTGGATGAACTCTGGAACATCCACGACGCTGAGAATGACGTGAATAGCACGTTTGGTGAGTTGGTCTTACCACAGGTAAAGGGTACACAGCCAGATAGGGAATAGATGACCAACAGGAAGATCAGTACAAGGAAGGTAATGCAAGGGTCCCCTGTGGTCATCCCCTTGAGAAACAGATACACTGCTTTGGGTACTGTTGAGGGGGATGATTCATCAGGGGAGGGCAGCAGCAGCCAAGTTCATGGCACCGTGGGTGACTCTGCTGCATAGGAGAGCAGGAAAAAGAGTGGAAGAGCTATAGTGATAGGGGATTCAATTGTAAGGGGAATAGATAGACGTTTCTGCGGCTACAACTGAGACTCCAGGATGGTATGTTGCCTCCCTGGTGCAAGGGTCAAGTATGTCTTGGAGTGGGTGCAGGACATTCTGAAAAGGGAGGGTGAACAGCCAGTTGTCGTGGTGCATATAGGTACCAACGATATAGGTAAAAAACAGGATGAGGTCCTACGAGACGAATTTAGGGAGCTAGGAGCTAAATTAAAAAGTAGGACCTCAAAAGTAGTAATCTCAGGATTGCTACCAGTGCCATGTGCTAGTCAGAGTAGGAATCGCAGGATAGCTCAGATGAAGACGTGGCTTGAGGAGTGGTGCACAAGGGAGGGATTCAAATTTCTGGGACATTGGAACCGGTTCTGAGGGAGGTGGGACCAGTACAAACCGGACGATCTGCACCTGGGCAGGACCGGAACCAATGTCCTAGACGGAGTGTTTGCTAGGGCTGTTGGGGAGGATTTAAACTAATATGGCAGGGAGATGGGAACCTATGAAGGAAGACAGAGGGAAGTAGAATAGAGGCCAAAGCAAAAGATAGAAAGAAGACAAGTAGGGCAGAGAAACCTAAGGCAAAAAGCAAAAAGGGCCACATTACACCAAAATTCTAAAGGGGCAAAGTGTGTTAGAATGACAAGCCTGAAGGCTCTGTGCTTCAATGCGAAGAGTATTCGGAATAAGGTGGATACATTAACTGCACAGATAGCCGTTAAAGGGTATGATGTAATTGGCATCACGGAGACATGGCTCCAGGGTGACCAAGGCTGGGAACTCAACATCCAGGGGTATTTAACATTTAGGAAGGATAGACAGAAAGGAAAAGGAGGTGGGTGGCATTGCTGGTTAAAAAGGAAATTAATGCAATAGTAAGAAAGAACATTAGCTTGGATAATGTGGAATCTTTACGGGTGGAGCTACGGAATACCAAGGGGCAGAAAACGCTAGTGGGAGTTGTGTACAGACCACCAAACAGTAGTAGTGAGGTTGGGGACAGCATCAAACAAGAAATTAGGGATGCATGCAATAAAGGTACAGCTGTTATCATGGGTGACTTTAATCTACATGTTGATTGGGCTAACCAAACTGGTAGCAATGCAGTGGAGGAGGATTTCCTGGAGTGTATTAGGGATGGTTTTCTTGACCAATATGTCGAGGAACCAACTAGGGAGCGGGTCATCCTAGACTGGATGTTGTGTAATGAGAAAGGACTAATTAGCAATTTTGTTGTATGAGGCCCCTTGGGGAAGAGTGACCATAACATGGTAGAATTCTTTATTAGGATGGAGAGTGACACAGTTAATTCAGAAACTGGGGTCCTGAACTTAAGGAAAGGTAACTTCGATGGTTTGAGGCATGAGTTGGCTAGAATAGACCGGAAAATGATACTTTAAGGGTTGACGGTGGATAGGCAATGGCAAACATTTAAAGATCACATGGATGAACTTCAGCAATTGTACATCCCTGTCTGGAGTAAAAATAAAAAGGGGAAGTTGGCTCAACCGTGGCGAACAAGAAAAATTAAGGATAGTGTTAAATCCAAGGAAGAGGCATATAAATTGGCTAGAAAAAGCAACAAACCTGAGGACTGGGAGAAATTTAGAATTCAGCAGAGGAGGACAAATGGTTTAATTAAGAGGGGGAAAATAGAATATGAGAAGAAGCTTGCCTGGAACATAAAAACTGACTGCAAAAACTTCGATAGCTATGTGAAGTGAAAAAGATTAGTGAAGACAAACGTAGGTCCCTTGCAATCGGATTCGGGTGACTTTATAATGGGGAACAAAGAAATGGCAGACCAATTGAACAAATACTTTGGTTCTCTCTTCACGAAGGAAGACACAAATAACCTTCCGGAGGTACTAGGGGACCGAGGGTCGAGTGAGAAGGAGGAACTGAAGGATATCCTTATTAGGCGGGAAATTGCGTTAGGGAAATTGATGGGATTGAAGGCCGATAAATCCCCGGGGCCTGATAGTCTGCATCCCAGAGTACTTAAGGAAGTGGCCCGAGAAATAGTGGATGCATTGGTGATTATTTTCCAACAGTCTATCAACTCTGGATCAGTTCCTATGGACTGGAGGGTAGCTAATGTAACATTTTAAAAAGGGAGGGAGAGAGAAAGCGGGTAATTATAGACCGGTTCGCCTGACATCAGTAGTGGGGAAAATGTTGGAATCAATTATTAAGGATGACATATCAGCGCATTTGGAAAGCAGTGACAGGATCGGTCCAAGTCAGCATGGATACTTACTATTAGGGGGATCAAGGAGTATGGTGAGAAAGCAGGAATGGGGTACTGAAGTTGCATGTTCAGCCATGAACTCATTGAATGGCGGTGCAGGCTAGAAGGGCCGAATGGCCTACTCCTGCACCTATTTTCTATGTTTCTATGTTTCTATGATTTATGAAGTGGAAGGCATGCTTGACAAATCTTCTAGAATTTTTTGAGGATGTAACCAGTAGAGTGGATGTGGTGTATTTGGACTTTCAAAAGGCTTTTGACAAGGTCACATGCAAGAGATTGCTGTGCAAAATCAAAGCACATGGTATTGGGGGTAATATACTGACGTGGATAGAGAACTGGTTGGCAGACAGGAAGCAGAGAGTCGGGATGGACGAGTCCTTTTCAGAATGGCAAGCAGTGACTAGTGGAGTACCGCAGGGCTCAGTGCTGGGAACCCAGCTCTTTCGAATATACGTCAATGATTTAAATGAAGAAATTGAGTGTAATATCTCCAAGTTTGCAGGTGACATCAAACTGGGTGGCGGTGTGAGCTGTGAGGGGGATGCTAAGAGGCTGCAGCGTGACTTGGACACGTTAGGTGAGTGGACAAATGCATGGCAGATACAGTATAATGTGGATAAATGTGAGGTTATCCACCTTGGGGGCAAAAACACAAAGACAGAATATTATCTGAATGGCGGCAGATTAAGAAAAGGGGAGGTGCAACGAGACCTGTGTGTCATGGTTCATCAGTCATTGAAAGTTGGCATACAGGTACAGCAGGCGGTGTATAAGGCAAATAGTATGTTGGCCTTCATAGCTAGGGGATTTGAGTATAGAAGCAGGGAGGTCTTACTGCAGTTGTACAGGGCCTTGGTGTGGCCTCACCTGGAATATTGTGTTCAGTTTTGGTCTCCTAATCTGAGGAAGGACGTTCTTGCTTTTGAGTGAGTGCCGCGAAGGATCACCAGACTGATTCCCAGGATGGCAGGACTGACATATGAGGAGAGATTGGATCGACTGAACCTTTATACATTGGAGTTTAGAAGGATGAGAGGGGATCTCATAGAAACATATAAGATTCTGACGGGACGGGACAGGTTAGATGCGAGCAGAATGTTCCCGATGTTGGGGAAGTCCAGAGCCAGGGGACACATTCTTAGGCTAAGGAGTAGGCCATTTAGTACTGAGATGAGGAGAAACTTCTTCACTCAGAGAGTTGTTAACCTGTGGAATTCCCTGCCACAGAGATTCGTTGATGCCAGTTTATTGGATATATTCAAGATGGAGTTAGATATGGCCCTTACGGCTAAGGGGATCAAGGGGTATGGAGAGATAGCAGGAAAGGGATACTGAGAGAATGATCAGCCATGATCTTATTGAATGGTGGTGCAGGCTCGAAGGGCCGAATGGACTACTCCTGCACCTATTTTCTATGTTTCTATGATAGCCTGGTATACTGCTGCCACAGGTCTCCCAAATAGTCCCCGAGCACGGCATTCCACCCCGAGGTTCTGCACCACCATTGCGAATGCCAGATGAGACAAGACCAAGATCCTGCTTCTGCATCAGAGAATGTTGCCCCCTCAGCACTTCCCGCTCCCCTACCCGTGCAACCACCGCATCTGCCTTCATCTGCTCCCAATGAGGCACCGCCTGAGGAGCTCCTCGGCCAGGCACCGTGGAATGAGGAGGGGAAGGGGTAGAGGTGGGGAGAAGAAGGGGAGCGGGAAGGAAAGTGAGGTGCATGTCCGCAGGTGATGGCTGTGTTATATCTCCATCGTGGTGTATGAAATTTGTTGTAATGTATAGGTGCTGGGCCCATGCTCCTGCTTTGCCTTTGTATTCTGTGTTGCTGGACATGTTGAACATTTGATTGATGTCAATGGTGGAAAAAGTGGGGTGTGGGCAGGGGTTGCGTGTTATTGCCTGTGATATTTCTGATTTCAGATCAATGTTGGTATAAATTTTTTTTTATTGATCATAACCTTGTGCATTGTGAAGAGATCGCAAAGTTTCTGTTTAAAGGATGAACTCAGTCGAGAATATTTTGTAGATTTTACGGTGTCACCCTGCGCAGATATGTGAAAAAGCTGGTTTTGAAACTTTTAAAACTCCAGAGACCACATGGCAGTTAGCTGTGACAAAAGAACTGTCAGTCTTCCATTGACAAAAGAGCTGTCGACCAGGAAGGGGGGGACCATTGACAAAGCCACACTAATATGCAAAAGCACTTCTCACCTCCATCTCAGAAGAAAAACAGAACAATGAACCCACTAGCCTGGCCAGCCAAGGAGGAGCCGAGTGTTTCCCAACACAAAGACTCAGAGAGATGCCCAGATTAAGGGCCATCAGCCAAATCCATGTGGGTTGGATGGCCCATCACTGACTAAGTACCCATGCTGAGAAACAAAGTGATTTTAAAGATTGTCGGGAAAGATAGGGGTAGCACGACTCCCATAAAGACAGGGTCTTTTCCACTTTATTTTTAGCTTGGAACTTGGAGTGAAGCTGGGAGGTTGCAGCTTGCAGCTTGTGTCTAGAGAGAGCCCTCTCTCCCTCTCGCTCTCGCTACACCAAGACCGATGTACCAGAGGAAGGGGCCGCAGTACCGCAGAAGAAGCCACCGAGACTGAAGACCAGTCAGTAACTTCCCACAGCTGAGCTGAGAAAGGAAACCAGCTGCGTGTGGTGTTGAGCATGGTCGCGAGTGTCCCAAGCCAGTAACCAGATATCCCAGGCGAGCTGGGTAAGGGCTCAGGGTTTTCTCAGAAGTGAAGCTTTTCAGGGCTATTCTGGGGAGGGTAATTAGTTAGTAGGGGTGGAGTTAGAATCCACCAGGGAATGACTGCATGTTACAAGGTCTCATTTCTGTACTGTATGTATGCTGTTTATAACCTGGATTTTATTCTCCACAGAGACAGTGATTTTGTTTAGTAGTGCATGTTTTAGCCAGTGTATGTTAGACCAAATAAATATAGGTACGATTTTTCACCGAAGCATTTCTGTCCGTGACTCATTTCATTTACACTCTGAATAATAATTCTCGGGCCTAGAACTTTCGTAAGGCGGGGGCGATTCGAACCGTCCGTCTAGCCATTGGGCTAGGATCAAAATCGCTTACATCTTTGGTGACCGCGACAGGATCGCACGGCAGCGTTCAATCGTCTCAAGGGAGACCTGCAGACGGCACCCGCAGTAGGGGCTATTAGTGGTGGGGAGGATTTCTTTTTAGAAGTAGCAGCCAGCGGGGACAGTTTGAGCGCGGTGCTGCTCCAGGAGCGGCACGGCAAGCTGAGACCTGTGGCTTACTCCTCAAGAATCCTCACAGATATAGAACGGGGATACTCCAATTGCGAGAGGCATCGACTTGCCACGCATTGGGCCGTGAAGTGCTCCCAGCTCTTCACGGGATCATTCCAGATCATACTACGAACCCACCATACCCCCACTCGGATGTTATTAGATGGGAGGATAAAGGACGGCACAGTGAGCAGTGCTTGCATTGCTCACTGGATTTATTGCTCTCACAGATGAATCTGAGAGTGCAAGGCCTGTGTGAGCCCAAGCTGGCAGCTACGGTACAGGAATTACCAACTCCCACGACCGTGACGGTGGGGTAAGATCCTTCCTGGGACTCACAGGGTACTGCCGGCATTTCATAGAGGACTATGCCGCTACGGCAGCCCCTCTACTCCGGCTCCTCCACAAGGGAGTGGGCTGGGAGTGGGATGAGGACTGCATGGCAGCTTTTAGTCATCTGAAGAGAGATCTGCCGACATGCTCCGGCTTTAGGAGTGATTGATGGGGGAGACGAGTTCTTTTTGGAGGTAGCTGCCACAGGGGACAGTTTGAGCGCAGTGCTGCTCCAGGAGTGGCGTGGCAAACTGAGGCCTGTGGTATACTCAGCAAGAGTCCTCAGTGATGTAGAGAGGGGGTACTCCAATTGTGAGAGGCACCTGCTCGCCACACATTGGGCCGTGAAGGGATGATAAATCTTCACGGGGGTGTCTCCGATAATTCTCCGAACCCATCATACAGCCACTCAGATGCTTCTGGATGAGAGGATAAAGGACGGCACGGTGAGCAGTGCACGCATTGCTCGCTGGACTTTATTGCTCTCTCAGATGAATTTGAGCCTGAAAGGCCTCTGTGAGCCCAAGCTCACTCCAAATTTGATCTACCCAGGGGTGGCTCACACATGTTCTGTTGAAGGAGTATGGGACGTAGACATTGGGTTTCGGGCTGGGATCCATCCCACGGACCGTGAGATCTATGTAGCTGGGTCCAGTACAGTGGTGGCAGGGGAGTGACTCACTGGATGTGGGATTTTTGACTGAAAGGCAGGCATTGCCAAAGCCATTAAACTCCCGAGCACCATGAGCACCCAGCACGCTGAACTATCGGCGATGGTGTATGTGGTTACCCACCCGGAAAACTTCCTTACATCCTACACGATTTGCTCGGACAGCATGTTCACTTGCAATTCATGTATAGAATATTTAGCCATTTGATCTCATCACAGGGTTCACATCTGCAGACGGGAAACCCCTAGCAACCAAGCCATTGTTGCAACAGATCATAACATCGATAGGAACCCAGGGGGATTTCTATATCCACAAAGTCAAGACCCATTTTAAGACAGAACCCCGTGCGAACGATGTACTGGCCAAAGAAGGTGCTCGAACGGGCACATTTAGGGATCCTTATGGGTCGAGTCCGCTAGCCGTGATCAGGGACAGAGGTGGGACACGAGTGAGTGCAGGGGTAGCATTGGCCCCGGACCTAAAAATGGTCCAGACACAGGATCCCGTACTAAAGACTGTTCTGGAGACGCTGGCTAAGGGAGATAAGGTAGAGGGTCTACAAGGAGTGGCAGGCATTACGGTAAAGGAAGGGATGGTTTTCAGAAGGGAACAGTGAGTAGTTCTGCAGCAGCACTGGAGAGAATTCCTTCAGTTGGCCCACAAGGGTCCAGGAGCAGGGCACCCCGGGCCGGAGACCACCTGGCAATGGGTGGAACAGGCAGGGTGGTGGCCGCAACTGAGGGAGGACGTCCACGACTTCTGCGCGGATTGCTTGATGTGTGCTGCAAACAACCCTGACCCCCAGAAAAGGAAGGTATCCATGGGCCACACTAGGAGAGTGGAGGGACCATGGCAGTCCATACAGGTCGATTATATCGGACCATTGTCCACCGCGCTGGGGGGGTTACAAGTACTGCCTGGTCCTGGTAGATGTATTCTCTAAATGGATAGAAGCCTTTCCTTGTCAAACAGCCACAGCTTTGGGGACTGCAAGAATTCTAGTGAGAGAAGTGTTCTCTAGGTGGGGGCTGCCATAGTATGTGGAGTCCGAACAGGGGAGTCACTTCACAGGGGCAGTCATGCAGGCGACTCTGAAGATACTAGGTGTAAAGGGTAAATGGCACATCGCCCACAACCCGCAATCATCAGGGATTGTGGAGCGAATGTATACTACTATCAAGGAGAGGTTACGAAAGGAAACAGGAGACTCACCTAGAAAATGGGAGGCAGTCTTGCCGTTAGTTCTGATGGGGGTCCGAGCCAGCCCGTCTAGAAGCACAGGGTATTCCCGCATGAGCTCGTGACTGGCAGGGTCACGAGAACGCCCAGCCATGTACTGGCACCGATTCTCACGGAAGGTCAGTTGAGAGAGGTGAACCGGGAAAGGTTTGTTGAGAATCTGTTTGAGATTCTCAAACAGATCCATTGGCAGGCTGCCAGTAACATGGGGAAGCAACATCGTAGAAATCGTTTATTGTTTGAGCCCCAGAAGCACCACGAGTGGAAGGTCGGAGATCAAGTAATGGTCAGAAACTTCGCCAGGCTATACATGGGACCGTACAGTATCGTGGATAAGGCAAGACCAATGGTATATGCGGTCAAAATGCCCGGACGCACTAAGTGCTTCCATATCAATCAGTGCAAGCTTTTCAACCCTGGGAAAGAGCTGACAAGAGGAGGAAACAGCAGGGAGTGATGAGCTACGCTACAGGTGTGGGTCTCCAGCCCATAATCTGGGACTGTGAGGAGCCCACAGAGGGACCAGCCGTTCCGCCTGTGGGGTCAGGAGTGAGGAGGAGTGCCAGGATCCCGCGGCCAAGGGCGACATAGACATCTCCTTACACACCGGTGAACGAAGGAAGCCGAGGTCGTAAGAGGCCCAGGGTCGAGGAAACCTAGTGTGGCCACCCGGAGTCGGGTGGCACTGTACATAACTTCTTTCTCTCCTATCTGTTGCCTTAGCTTGTCTGTATAGTTTGTGATTTTACATATTCTGGTTACCAAAGGTAATCGTGTGTAGCTGCGTCTGGAAAGGTGGTTCATCACCCCAAGGACAACGTTGCATTCTGTGTGTTTTTCAGGGAACGTCTAAGAATAAGATGAAATCAGCCATAGTAATCCTGATCATCATGATTAAAGCCAGCACGAGTCGCAGGGGCGACACCGAGGAATCGGTTATCTTCGGCTGCACCGGCGGAGACGGACCGACCGTGACCACTGGAGGTGGCTCGAAGGATGGGGCAAGCGTCTATCTCCACAAGGGAAGATGGCCTGGATGGCTGGGGTCGAATTCCACCCAGTATTCCAGCCATGACAAATTCATCTATGGTGAAGTGTCCATCCCATGTCCGAGAATAGGGGTTACCATCTCCCGGGTTCGGGTAATGGAGGGTAAACGGATGTGCCTTAGCTGTAGGGGACACATTCCACTGGTGGTGGTGGCTCAGGAAACTGAGCGCAACACAGGGGGCCAGACAGCTGACTGGGAAAGACTAGATAACGACACGTATTGGATAATCACAGGTTCTCACGGAGGAGTGAATGTGTGTTGGTATAAATGGTGGGACTCCGAGGAGGGGATTTATGTGTGTATGTGGGGGTCGGAAAAGATCTGCCCAACTGGTGTGTTGATCGCGTTTAGCAGGCGATGGCAGGACGCCAGGGGTGGGATTGGTTGGGATCGGAATGTGGACTCCTGTGTGATCCCAAATCCCCCGAACACCATCAACGCTACTGAGCTCATTTCATACATCAGAAAGCCCCCGCCCAGAGCCCCGACGGTACAGATGGCAGTAGATAGGTGTACCACCACCACCGGGGTCTGGGGAATGGGTTGGTGTTAATCCCTACTGACAAAGTTTTGTTTCAGAATGTGCACTACTCCGTGGCATCAGTGATCCTGAACCTGACTAAAGTCGACCTGCCTGTGGGGTGCCCAGAGAACACGGAGAAGCTTTATGAAACTCTGTTAAAAGTGATGTTTCAGGAATTTTATGAACTGGGCTATGGAAATGTAGATAAAGAACAGCTTTATGAACTGAATGTTGGGAATAGTGTGGGATCCGGGAGGCAGAGAAGTGGGACTTGGAATGATGTAGCCACAGAGATCAGTACAGGAATGGGTGTTGTTAATAGCATGGTTGATGAACAACTCCAGATGCAGATCACTGGGTTAAAGAACCAACTGCGTAAGATTGTAGGGGAAGAGAACACAGTGGTGGGTTCAGAGCTTCATGAGGACCAGGCAATGACCGTTCATTTAAAGGAGGTCATTGCGGAGCTGGAGAGGCATACTAAAATTGTTAATGATTTAATACGGGACAGGAATGCCTCGGAGCAGGCTGCACGGAATGAGGTGTGCATGCTGTATGGAGCATGGTTGCTGGGCAAGGGCTGCAGCAACCTGGAGGTCCTGAGGCAAGGTCGCATCCATTCATGGTTAAGCAACAAGCATCTCGCCATGCTGCACTGGTATACCAATTCATTGAGCCCGTGCCAGCTTCGTTTAGCCTCTGAAGCCTACCCTGTCCCTGTAGATTGCGGGCAGTCCAACCATACAGTGATGGGAATTGTAGTAAGGATGCCGGTAATGGGCGGGTCACCTCAGCCAGCATCGGTATACTGAGTTGAGAATATCGGGGTCATTCATGGGGGAGTGCATGTTCATTTTAAAGCAGTCCCACCGTATGTCATAAAGTGGGAGCATGCTATGACAGGCACTGACCTCTCTGGATGCCTGAGCCGGGGTGCACACGTAATACTGCGTCCCGAGCACTTGACTGCTTTTGCCCGATACAGAATGTGGGTTCGCTTCTGCAGACGCGGAACGTTTGCACCATGGAAGTGATGGCACCAGATCATGTACCTCCACAGGTAGCATAGGTGGGGAGTGGGACATACTGTGTCACCACAAATGCGCTCCGCTACCTGTTCAGCGAGGACATGTGGTGTCCGGTGAGCGACAGCAGCTTTTGTTTCAAACCCAAGGCTGAGGTTCAAGTGGCACAAGAGCGAATTACTCCCATCCCCGAATCCTCGACCATTCACCTCACTGTGAACAACACCTTCTCGCATCTCCAGGACTATGTGGAGCATTTCAGGTACCCAATTCCTTTTCTGCCAGAACACCTCACTGAGTTAATAACGGCCGTCGAGCTCTCCCAGAAACATTTTTACACTTTAGAGCAAAAGACAGTAGAACTGGGGGAGGAGATCAAGGGGATTGTCTTGCTACCGTGGTGGGACATCAATCTGAGTATAGAGGGATAGAGATTCCTCCCTGGATCTGTGTCTGTTCCCATGCATTAGTTATCATACAATTGTTGGTTGTAGGCTACTTGTTTTATACCAGCTGCCGGCAACGGAACCAGAATCTCCGAGCGCAGTGGCAAGGGGTGTTAGATCGACCCGGAGAGGCGTAATTGATTTATGTTGATGATGGTTTCTCTCTGCTAAAACTTGTAATATGCCAAAGTTTGGTAAGCAAGTGTATTGTATATTCTAGTTAGAGTTTCACATTCTGTATTGTGCAATGTGCGCTGTTGTTATTTTTGTAATGTGTTACCACCTGTCAATGTTGCATGGTGTGATATGCGTGATGTTTTTTGTAACGTCTTGTGGAGTGGAACCTGACCATGTGTTAAGAAGCCGTTTTCACTGATGTCTTGACTCTGTAGAAGAGAACTGTGACACGCAGTAAGGGGTACAGTCCTGGGGTAAAATCAGGGGAACAGCTTCATTTGTGGGAGACTTTGGCCTTTGCGCTCTCGTCAAGTGATGCTTTATGGAAAGAAAAAGCATCAAACAGGGGACTGAAGAGATCGCAAAGTTTCTGTTTAAAGGATGGACTCAGTCGAGAATATTTTGTCAATTTTAAGGGGTCACCCTGCGCAGATATGTGAAAAAGCTGGTATTGTTTAAACACCAGAGACCACATGGCAGTTAGCTGTGACAAAAGAACTGTCAGTCATCCATTAACAAAAGAGCTGTCGGCCACTGTAATATGCAAAAGCACTTATCACCTCCATCTCAGAAGGAAAAACAGAACAATGAACCTACTAGCCTGGCCAGCCAAGGAGGAGCCAGGTATTTCCCAACACAAAGACTCAGAGAGATGCCCAGATTAACGGCCATCAGCCCAATCCATATGGGTTGGATGGCTCATCACTGACTAAGTACCCGTGCTTAGAAACAATGTGATTTCAAAAATTGGCGGGAAAGATAGGGGTAGCACGACTCCCATAAAGACAGGGTCTTTTCCACTTTATTTTTAGCTTGGAGCGTGGAGTGAAGCTTGGAGCTTGCAGCTTGTGTCTAGAGAGAGCCCTCTCTCCCTCTCGCTCTCGCTCCACCAAGACCGATGTACCAGAGGAAGGGGCCGCAGTACCGCAGAAGAAGACACTGAGACTGAAGACCAGTCAGTAACTTCCCACAGCTGAGCTGAGAAAGGAAACCGGCTGCGTGTGGTGTTGAGCATGGTCGCGAGTGTCCCAAGCCAGTAACCAGATATCCCAGGCGAGCTGGGTAAGGGCTCAGGGTTTTCTCAGAAGTGAAGCTTTTCAGGGCTATTCTGGGGAGGGTTGGTAGGATTGGAGTTAGAATCCACCAGGGAATTACTGCATGTTACAAGGTCTCATTTCTGTACTGTAATTATGCTGTTTATAACCTGGATTTTATTCTCCACAGAGACAGTGATTTCATTTAGTAGTGCATGTTTTAGCCAGTGTATGTTCGACCAAATAAATATAGGTACGATTTTTCACCGAAGCATTCCTGTCCGTGACTCATTTCATTTACACTTTGAATAATAATTCCCAGGTCTAGAACTTTCGTAAGGCGGGGGCGATTCGAACCGTCCGTCTAGCAATTGGGCTAGGATCAAAACTGCTTACAATTGTCTCAGATAGCTGCACCGTTACACACTGGTGATTTCTTAACATGAAAGGGGTAAATACAACTTAACCTCAATCAACGTAAACATTTAACTGGCACCAAGGTGATGGGCACCATTGATGTCTGAGCTGCACACACATAGCAATGTGTCAGTGTTGTCACTCACATCAATGCTCTTTCAGGCAAATTGTTCAGATATCAGCTCCTCAGTTAACAGTCTTGCAGCTATGTAGCCACCACGGGCCCTTTCCTGCGGTCTGTAGGGGGTCGTGGGCATGGTTGCATAGCCAGCCTGATTGTCCGGCCCTAGGTCAGTGTTCAGCCCCTCGTCTGTCCTCTTCCTCGCTCTCCTGAGGTACAGCATCAGTGCCTTCTGGCAATTCTTGGCCCCTCCTGATAGCCAGGTTGTGCAGCATCGAGCACCCAACCACAAATTTACCTGCTTGCTCAGGGTTGTATTGTAACGCAACTCCTGAGTGGTCAAGACATCTGAAGCGCTGCTTAAGCACAATTATTGTTTGCTGGCCCCATTGCATTGAAAGTATAATAGCGATTGATCAGAAGCAATGATTTCCTCACTAAAATACACCTAGAGTAAACCCCCAATAGTCCACAGTCTGAAAATATGTCTGTTGAGATGTTCACTTCACCTGAAGAGAACTCCAGAGTCAATGCAAACTCCCCCGAAGTTGAAGCAACCTTTTGAATGAAGCAACCTGTGATTTAAAAAATGGTGTTCACTTTTTCTGGGCGTTTTTTGGGCGAGCGATATTGTGGGCGATATGTGTGCGAGGTGGTGAAAGTGATGGTGGGCGATCTCCCGGGCGTTAGTTTCGCCAAATGTGCTCTTTATGACAAAAAAAAGAGGGCAGGCGGTGTTATTGAATCTCGGCATTAATTCCGTGCAGAAAATAACGCTGGGCGATATTGTGGGCATTGATTTAGTCCATTCTGATAGTTCCGCACCAAAAAAGTGGGCGGGCGGTAATATTTTTTCCCGGCGTTAGGCACATGGGGAAAGTAACGCTCGGCGATAATTTTCCTAAAAATACCCGTCAGTTTCCATTTTGTGCTAAAATGGGCGATATATGGGCGCTATACGTAATTTCAGCGATAAAATGGGCGTTAAGTGGGCGTTAAGCATGAAAAAAAGTGGAGGTTCTCGCCCAACATAAGAACATAAGAACATAAGAAATAGGAACAGGAGTAGGCCATACGGCCCCTCGAGCCTGCTCCGCCATTTAATAAGATCATGGCTGATCTGATCACGGACTCAGTTCCACTTCCCTGTCCGCTCCCTTATTTTTTAAGAAACTGTCTATTTCTGTCTTCAATTTATTTAATGTCCCAGCTTCCACAGCTCTCTGAGGCAGCGAATTCCACAGATTCACAAACCTCTGAGAGAAGAACTTTCTCCTCATCTCAGTTCTAAATGGGCGGCCCCTTATTCTAAGATTATGCCCTCTAGTTCTAGTCTCCCCAAGCAGTGGAAACATCCTCTCTGCATCCACCTTGTCAAGCCCCCTCATAATCTTATACATTTTGATAAGATCACCTCTCATTCTTCTGAATTCCAATGAGTAGACGCCCAACCTACTCAACCTTTCCTCATAAGTCAACCCCCTCATCCCCAGGATCAACCGAGTGAACCTTCTCTGAACTGCCTCCACAGCAAGTATATCCTTTCATAGATATGGAAACCAAAACTGCACGCAGTATTCCAGGTGTGGCCTCATCAATGCCCTGTACAGCTGTAACAAGACTTCCCTGCTTTTATACTCCATCCCCTTTGCAATAAAGGCCAAGATTCCATTGGCTGTCCTGATCACTTGCTGTACCTGCATACTATCCTTTTGTGTTTCATGCACAAGTACACCCAGGTCCCGCTGTACTGCAGCATTTTGAAATTTTTCTCCATTTAAATAATAACTTGCTCTTTGATTTTTTTCTGCCAAAGTGCATGACCTCACATTTTCCAACATTATACTCCATCTGCCAATTCTTGCTCATTCACTTAGCCTGCCTATGTCATCCTGCAGTCCCTTTATGTTCTCCTCATACATTACATTTCCTCCCATCTTTGTATCATCAGCAAACTCGGCTACGTTATACTCAGTCCCTTCTTCCAAGTCGTTAATATAGATTGTAAATAGTTGGGGTCCCAGCACTGATCCCTGCGGCATGCCGCTCGTTAGTGATTGCCAACCAGCGAATGAACCATTTATCCCAACTCTCTATTTTCTGTTTGTCAGCCAATCTTCTATCCATGCTAATATATTACCCCCAACCCCATGAACTTTTATTTTGTGCAGTAACCTTTTGTGTGGCACCTTGTCGAATGCCTTCTGGAAGTCCAAATACACCACATCTACTGGTTCCCCTTTATCCACCCTGCGTGTTACATCCTCAAAGAATTCCAAAAAATTCAAACATGACTTCCCCTTCATAACTGACTTTACCTGACCAAATTTTGCTTTCCCAAATATTCTGTTACTGCTTCTTTAATAATGGACTCCAACATTTTCCCAACCACAGATGTTAGGCTAACTGGTCCATAGTTTCCTGCTTTTTTTCTGCCTCCTTTTTTGAATAGTGGTGTTACATTTGCAGTTTTCCAATCTGCTGGGACCTCCCCAGAATCCAGGGAATTTTGGTAAATTATAACCAATGCATCCACAATCCCTGCCGCTACTCCTCTTAAGACCCTGGGACGCAAGCCATCAGGTCCAGGTGATTTATCTGCCTTTAGTCCCATTATCTTACTGAGCACCGCCTCCTTAGTGATTGTGATTGTGTTAAGTTCCACCCCCCCATAGCCCCTTGACTATCTACTGTTGGAATATTGTTAGTGTCCTCTACCTTAAAAACTGATGCAAAATTCTTGTTTAGAGTTTCTGCCATCTCCATGTTCCTCATTACTAATTCCCCGGTCTCGTCCTCTAAGGGACCAACATTTATTTTAGCCACTCTTTTTCTTTTTATATACCTATAAAAACTCTTACTATCTGTTTTTATATTTTGTGCTAGTTTATTTTTATAGTCTATCTTCTCTTTCTTAATCATTTTTTTAGTCATTCTTCGCTGGCTTTGAAAAGCTTCCCAATCTTTTGTCCTCTCACTAGTTTTGATCACTTTGTATGCCCTTGTTTTTAATCGGATACTGTCGTTTATTTCTTTAGTTAGCCATGGATGGCTTTCTTTTCTCTTACACCCTTTCCTCCTTACTGGAAAATATTTTTCTTGAGAGTTGTGAAATATCTCTTTCAATGTACACCACTGTTCATCAACCGTCCCACACTTCAATCTGTTTTCCCAGTCCACTTTAGCCAACTCTGCCCTCATACCTTCATAGTCTCCTTTATTTAAGCTTAGTACGCTGGTTAGAGATTCAACTTTCTCACACTCCATCTGAATTTGAAACTCAATCATGCTATGATCACTCATTCCAAGGGGATCCTTTATTAAGAGATTGTTTATTAATACTGTCTTATTACACAGGACCAGATCTAAGATAGCCTGCTCCTTGGTTGGTTCTGTTACATACTGCTCAAGGAACCTGTCCCTTATGCACTCTATCAACTCTTCCTCAAGGCTACCCTGACCAATTTGATTTGTCCAATCAATATGGAGGTTAAAATCACCCATGATTATTGCTGTTCCTTTTCACAAGTCCCCACTATTTCCTGGTTTATGCTCCGACCAACAGAGTTGCTAGAAGCACATAAACATAGAAAAGAGGTGCAGGAGTAGGCCATTCGGCACTTCGAGCCTGCACCGCTATTCAATAAGATCATGGCTGATCATTCCCTCAGTACCCCGTTCCTGCTTTCTCTCCATACCCCTTGATCCCTTTAGCTGTAAGGGCCATATCTAACTTCCTCTTGAACATATCCAATGAACTGGCAT
Organism: Pristiophorus japonicus; assembly: GCF_044704955.1. Classification (NCBI taxonomy): domain Eukaryota; kingdom Metazoa; phylum Chordata; class Chondrichthyes; family Pristiophoridae; genus Pristiophorus; species Pristiophorus japonicus. Next base: position 369,516,682 of record NC_091977.1, on the reverse strand, counting down.
CAACGACTCTCTGCGGCAGGGAATTCCACAGGTTAACAACTCTCTGAGTGAAGAAGTTTCTCCTCATCTCAGTCCTAAATGGCCTACCTCTTATCCTAAGACTATGTCCCCTGGTTCTGGACTTCCCCAACATCGGGAACATTCTTCCTGCATCTAACCTGTCCAATCCCGTCAGAATCTTATATGTTTCTATGAGATCCCCTCTCATCCTTCTAAACTCCAGTGAATAAAGGCCCAGTTGATCCAGTCTCTCCTCATATGACAGTCCAGCCATCCCTGGAATTAGTCTGATGAACCTTCGCTGCACTCCCTCAATAGCAAGAACGTTCTTCCTCAGATTGGGAGACCAAAACTGAACACAATATTCCAGGTGAGGCCTCACCAAGGCCCTGTACAACTGCAGAAAGCCCTCCCTGCTCCTATACTCAAATCCCCTAGCTATGAAGGCCAACATAGCATTTGTCTTCTTCACCGCCTGTTGTACCTGCATGCCAACCTTCAATGACTGATAAACCATGACACCCAGGTTTCGTTGCACCTCCACTTTTCCTAATCTGTCGCCATTCAGATAATATTCTGCCTTCGTGTTTTTGCCCCCAAAATGGATAACCTCACATTTATCCACATTATACTGCAGCTGCCATGCATTTGCCCACTCACCTAACCTGTCCAAGTCACCCTGCAGCCTCTTAGCGATTGTGCATCAAGCTATTATTTGTTTTTTTTTCCAGTACACTGGGAAGCAGCATTCTTGGGAAGGGACCTAGCACAGGATGGTAACAAGAGCCTGGGTTAGATACGGGTTTTGGGAGGGATATTTATAGTGTTGGTTCATGGTGCTGTAGTCCTGGCGAGTATATTATCGTAACTTAGGTCTCCAAATATGATCTCTACAATTTTCCAATCAACAAAGTATCACAAATTTAATTTAAAGGCCTTTTATGCTTTTGTTTTATAATTTTATACTGATATTCGGAGACAACTTAAATACATAACATAAAAATATTGCCACTCTATCAAAATAGATGAGACAGTAACACATAGCAAGATGCCTCCTCCCTGAATGTTGCTTTTATTAGTATCATCTCAGCAAATCACCTACCTTCTGTTTTGACATGTTGCTGCAAGAGTGGATTTGATGATGCCACAATTGCTTTATTTCCTCTATCATAATTATAGACCTTCCAATGACAATGACAAATTAAACATAATAATTCTCTGACAGTGAATGGCTCGTTTTGTTGCTGCAGAATTCATCACTGGAAGGTTCATTAATGCGACAAAGACAAAGTAGTAGAGGACAAAAGTAAGCATTATTTATGATCAGGTGAAGTTTATTATTGTAATATTGGTCTGGGCTTTAAATGTGAAAAAATATTTTAAGTGGAATGTCAAATATGATTTATTTACTTTTCTCTTTTAAATATTTGTTGAAAGCTGGGAGGAAGCATTTTGAAAGTGATACAGCCTTGCCTCAATTTGTATTGCCTCATCGCATCTTTGTAAGTCTGTATATTTTGGGATATTCTATAGCTCTCTCTCCTTACTTTATTCTTTCTACTTATTTCATCTCTTCCTTTTATTCTAGGTCCCATTTTTTTCCCTTCAACATCCTTCTTTAAATGTTCTTTCAATTTAGCCCATATTTTCCTTTTTTATGACACACTTTTTTGGTTTGAATCAGCCTTCTAATTTCCAACTTTTTCTTAAAACTTGTCTTGCAATCATTTTTCCTTATTCAGCAGGCTGAAGAGATTAGAATGGCACCAGCAATAGGTTACCTTTATTGGACAAAAATTGCATTGCAGAGAAGCCAACCAGCTGCATTAAGTGATATCAAAACTTATATGAAATGGAATAGAACTTGCATTTATATAGTGTCTTTCACATATGAGGATGTTCAAACACGCTTCACACCTAACAAATTACTTTTGAAATGTAGCAACATATGGCTCAATACGACAGAAAATCTAGAGGATTATAGAAAGTGCAGGGGTGCAATTAAAAAGGACATTAGGGGCTGGATTTTCGGCTTTGCCATTTTTGGGGCAAAAACGGTGGCGAGGCGGGTAACGTTTGTGCGCTGTGGTGAAATTTTTGCCATCTGAGCCCTGCACCAGGGCTGCAGCGCAAAGGGAGATGTTGTACGAATTTTGTGGCGCAAAAACGGGAACCTCACCAATTAAAGTGCGGTGCTGGGCGCGCTCCGAAAGAAGCCTTAGGACGGAATTTTTTTTTTTTAATTCACAAAAACATTAAAAAAATATTGTCCACTGGTCACGAGATTAATAGCCCATGGGATCCAGGGTAAAGTGCTAATTTGGATCCAAACTTGACTCAGAGGCAGGAAGCAAAGGGTAATCGTTGATTGGTGTATTTCTGATTGGAAGGATGTTTCCAGTGAGGTTCTGCAGGGATCAGTACTAAGTCCCTTGCTTTTTGTGGTGTATATCAATAATTTGGACTTGAATGTAGAGAGTATGATTAAGAAGTTTGCAGATGATACAAAAATAGGCTGTGTGGTTGACAATGAAGAAGAAAGCTGCGGACTGCAGGAGGATATCAATGAACTGGTCAGGTGGGCAGAACAGTAGCAAATTAAATTCAATCTGATGAAGTGTGAGGTAATGCATTTGGGGAGAGCTAACAAGGCAAGGGGATACACATTAAATGGTCGGTCACTAAGAAGCGTAGAGGAACAAAGGGACCTTGGAGTGCATGTGCACAGATCCCTGAAGGTAGCAGGCCAGGTAGATAAGGTGGTGAAGAAGGCATACGGAATACTTGCCTTTATTAGTCGAGGCACAGAATAGAAGAGCAGGGAGGTTATGCTTCAACTCTATAAAACACGAGTAAGGCCACAGCTAGAGTAATGTGTGCAATTCTGGTCACCTCATTACAGGAAAAATGTGATTGCACTGGAGAGGATACAGAGGAGATTTACGAAGATGTTGCCTGGTCTGGAAAATTTTAGCTATGGAGAAAGATTCAACAGGCTGGGCTTGTTTTCCTTGGAACAGAGGAGGCTGAGTGGTGACCTTATTGAAGTGTATAAAATTATGAGGGGCCTAAATAGAGTGGATAGAAAGGACCTATTTTCCTTGGCAGAGGGGTCAACAACCAGGGGACATCAATTTAAAGTAATTGATAAGACATTTAGAGGAGATATGAGGGGAAATTTCTTCACCCAGAGGGTGGTGGGGGTTTGGAATTCATTGCCTGAAAAGTTGGTAGAGGCAGAAACCCTCACCACATTTAAGAGGTGCACGGATGTGCACTTGAAGTGCTGTAACCTGCAGGGCAACGGACCAAGAGCTGGAAAGTGGGATTAGGCTGGATAGCTGTTTGTTGGCCGGCACGGACACCATTGGCCGAAACGGCCTCCTTGCGTAGCATAAATTTCTACAAAGTGACTATTTGTACTAATGCTTTCTATGCAATAGTCCTCCTGACTCCACCCCCTCTCGAAGTTTTTACTAATGCTTTCTGCATATGCGTCCTCCCGACTTTGCCTCGCCGATGCTTCACGCCTGAAACCGGAACCGGAAGTGGGGCCCCGAACATGTTCATTCTGAACTGACCACATTGACCAAGCCTCCGACTGAGCTCAGGGCCCCCCCGCTGAGCCGCAAGCCATTGAGCCTCCCATTCAGCCTCTGACCAAGCCTCCCCCCGAGCATCCACCTGAACCCCGAGCCTCCCGCTGAGTCCCGAGCCTGTTTGGAGAGTTTTGTACAATGCAGCTTGATTGTCTTTTATTGTCAATAAATGTCATTACATTTTTTATATTATTTCCTTGTCATTTGGGGATTGGCAGTTACCAGGGCTTTGGGGTAAGGGACTTTGGCTGGAACTTGGGAGGCTTTTGCTCGGTTGTTGGAGATCTGTCCTCTAAGGCTTCAGAAGTCAGAAAGGATCAAATTACAATCTGCAAAGTCAGTGAGAACTTGGGATGGGCGGTTCCAGTTACACATTCCAGAGAAACTTCAGGGTGTGGTTTATCCTCCAAGGGGATCAATCAGCAATATGTCATGTGATAATGGAAAGCCAATCAGAGACATGATGGCCAAATAGTTAGTACAAATAGTTGTATCCAAATTTCAATGATTTTTCTGAACTGTTGTTTGTAGGCAAAAACAGCAGCTAATTTTCACATAGCATGATCCCACAAACAGCAAATGAGATAAACACCAATTAGATTGTTTTGGTGGTGTTGGTTGAGAAATGGATGTTGGTGAGAACATCTCCCTACTCTTCTTCAAATAGTGTCATGGTCACCCTAACATTCCAAAGAGGTTCTCTTGGTTTCCCACTCATCATCATCATCATCATAGGCAGTCCCTCGGAATTGAGGAAGACTTGCTTCCACTCATAAAATGAGGTCTTAGCTGGCTGTACAGTCCAGTACGAGAAACACAGTCTCTGTCACAGGTGGCGTAGATAGTCATTAAGAGAAGGGGTGGGTGGGATTGGTTTGCCGCACGCTCTTTCCGTTGCCTGCGCTTGATTTCTGCATGCTCTCGGCGATGAGACTCGAGGTCCTCAGCGCCCTCCCGGATGCACTACCTCCAGTTAGGGCGGTCTCTGGCCAGCGACTCCCAGGTATCAGTGGGAATATTGCACTTTATCAGGGAGGCTTTGAAGGTGTCCTTGTAACGTTTCCTCTGCCCATCTTTGGCTCGTTTGCTGTGAAGGAGTTCCAAGTAGAGCGCTTGCTTTGGGAGACTTGTGTCAGGCATGCGAACAATGTGGCCTGCCCAACGGATCTGATCAAGTGTGGTCAGTGCTTCAATGCTGGGGATGTTGGCCTGGCCGAGGACGCTGATGTTGATGCATATGTCCTCCCAGGGGATTTGTAGGATCTTGCGGAGACATCGTTTGTGGTATCTCTCCAGCAACTTGAGGTATTTACTGTACATGCTCCATGTCTCTGAGCCATACAGGAGGGTGGGTATTATTACAGCCCTGTAGACCGTGAGCTTGGTGGCAGTTTTGAGAGTCTGGACTTCAGACACTCTTTTCCTCAGGCGGCCGAAGGCTGCACTGGCGCACTGGAGGCGGTGTTGGATCTCGTCGTCAATGCCTGCTCTTGTTGATGAGAGGCTCCCGAGGTATGGGAAATGGTCCACCTTGTCCAGGGCCGCGTTGTGGATCTTGATGACTGGGGAGCAGTGATGTGCGGCGAGGACAAGCTGGTGGAAGACCTTTGTCTTACGGATGTTTAGCATAAGGCCCATGCTTTTGTACACCTCAGTAAAAACGTAGACTATGTCCTGGAATTCAGCCTTTGTATCTGTGCAGATGCAGCTGTCGTCCGCGTATTGTAGCTCGACGACAGAGGTTGGGGTAGTCGTGGACCTGGCCTGGAGACGGCGAAGGTTGAACAGGTTCCCATTGGTTCTGTAGTTTAGCTCCACTCCAGCGGGGAGCTTGTTGTCTGTGAGATGGAGCATGGCAGCGAGGAAGATTGAGAAGAGGGTTGGGGCGATGAAACAGCCCTGTTTGGCTCCAGTCCGGACGTGGATTGGGTCTGTAATGGACCTGTTGTTAAGGATCATGGCCTGCATGTCGTCGTGGCGCAGGCGGATGAAGCTGACGAGCCTTTGGGGCATCCGAAACGGAGGAGGACGCTCCACAGACCCTCGCGGTTAACAGTGTCAAAGGCCTTTGTAAGGTCGAAGATGGCCATGTATAAGGGCTGGTGCCGTTCCCTGCATTATTCCTGCAGCTGTCGCGCTGCAATGTCCATTGTGCCCCGTGAAGGACGAAATCTGCACTGAGACTCCGGGAGGGGCTTCTCGGCCACGGGGAGAAGATGGTTGAGGAGGATTCTAGCGACGACTTTCCCAGTGGCTGATAGCAGGGAGATTCCTCTGTAGTTGCCGCAGTCGGACTTGTCCCCTTTTTTAAAGACTATGGGCTAGATGTTCCACGTTTTTTCATTGGGGGGGGATGAAGGCAGAGGCGGTGGTTGCACGGTTACGAGAGCGGGGGGTGCCGAGGGGGCAACATTCTCTGATGCAGAAGCGGTATCCAGGGCCTCAGCCATCCGTGGAATGTACTCAGTCATGGTGGCCAGCTGTCGGGATATGCCCCTCAATGCTTCGATGAGCTGGTCACCAATGTCTACAGTCCTCCTGGACTACTGTACCATCTCTCTGCTCTCATGTATCGCTCGTGGACCAGACCTACCACGTCCACGAGGCCTCTACAGGGTTGGCGCCATCCTGGGGACAAATGGGGTGCCCTGTGGTGAGGTGCTTGGGCCCGGTACCTCCAGAGTGGAGGCGGGAATGACCGGAGGACCACTAGATGGCCTTGTGATGGAATGGCTTCTGGAGCTTGGCGATGCAGGTTCCTCGAAGTCGTGGCTCTCATCCGTGGAGAACAGAGTCAGCGGAGTGATGGGCGAGAATCTGAGCTCCTCAGCACCAGATGTAGGATCGTCCGGAGAGTCCGGCCCCACGCCCCACCTTCTGGCCTCTGTGGGCCGCGCTGCTGGCTGAGCTGCAAAACACAAATGAGGTTATTAGAGGAGAAGGGGGTGCTAGGGTCACAAGGTGAGTCCAGTGCTACACACAGCACATGCACGACAAAAGCACCACCGCTATCAAAATCATCACAGACATCACATTTCATGACCATCAACATATTTGCATTGCAATGATTTTCATTAGGCCAGCATTATTTCTAGAGCAATTTTATAAATTATCTATCATATATGATTGTTTGGATATGAGTGGGTGTGGCATCTATTGACTTTACACCACGCAATGGTGTAAGCTTTATTCACGTGGCATCACTTCAGGGTCTGCAGATGCTTGCGTGGCTGTCCGGGGGTGCTTCCCCATGAGTGCGAGCACCTGCTCCTCCATGTCAGTGATGTCGCTGGGGACTGGTGGGCCCCCACCTATTCGCCTCTGTATGGACCTCATCGTTGATAGCTTCTTCTGTAAAAGGTGACAGGATGACATTGCATGAGATCATTGTGTGATATAATTGCTAGGTTCTGTCACAGAGACTGATACAGCACATAACCAACAGACGTAATCATGCTTATTATGATAATTATCATTCTTTACCTGCAGGAGGGAGGCATGTGACTCATCTGAGAACCTCCTCGCTCTTTTACGCCCTCCAATGTGCTCCTCTCCCACCTCACTGCTCTCTCCAGCTTCAGTCTCCACAGCGTGCTGTGATGCCTCCTCCTCTCCCTCCTATAGACCAAATTCGGGCAAATATGTGGCTGGTAACAGCTAATTTTTGTTACCCAATTTGCAGTAAAGTTTTAAACTCTCCCTCCTTCTTCCCAAAGCAGCCACCCCACATCCACACATGCCGTCAGACCCTCTCAGCTCCCTCTCTCTCTGTCTCCTCTTCTGCGCATGTCATGATGACCCTTGACCTCCTGAATCGCGGGAATCGAGTGTTGCCATGCCGTTGCTAAGGACGGCGACACTTTACGGCAGAAGGTCAGCGAGGTTTAACACTTCTGCCCATTTCATATTGCTCCAGGTAACGCCCAATTTCAAAAATGGAGACTAGGTGCTTTGAGAATGGGTGAGAAGTTAGCGATCTGAAAACACATTTTTACTGCCCACGCCAGAAATAACGCCCATTTTTTGGCAATAAGCACAAAAGTGTAAAATCTAGTCCTATAACTTTAGTGGAAGACCAGCAGGACCCCAGAGGAGCAGTGTCAATGGCAAAGTTGCAGCAAAATTTCAGGCCAGGATATCTTCCATCCACCTGAGCAGACAGAGAGGGCCTCAGTTTAAAATCTCACCCAAAGTGTCAGTCTAGATTTTATACTTTAATCCTGGAATGAGACTTGAAATCACAATCTTAAAATTTAGAGGTGAGAATGGTGCTGTTGAGCCAACATGACACTGATGATTCTATGTACATCACGTTTTTCTGTGAAATGACATGAGTTGACATTTTTGACAGTATTCCTCCAGCAAGGCTGCCTTAGCTTTCCTGTACAATTAGGAAAAGCACAAAGCACATCTTTTGAGACACTTTTTAAACAAACACCATCTTCATTCAGACATTTTTACAGTTATGCGTGTGTCAGTACATGATTATGTAGGGCATCCAAAGACAGGTGCAGTGCTGTAATTTGGCACATTGAAATATGTGCATACTGTGCATACTAAAGGCCACAGCATTATCAATTCAATTTCTGAGTGGGCTATTTATTGAAAAAAATCCTCCTAAGGTCACTGGGCCTCTGGTCCATGTTGATATGATCAATAATCCACAGCTAACCAAACTAGCTCAAAATTTGGTTGGTGAACTGCCCTCTAGTACCAAAAGATGTCATTCTATTTTTTTTAGTGTATCTCGTCAAAACAAAAATATCTCAGTTTTTCAAATCTTGCCAGTAGCCATTCCCTATATTTTCTGATTTTTTTCACTGTACAGATATATTTAGTTCTGAATATCTGGTAATTAAGAGCTGATTGACTTTTGAGTAGTTTGTAAATTAGTCTTAGTGTATATATATATATATATATATATATAGATTGCAAATGCAAACTACTGTAGACGCTGGAATCTGAAATCAAAAACAGAAAATGCTGGAAATCTCAGCGGGCCAGGCAGCATCTGTGGAGAGAAACAGAGTTAATGTTTCGATTCAACGACCCTTTGTCAGAACTGACGGGTGTTCGAAAAGAACAGATTCTGAACAAGCACTGAAAGGGGAAGGCAAAGAAAGTTTCTTCCATTCCCCCTTTCAGTGCTTCTTAAGAATGTGTTATTTTCGAACACTTGCCATTTCTGCTGAAGGGTCGTTGACCCGAAACGTTAACTCTGCTTCCTCTCCACAGCTGCTGCCTGACCTATATGTAGATTGGATGATTTCTGCTGAGATTAGTGAACTCATGACCGAAAAATTCAAACCAAAGAAACTCAGATGCATGCACTTGTTTGATTGTGATACTTATGGACAGAAATGGATGAACTTTAGTAATTATTTTTACAGGAGGAAAACAAAATGGGCCTTGTTCTCATTTACAGAATATCAGTATCACATCCGTAGGGCTAGACTTTCGGCTTATATGGCCCAATATTACAGCACAGTGTCAACAGCACAGAAACAGGCCATTTGGGCCAACTGGTCTATGACAGTGTTTATCTTCTGCACAAGCATCCTCCACCCTTCTTCATCTAACCCCTATCAGCATATCCTTCTATTCTAATCTCCCTCATGTGCTTATCTTGCTTTCCCTTAAATGCATCTAAACTAGTCACCTCAACAACTCCCTATGGCAGCGAGTTTCACATTCTTACCACTCTTTTGGTAAAGATGTTTCTCCTGAATTCCCTTTTGGATTTATTGGTGACTATTTAATATATATGGCCCCTAGATCTGGTCTCCCTCACAAATACAAGCATCTCCATGTTGACCCTATCAAATTAGGGACCCGTACAATAAGGGTACAGCAGTTATCATGGGCGACTTTAATCTGCATATTGATTGGGCTTACCAAACTGGTAGCATTACTATGGATGAGGATTTCCTGGAGTGTATAAGGGATGGATTTCAAGACCAATATGTCGAGGAACCAATTAGAGAGCAGGCCATCCGAGACTGTGTCTTGTGTAACGAGAGAGGATTAATTAGCAAGCTGGTCGTGTGGGGCCCCTTGGGGAAGAGTGACCATAATATGGTAGAATTCTTTATTAAGATGGAGAGTGACACAGTTAATTGAGAGACTAGGGTCCTGAACTTAAAGAAAGGAAACTTCGACGGTATGAGACGTGAATTGGCTAGGATAGATTGGCGAATGATACTTAAAGGGTTGACGGTGGATAGGCAATGGCAGACAATTAAATATCACATGGATGAACTACAACAATTGTACATCCCTGTGTGGCGTAAGAATAAAAAAAGGGAAGGTGGCTCAACCGTGGCTAACAAGGGAAATTAAGGATAGTGTTAAATCCAAGGAAGAGGCATATAAATTGGCCAGAAAAAGCAGCAAACCTGAGGACTTGGAGAAATTTAGAATTCAGCAGAGGAAGACTAAGGGTTTAATTAGGAGGGGCAAAATGGAGTATGAGGGTAAGCTTGCAGGGAACATAAAAACTGACTGCAAAAGTTTCTGTAGATATGTGAAGAGAAAAAGATTAGTGAAGACTAATGTACTAATGTATGAATCAGGGGAATTCATAATGGGGAACAAGGAAGTGGCAGACCAATTGAACAAATACTTTGGTTCTGTCTTCACTAAGGAAGACACGAGTAACCTCCCGAAAATACTAGGGGACCAAAGGTCTAGCGAGAAGGGGAACTGAGGGAAATCCTTATTAGTCAGAAAATGGTGCTAGGGAAATTGAAGGGACTGAAGGCCGATAAATCCCCAGGGTCTGATAGTCTGCATCCCAGAGTACTTAAGGAAGTGGCTCTAGAAATAGTGAATGCATTGGTAGTCATTTTCCAACATTCTATAGACTCTGGATCCGTTCCTATGGATTGGAGGGTAGCTAATGTAACCCCACTTTTTAAAAAAGGAGGGAGAGAGAAAAGAGGGAATTATAGACCAGTTAGCCTGACATCGGTAGTGGGGAAAATGTTGGAATCAATTATTAAAGATGTAATAGCAGCGCATTTGGAAAGCAGTGACAGGATCGGTCCAAGTCAGTATGGATTTATGAAAGGGAAATCATGCTTGACAAATCTTCTAGAATTATTTGAGGATGTAACTAGTAGAGTGGACAAGGGAGAACCAGTGGATGTGGTGTATTTGGACTTTCAAAAGGCTTTTGACAATGTCCCACACAAGAGATTAATGTGTAAAATTAAGGCACATGATATTGGGGGTAATGTATTGACATGGATAGAGAACTGGTTGGCAGACAGGAAGCAAAGTGTGGGAATAAATGGGTTCTGTTCAGAATGGCAGGCAGTGACTAGTGGAGTGCCGCAGGGTTCAGTGTTGGGACCCCAGCTATTTACAATATATATTAATGATTTAGACGAAGGAATTGAATGTAATATCTCCAAGTTTGCAAATGACACTAAGCTGGGTGGCAGTGCGAGCTGCCGGGATGATGCTTAGAGGCTGCAGGGGGACTTGGACAGGTTAGGTGAATGGGCAAATGCATGGCAGATGCAGAATAATGTTGCAAAAACAGGAAGGCAGATTATTATCTGAATGGTGACAGATTAGTAAAAGGGGAGGTGCAACAAGACCTGGGTGTCATGGTACCTCAGTCATTGAAGGTAGGCATGCAGGTACAACAGGCAGTAAAGAAGGCAAATGGCACGCTGGCCTTCATAACAAGGGAATTTGAGTATAGGAGCAGGGAGGTCTTACTGCAGTTGTACAGGGTCTTGGTGAGACCACACCTTGAGTATTGTGTGCAGTTCTAATCTGAGGAAGGATATTCTTGCTATAGAGGGAGTGCAAACTAATTCCCGGGGGATGGCAGGACTGACATATGAAGAAAGACTGGATCGACTAGGCTTATATTCACTGGAATTTAGAAGAATGAGAGGAGATCTCATAGAAACATATAAAATTCTGATGGGATTGGACAGGTTAGATACAGGAAGAATGTTCCCGATGTTGGGGAAGTCCAGAACCAGGGGTCACAGTCTAAGGATAAGGGGTAAGCCATTTATGATTGAGATGAGGAGAAACTTCTTCAATCAGAGAATTGTGAACCTGTGGAATTCTCTAGCATAGAAAGTTGTTGAGGCCAGTTCGTTAGATATATTCAAAAGGGAGTTAGATGTGGCTCTTATGGCTAAAGGGATCAAGGGGTATGGAGAGAAAGCAGAAATGGGATACTAAAGTTGCATGATCAGCCATGATCATATTGAATGGTGGTGCAGGCTCGAAGGGTCGAATGGCCTACTCCTGCAACTATTTTCTATGTTTTTATTTTTCTAAACCCTTTCAGAATCTTAAAGACCTCTATTAGGTCACCCCTCAGTCTTTTATTTTCCTGAGAAAAGAGCCTCAGCCTTTTCAACCTTTCCTGATAAGTATATCCTCTCAGTTCTCTTATTATCCTTTTGAATCTTCTCCAGTGCCTCTATACCCATTTTATAATACGGAGACCTAAACTGTCCACAGTATTCCAAGTGTGGTCTAACCAAGGTTCTATACAAGTCCAGCATAACTTCACAGCTTTTCAATTCTATCCATCTAGGAATGAACCCCAGTGCTTGCTTTTCTTTTTTATAGCCTTATTAATCTGTTTCACATGTAATTGCTTTGTGTAACTGAACTACTAGATCTCTTTGGTCCTCTACCCTATTTCGACTCTTAGGGGGAGAAATTGGCCTGGTTTGCACCTCCCGATTGCACCACCAGGGTTGATAACAGGGCGCTAAGGGCTTACTAACCGGGCACGGCGAAATCATCGATGCCCGCGAACTTCGCTGGTGCTAAAACTTACTGCCTCAATCTCTTGTGCCCCATAAATCATGACCTCATCCAGTGCGCAGCGCCCCATTACTGTCCTGGATGCAACATTCACTTCCGTCCCCTGCAGCATCGCCGGGTGTCAACAACAGCAGCTGCAGGAGGCATTGTCACCTCGGCTGGCCACTTGGGGAGTGCGAATTAAAGGCAGTGGTGGTCAGGTGGGCCAAAATTAATTTATGTCCTTATTCTGGTGTAGTTCCTTTTTTTTGGACCCTGCGATTGCTCAGCCCAGCACTCTCTTAGAGTGCTTCGGCTGCTGTGCGTGTATCACAGGTGCCATCGCCCAATAGACACAGCCTGAGGATTCCTTCAATGCAGCATTGGCCCTTCCCTTTAAAGGAGAGAAGGATTCTGTAAAGACAGCACCGCTGCCCCGGACATTGCTCAGCGCTCTGCCATCACCGCCCCTCTCACTCCCTTTAGCGCTCTAACTTTAGCATTCTAATTTAGCGCTCCACTTCCCTCTTAGAGCGCTAAAGCGGAAGATCCCAGCAGAATCAAATCTTTACCGCCTGGCGATACTTTTGCGTTCCCACAAATATTAGTGCCCCAACTAGCCCAAAATGTTTAAGTAAATTATGAACAACAGTGATCCCAGCACTGATCCCCGTGGAACAACACTTCCCACCGTTTGCCAGTCTGAGTAGTTACACTTAACATCCACTATCTGTTTTCTGTTCTTTAGCCAACTTGAAATCGATTCTGCTATTTTTCCAGGTGACTCCAGATGCTCTGACCTTATCATGAATCTACAATGTGATACCTTATCAAAGGCCTTTTGAATTACAAATATATAACATCTACGACATTACCCTTATCTACTCTTCTGTTAATTCTTCAAAAGAATTCAATGAGGTTGGTCATGCAAGACCTTCACTTTTGAAATTTGTGCCACCTACTCTGTTATTTTTGTTTCTTAGCTGTTTTTCTATTACATCTTTGTGTAAAAATGTCATTATCTTCCCCATCAGCAACATTAAGCTAACTGGTCTATACTTCCCTAGACATGTTCTATCTCCCATTTTAAATATAGGAATAAAGTTTGTTGTTCACCATATAATAGCGCCTCCGCTATCTCTTTCCTAACCTCTTTTAATATGTACCTGGACCAGAAATGTAAGCCTCTCTAACTTTGATTAGTTTATCAATTATCTCCCACCTTTCTATTTTAAGGGTTAGAAATTGGGGTAATTTACGCCTCCTTTGGCACTTCCGGCGGCGGTGGGGGGGGGCGGTGGGGGGGTGGTAATGGGATGCAAATGACTTTGAGACCAGGCTTGGTGCTGCTAACGACGGCCGCTAAATTTGGCGGGAGTTTAGTGGCGGCGATACGGCTTTGTGCCCGGAGATCATAATGTCATCGCCTTGCACATCGTCCCGTTAGCGCTCTGGACTTTGAATTGGGTATCGGCCCCTGAATCTGCGCTGGGCAATGACAGAGACAGCTTCAGGGGCCATGTAATGGACAGCAGGCCGCTAGTGGGATGAAAGTTAAAGGGGAGATGGCCCCTGTAAAAAATTTCCGCTTTTTTTCCAGCTTCGTTGCTGATTTGGACACTGGATCCATGCCGTGATCACTCAGCTCAGCAATGTGATTGAGTGCTGGGTTGATCGCGTGGCACACCTGCTCCCTGGTGGTCCAGGTAGGATCCTTTCTATTATGCAGAGTATGCAGCATTGGCACTCCCCTGTAAATCAGGGAAGAGCCCCTCCTATGCAGTAGCGCTAGGCGGCCCAGTGAGCAGTGCTGCAGTGCTGTGTGCTCCACTCCTGAGCTGTGCGGCCCGATACCACCCCAGAAAGGAAGGGGAGCAGTTGATTTCGCACTCCACTTCCTTTCGAGGACGGTAAACCAAATCTCTCGCGAGAGGCAAAACCTCTGTGCCTGGCGCAAAGTCTCATGCTTCGCGAGTGTTACCGTCCCGAAACGGGGTGCATCTGAATTTCTAGGCCTAAATGCCTTTATATCTCTTGTTTATCTCTTCTTCTAATATCATGACCACCTTGTTAGTCTCCCTGGTAAATACTGAGGCAAAGTAACTATTCAATGTTTCTACCATTTTGCTGTCATTACCTAGGAGTTTATGTTATGCATTCCGTACTGGATCTGTCCCTTTCCTGATTTTTTGTCATTATTTCTGTGTCTGTAGAATACTTTACTATTTATTTTTATATTCCTTGATAATTTAATCTTTGCTTTCCTAATTGTTTTTTGACTTCTTGACCAGATGTCAGTTGTGGATTAGTGGGTAGCTCTCTCGAGGTGAGAGGGGCTAGGAGTGAGCAGGTACTGCTGATTACTGTAAGAGTTGGAATGAGTTTGCAAAAAGTTGGTGGTGTTTTTTTTTTCAAATTTTAGGGCCTTTTGAGTCCATAAACAGCAGCCATTTGCTGAGGGGCCTGGAGTGCCGTGCCCCTCAGAGGACAACGCTCCCAGGATGAATTTAATCAGGGGAGAAAATGTTGGGAGAAGGGAGAATAAAAGGCCCAATGATTTGGGCTGGGACCACAGGAGGTTTGGAAAAGAAAACACAGTGGTGGCTCACTGCCAAGAAAAGGAGATACGAACTGGGGATATCATCCAGGCAGTACATGAGGACTGCAGTGAGGGAAGTTGCTTTGCTTGCCGACCAAAGCTGAATGTTGGATTCGAGGTGATGGTCAGTGGCGGAGAGGAGGTGGAAAGTCTTTTACTCAGCCTGAAGGTTGGTGAGAAGTACTTGGAAGTATCTCTGCTGTATTGTGAAGAGGTGGTGGTCTCATTCTTAAACCTGCCGGTTTATGTTTAGGGCGATGTGCTGATAAAAAAGATGGAGTTGTGGGACATTAAAATTTGCTCAGTAATGTGCGAGAAACCATTATGTAAAGGTGCGGTTCCCAGAGGGGGTGGTCATTGCCCGACAGGATGAAATTTGAGAAAATGGATGGAGTGCAGTACTTCCGGGTACTGCATGATAACCAGATGAAGGTTTGCTATTACTGTCTTAGACCTGTACTGTTATTACTGCGGCGTGTCTGGCCGCATGAAAGAGAGTTGTGCAGTTTGTTACAAAGGCCCCACCCGCTGTGAGTGTGAGGCAGAAGGAAGCCCCTTGAGTGAAGAGGAGATGGGAGAATGAGCAGAAGGTATGTGTGGAGTGGCCAGAAGAGGGGAGCAGGCGGAGGACACAGCCACCGAAAGGAATGAGAAAAGAGCGCAAGAAGGTGCAGAAAATTACGGAGCAGAAAACAGGATGGAGATGGTGGAAAACGCACCAAGTACAATGGAAAAGGACAAAGACAATGGAGGATAGCATGGGTCAAGGACAGAGTCGAGCCATGAAATGGATCGCCTCTCCCTAAAGAATCTGGTGTCCGTGGGGGGAGCGGAGGTGGAAGCAGGGTGCGGACTAAGTGCAAGTACTTCAAAGAAAGACGGGGAGTGGTACATCTTGGGGAGCAGGGGGGGTGGTGGCAAGACAAGGAGAGGGTGCAAGAGGCAGGAGTCTTAAAGGGGCAGCAGGATAGGAGTGGGGAGACAAAGACGACAAAAGGGAGCAAGATGGGTGGAGACGTGTCATTGTCCCAGAGAGAGAAGAAACGGGGAGCAAGTGTCAGTGGTGGAGAGGAGGCTGAAGGGAGTGGCATTGTTGGAGAAACCATGTTATCAGGAAGACTCTCTAAGGGAGATTATGTATCTGATGGGGAACAGGGACGGGAGTTTACAGAATAGCTCAAGAGTGAGGAGTCAGAGGATGGGAGCGGGGAGACACAGAAGCCAAAAGGGAGCAAGATAGGTGAAGACGCGCTGTTGTCCCATAGAGAGAAGAAACAGAGAACAAGGGTCAGCAGTGGAGGTGAGGCCGAAGGGAGTGGCACTGTTGGAGAAACCATGTTAGCAGGAGGACTCTCTAAGGAAGATTCCTTATCTGATGGGAAACAGGGATGGGAGATTATAGAAGAGCTCGAGAGTGAGGAGTCAGAGGAGGATGGAGATATGGAATTGAGGGGAGGGGCGGCATCATGTGAAAGGGGAAGGTTAGTGAGGGGCAGAAGGAGTGAGAAGGGGCAGTTCCGTGGCCTAAATCTAATGGAAGGAAGAGGCTGAAACTGCAGGGAAAGTTCAAACAGGAGTTGAAAAAGAGCCGGGGGCTGCAGGAGAAAGCAACAGCTGCCCAAAAAGTTGGGAAGGAGCATGAGAAGAGGAAAGGGCCTGAGATTAAATGATAGGGGGCATTATCAGACACACTTCTTTTATTCGGAGCAATGATTACATTGGTCTCGATCAATATGAATGGACCGAGGGGGGAGAAGAAATTGCAGAAATTGTAGTTTTTTAAAGGCACTGACCTGTTGTGTCTGCAAGAAACCTTTTAGGATGAGGATATCCTCGAAAGAGTTCAGAAGGTTTGGAAGGGAAAGGTGTTTGCAAGTTGCGCAAATAATAACCGTAGAGGGGTGGCTGTTTTAGTGAGTTGTCCATAAAAGAGAATGTTGCCTTGGTGGACAAGGACACTGAGGGGAGACTTTTGCAGCCAGAGGTAAAAATGGAAGAATTGAATTGTGATCGCTAATCATCATCATAGGCGGCTCCTTGAGCGAGGATGACTTGCTTCCACAAGAGTTCACAGATGTTTCAATGAAGGACCCGATGTTCTAGTCCTGAACTCCAATTGAGGGGGTGGAAGATGCCAGTGCGTGGATTTTTTTAACATGTGGTGACCATTGCACATCAGCCACCACATGGGCTCGACAGAGCTAGGCCTTTATCCAGTGGCAAGGGTTGAACCAGGACAACTTGCTCTGCTGCACGGACATAATGCACACACATATCACAGTGTGGGCAGGCCCGTTCTGCCCCTGGGCCCTCGGGTCTTCTGGGCTCCATACTCTCATTCACCGCACCTTCGCCCACGATGCTCCAGGGCCCGGCGCTCCAGCTCTATTTATAGCCCCGACCTGCGGTAGCGTTCTCACACAGATCGGGGAGGCCCACAATGCTCCAGGGCCTGGTGCTCCATTGCAAGCGGCATGAGTTTTTTCGGTGGTTATTCACAGAAGTGGCAGTGGCGGAAAACCCTTGTATATTGGGGGATTTTAAAGTATTTTTATCTCGGATGGACATTTCAGCCCAGAGAACCTTTAAGAATGATAACTCCAGAGGGCTGATTGTAAAATGGATGGTAAATTTAAATTTGAGAGACTTATGGAGGGATCGGAATTCCATAAAAAAGGAATTCTCCAGAAGAGGTTGTGTGAGTGATGTTTTAATTCAGAGCCGAATAGATTTTGTGTTAATGCGGGAAGGGTTAAGTTCTGAGGTGATGGAGATTTATTATAAAAAAGTATTTTTTAATGACCACTCGGCTTTGGTTCTTAGAATTAGGAACAGCGAGTGTCCAGGGGTGTGGATTTTAAACAATCAATACCTGAAAGAAATTGCTTATAAAGAAGGGTTTTTAAATATAATAAAGAATGCTTGGAAGGAACTCTTGAAAGAAAAAAGAGTTTGGTGGGACAATTTCAAATATAAGGTAAAAGTTTTTTCGGTATGTTATGGAAAAGAAAGAGCAACAGCTGTCAGGAAGAGAATATAAACAAAAGGTTTACAGATATCTGTAAAGCAGTTGATGGAGGGGATAAGGGAGCAGAGACTAAGTGGAAGGTTTTAAAAGAAGAATAGGAATTATTGCAAGCTGAAAAATGCAAGGGGCCATTCTCCGTGCAAAGGCTAAAGATGCATTGGAGGGAGAAAAATGTACTAGATATTTTCTAGAGCAAGAGAAGTTACGACAAAGGTTATCATTAATTGGAGAGTTGAAGGTTGGGGAAAAGATCATTAATGAAAGTGGGGAGATTATGGAGGCAGCTAGTAGCTTTTATCAAGAGTTATAAACAAAAGAAGACATTTCCAAATTGGTGATGGAGAAGGTTAGTGCTTTTACTGAAGAGGGTTTAAAGGAGCATGAGAGAAGCATGTGTGACAAAGAAGTAGGATTAGCGGAAATAAAAGTAACAATAAGTGGAATAAACTGCGGGAGGATGTGGGAAGCCCAAGGTCTGACGGAATAAGTGCAGAATTTTTAGAGATTTTAAGTTCATTGGTCTTAGAGGTTTCTAAGGAGATTAAAACTGAGGGAAGCCTGGTCCCATTAATGAGGAGAGGGATCATAAGCTTAGCTTATAAAAATAAAGTGGATAGAAGGGATCTGAAGAATTGGAGGCCCGTCACATTGCGGATTATAAGATCTCGGCGAAGGTTATTGCAAATTATATGAAGGAGTTGATGCCACAGATAGTTTCTCCCTCTCAGTCCTATGGAGTCATGGGCCAGGACATCGCTGATTCTGTGGTCTCAATCCGAGATGCGATAGAGCTCATGGAAGAGAGTGGGAGGGAAGCTTATGTGCTAAAGATAGATCAAGAGAAAGCTTTTGATAGAGTCTTGCGTGAGTTTTTATTGATGGTTTTGGAAGCATTTGGTTTCGGGAAAAATTTAATTGAGTGGATAAGGATTTTTTATTCAAACATATTTAGCTGTGTTAAATGTAATGGTTTTTTATCCAAGTATTTTCCAATACAGAGGTCAGTGAGACAGGGTGGTCCCCTGCCCTCATTGTTGTACACACTAGTAGCAGAACCAATAGGTTACATGATGCGAAAAAAACAAGGCCTAGTCAGGATTGCGGTTCTCAGTTCCAAGTAGGTGTCGGTGATACACCAATATGCGAATGACACAACCTTAACATTGAGAGATGGGGAGTCAGTGAGGAAAGCTATAGGAGTAGTGGAGGAGTATCATAGAGCTTCAGGAGCCAGAGTGAATTATAGTAAGTCCCAATGCCTAGTTGCAGGAAGGGGTAGGGGGCAGTGGTTGGAGGAAAGCCCTTTTAAGGTGGTAGAGGTTTTGGAAGTTCTGGGGGTGCATATGGGGTGCAAGAAGGATAGGGATGAAGTGGATCAACTAAATTGGGAACAGAAGGTTATGAAATTTTCAAAGATTTTTGGGAAGATGGGAAAGAAGGTGATTGAAAGTGCAAGGAAGAGCGACATTGGTGTCAGCTCTCCTGCTATCTAAACTATGGTACTTATTGAAGGTGGAGGATATTCCTGAGTGGGCGGAAAAGTCCATCCAAGAAGCTTGTGTGAGATTTTTATGGGAAGGAAACCAGCCTTGGTTGCTGACAATACCATAATTGGACAGCAAAATCAGGGAGGACTCAATTTCCCATATATTGATTTGAAGAAAAAATCCTTTAGAATTAAATGGGTGAAGAGATTTCTTCAAAAGTCAAATAGAAAGTTTTTGGAAGAGTTTTTGTCAGCATTTTTAAAATTAAATGGGTTGGGAATATTTTATATGTAATATAACTAAGTTTTTGAAATCAATTAAACCTCTCCCTATGTTTTATAAGTGGGTTGCAGAGACTTGGGCCCTATTATTAAAGTGAGCAGTTTATGCCCAAAGGTGCTGAGGAATTTTTAGAACAGCCATTATTTTTGAACGCGTGGGTCAACATTGAAGGAGAGGTATTATTTAATCAAGCTTTTATAAAAGCTGGTATTATATCTGTGAAAGATATATTATATGAGGTAATTCCAGGTTGGTTGCCAGAAGCGGTAGTGAGGGACATGTGGTTTGGGAGGAGGATCAGGAGGTAGAAGAAAATGCAATTATGTTCATGTATGAGAAGATTCTGAGGGCAATGTCACAGGATTGAATGGAAGAAATAAATATGCAAATCTCCAAAGGAGGTAAAATGCATCCTGCTTTTCTAAGCTTTCTGCTGGAGAAATGGGAGGAGTTGGTCCAATTTGACAACTGCAATACTTGAGATTTCTATGGGGTATTTAGAGAATGGAGATTCAAGACACCTGCTGGTCAGGAGTTTTGGCAGAGTATATACCCACAGCTGGACTTCAACAGGATTTGGAAAGGAACGTGGGAGAATTTTAAATGACCAAAGTGGATTGAACTGGATTTCAAATTTACTCATAACCAGATTTTTACCATGAGAGTCTTATGTAATTTTGGGCTAATAGAGGTGGCAACTTGCCCAGTATGTGGGACGCGGGATGAGACTCTGTCCCATTTGCTGGTGTTATGTTCGCAGTTAAAGGATTTTAAGTACGATATTCGACAGTTGTATGAGGTTTTCTTGCTGAATGGGGACCGAAGAGCAAGAATGTGACTCAATTTTGAGATGGGGATTGCAGGAGAGTCTGGCGGAGTGGCAATTCATTTAATGTTCAGTTTGACTAGATTTGTGATTTTGTTAAGGGAAGGAGAATAAGCCTAAAAGAGTATTTTAAATATAAGCTAAAAGACCATGATAAAGCTCTGTGGATGTCTTATTCAGAAAAGAATTTTAAAGATAGTAGTTAGTAGTTTCTGATCAATTTGTAATTAGATTAATAGGAGGCAAATTAAACTTGAGGTTTTAATGATAATAAGTGTTGGAGAAACGGCTGTGCAGAGAGATGGACTTGCATGATACAATGGAATGATCACGATATTGTAAATGTTTTAAATGTTCAATAATAATTTTTTTTTTAAAGTGGGTAGCACTGAGTCAGAAGGTTGTAGGTTCAAGCCCCACACCAGGGCCTTGAGCACAAATAAATCTAGGCTGACACTCCAGTGCAGTGCTGAGGGAGCACTGCACTATCGGAGATGCTCTCTCAAGTGGATGTAAATGATCCCATTGCACTATTTCAAAGAAGACCAGGGGAGTTATCCTTGGTATCCTGGCCAATATTTGTCCCTCAGTCAACATAACAAAAAAAGTGTTTATCTGGTCATTATCACATTGCTGTTTGTGGGAACTTGCCTGTGCACAAATTGGCTGCTGTGTTTTCTCTATTCCAACAGTGACTACACGCCAAAAGTACTTCATTGGCAGTAAAGCGCTTTGAGATGACCGGTGGTTGTTAAAGGCACTATATAAATCCAAGTATTTCTTTCTTTCTTCTTTCCTAACCTCTTTGTATTCCTTGTCTTCCTCTCCTTTATTGTATACATGAATTTTTCTTCAGTATCGATTTTGCCCTTACCTATTTGTTCATCTATGGTGTTTCATTATTGGCTGATTTGTTCTTGTTTTCTAGCTGAATAGATTTCTCCTGAACTCTATTGATCACAGTTTTCAATATTTTCTAGTTCTGTTCCAGCACTTTGTCAAAAAAATCCAGTCTATCTTCCCTAGTTCCATTCTCAACCCCTCAAAAGTAGCTCTTTTTTTCAATCTATTACTTTGGTCTTTGTCTTACTTGTGTATTTTTAATCATTATTTTAAATCTCATTGTCCTGGATTTTGGGGTCAGTGGCAAAGGGATGGTGCTCACCATTGACCTCGAAGACAGCTGCCCAGAAAGATGTAACGGGCTCTATGGTGATGATTTCCCCTTTTCCATTGTTAGTTTTAATGTGGTGCCATCTATAGGGGATCTGTGGTGTCCAGGTACCATGAACTCTTCAAGCTGACTGAGCAGCCAATCAAGTTGAAGAATTCTCACAGATAGCAAACCAGGAAAAAAAAAGCACAGATTGTAATTCACTTTTTAATCATTTTCACAGAAAGCAAAATAAAGGCCAAAATTTTAATGGTGCTGCGAGTGAGAGTTAGAAGGTGGGTCAGCTGTCAAAATGGCAGTGATTGACAGCGGGACGGAAGTAGACTTTTAGCTCCATGTCAGTTTCCCAAGTGCCGGGTCTGTGTGCGGTTCATAGACCTGACACCAAGTGGCGGGGGATCCCATTGAAATCGTTAACAGCTTGCTTAAAGTTATTTCAAAAGCATTTTGCCAGGTACTTACCATTTTTCCAGCTTTTTTACGAGGTTCCTGGTGCTCAGAGATCACGTCAAGTAAGTGTGTTCGGTCCTCAATGACTCTCCATTGCTGTGAATAGTTGACAACTGCAAAAATGTTATAAAAGCTACCATTTCACTGTTAATCAATTTCCAATCATAGAAGCTGGAGCCTTCAGGATTTGGAATGCATTTTTCAGATTTATGGAGGTTGGAAGTATTTTCAGTGAACTCTCTATCCAGTGTCACCTCCTTGGAGCAACCTCTCTCACCATTGACAGATCGCTTCTGTCATCTCAACTTCAGCTGCCATCTATTCCATCAACAGTGAAGCCCTTGAAAAAACCTCACCTTGGTCCTCAGAATTCCACCACGATCATCGCCAAAACCAGCATCACCAGGCACACCAGCAGCACCAACAATAGCAACTCCGAACTACTCTACAATCAACTAATGCTGCACAGGACACATGGCATCCACATCTGACCACATTGCTGTCTGGGAGGCCAGGGATGGCCTCACATGACAGATTTACTTCACTTGATGCTGTACATCCTGGCTGCCACATGATGTGCTAGGTTGGCGCAACCCCACACTAACACCAGAAAGCATCCCAACAATGCCCAAGCCATTCCTTTCAAACTCATCACCATTGGCGGGTGGGGGGGTACCCTTATGTTTCACCATTCACGGCAACTCACCAAGCCACTTCCAAAGGAGCACACAAATCTGTTCAAGAGTGCAAAGTCTTGAAAATAAAGATTTCTATGTTTGACAAAACATCAACATAAACTTTACATGAACATTGGCTGAAAGAAGCAAGTGACTACCCTTGTGTGGTGGTGGTTGGTATGATTGGACAAGGATGCGGGTGAGTATGAGGGGTGGCTAGTGAGATAGGGATGTGACAATTTAGATAGAGAGGATGGTGGTGTAAGGTACATTGGTGTAAGTAAGGATGTGTAGCAGTAGGGTAGGGAAGAGTGATGGGGATGTGATGAGTGGCACATGAGGATGAGGTTGAGTGTGGTTTTGCAGTAGCGTTTTGTGATCTATTGAGATCATTGAAAAGTTTGCACCACTGCAGCCAGGTCCTCCTGACGACATCCCTGTTTATGCCCTCCTGTCCAATGTGCAACCAGGCTGCGTTAGTGTCCTGGGGAGGTCTCCGCTGCCCACTGGATGGAAAGAGAACCTCTCTGAATGCTGTGACTCTCTCCATAAGCATCTGGAGGGAGTCATAGGAGAGCCTGGGTGCAGCCATGCACTTTTGTGCAGTGCTTGTCAATGTTTGCAACATGTCAGTATTGCAGAACACTGACAACCAACTGTCAAAATTAATGTGGGCATGGTCCCCTTTAAGGCAACCAGCTGATGTCGTGTCATCAAATTATGTCATCAGACCCGCTTCCTTTTAATTGGCCAGGAACCTCACAGGGTGGCCTTAACAAGCCCAATCAGGGGAAAGTCGCAGGGGAAGCTGACATGGAGCCGGTGTGGGGTCTCAAGCCATCTCGGACGTCACCCACCTCTCCCGAACCAGTAGGAAAAATCAAGCCATAAGATTGGAACATAAACATGTGATAAGAAAATGAAGTAAAAATTCATTTTTATTATTTTCAAAATCTAAGGAATTTTTTATCATGGAATGGAAGGAAACACTCCGCACTTATCACATTAGTTTTGCAGGGCTAGAGAGAGGGGAGGGGGTGCTGGGTGTTGTCATGTATGTAACCTTTATGTAACAACACTGCAATACTGTATATACGTAAGAAATTAAGAAATGCACACCTTGACCACAGGGGGTGAACTTGTGGGAGACACTCCTCACCTGGTCACCCAGGTATATAAAAGAAAGTCCCACGCAGGGTCATCACTTCTTGGTCCTGTGAATAAAGGTTCAGGTCATGGAGTGACCTTGTCCATAGAATATGCCTCGTGTGGATTTGTGGTATTGTGTAAGGACTTTACATTGGCGATGAGAAACGGGAATCAACGACCCACGAGAATGGCCACCGGCAGCACAGATGAACGGTACTGTGTTGGTGAGGACTGGGATGATTTCATTGAGAGGCTCCAGCAGAGTTTTGTCATGAAGGACTGGTTGGGAGACGCAGCGGCCGACAAGTGAAGGGCTCATCTGCTGACCAGCTGTGGACCTAAGACTTACGCGCTCATGGAAGGCCTGCTAGCACCCGAGAAGCCGGCAGACAAAACCTTCGAAGAGCTCAGCAAACTAATCGGTGAGCACCTCAAACTGGTGAGCAGCGTACACATGGCCTGACACATATTCTATACACACCGACGTCGGGAAGGACAGAGCATACTGGATTTCGTTGCAGACCTCCGGCACTTGTCCAGCCTCTGCAAGTTCATAGATGCCTGCAGGGGGGGAGATGCTAAGGGATTTCTTTATTGAGGGCATCGGTCATGCCGGGATTTTCAGAAAGTTAATCGAGACCAAGGACTTGACCTTGGAAGCGGCCGCATTGATGGCTCAGACTTTTATGGCAGGGGAGGAGGAAACCAGGATAATATACGTGTGCAATTCTGCCTCCAAAGTGGCGATGGATCAGGGAGTAAATATCATAATATCAGAGCCCAGCAGGCAGGCAAGGGCAGTTCGACACACCCCAGGCAGCAATAGACCCAAGAGTAAGTCTCCAACAGAGACAATGGCAGGCTGAACGGACATTTACGCCCCCCCAGCGGACAATGCAGCCCGGGATGGGACCATTGACACCCACTAACAGAATGCTCAAGAGCAGTCAAAGGGACAATCAGCGAGGAATGCTTTGCAACAGCTCTTGTTCACAACAATGGGAACCTCAGTTCATACTGGAGGTGTGGAGGCAGACTTGCTGCCAGGACTTGCAGGTTTCAACAGTTCATCTGCAGAAATTGTAACCTCAGTGACCATTTAACCAGAATGTGCAGAAAGCCTGTAACCAGGCTAATATACGAGGCGGATGAACCAGATGAGGGGTCTGCGAGGCAGGATGACGCTTGGGGCAAATCAATGTACGCTGAAGTTCAGCGGGTTCATGTGGCAAACATTCACAGCTCATATACCAAAACGCCACCTATGATGATGAAGGTCCTATTAAACGGCATCCCTGTACGCATGGAGCTGGACATGGGGGCCAGCCAGTCACTCATGATTGTTCAACAATTTGAAAAGCTGTGGCCACTCAAAGCCAGCAGACCCAAACTAGAACGCATTGAGACGCAATTACGGATGAAAACCAAAGAAATCATTCCAGTGCTAGGCAGTGCAATGTTGGCGGTCACACACAATGGATCGGTGAACCGGTTGCCGCTCTGGATTGTCCCGGGCAATGGTCGCGCACTGTTGGGGAGGAGCTGGTTAGCTGAGATGATCTGGAAATGGGGAGATGTGTACGCCATGTCATCTGTGGAGCGAAGTTCATGCTCACAGCTTCTACAGCAATTTGAGTCACTATTTCAACCTAGCGTCGGGACTTTCAAAGGTACCAAAGTAGTGATTCACATCACCCCGTACGCCAGACCAGTGCACCACAAAGCCAGAGCTGTGCTGTATGTGATGTGGGAGAAAATTGAGAGCGAGTTGGACCGGTTGCTGAGAGAGGGCATCATCTCGCCCATTGAATTCAGCGACTGGGCAAGCCCCACTATTCCCGTCCTAAAAGCGGATGGCTTGGTCAGGATCTATGGCGACTACAAGGCCACTATCAACCGGGTGTCCCTACAAGACCAATACCCGCTCCCGAGAGCGGAGGACCACTTCGCCACGCTGGCAGGCGGCAAGCTGTTCACCAAGTTGGATCTCACTTCAGCCTACATGACCCAAGAACTGGGCGACGAATCTAAACTACTGACCACCATCACCACGCACAAGGGACTGTTTGTTTACAACAGGTGTCCATTTGGCATTCGATCAGCGGCCACGAGAAACATCAAAAGCCTGCTCAAATCCATTCCTGGAACAACCGTATTTCAGGACGACATCCTCATCACCGGTCGTGACACCGAGGAACACCTCCACAACCTGGAGGAGGTGCTACGCCGACTGGACCGGGTAGGCCTGCGACTCAAGAAGTCTAAATGTGTGTTTTTGGCTCCCGAGGTCGAGTTTCTGGGCAGGAGGGTTGCTGCAGAGGGGATTCGGCCTACCGAATCCAAAACGGAGGTGATTCGACGAGCGCCCAGGCCCTGCAACACATCGGAGTTGCGTTCATTTCTGGGACTCTTGAACTATTTCGGGAACTTCCTGCCGAATTTAAGCACATTGTTGGAGCCACTACATGTGCTCCTGCGTCAGGGCTGTGATTGGTTTTGGGGGGACTGTCAGGAACGGGCTTTCAATTGGGCGCGGAACCTACTTTGTTCAAATAAGTTATTGATCCTGTACGAACCCTGTAAGAAATTGGTTGTGATATATGATGCATCGTCCTATGGGGTTGGGTATGTGTTGCAGCAGGGTAACGTTGAGGGCGAACTATAACCTGTGGCTTATGCCTCCAGGTCGCTCTCTCAAGCTGAACGGGGTTATGGGATGGTTGAGAAGAAAGCACTCGCATGTGTCTATGGGATGAAAAAGATGCATCAGTATCTCTTTGGCAGGAGGTTCGAATTAGAAACGGACCACAAGCCTTTAACATCCCTGCTGTCAGACAGCAAGGCCAAAAGACAGAATGCGGTCCAAATCGTAAAGCAAGGCATGCTCTGGATTCAAGACCCCTCGCTTCAATGCCGCCTATCTCTCCTCCTGCTGGCCTATAGGTCCCGACCGCACTCGTTCACGGGGGTCCCGCCCATGGAGCTACTCATGAAACGAACACTCAAAACTCGGCTGTCCCTCATTCATCCTGTCCTGTCTGACATTGTCGAGGGCAAACGCCAGTCCCAAAACGAGTACCATGACCGAAATTCAAGGGGGAGATGTATAGAAATTGATGACCCAGTATTTGTTCTTAATCACGCTTTGGGGCCCAAATGACTTGAGGGTACTGTAATAGACAAAGAGGGGAATCGAGTCATAGTGGTTAAACTTAACAATGGGCAGATATGCCACAAGCAACTGGACCAAGTTAAAAAGAGGTTCAGCATGGACACTGAGGAACCTGAGGAAGATCATGAGATGGTATTCACACTACCGCCAGTGAATGAGCAACAAGAACATTCAGCAGCATGCACAGTCCTTGCGGTCAGCCCGGACAGGCTGAAATCACCACAGGTGACAGACACGCAGGCCAAGGCTCAACAACCAGAGCCTCAACTGCGGCGCTCCGCGAGAGACCGCAGACCACCCGAGATACTTAACCTATGATCCCAATAAGATGTTGAGGGGGAGGTGATGTCATGTATGTAACCTTTATGTAACAACACTGCAATACTGTATATACGTAAGAAATGTAACCTTGACCACAGAGGGTGAACTTGTGGGAGACACTCCTCACCTGGTCATCCAGGTATATAAAGGGAGGTCCCAGGCAAGGTCATCACTTCTTGGTCCTGTGAATAAAGGTGCAGGTCACAGAGTGATCTTGTCCATAGAATGTGCCTTGTGTGAATTTGTGGTATTGTGTAAGGACTTTACAGGTGTGACTGCAGAATGGACCAGAGTGTTGTGGAGGGAACGGTCCTTTCAGAATGCTGAGAGGGGAGTAGAGGGGAAGATGTGATTGGTGGTGGGATCATGCTGGATGTGGTAGAAATGGCAGAGGATGATCCTGTTGAATGTGGAGGCTGGTGGGGTGAAAGGTGAGGACAAGGGGAACCCTGTCATGATTCTGAGAGGGAGGGGAAGGGGTGAGAGCAGAGGTGCAGGAAATAGAATGGACATGGTTGAGGGCCATGTTAACCACAGCGGAGGGGAATCCTCGGTTGAGGAAAAAGGAAGATATATCAGAGGCTCTACTGTGAAAGGTGGCGTTGTCCGAGCAAATGCGACGGAGACGGGGAAATTGGGAGAATTGAATGGAGTCCTTGCAGGATGCGGGGTGGGAGGAAGTGTAGTCCAGGTAGCTGTGGGAGTCAGTGGGTTTATAGTGGATACTGATCGAAAGCCTATCCCCAGAAATGGAGACGGAGAAATCGAGGAAGAGAAGGGAAGAGTCGAAGATGGACCATGTGAAGGTGAGAGAAGTGTGGAAATTGGATGCAAAGTGAATGAAATTTTCAAGTTCAGGGCGAGAGCAGGAAACGGCACCGATACAGTCATCAATAAACCGGAAAAAGAGGTGAGGGAAGGGACCCGAGTAGGAATGGAACAAAAAATGTTCCACATAACCCACGAAAAGGTAGGCATAGCTGGGACCCATGCGGGTTCCCATAGCAACACCTTTAATTTGTAGGAAATGAGTGGAGTTAAAGCAGAAGTTGTTCAATGTGAGAACAAGTTCAGCCAGGCGGAGGAGGGTGGTGGTGAATGGGGACTGGTTGGGCCTCTGCTCAAGGAAAAAGCGGAGCGCCTTCAGGCTATCCTGGTGGGGGATGGAAGTGTACAGGGATTGGACGTCCATGGTGAAAAGGAAACGGTTGGGGCCAGGAAACTAGAAACTGTTAGTGATGGAGGGTGTCGGAGGAGTCGAGGATGTAGTTGGGAAGAGAGTAGACAAGGGGAGGAAAAATAGAGTCGAGATAGGAAGAAATAAGATCTGTGGGGCAAGAACAGGCTGAAACAATGGGTCTACCGGGGCAGTCCTGTTTGTGGATCTTGGGAAGGAGGTAGAAGCGGGCTGTGCAGGGTTGGGGAACTATGAGGTTGGTGGCTGTGGAGGGAAGATCTCCAGAGGAGATGAGGTCAGTGACGGTCTGGAAAATGATGGCTTGATTTTCCGTGGTGGGGTCAAGGTCCAGGGGGAGGCAGGAGGAGGTGTCAGAGAGTTGACGATCAGCCTCTGCAAGGTAGAGTTCGGTTTGCCAAACAACAACAGCGCCACTCTTGTCAGCAGGTTTAATGAAAAGGTTGGGGTTGGATCTGAGCGAGCGGAGTGCTGCAAGTTCAGAGCGAGGTGGATTGGAGTGAGTGAGGGGAGCAGAGATATTGAGATGGCCGATGTCCTATCGACAATTTTAAATGAAGAGCTTTAGATAGGGTCAGAGGCCAAAGGATGGGTCCAGGTAGAGCAAGAATTCTGAAAGCGTGAGAAATGTTCAGCTGTGAGGGGGGAAGACTCCTGGCCGAAGAAGTGGGCATGGAGGTGAAGGCAGCGGAAATAGAACTCAGCATCGTGCCGACCTTGAAATTCTCTGAAGAGCTCCCCCACTGGATGCAGCATGGCTGGTGGCAGGTTGCTGAGTGCCAGCCACGATGCTAGCAGTCTGAGCTTGGGTGGCAGCAAGCTGAGATTGCATGAGAATTGTCTGAGCTTGGGTGGCATAAAGCTGAGACTGCAGGACAGCAGTCTGAACTTGGGTGGCATTACCTGAGACTTCATGAGAGCAGGCTGCGCTTCCTCTGCAGCACTACGTCGTTGGGTTACTTCCGCCTGTGCCACAGTGGCATCTTCGACATTGGCCATCACACGCAGCATCACGTCTGGGGTGACACGGTCTCTTCGGGAGTCTTCCATCGTTTCCAACCTGGAAATCCTGGGCTCCAAGTTCTTTGCAGATCCCTGTGCAATGTTGGAGGTGGACTCCTCCATGCTCCTCGACATTGCCAAGAGGCTCTCTGGTAGACTTGCCATTGCAATTCGGTGTGCATGCACATCGGCCTTCTTCTGAAGGCTGCCCCATCGAGGTCCTCATCTGAATTCTGTACAGCAGAAATCGCCCGTGAACTCGCCCTCTGGGGAGTTGGCCCCTGAGCTACCCTTTCCTCCTGGCCTTGCTGCAGCCCACTCATTCTTAATGAATACTTTGCATCTGTTTCCACAAAAGAGAGGGGCGATGCAGACTTTACACTGAAGGAGGAGGAGTGTAAAATATTAGGTGAGATAAAAATAGTGAGAGAGGAAGAATTAAGAAATTTAGCAGCTTTGAAAGTGGATAAATCCCTAGGCTGGATGAAATGTATCCCAGGCTGTTAAGAGAAGCAAAAGAAGCAAATGACCATCATTTTCCAATCCTCTCTGGCTACAGATGTGGTGCCAGAGGACTGGAGGACTGCTAATGTTGTACCTTTGTTTAAAAAGGGAGAAAGGGATAGACTGAGTAATTATAGGCCAGTTAGCCTAACTTCAGTGGCGGGAAAATTATTAGAAAAAATCTTGAGGGACAGGATCAATCTTCATTTGGAAAGACATGGATTAATCAAGGACAGTCAGCATGGATTTGTTAAGGGAAGGTTGTGTCTGACTAACTTGATTGAATTTTTTGAGGAGGTAACCAGGAGACCCTCCTCGATGAGGGCAGTGCATATGATATAGTGTATATGGATTTTAGCAAAGCTATTAAAATGTCAGAAATGGCAGACTGGTCACGAAAGTAAAAGCCCATGGGATCCAGGGCAAAGTGACATGTTGGATCCAAAATTGGCTCAGAGGCAGGAAGCCAATGATAATGGTTGATGGGTGTTTTTGTGACTTGAAGGCTGTATCCAGTGAGGTTCTGCAGGGCTCAGTGTGGGGTCACTTGCTTTTTGTGGTATATATCAATGACTTGGACTTGAATGTTGGGGTTATGATTAAAACGTTTGTAGATTACACTAAAATAGGCTGTGTGGTTGATAATGAAGAAGAAAACTGTGGACTGCAGGAAGATATCAATGTACTGGTCAGGTGGACGGAACAGTGGCAAATGGAATTCAATCTGGATAAGTGTGAGGTAATGCATTTGGGGAGTTCTAACAAGGCAAGGGAATACACATTAAATGGTATGAAACTGAAAAGTGTAGAGGAACAAAGGGACCTTGGAGTGCAGATCCGTAGATCCCTAAAGTTAGCAGAACAGGTAGATAAGGTGGTTAAGAAGGCATATAGAATATGGATTGGCCGAGGCATGGAGTACAAGAGCAAGGAGGTTATGCTTGAACTGTATAAAACACTGGTTAGGCCACAGCTAGAGTACTGTGTGCAGTTCTGGTCACCACATTACAAGAAAGATGTGATTGCGCTGGAAAGAGTGCAGAGGAGATTTACAAGAATGTTGCCTGGACTGGAGAATTTTGGCTGAGGAAAGATTGAAGATGGTGGGTCTGTTTTCTTTAGAACAGAAGAGGCTGGGGGGAGACCTGATTGAAGTATATTAAATTTTGAGGGGTCTGGATAGAGTGGATAGGAAGGACCTGTTTCAATTGGCAGAAGGGTAAATAACCAGGGGACATAGATTTCAACTTATTGGGCGGAGGTTTAGAGGAGATATGATGGGAAATTTCTTCATCCAGAGGGTAGTGGGGGTCTGGAACTCACTGCTTGAAAGGGTGGTAGAGGCAGAAACCCTAATCACATTAAAAAAGATACTTGGATGTGCACTTAAAGTGCCATAACCTACAGGGCTATGGACCAAGAGCTGGAAACTGGGATTAGGCTGGATAGCTCTTGGTCGGCTGGCGTAGACAGGATGGGCTGAAATGGCCTCCTTCCGTGCTGTAAATTTCTATGATTCTATGATTCATGCCCGGTGCCTCACCCTGTGCAGATCCTACTTATACACTAGCCGCTAAAGTTAGCACCTCCCTTTCCAAATTCATCTCCAATTGCTCTGAGATATCCTTTACTCTTGCACCAGATAGGCAACACAGCCTTGTGGACTCTCAATTGTGACTGCACAGGACCCTATCTACATAGAAACATAGAAAATAGGTGCAGGAGTAGGCCATTCGGCCCTTCGAGCCTGCACCACCATTCAATATGATCATGGCTGATCATTCCTTCAGTACCCCTTTCCTGCTTTCTCTCCATACCCCTTGATCCCTGTAGCCGTAAGGGCCATATCTAACTCCCTCTTGAATATATCCAATGAACTGGCATCAACAACTCTGGTTCTGGACTTCCCTAACATCGGGAACATTCTTATCCCTCTAATTATCAAATCCCCTATGATTACAACCATTAGTTCTTCCACGGACTGCTTCCTGCTCCATGGTGCCATTGTTAGCATTCTGGCCATCCTCCCATCGTTATTCTCACAGGTAGCAACTACATTGATTGTAGTGTCTGCAAGACCTCCTTCTTCACCTACCCTGCTGACTGACAGTTATGTCCTCACCTTCCTCTGAGGGTACTCTCACAGTACTGTTAGAAAACTATCCAAAAATTCCTCCCCCTCTAATGTGTCTAACTCACAATCCAGCTCAATGGCCTCAATTTTGGCCGAGCCCATTTTTCATCGCACTTACTGGAGTTGCGCCGCTTATCTGCGTTCCAAGGTGCGCCGAAAACTTTTGTTGCCACTTTGGCCGCTGTCCGGCCTCTTCACTGCAGTCGCGCAGCGTGGCCAGTCGAGTCGGGGATGGAGCCAGAGTTCTGCACCGAAAACTGTGCCGGGACATCTGCACAAAAGCAATGGAGTCCGCTGGTGATGTCCGTGCATGAGCAGTAGCGCTGTGAGTCTGCAACAACAGTAGGTCTCTCTCACTTTCAGTGCGTGGTGAAGGGCTCCTTCAGGTAAAGTTCTCTTCATTTATTCTTCCTCCTTTGTTGGGGTGGGCAGGAAAACTGATAGAAATCACCGGCAGGCCGGAGCACTATCAGTTCTCCTGCCCGCCCCTAGCCCTGGCCGAGTGGCCTCCCGGTGTGATCGATCTCTTAGAAATCGCACCGGGTGACCATTCGGCCAGGGCTAGGGGCGGGCGGGCAGGTGAACTGAGAGTGATGATTTCTATCAGTTCTCCTGCCTGCCCAGAGCCCTGGCCGAATGGCCTCCCAGTGCGATCGATCTCTTAGAAATCACACCGGGAGGCCACTCGGCCAGGGATAGGGGCGGGCAGGAGACCTGAGTGCTCCTGCCTGCCGATGATTTCTATTAGTTCTCCTGCCTTCCCCTAGCCCTGGCCGAGTGGCCTCCCGCACCGGCCGGCCTGCTGCCTTTCCGGGCTGAGTTTGAAGATGAAGATAGGACTTACTTCAATTTTTTATTTCTTATTAAATTCTTAGAACTTTTTGTTTGCAAGGTTTGGTGGTTTGTAAGTCTTGGTGATTTAGGTGCAGGTCCTCTCCGCTTCCCTTCCCGCCCCTAGCCCAGGCCCAATGGCCTCCGATGTACCTACCTGCGACGATTTCTTTAACTCTCTGCAAGGATTTTCTGCACATTAGTATAACACACTTATACTTAGGCTACATATGCTGGCCTAAGTATAAATGGAGTAACTACTAGCTGGCCAAAGTTGCCTAAATGGGCAGAATTGGCGTAGGTGACTGGTAATGCCCCCTTTTGAGAAAAAAAAGTAACCTATAAAAATCGTAACTAACTCAGTTACACTGGTGCAAATTGATTGGGGAAAATGAGGATTTTTATGTTACGCCAGAAAGACCAAGTTACTTCAAAAAAAACGAAGCAACTCCTGGCCAAAATTTAGCCCAATGACTCTGAGGAAATGTGTTGGAGGAGGATGATGTGGTCGACTGTGTAAAATGCTGCATAGAGATCAAGCGGGATAATAGAGGAGGGATAATGCATCACAATCACAGTCATAGAAAACATCTTTCATGTCTTTGGTTAGAGTGCTTTTGGTGTCATGGGGAGGGACATAAATCTGACTGGAGGAATTCAAACAAAGTTTCAGGAAAGATGGGCATGGATCTGGGAGGTGACAACATGTTCAAGGAATTCAGTGAGGAAAGGGAGGCTAAAGAAAGGCAGGGGTCAAGGGCAACATTTCCTTTAAGCTGTGTGGCCACATGGCCGTGCAGTGCTCTCCAGCTCCCATGCAGCCAGCTCATCAGCTTTTAAATAGGAAAAACCGCGCATGCAGAGTACTTTGATTGGGCCATGCAGTTCCTTAAAGTAGTCACGTACCCCCAAAAATCATTACCGGGTACATTGGTCAAGGGTGTTTTTTTAATGAATAAGGTGATAACAGCAGTTTTGATGGGAAGGGAGACATTTGCCAGGGAACCAATTTTAGCTGTCATAGAGGCCAGGATGGGAAATTGTTTGTCAGCATTTCAGTGGGAATGGAATCGAGAGGACAGGAGGCAGGTCTTGTGAAGGAGATAAGCTTGGAGAAGATACGGTGGGTGGAGGTGAGAGTGAAGCTAAAGAGAGACTTTGTCCACGGATAAGGGAGAGGGGCTCTTAAGGAGTGGTTTGGCTTGGTGGGCAAGGGGAAAGAGGGAAAGCAGCAGAGGCAGCTGAATGGATGGTCTTAATCTTGGTCCATGAGAAATTTGCACTTAGTGGAGGTGAGGATGGAGGGGGCAGGGGAGATGGATTTGAGGAAACGGTTGGTCGTGCAGAAAAAAATCCTCGTGGATGATTCCCCTGTCCATTTGTAATAATAACAGTGCATTAAGAGAACTATGTGATTCCACCCTTTGATTCCTCCCCAAAAATAAAGAATGTGACAATGCTATATACAAATATATATATATATATATGTATATGTGTATATATGACAAATAATTATAATTAGGAACAATTTATTTTTTGACCAATTGCAGGAATTTCACTTAACTTTATGTTGTTTTCCCATTGCCACATTGCTTTGTTTGCTCTCCTTTCTGCCAAATTTGTATGAGACGCCATTGAATTAATCATGTTCATTCATGTAGCAGTGCAAGGTTATGTCCATGTGCATTGACATTACCAGTATTACACTGTAAAATGTGAAGTCATTTATTATTTGGGTCACTGAACTCAGTGAGAATTGATAGCTGAATCAATGGCAAACTGAAAATCATTAACACTATAATGAAAAGTCTTATGCCTGTAGTGAACTCTAGTATCTGTTGTGAGCATCCATATATTTTCTTCTTTCAACAGCTTTTAATTTTCAGTTAAATCTCATTTTAGATCCTTTCTAATTGGTTATTTTTCCACTTTTGTTACTCATCAATTATATCGTACAAATTCGTTCTCTCCCATAAACCTCAGCCCTCTCTTACAGCCGCAGAAATTAACACAGTAAAAGTTAAATGTAATTGACAAAAAGCACAAAATTACTGATCATATATTTACATTGCTCCAACATCTCCTCTCCCGATGCAAAATCAAAAGATCTAAGCAACAGTATAAGACTATGAGGGGACTTGACAGGGTGGATGCAGAGAGGATGTTTCCACTGATGGGGGAGACTAGAACGAGAGAGCATGATCTTAGAATAAGGCGCCGCCGATTTAAAGCCGAGATGAGGAGAAATTTCTTCTCTCAGAGGGTTGCAAATCTGTGGAATTTGTTGCCTCAGAGAGTGTGGCAGCTGGGACATTGAATAAATTTAAGACAGAAATAGACAGTTTCTTAAACGATAAGGGGATAAGGAGTTATGGGGAGTGGACGGGGAAGTGGAGCTGAGTCCATGATCAGATAAGCCATGATCTTATTAAATGGCGGAGCAGGCTCGAGGGGCCATATGGCCTACTCCTGCTCCTCTTTCTTATGTTCTTATGTTTATCCTCTATTGCGAGAAAGCAGCAGCAGACTTGTCTTTGGCCCTATACTGGTGGTACTCAAGCCCAATATGAAGAATGAATGCACATATGGAGCAGACATTTGGCTATACATGCTGATAACTCTGTCCCTCTCCTCTTTCCAGTGCCACATCCAGCTAACAAAAACTGTCTACCTCCTACAACGCTTCGACTAGTGCTACTAATGCTTGTCAACAACTATCATGTCCCACTTGTGACAAGGACTGTGGTTCTCATATTGGACTGTTCAGCCACCTAAGGACTCACTTTAAGAGTGGAAGAAAATCTTCCTCGATTCGGAGGGACTACCTATGATGATGATGATGTTCTGGCACCTACCCACTTTTCTGCCTAGTTCCTCACTTAAGAGCTGTACCTCTGGTCCTAGCTCCCATGACTCTGATCCTATTGAGCAGGATGATTGCAGGTAAAAGCAGGAGTTGCAGATCACATTGAAACATAGAAACATAGAAGATAGGTGCAGGAGTAGGCCATTTGGCCCTTCGAGCCTGCACCACCATTCAATAAGATCATGGATGATCATTCACCTCAGTACCCCTTTCCTGCTTTCTCTCCATACCCCTTGATCCCTTTAGCCGTAAGGGCCATATCCAACTCCCTCTTGAATATATCTAATGAACTGGCATCAACAACTCTCTGCGGTAGAGAATTCCACAGGTTAACAACTCTCTGCGTGAAGAAGTTTCTCCTCATCTCAGTTCTAAATGGCTGACGCCTTATCCTTAGACTGTGTCCTCTGGTTCTGGACTTCCCCAACATCGGGAACATTCTTAAAGCATCTAACCTGTCCAGTCCCGTCAGAATTTTATATGTTTCTATGAGATCCCCTCTCATCCTTCTAAAATCCAGTGAATACAGGCCCAGTCGATCCAGTCTCTCCTCATATGTCATCCTACCATCCTGGGAATCAGTCTGGTGAACCTTCGCTGCACTCGCTCAATAGCAAGAATGTCCTTCCTCAGATTAGGAGACCAAAACTGAACACAATATTCCAGGTGAGGCCTCACCAAGGCCTTGTACAACTACAGGAAGACCTCCCTGCTCCTATACTCAAATCCCCTAGCTATGAAGACCAAAATACCATTGCCTTCTTCACCGACTGCTGTACCTGCATGCCAATTTTCAATACTGATGTACCATGACACCCAGGTCTCGTAGCACCTACCCTTTTCCTAATCTGCTGCCATTCAGATAATATTCTGCATTTGTGTTTTTGCCACCAAAGTGGATAACCTCACATTTATCCACATTATACTGCATCTGCCATGCATTTGCCCACTCACCTAACCTGTCCAAGTCACCCTGCAGCCTCT
Source organism: Pristiophorus japonicus (assembly GCF_044704955.1). Classification (NCBI taxonomy): domain Eukaryota; kingdom Metazoa; phylum Chordata; class Chondrichthyes; family Pristiophoridae; genus Pristiophorus; species Pristiophorus japonicus. Next base: position 369,479,618 of record NC_091977.1, on the reverse strand, counting down.
TAGCATCCTCCTCACAGCTCACACCGTCACCTAGCTTAGTGTCATCTGCAAACTTGGAGCTATTACATTTAATTCCTTCATCTAAATCATTAATGTATATTGTAATGAGCTGGGGTCCCAGCACTGAGCCCTGCGGCACCCCACCAGTTACTGCTTGTCATTCTGAAAAGGACCCATTTATCCTGACTCTCTGCTTCCTGTCTGCCAACCAGTTCTCGATCCACGTCAGTACATTACCCCCAAAACCATGAGCTTTAATTTTGCAATCGAAACTCTTGTGTGGGACCTTGTCAAAAGCCTTTTGAAAGTCCAAATGCACCACATCCACTGGTTCTCCCTTGTCCACTCTACGAGTTACATCCTCAAAAAATTCTAGAAGATTTGTCAAGCTTGACTTCCACTTCATAAATCCATGCTGACTTGGAACGATCCTGTCACTGCTTTCCAAATGCGCTGTTATTTCATCTTTAATTATTGATTCCAACATTTTCCCCACTACTGATGTCAGGCTAACTGGTCTATAATTCCCTATTTTCTCTCTCCCTCCTTTTTTAAAAAGTGGTGTTACATTAGCTACCCTCCAGTCCATAGGAACTGATCCAGAGTCGATAGACTGTTGGAAAATGATCACCAATGCATCCAGTATTTCTAGGGCCACTTCCTTAAATACTCTGGGATGCAGCCTATCAGATCCTGGGGATTTATTGGCCTTCAATCCCATCAATTTCCCTAACACAATTTCCTGCCTCACTGCAGAAAAATGTGCAGTTAGCAAAGATTGGTGTGTTAACAAAGAATGTCTTTAAACCATCATAATGCAAAAGGAAGCCATGTATTGTTGTTTTCTATAGGGAAGCATGATGCAAAGTAGCCTATTGAAACCTCATGCCATATCATGCCATTCCACCTGAATCTGCCCTGAGGAATCATTCAATAGCCCTTTACAGTTCTGAATGCTTTTGGACCGTAGGTGGCCTTGACTGCGATGAAGAATTCTCGCACATCATGTCTGTTGGCCAATTGTTGTATCTCCTGTGTTGTGCTTTCTCCATCCAACACATGTTCTTTAGGTCCTGGGTTTTTTGTTGGACCTCAGCCTTGAGTCCCCTGTAATGTTGCTTTGCTGCTCCCGAGTTGGGTTGTTGCTTGAGGCACAGAAATGCTCTGCTCTTGCGATCTATCAGTTCTTGGATCTCCTGATCATTCTCATCAAACCAGTCCTGGCGTTTTCTGGTTGAGTGACCAAGTGTCTCTTCGAAGGCACTGGTTATGGAGGCCTGAAGGGCAGACCAAGCGCTGTGGGCATTCTGCATCTCAGGGCCATCAAGGCATGCCAGGTTAGCTGTGAGGCACTGGCTGTATAAGGCTCTCTAAAGATCCACGGTGCAGCCCTGGATAACGTGGACCATTTCCCATATCTCGGGAGCCTCTTATCAACAAAAGCAGACATTGATGAGGAGATTCAACACCGTCTCCAGTGCGCTAGCGCAGCCTTCGGCAGCCTGAGGAAAAGAGTGTTCGAAGACCAGGCCCTAAAATCTACCACCAAGCTCATGGTCTACAGGGCTGTATTTATACCCGCCCTCCTGTATGGCTCAGAGGCATGGACCATGTACAGTAGACACATCAATTCGCTGGAGAAATACCATCAACGATGCCTTCGCAAAATCCTACAAATCTCCTGGGAGGACAGACGTACCAACATTTGCGCCCTCGGCCAGGCCAACATCCCCAGCATTGAAGCAATGACCACACTTGATCAGCTTCGCTGGGCAGGCCACATTGTCCGCATGCCAGACACGAGACTCCCAAAGCAAGCGCTCTACTCAGAATTCCTTCATGGCAAACGAGCCAAGGGTGGACAGAGGAAATGTTACAAGGACACCCTCAAAGCCTCCCTGATAAAGTGCAGCATTCCCAACGCCACCTGGGAGTCCCTGGCCAAAGACCGCCCTAAGTGGAGGAAGTGCATCCGGGAGGGCGCTGAGCGCCTTGAGTCTCATCGCCGAGTGCATGCAGAAAACAAGCGCAGGCAGCGGAAAGAGCAAACCTGTCCCACCCTCCATTACCCTCAACGAATGTCTGTCCCACCTGTGGCAGGGTCTGTGGCTCTCGTATTGGACTGTTTAGCCACCTAAGGACTCATTCTAAGAGTGGAAGCAAATCTTCCTCGATTCCGATGGATGATGATGATGAGTGTCCTGAACACACAGTCCTGAAGTAACATTTCGCGCCACAGAAGTGCCAGACAAAGACTATCTCTAACAAGTGATGTCTAACCATCACCCCTTGACATTCAATGGCATTACCATCGCTGAATACCCAACTAACAACATCCTGGGGGTCACCAATGACCGGAAACTTAACTGGACCAGCCACATAAATACTGTGGCTACAAGAGCAGGTCAAAGGCTGGGTATTCTGCGGCGAGTGTCTCACCTCCTGACTCCCCAAAGCCTTTCCACCATCTACAATGCACAAGTCAGGAGTGTGATGGAATACTCTCCACTTCCCTGGATGAGGGCAGCTCCAACAACACTCAAGAAGTTCGAGTTCGAGACCATCCAGTACACAGGAACATAAGAACATAAGAAATAGGAACAGGAGTAGGCCATATGGCCCCTCGAGCCTGCTCCACCATTCAATAAGATCATGGCTGATCTGATCATGGACTCAGCTCCACTTCCCCGCCTGCTCCCCATAACCCCTTATCCCCTTATCAGTCAAGAAACTGTCTATTACTGTCTTAAATTTATTCAATGTCCCAGCTTCCACAGCTCCCTGAGGCAGCAAATTCCATAGATTCACAAGCCTCTAAGAGAAGAAATTTCTCCTCATTTCTGTTTTCAATGAGCGGCCCCTTATTCTAAGATCATGCTCTCTAGTTCTAGTCTGCCCCATCAGTGGAAATATCCTCTCTGCATCCACCTTGTCAATCCCCCTCAAAATCGTATACGTTTCGATACGATCACCTCTCATTCTTCTGAACTCCAATGAGTAGAGGCCCAACCGACTCAAACTTTCCTCATGTCAACCCCCTCATTCCCGGAATCAACCTAGTGAACCTTCTCTGAACAGCCTCCAAAGCAAGTATATCCTTTCATAAATATGGAAACCAAAACTGCACACGGTATTCCAGGTGTGGCCTCACCAATACCTTGTATAGCTGTAGCACGAATTCCATGCTTTTATACTCCATCCTCTTTGCAAAAAGGTCAAGATACCATTGGCCTTCCTGATCACTTGCTGTACATGCATACTATCCTTTCATGCACAAGTACCACCAGGTCCCGCTGTACTGCGGCACTTTGCAATCTCTCTCCATTTAAATAATAACTTGCTCTTTGATTTTTTTCTGCCAAAGTGCATGACCTCACACTTTCCAAAATTATACTCCATCTGCCAAATTTTTGCCCACTCACTTAGAAACATGGAAACATAGAAAATAGGTGCAGGAGTAGGCCATTCGGCCCTTTGAGCCTGCACCACCATTCAATAAGATCATGGCTGATCATTCACCTCAATACCTCTTTGCTGCTTTCTCTCCATACCCCTTGATCCCTTTAGCAGTAAGGGCCATATCCAACTCCCTCTTGAATATATCTAATGAACTGGCATCAACAACTCTCTGCGGCAGGGAATTCTACAGGTTAACAACTCTCTGAGTGAAGAAGTTTCTCCTCATCTCAGTCCTAAATGGCTTACCCCTTATCCTTAGATTGTGATCCCTGGTTCTGGACTCCTCCAACATCGGGAACATTCTTCCTGCATCTAACTTGTCCAGTCCTGTCAGAATTTTATGTTTCTATGAGATCCCCTCTCATTCTTCTAAACTCCAGTGAATACAGGCCCAGTTGATCCAATCTCTCCTCATATGTCATCCTGCCATCCCGGGAATCAGTCTGGTGAACCTTCGCTGCACTCGCTCAATAGCAAGAATGTCCTTCCTCAGATTAGGAGACCAAAACTGAACACAATTTTCCAGGTGCGGCCTCACCAAGGCCCTGTACAGCTGCATCAGGACCTCTCTGCTCCTATACTGAAATCCTCTAGCTATGAAGGCCAACATGCCATTTGTTTTCTTCTCCGCCTGCTGCACCTGCATGCCAACCTTCAATGACTGATGTACCATGATACCCAGGTCTCGCTGCACCTCCTCTTTTCTTAATCTGCCGCCATTCAGATAATATTTTGCCTTCGTGTTTTTGCCACCAAAGTGGATAACCTCACATTTATCCAGATTATGCTGTATCTGCCATGCATTTGCTCACTCACCTAACCTGTCCAAGTCACGCTGCAGCCTCTCAGCATCCTTCACACAGCTCATACCGCCACCCAGCTTAGTGTCATCTGCAAACTTGGAGATATTACTCTCAATTCCTTCATCTAAATCATTGATATATATTGTAAGTAGCTGCGGTCCCAGCACTGAGCCCTGTGGCACCCCACTAGTCACTGCCTGCTATTCTGAAAAGGACACGTTTATCCCGACTCTCTGCTTCCTATCTGCCAACGAGTTCTGTATCCACGTCAATACATTACCCCCAATACCATGTGCTTTACTTTTGCACACCAATCTCTTGTGTGGGACTTTGTCAAAAGCCTTTTGAAAGTCCAAATACACCACATCCACTGATATTCCCTTATCCACTCTACTAGTTACATCCTCAAAAAATTCTAGAAGAATTGTCAAGCATGATTTCCCTTTCATAAATCTATGCTGACTTGGACCGATCTTGTCACTGCTTTCCAAATGCGCTGCTACTTCATCTTTAATAATTGATTCCAATATTTTCCCCACTACTGATGTCAGGCTAACCAGTTATAATTACCTTTTTTCTCTCTCCCTCCTTTTTTAAAAAGTGGTGTTATTTTAGCTACCCTCCAGTCCATAGGAACTGATCCAGAGTCGATAGACTGTTGGAAAATGATCACCGATGCATCCACTATTTCTAGGGCCACTTCCTTAAGTACTCTGAGATGCAGCCTATCAGGCTCTGGGGATTTATTGGCCTTCAATCCCATCAATTTCCCTAACACAATTTCCTGATGAATTAGGATTTCCTTCAGTTCCTCCTTCTCGCTCGACCCTCTGTCCCCTCGTATTTCCGGAACGTTATTTGTGTCTTCCTTCGTGAAGACAGAACCAAAGTATTGGTCAAACAGTGTAAAAAGAGAGGGGTTTGTGCAGACCTGTATGGAATGCAACAGAAGCTCAGAGTGCAAAGCTAAGAGTTTGGTAAGTGGGAGAGTTCGGGCAAGTGGGAGCGGGAGGTGTTGCTTTGTCTTGTTTCCCCACCAGTGCTGACTTCCCGACCTGGGAGGAAAAGAAAACAAAGTGTGACGTCACAGCCAAGAGGGTAAGTGATTGGCTGGTTGATTGGTGAGTCGTTTTTCTTTTTTCTTGTGAAAGGGAAATCATGCTTGATAAATCTTCTCGAATTTTTTGAGGATGTTTCCAGTAGAGTGGACAAGGGAGAACCAGTTGATGTGGTATATTTGGACTATTTGTATATTTGGACAGGAAGCAAAGAGTAGGAGTAAATGGATACTTTTCAGAATGGCAGGCAGTGACTAGTGGGGTACCGCAAGGTTCTGTGCTGGGGCCCCAGCTGTTTGCATTGTACATTAATGATTTGGACGAGGGAATTAAATGTCGTTTCTCCAAATATGCGGATGACACTAAGTTGGGTGGCAGTATGAGCTGCGAGGAGGATGCTATGAGGCTGCAGAGTGACTTGGATAGGTTAGGTGAGTGGGCAAATGCATGGCAGATGAAGTATAATGTGGATAAATGTGAGGTTATCCACTTTGGTGGTAAAAACAGAGAGACAGACGATTATCTGAATGGTGACAGATTAGGAAAAGGGGAGGTACAACGAGACCTGGGTGTCATGGTACATCAGTCATTGAAGGTTGGCATGCAGGTACAGCAGGCGGTTAAGAAAGCAAATGGCATGTTGGCCTTCATAGCGAGGGGACTTGAGTACAGGGGCAGGGAGGTGTTGCTACAGTTGTACAGGGCCTTAGTGAGGCCACACCTGGAGTATTGTGTACAGTTTTGGTCTCCAAATTTGAGGAAGGACATTCTTGCTATTGAGGGAGTGCAGCGAAGGTTCACCAGACTGATTCCCGGGATGGCGGGACTGACATATCAAGAAAGACTGGATCAACTGGGCTTGTATTCACTGGAGTTCAGAAGAATGAGAGGGGATCTCATAGAAACGTTTAAAATTCTGACGGGTTTAGACAGGTTAGATGCAGGAAGAATGTTCCCAATGTTGGGGAAGTCCAGAACCAGGGGTCATTGTCTAAGGATAAGGGGTAAGCCATTTAGGACCGAGATGAGGAGAAACTTCTTCACCCAGAGAGTGGTGAACCTGTGGAATTCTCTATCACAGAAAGTTGTTGAGGCCAATTCACGAAATATATTCAAAAAGGAGTTAGATGTAGTCCTTACTACTAGGGGGATCAAGGAGTATGGCGAGAAAGCAGGAAGGGGGTACTGAGTTTGCATGTTCAGCCATGAACTCATTGAATGGCGGTGCAGGCTAGAAGGGCCGAATGGCCTACTCCTGCACCTATTTTCTATGTTTCTATGTTTCTATGTTTCCTTATGTTGTCAGTAAGAAATCTTTGACATTGTTGCCAAATTAGGTTATTTTAAGGGTTAAGTCATGACCCATGTCATGCTCCTCCTGTGCCATGTGGGAAATCAGAGACTCTTCCTGTGTCCCTGATGACTATATGTGCAGGAGGTGTAGCCAGCTGCAGCTCCTGTTAGACCGCATGACGACACTGGAGTTGCGGATGGATTCACTCTGGAGCATGCACGATGCTGAGGATGACATGGATAGCATGTTCACTGAGTTGTTCACACCGCAGGTAAAGGTTACAAAGGCAGATAGGGAACGGGTGACCATCAGGCAGAGCAGGAGTAGGAAGGTAGTGAAGGGGTCCCCTGTGGTCATTTCCCTCCAAAACACATATATCGCTTTGGATATTTTTGGGGAAGATGGCTCACCAGGGGAAGGCAGCAGCAGCCAAGTTCATGGCACCATGTGTGGCTCTGCTACACAGGAAGGCAGGAAAAAGAGTGGGAGAGCGACACTGGTAAAGGATTCTATTGTAAGGGGGATAGATAGGGCGTTTCTGCGGTCGCAACCGAGACTCCAGGATGATATGTTGCCTCCCTGGTGCAAGGTTCAAGGATGTCTCGGAGCGGCTGCAGGGCATTCTGGAGGGGGAGGGTGAACAGCCAGTTGTCATGGTGCATATAGGTGCCAACAATATAGGTAAAAAGCAGGATGAGGTCCTACAAGCTGAATTTAGGGTGCTAGGCGTTAAATTAAAAAGTAGGACCTCAAAGCTAGTAATCTCAGCATTGCTACCAGTGCCACATGCCAGAGTAGAAATAGCAGGATAGCTAAGATGAATACGTAGCTTGAGGAGTGGTGCAAGAGGGAGGGATTCAAATTCCTGGGATATTAGAACCGATTCTGGGGGAGGTGAGACCAGTACAAACTGGACGGTCTGCACCTGGGCAGGACTGGAACCAATGTCCGAGGGGGAGTGCTTGCCAGTGCCCTTGCGGAGGGATTAAACTAATATGGCAGGGGATGGGAACCTGTGCAGGTAGACAGAGGGAAATAAAATGGGGGCAGAAGCAAAAGATAGAAAGGAGAATAGTAAAAGTGGAGGGCAGAGAAACCCAAGGCAAAAATCAAAAAGGGCCATATTACAGCAAAGTTCTAAAGGGACAAAGAGTGTTAAAAAGAGAAGCCTGAAGGCTCTGTGCCTCAATGCAAGGAGTATTCTTAATAAGCTGGATGAATTAACTACGCTGTAGCTATTAACGATTATGATATAATTGGGATTACGGAGACATGGCTCCAGGGTGACCAAGGCTGGGAACTCAACATCCAGCGGTATTCAACATTTAGGAAGGATAGGCAGAGAGGAAAAGGAGGTGGGGTAGCACTGCTGGTTAAAGAGGAAATTAATGCAATAGTAAGGAAGGGCATTAGCCTGGATGATGTAGAAACTGTATGGGTAGAGCTGCAGAATACCAAAGTGCAGAAACGCTCGTGGGAGTTGTGTACATGCCACCAAACAGTAGTAGTGAGGTTGGGGATGGCAGCAAACAACAAATTAGGGATGCGTGCAATAAAGGTACAGCAGTTACCATGGGCGACTTTAATCTACATATAGATTGGGCTAACCAAGCTGGTAGCAATGCGGTGGAGGAGGATTTCCTGGAGTGTATTATGGATGGCTTTCCAGACCAATATGTCGAGGAACTAACTAGAGGGCTGGCCATCCTAGACTGGGTGATGTGTCATGAGAAAGGACTAATTAGCAATCTTGTTGTGCGAGGCCCCCTGGGGAAGAGTGACCATAATATGGTAGAATTCTTTATTAAGATGGAGAGTGACAGTGTTAATTCAGAGACTAGGATCCTGAACTTGGGGAAAGGTAACCTTGATGGTATGAGACGTGAATTGGCTAGGATAGGCTGACAAATGATACTTAAAGGGTTGACAGTGGATAAGCAATGGCAGACATTTATAGATTACATGGATTAATTTCAACAATTATACATCCCTGTCTGGAGTAAAAAATAAAAAGGAGAAGGTAGCTCAACCGTGGCTAACAAGGGAAATTAGGGATAGTGTTAAATCTAAGGAAGAGGCATATAAATTGGCCAGAAAAAGCAGCAAACCTGAGGACTGGGAGAAATTTAGAATTCAGCAGAGGAGGACAAAGGGTCTTGTTAGAAGGGGGAAAATAAAGTATGAGAGGAAGCTTACCTGGAACATTATAACTGACTGCAAAAGCTTCAATAGATATGTGAAGAGAAAAAGATTAGTGAAGACCAACGCAGATGCTTTGCAGTCAGAATCAGGTGAATTTATAATGGGGAACAAAGAAATAACAGACCAATTCAACAAATACTTTGGATCTGTCTTCACTAAGGAAGACACAAATAACCTTCCAGAAATACTAAGGGTTTGAGGGACTAGCGAAAAGGAGGAACTAAAGGAAATCCTTATTAGTCATGAAATTGTGTTAGGGAAATTGATGGGATTGAAGGCCAATAAATCCCCAGGGCCTGATAGGCTGCATCCCAGAGTATTTAAGGAAGTGGCCCTAGAAATAGTGGATGCATTGGTGATCATTTTCCAACAGTCTATCGACTCTGGATCAGTTCCTATGGATTGGAGGGTAGCTAATGTAACACCACTTTTTAAAAAGGGAGGGAGAGAGAAAATAGGGAATTATAGACCAGTTAGCCTGATATCCGTTGTGGGGAAAATGTTGGAATCAATTATTAAAGATGTAATAGCAGCGCATTTGGAAAGCAGTGACAGGATCGGTCCAAGTCAGCATGGATTTATGAAAGGGAAATCATGCTCGACAAATCTTGTAGAATTTTTTGAGGATGTAACTAGCAAGACTGGACAAGGGAGAATGAGTGGGTGTGGTGTATTTGGACTTTCAAAAGGCTTTTGACAAAGTCCCACACAAGAGATTAATGTGCAAAATTAAGGCACATGGTACTGGGGCTAATGTATTGACGTGGATAGAGAACTGGTTGGCAGACAGGAGAGTCGGAATAAATGGGTCCTTTTCAGAATGGCAGGGAGTGACCAGTGGAGTGGCACAGGGTTCAGTGCTGGGACCCCAGCTATTTACAATATAAATCAATGATTCAGATGAAGGAATTGAATGTAATATCTCCAAGTTTGCAGATGATACTAAGCTGGGTGGCAGTGTGATCTGTGAGGCGGGTGCTAAGAGGCTGCAGGGTGACTTGGACAGGTTAGGTGAGTGGGCAAAAGCATGGCAGATGCAGTATAATGTGGATAGGTGTGAGGTTATCCACTTTGATGACAAAAACAGGAAGACAGAATATTATCTGAATGGTAACAGATTTTGAAAAGGGGTGGTGCAACGAGACCTGGATGTCATGATACATCAGTCATTGAAGTTTGGCATGCAGGTACAGCAGGCGGTGAAGAAGGCAAATGGCATGTTGGCCTTCGTAGCTAGAGAATTTGAGTATAGGAGCAGAGAAGTCTTTCTTCAGTTTTACAGAGCCTTGGTGAGGCCACACCTGGAATATTGTGTTCAGTTTAGGTCTCCTAATCTGAGGAAGGACGTTCTTGTTATTGAGAGAGTACAGCGAAGGTTCACCAGATTGATTCCCGGGATGGCAGGACTGATATATGAGGAGAGACTCGATCAACTGGGCTTGTATCCACTGGAGTTTAGAAGAATGAGAGGGGATCGCATAGAAACATATAAAATTCTGACGGGATTGGACAGGTTGGAGGCAGGAAGAATGTTCCCGTTGCTGGTGAGTTCCAGAACCAGGGGTCACAGTCTAAGGATAAAGGGTAAGCCATTTAGGACTGAGATGAGGAGAAACTTCTTCGCTCAGAGAATTGTTAACCTGTGGAATTCTCTACCGCAGAGAGTTGTTGAGGCCAGTTTGTTAGATATATTCAAAAGGGAGTTAGATATGGCCCTTATGGCCAAAGGGATCAAGGAGTATGGAGAGAAAGCAGGAAAGAGGTACTGAGCTTGAATGATCAGCCATGAACTTATTGAATGGCGGTGCAGGCTCGAAGGGCCGAATGGCCTGCTCCTGCACCTAATTTCTATGTTTCTATGTCTGCCATTTCTTTGTTCCCCATTTCTTAGCCTGCTGAAGCACATGAATTGTTTCTGGACCACACTGCGTGTGGCTCTGTGGCTCTGGTTGTATCGCTTCTTGACTTCGGTGTGGTTGTCATCAGCCAGTTGGCTAGGCCATATCAGTTGTCACCAAGCATCTAGCATTGTCCTTGTGGCTGACTGTTAAACATGTCAGAGTCAGCGCTCTCACGCAGGATGTGAGCCTCATCGAAGCTGCCTGGACATTTGGCATTCACTGCCATTATAATCTCCTTGTGGTCGACAACTAGTTGGACCTTCAGGAGTAAAATCCTTTTCTGTTGCCAAAAAGCTCTTGGTCCTGAGAAGGTGCCCGCATGGCGATATGAGTACACTGTATTGCTCCCTGCACCTTGGTGAACTTAGCAATGCGTTAGAATGCTCCAGCCCTGTCAGTCTGAGCCTCCGTGGTCATGGGGAAGCTGATAAAGTCCATCCTTCGCATGCACAGGGCCTCCGTGACCTGTCTAATGCAGCGATGTGTGGCATGGTGAGACAGAGGGGAAATGTCGACCACAGAGGCCCGAAAGGAACCGGGCACATAGAACGACAGTGCCGCGGTGTCCTTGACCTCGACGGACAGCGATGCCCTGAAGGTGATGGCAGGCTGCAGATCTGCCCTGATGAGCTGGCATATTTCAGTGATCACCACTTTATGGAAGCGCAGTCTCCGAAGGCAGGTGTTCTCGGATACGTCGAGGTAAGACCTCTTCTTCCCGTAAGTGTGGGGTGTGTATGGTCTGGACCTCCTCCTCATTCTGGCACATCTTAGATTTGGCACATAATGGTGTGCATTAGACATTGTGCCATTTCCGCTCTGCAGCATCTGCGTATTAATCGATGCAGGCTGAGAAATGACTGGCCCCATTCCAATAAAAGTATAATACCGATTGATCAGAAGCAATAATTTCAACACTAAAAGACACCTACAGTAAAACCCAATTGTCCAGATTCTGAAAAGATATCTGTTCAGATGGTCATTTCACCTGAGAAGAACTGCAGAGTCAATCCAAACTCTCCCGAAGTTGAAGCAGCCTTTTCAATGAAGCGACCTGCGATTTGAAAAATGGCGTCCACACCGTTGTGATTAGTTCACAACAGCTCCACCTTTTCAGAGCAGTGTTTTCAGTGAGCGATATTGTGTGCGAGGTGGTGAAAGTGAGGCTGGACAATATACTTGGCGTTAGTTTCGGCAAATTTGATCTTTACAACAAAAAAAAGTCGGCAGTCGGCATTATTGAATCTCGCCGTTAATTATGTGCAGAAAGTAACGCTGGATGATATTATGTGCGTTGGTTTCACCCATTCTGATGATTCCGCCCCAAAAAAGTGGGCGGGCGGTATTATTTTTTTCCCGGCGTTAGTACATGCCGAAAGTAATGCTCGGCGAGAAGTGTCTGAAAAATGGGCGGCAGTTTCCATTTTGTGCCATTTCTGCTCTGCAGCATCTGCGTATTAATCGATGCAGGCTGAGAAATGACTGGCCCCATTCCAATAAAAGTATAATACCGATTGATCAGAAGCAATAATTTCAACACTGGCGAAAACTGGCACTTGTGGGCCTCTACGGGTGCTCGTAGAGATCATGATTTTTGGCTCATCATGTGACCCATTCCTCAATACATTGATAAGCATTACGACTGGAGATCTACTTGGTATTTCAAATAATAATCAGTTTCATGTACAGTTTATCATACAAAATTACAGCACAGATTGAGACCATTCAGCCCATTGTACCTGTGCTGGCACTTTGAAAGAGCATAGAAACACAGGAACATAGAAAATAGGTGAAGGAGTAGGCCATTCAGCCCTTCGAGCCTGCACCACCATTCAATAAGTTCATGGCTGATCATTCACCTCAGTACCCCTTTCCTGCTTTCTCTCTATACCCTTGATCCCTTTAGCAGTCAGGGCCATATCTAACTCGCTCTTGAACATATCTAATGAACTGGCATCAACAACTCTCTGCGGCAGAGAATTCCACAGGTTAACAATTCTCTGAGTGAAGAAGTTTCTCCTCATCTCGGTCCTAAATGGCTTACCCCTTATCATTAGACTGTGATCCCTGGTTCTGGACCTCCCCAACATCGGGAACATTCTTCCTGCATCTAACCTGTCTAGTCCCGTCAGAATTTGATATGTTTCCATGAGATCCCCTCTCATTCTTCTAAACTCCAGTGAATACGGGCCCAGTCGATCCAGTCTCTCCTCATCTGTCAGTCTTGCCATCCCGGGAATCAGTCTGGTGAACCTTCGCTGCACTCCCTCAATAGCAAGAACATCCTTCCTCAGATTAGGAGACCAAAACTGAACACAATATTCCGGGTGAGGCCTTACCAAGGCCCTGTACAACTGCATTAAGATCTCCCTGCTCCTATACTCAAATCCCCTAGCTATGAAGGCCAACATGCCATTTGGCTTCTTTACCGCTTGCCTGTTGTACCTGCATGCCAAATTTCAATGACTGATGTACCATGACACCCAGGTCTCGTTGCACCTCCCCTTTATCTAATCTGTCGCAATTCAGATAATATTCTGCCTTCATGTTTTTGCCACCAAGGTGAATAACCTCACATTTATCCACATTATACTGCATCTGCCATGCATTTGCCCACTCACCTAACCTGTCCATGTCATGCTGCAGCCTCTTAGCAGCCTCCTCACAGCTCACACCGCCACCCAGCCTAGTATCATCTGCAAACTTGGAGATATAACACTCAATTCCTTCATCTAAATCATTGATGTATATTGTAAATAGCTGGGCTACCAGCACTGAGCCCTGTGGCACCCCACTAGTCACTGCCTGCCATTCTGAGAAGGACCCGTTTATCCCTATCCTCTGCTTCCTGTCTGCCAGCAAGTTCTCTATCCAGGTCAATACATTACCCCCAATACCATGTGTTTTAATTTTGCACACCAATCTCTTGTGTGAGACATTGTCAAAAGCCTTTTGAAAGTCCAAATACACCACATCCATTGGTTCTCCCTTGTCCACTCTACTAGTTACATCCTCAAAAAATTCCAGAAGATTTGTCAAGCATGATTTCCCTTTCATAAATCCATGTTGACTTGGACCGATCCGGTCACTGCTTTCCAAATGCGACGCTATTTCATCTTTAATAATCGATTCCAACATTCTCCCCACTACTGATGTCTGGCTAACCGGTCTATAATTACTCATTTTCTCTCTCCCTCCTTTTTTAAAAAGTGGTGTACATTAGCTACCCTTCAGTACATAGGAACTGATCCAGAGTCGATAGACTATTGGAAAATGATCACCAATGCATTCACTATTTCTAGGGCCACTTTCTTAAGCAAGCATGCTTAGACCCACGTCGCCACTTTCTGCCCCTAACTTTAAGTTCCTCATACTCAAATACCTGTCCAATTCCCTTTTAAAATTATTTATGGTCCAGGCATCTAAAGCGCTGCTTAAGCACTCCAATGGTATTCTCAACGATATTGCATGTGGCTCTGTGGCTCTCATTGTATCGCTTCTCATCTTGTATGTGGGTGTTACGCAAGGGACTCACCAAGCATCCAGCATTGACCTTGTGGCTGATTGTTAAACAAGTCAGATATAATGCTCTCACACAGGATGTGCGCATCATGGATGCTGCCCGGAAATTTAGCATTCACTGCCATAATCATTTGCTGGTGGTCGACAACCAGTTGCACATTCAGGGAGTGGAATCCCTTGCGTTTCCTGAAAACCTCTGCATCCTGAAAAGGTGCCCGCATCGTGATGTGCGTGCAGTCTATTGCTCCCTGCACCTGGGGCAAGTTAGCAATTCGGTACAATCCTAAAGTCCTCTCAGTCTGAGCCTCCCTAGTCATAGGGAAGCTGATAACATCCATCCTGCATGCATACAGGGCTTCAGTGACCTGTCTAATGCATCAATTTGTGGCATGCTGAGATATACCGCAAATGTCACCAGCTGATGCCTGAAAGGAAACCGAAGCATAGAACGACAGTGCCGCGGTGACTTTGACCTCGATGGACAGTCCTGTCCTGATGGTGCTGGCAGGCTGCAGATCTCTCTTGATGAGCTGGCATATCTCACTGATAATTTCTTTGTGGAAGTGCAGTTTCTGAAGGTAGGTGGAGTCGCACAAGTTGAGGTAAGACTGCTTCTCCCTGTACTTGCGGGGGATGTAATGTCTGGTTATCCTCATCAGTCTGGCACGTCTTACATTGGGCTCATGATGTTATCGAATGTACCTTCTGCCATCTCTAGTCTGCAGCATGTGCATGGTCATCAAGAGAGGGTGAGAAATGACAGGCCCCATTCCAATAGCTATCTGTTTTACACCGATTGTTCACAAAGAATGAATGTCCCCACTAAGACACCAAGTAAATTCCAATCATCCACGGTATGATAAGATGTTTGTTCAGATGTTCACATCACTTCAAAACACCACCAGAGTACATCCAAATTCACCTGAGTGAAGCAGAGCAGCCTTTTAAATGATGCGACCTGCAATTTAGAACATGGCGTCCATATTGCTATGAGTAGTTTCGGTTAGTTCAACTTTTTTACAGCGGTTTTGTTGGCAAGCGATATTGTTGGCGAGATGTGTGTGAGGTGCCGAAAGTAAGGATGGGCGATATTCTGGGCGTTAGTTTCGGCAAATGTGATCTTTATGACAAAAAACAATAGCTGGACAATATTATTAAATCTCAGCGTTAATGACGTGCCGAAAGTAATGCTGGGCGATATTATGGGCTTTGGGTTCGCCCATTCTTATGATTCCTCCCAAAAAAGGTGGGCGGGCGGTATTATGTTTTCTTGGCATTACGCACATGCCAAATGTCACGCTCGCCGATAAGTGACCCAGAAATGGGCGTCAGTTTCCATTTTATGCCTAAATGGGTGATATATAGGCGTTACACCTCATTTTAGCATTAAAATGAACATTAAGTGGGCGGTATGCATGCAAAAATAATGGAAAATCTAGCCCTATGTTTTTCTCAGTCTATATTAAGACAATTAAAGTCTCCTAATATTACTACTCTATTTTTGTTACACGCCGTTGAAATTTGCTGGCAAATTTGCTCATCTTTCTCCTTCTTAATGTTTGGAGCTCCATATATAAAAAACTCCCAACTATGTAACAGCTCCCCCTCTGTTCCTCAACTCAAGCCAAATAGCTTCAGTCCTAAAACCATCTAGTAAATCCTATTTAGAACTGTAACATCATCTTTAATCAATATTTAATGATTAGTTAGGAGATCAAAGGCTATCGGCTAGACTTTCCATTGTTGTGCAGATCGCCCAAAAATGGGCGTTATTTCCAGCATTGGCATTTGTTACAAGTTTTGAGATCGCCGGATTATTGCCCATTTTCTAAACCCCTACTTTCCACTTTATAAAATGGGCATTAACAGGAGCGATGTGAAATCAGTGTTAGCAGTAATCTTTCTTCCCTCTGCCGTAAAATGTCAGTGTCCATAGCAATGGTCTTTTCCCGCATTTCAGGAGGTCAGGGGTCATCAATACATGCGCAGAAGAGGAGCGAGAGAGAGAGAGAAAAGAGGAAGTGGAAGTGTGTGTGTGTGTTGTCTGGTTCTTTGTGGTTTATGTGGCTGTTGTGGGAGGTAGTAAAGATTTTTGGGAGGAGTAAGAAGAATTTATTGCACCATTTAGTTTGGTGACACCGAAATGTTGTCAAAAAAACCCATTAATGACATGGAAAAGCATGGAGGAGGCAAGATAGCTGCCTCTGTCTTGTGGATGGGTGGAGAGGCTGGTGAGAGTGGTGAAGTTGGAGAGGAAGTCAAGTTGGGAGACGGAAACGAACTCGGAGATTCTCCGACGAGGCAAATGCTGCCCTCCTGCAAGAGTTGGAGTCACGTTGGGGTCAATTGACCCGGAGTGGGCGTGAGAAGCCCACCCCGAAGGTTTACCAGAAACTTTGGGCCGAGATAGTTGAGGTGGTCTCGTCGCTAACGCACGAGGTGCATGAGGGCAACCAGTGTCGCAAGCGCTGGAATTACCTTGTCGGATCTGGCAGAGTAAACATAGAAACATAGAAACATAGAAACATAGAAAATAGGTGCAGGAGTAGGCCATTCGGCCCTTCTAGCCTGCACCGCCATTCAATGAGTTCATGGCTGAACATTCAACTTCAGTACCCCATTCCTGCTTTCTCGCCATACCCCTTGATCCGCCTAGTAGTAAGGACCTCATCTAACTCCTTTTTGAATATATTTAGTGAATTGGCCTCAACAACTTTCTGTGGTAGAGAATTCCACAGGTTCACCACACTCTGGGTGAAGAAGTTCCTCCGCATCTCGGTCCTAAATGGCTTACCCCTTATCCTTAGACTGTGACCTCTGGTTCTGGACTTCCCCAACATTGGGAACATTCTTCCTGCATCTAACCTGTCTAACCCCGTCAGAATTTTAAATGTTTCTATGAGGTCCCCTCTCATTCTTCTGAACTCCAGTGAATACAAGCCCAGTTGATCCAGTCTTTCTTGATAGGTCAGTCCCGCCATCCCGGGAATCAGTCTGGTGAACCTTCGCTGCACTCCCTCAATAGCAAGAATGTCCTTCCTCAAGTTAGGAGACCAAAACTGTACACAATACTCCAGGTGTGGCCTCACCAATGCCCTGTACAACTGTAGCAACACCTCCCTGCCCCTGTACTCAAATCCCCTTGCTATGAAGGTCAACATGCCATTTGCTTTCTTAACCGCCTGCTGCACCTGCATGCCAACCTTCAATGACTGATGTACCATGACACCCAGGTCTCTTTGCACCTCCCCTTTTCCTAATCTGTCACCATTCAGATAATAGTCTGTCTCTCTGTTTTTACCACCAAAGTGGATAACCTCACATTTATCCACATTATACTTCATCTGCCATGCATTTGCCCACTCACCTAACCTATCCAAGTCGCTCTGCAGCCTCACAGCATCATCCTCGCAGCTCACACTGCCACCCAACTTAGTGTCATCCGCAAATTTGGAGATACTACATTTAATCCCCTCATCTAAATCATTAATCTACAGTGTAAACAGCTGGGGCCCCAGCACAGAACCTTGCGGTACCCCACTAGTCACTGCCTGCCATTCTGAAAAGTACCCATTTACTCCTACTCTTTGCTTCCTGTCTGACAACCAGTTCTCAATCCATGTCAGTACACTACCCCCAATCCCATGTGCTCTAACTTTGCACATCAATCTCTTGTGTGGGACCTTGTCGAACGCCTTCTGAAAGTCCAAATATACCACATCAACTGGTTCTCCCTTGTCCACTCTACTGGAAACATCCTCAAAAAATTCCAGAAGATTTGTCAAGCATGATTTCCCTTTCACAAATCCATGCTGACTTGGACCTATCATGTCACCTCTTTCCAAATGCACTGCTATGACATCCTTAATAATTGATTCCATCATTTTACCCACTACCGATGTCAGGCTGACCGGTCTATAATTCCCTGTTTTCTCTCTCCCTCCTTTTTTAAAAAGTGGGGTTACATTGGCTACCCTCCACTCCATAGGAACTGATCCAGAGTCAATGGAATGTTGGAAAATGACTGTCAACACATCCACTATTTCCAAGGCCACCTCCTTAAGTACTCTGGGATGCAGTCCATCAGGCCCTGGGGATTTATCGGCCTTCAATCCCATCAATTTCCCCAACACAATTTCCCGGCTAATAAGGATTTCCCTCAGTTCCTCCTCCTTACTAGACCCCCAGACCCCTTTTATAACCGGAAGGTTGTTCGTGTCCTCCTTCGTGAATACCGAACCAAAGTACTTGTTCAATTGGTCCGCCATTTCTTTGTTCCCCGTTATGACTTCCCCTGATTCTGACTGCAGGGGACCTACGTTTGTCTTTACTAACCTTTTTCTCTTTACATATCTATAGAAACTTTTGCAATCCGTCTTAATGTTCCCTGCAAGCTTCTTCTCATACTCCATTTTCCCTGCCCTAATCAAACCCTTTGTCCTCCTCTGCTGAGTTCTAAATTTCTCCCAGTCCCCAGGTTCGCTGCTATTTCTGGCCAATTTGTATGCCACTTCCTTGGCTTTAATACTATCCCTGATTTCCCTTGATAGCCACGGTTGAGCCACCTTCCCTTTTTTATTTTTATGCCAGACAGGAATGTACAATTGTTGTAGTTCATCCATGCGGTCTCTAAATGTCTGCCATTGCCCATCCACAGTCAACCCCTTAAGTATCATTCGCCAATCCATCCCAGCCAATTCACGTCTCATACCTTCAAAGTTAGCCTTCTTTAAGTTCTGGACCATGGTCTCTGAATTAACTGTTTCATTCTCCATCCCAATGCAAAATTCCACCATATTATGGTCACTCTTCCCCAAGGGGCCTCGCACAACGAGATTGCTAATTAATCCTCTCTCATTACATAACACCCAGTCTAAGATGGCCTCCCCCCTAGTTGGTTCCTCGACATATTGGTCTAAAAAACCATCCCTTATGCACTCCAGAAAATCCTCCTCCACCGTATTGCTTCCAGTTTGGTTAGCCCAATCTATGTGCATATTAAAGTCACCCATTATAACTGCTGCACCTTTATTGCACGCACCCCTAATTTCCTGTTTGATGCCCTCCCCAACATCACTACTACTGTTTGGAGGTCTGTACACAACTCCCACTAACGTTTTTTGCCCTTTGGTGTTCTGCAGCTCTACCCATATAGATTCCACATCATCCAAGCTAATGTCCTTCCTAACTATTGCCTTAATCTCCTCCTTAACCAGCAATGCTACCCCACCTCCTTTTCCTTTTATTCTATCCTTCCTGAATGTTGAATACCCCTGGATGTTGAGTTCCCAGCCCTGATCATCCTGGAGCCATGTCTCCGTAATCCCAATCACATCATATTTGTTAACATCTATTTGCACAGTTAATTCATCCACCTTATTGCGGATACTCCTTGCATTAAGACACAAAGCCTTTAGGCTTGTTTTTTTAACACCCTCTGTCCTTTTAGATTTGTATTAGATTTAGTAAGTATTGCATTTATTTACATTTACTTATATATTTATATAATTGGAATTGTAAGTGTAATGAGGCAATAAATTCACATCTGATATATTGCAGTTAGACCTGGAATGTTTAACTCAAAGCCTACGTGCACGGTGTACGTCTTTAGGTTAATAATGATAATAATAATAATTATTATATCATCTGTCGATTATGTGTTGTATCAGTATCTGTGACAGAACCTAGCAGTGATCTTACGCAATGATCTTATGCCATGTTGTGCTGTTGTTACCTTTTGCAGAAGAAGTTTTCAAAGAATAGGGCCGAGCAACGGCACACGGGTGGAGGTCCACCAGTCATCAGTGAGCTGACCGACCTTGAGGAGCGGGTGCTGGCACTAGTGGAGAGCCACCCCCAGTCGGCCACGCAAGCAGCAGCAGAACCTGAAGTGATGCCACGTGAGTAAAGTATACACCATTGCGTGATGCAAATTCAATAGATGCCACACCCACTCGTATCCGAACAATATATGATAAATGATTGATGAACGTGTTATCTAATTAATGATGAGCTCATGAAAATCATTGAAATGCAGAATTTGGTTATGTTCATTAAATGTGATGTCTGTGATTATTTTGATAGCGGTAGTGCTGTTCTCGTGCATATGCTGTGTGTTGCGTTTGAATCAACCTGTCACCCGAGCACCCCCTTCTCTTCTAATAACCTCATTTATGTTTTGTAGCTCAGCCAAGAGTGCAGTCACAGGCAACACCACCGAGGCAAGGTGCGGATCCGGCATTGGCATCAGCGGGGGATCGTCATTCTGGTGGTGAGGAGCCCCGAATCTCACCCGTGGAGATGCAGGGTGCCCTCTCCACTGACAACAGTGCGGAGTTTGAGGAGCCTGCAGCAACAAGCTCCATCATGTCAACAACACCGATGACATTTAGTGCTCCTGCAGCCATGTCCTCCTCCACCGTGGAGGTAGCGGGCCCAAGCACTTTGCTGCAGGGCACCAAAGGAGACTCCATGCTGGCGCCGACCCTGCAGAGGTTGGTTCGACGCAGCAGGACGGCTCCAAGAGCGGCAGATCTAAGCGGGGACATGGTTCATTTGTCCAGGAGGAGTGTTGACATAGGTCAGCAGATAATGATGTTGTAGTATGGGGTTGCGGTGGGGTGTTTTGTACAGTTCTCAGTATGAATTAATACACATATTAAATTTATTTTATTTAACATAACATTGTTGCGCATTTTCTCAGATAAGACCGCTTCTCCCAGTAAGTGCTTCGGATATAAGTTTTTGTCCTCCTCCTCCTCCTCAGTCTGCCACCTCTTTGATTGGGCACATAATACTCTTCAATATGCCTTCTGCCATCTCTAGTCTGCAGCATGTGCATAGTCATCAAGACAGGCTGAGAAATTACAGGCCCCATTACAATAACTATCAGTATTATACCTATTGTTCACAAACAATAAATTTACCTACTAAAACAAATAAAATACATTCAATTCGTCCACAGTATGATAAGATCTTTGTTCAGATGTTCAAATCAACTTAAAATAACTCCAGACTACATCAAAACTCCCCAGAAGTTGAAGAAGCCTTTTTTATGAAAACTCCTCCGATTTGCAACATGGCATCCATACCGCTGGGTTAAGTTCAAGTCAGAGCAACTTTTTCTCAGCGTTTGTTTCAGCGAGCGATATTTTCAGCGATATGTGAGCGAAATGCCGAAAGTAACGCTCAGCGATATTATGGCCATTGGTTTCCAATTTTCTGACGTTTACGACAGGGAAAAATGGGCGGGCGGTATTATTAATTCGTGGCGTTAACTAAATGCCGAAAGAAACACTGGGTGATAAGTGAGCGATAAATGGGCGTTAGTTTCCATTTTTTTTCAAAATGCGCAATATCTGGGCGGTGTACTTCATCTCAGTGTTAAAATGGATGTTAAGTGGGCAGTAGCGATGCAATCCATTAGAAAGTCTAGCCCTATATCCCTATGGTTACACAGACAAAATAATTTTATATTTGCCCAAGTATATGAAAAGGTTTCATTGTGTAGCATTACAAAAGAACAGGATATTGATGGACTAATGATGTTTTTTGCACATCAATGCTTGTAATAGTGTATTCTAGGATATTTTATGTGTCACCTAATAATTCAAGGGGCAAGATGTTTTTCGCTATGGGCAGTACTTTGAACTAAGTGGACCCAACCAGGAGAGTCCAGGCCAGGGAATTAACCTGAACAGACATCCACCATGGAATTGTTTTTTTGATTAGTGCGATTCCTTTACAAAGGGAACGTCTGAAACCAATGTTCCTGTTTTTTCAGTCCCTCGTGACCCAGCAGTAGAGGCCAGATTTCCTACCAACTCTCAGCTGGTACACATGAAATAGGCCATTAGTACTACAGACGCTCACGGTCCCCATGCTGATTAAGTGCCCTTTGGCGGGGTCAGCACTGGTCGGCGCGATCCTGGCATAAGTGATATTTCAGGGCTGCAATGTTATAGCCGCTTCAATAATTTATAACATTTCTATTTTCAACCTCTATTTCGCAGAACAAAAATTGAATTGTATATTTAAAATATAATCTTTTTTGCCGACAGCACATTACAAATGAAATAGGTGTAAGGTAGGAAAGGGAAATGCATTTCTTTAGAGGGTGAAATTGAAACAGAAAATTGTGGAAATGCAGAGCACTTGAGTCAGCATCTGAAAGGGAAACATAGATTAACTTTTAAGATATCTCTTTCAAATGCTTACTGACCTGCTCTGCATTTTCAGCATCTTCAGTTTTTTTCTAAAATTTGATTTCGATTTTCATGTTCCAAAGTTTTCCGTTGTATATTTACATTGATCTGAAAGGGCGTCTGTAACAAATTGCTTGTGACGGCTCACAGCTGTGATAATTATGATA
Source organism: Pristiophorus japonicus (assembly GCF_044704955.1). Classification (NCBI taxonomy): domain Eukaryota; kingdom Metazoa; phylum Chordata; class Chondrichthyes; family Pristiophoridae; genus Pristiophorus; species Pristiophorus japonicus. The sequence continues at coordinate 369,457,008 of NC_091977.1, read as the reverse complement.
ACTCTCTGTTAATATAGTTAGGTCCATATTTTTCCAGGCCCTTTATGAATATAAAGCACAGCACAGCAAAACAACAACCTATGTATAAATATTAGCGAACCCTGTTCGCCTAAATTGCTATGCAGGTTCTAGGCAGTTTTCAGAACCTTTTCAAAATGGTTCATTAGTACTTAAAAAGGAAGGAAAAGCTGTTAATAAGTATAAACATATCTTGTGATTTTTATCCTTTAAATGTGTTTTCTCCCTTCCTGTCTTGTAGGTGTCTGATTTTACTGATGTACAGTTCGGAGTGCCAGCCATCATTCATTAGCTTGTGCAAGTCACCAGTTTTTAGAGGTGAGTCTAGAAAACAAGTGGGCTTTTCAATTCTGGGAGCATCACAGCCTAGCCCGATCTCATCTTCACCTAAAGATCACACGTTCACACTTTACAGCAGGGTCACTGGATAACAACTTGAAGCCATGAATGAATAATTTTTAATCTCACCATTGCAGCTCAAGGATGCATTATACAACTGAGGGGGAGATTTCTCTGTGCTATTTCATAGTACCATAGAATTTACAGCACAGAAGGAGGCCATTTCGGCTAATCGTGTCTGCGCCAACCAACAAAGAGCTATCCAGCGTAATCCCACTTTCCAGCTCTTGGTCCGTAGCCCTGTAGGTTACGGCACTTTAAGTGCACATCCAAGTACTTTTTAAATGTGGTTTCTGCCTCTACCACCCTTTCAGGCAGTGAGTTCCAGACCACCACCACCCTCTGGGTGAATAAATTACCCCTCAAATTCCCTCTAAACCTTCTACCAATTACTTTAAATCTATGCTCCTTGGTTGTTGACCCCTCTGCTAAGGGAAATAGATCTGTCCTGTCCCCTCTATCTAGGCCCCTCATAATTTTATACACCTCAATGACATCTCCCCTCAGCCTCCTCTGTTCCAAAGAAAACAACCCCAGCCTATCCAATCTTTCTTCATGGGTAAAATTCTTCAGTCCAGGCAACATTCTCGTAAAACTCCTCTGTAATCTCTCTAGTGCAGTCACATCATTCCTGTAATGTGGTGACCAGAACTGCATGCAGTACTCTAGCTGTGGCCTAATTAGTGTTTTATACAGTTCAAGCATAACCTCCCTGCTCTTGCATTCTATGCCTTGGCTAATAAAGGCAAGGATTGTTACTACATTACAACAGCGACTGTACTTCAACAGTACTTAATTGGCAGTAAAGCACTTTGGGATGTCCTGAGGTTGTGAAAGGCGCTGTATATATGCAAGCTCTTTCTTTCCTTCGGCACTGGGATGGAAATTTCTGTTGTGCATTCTCTAATACTAGTCTTTATAGTTGTGCCTGCAAAAGACTGGAAGAAAACAATTGAAAAAAGAAATGTCATCTGACCAACTACAGACTGATAAGATAAAAATGACTTGTTGTGACATTTTGGGACATTGGTGCTGCATATGACTTGCCTTCTTAACCACCTTATCTACCTGGCCTGCCACCTTCAGGGATCTATGGACATGCACTCTAAGATCCCAATGTCCTCTACACTTCTTAGTGTCCTATCATTTAATGTGTATTCCCTTGTCCTGTTAGCCCTCCCCAAATGCATTACCTCACACTTCTCTGGATTGAATTCCATTTGCCACTGTTCTGCCCACCTGACCAGTTCATTGATATCTTCTCACAGTCTACAGCTTTCTTCTTCATTATCAACCACATAGCTGATTTTAGTATCATCTGTAAACTTCTTAATCATACCCCCTACATTCAAGTCTGAGTCATTGATATATACCACAAAAAGCAAGGGGCCTAGTACTGAGCCCTGTGGAATCCCATTGGAAATAGCCTTCCAGTCATAAAAACATCCACCAACGATTACCCTTTGCTTCCTGTCTCTGAGCCAATTTTGGATCCAATTTGCCACTTTGCCCTTGGTTCCATGGGCTTTTACTTTCGTGATCAGTCTGCCATGTGGGACCTTACCTAAAGCTTTGCTAAAATCCATATATACTACATCAAACGCACTACCCTCATTGATCCTCCTTGTTAACTCCTCAAAAAAATTCAATCAAGTTAGTCAGACACACCATTCCCTTAACAAATCCATGCGGACTGTCTTTGATTAATCTGTTCCTTTTTAAATAAAGATTTATCCTGTGCCTCAGAATTTTCTCTAATAATTTTCTCACCACCGAGGTTAGGCTGACTGGCCTGTAATTACTTGGTCTATCCCTTTCTCCCTTTTTAAACAAAGGTACCATGTTAGCAGTCCTCCAGCACCACACCTGTAGCCAGAGAGGATTGAAACATGATGGTCAGAGCCTCTGCTATTTCCTCTTTTGCTTCTCTTAGCAGCCTGGTCTGGTTATTTATCCGCTTTCAAAGCTGATAAACCCCTTAATACTTCCTCTTTCACTATGTTTATTTCATCTAATATTTCACACTCCTCCTCCCTGATTGCTATAATTGCATCACACCTCTTTTGGGAAAACAGATGCAAAGTATTCATTAAGAACCATACCCACATCTTCCACCTCCAAACACAGATTACCTTTATGGTCTCTAATAATTTGTAGCAAAGTTGTAAACACATTCATAATGAACACTGTTGCAAATTTGCTGACAATAGCTAACAGGGGAATTCTTCCCAATAGGATGATGTTTTATGTTTAATGTTTTGAAATGAAGACAAGGAAAAATTAAAATACTTCTGAAAATTAAAGTTTAGCCCCTGCACTGTAGGGAGTTACTGCATAAATGGTATTTGTACATTTAATTTCTTCTACAATGTTTAAAATATTTAGATTTCTGTCATGAATTGACAGAGTTAAAATGATATATTTTATAAATTCATTCAATGAATAAATAGAGTATACTCAATGGGAAATTGTAACACAGAATATTTTACAAATTCACAATCAGCATACAGGGATTCACCCACTGGGATCTCATATCAGGAATTTGAGCATGGGTCCTGCAGGAATTTCCATACTTTAAAATTAATAAAATTGGCAGAAACTCCTGTGGGGCCCATTGACTTTCATGTTCAAATTCCTGATAAGGGGTCCCACTGAATGAAGATATGCTGAAGGAGTTTGAATTTGTAAAATATACCATATTAGCTCATTTCAGCTCTTGCAACTCAGTGTTCCAAGACACTTTTTCTTGACCCAGAATGCTCCTATCAATTAAATTTTTCTTTCACTGGTGATTTACTCTTCATTATCTTTAGGTTTTATGGTGAAGTTTCAGGCTTTTTTTCTGAAGTTTTATACATAATTATTCTTCTCTGGCAGGATTTATATAAATTCATTGGTGCATATGACAATGCAAAATTTGCATGGTCTGTTGAAAGCACTAGGCTCAATGGACTAAATGGCTTCTTCTAATTTCATACATTTTTATATTACCAGGAAGCTGGATTCGCAGACCGTGAACATTTATTAATGAAGGGAGCTGAAAACTATTTCTGATTGAGGATAGCTAAAGAACCATTTGAATTTGAAATAGTCCTCATTAAAGAAAATCAAAAACTGTTATTTTAAGTTATTTTATTTTAACCAGATGATTACACATTTGTGCTATAAACAGAATATTCAGTGGAGAACTGTAGAAAACTGAATTCACTCCACTCTGTTCAGGAGTTTAATTCAATCATAATTTTACTCATACGTTATCAGTTCTTGCCAACTGAATAGAATCTGTGTTGCAATTTTCTGGTGAGTATTCTCTATTTATTCCTTGAAAATGAATGTGTTTTCCAGTTTAATTTAAATGTAAAAGTCTTTTAATGCTCATTTAACTGTGCTGTACTCCATTGACTATTTTGTACATGTATGTTATCAAATAAACCATGTAATTTGGTGTGTGGTATGCATATTTCATTGAAAACTCACTATGTACCTGTTACTCCTATACACAGGATTCTGATTAAGTATTTTCAATGTTAAATGTGTCAGACTGTAACAGCTGCTCTTTCATAGTAGTTACATACCACCCAGTGATTGCACAATTTTGCCATTGTGTTCCCATAAATCGCTCAAAATGCTTTATCCTTTTTATTATTTCACCTGCTAACTTTTTTTCTCATAACTGAAATTTCTAATGTCCAAAATAAGGGCTTGAAGAAATAAAAAAAAAAACATATTTCACAATAAAATTATTATATTCATCCATTTAATCAACTTTTCCTTGAATGGCATTTTATTGTAACCCAATAAGCATGAGTGAACAGTAATTAGATTCAACTGTTAATTGAAGCTTCTGACATCTCTGAATTTGGGGCCTATTTGTAAGGCCATTAGAGGTCTTAACAGAGTGAACTCCAAGAACGAATCATGAAAGACTGATCAAGTTCTTACAGCAGTAAAAAAACATATATGTGCATCCGCCCTTACAAATAATGAAAATCTATTCTCAAAGCCAGCAATCAAAGAGAAATAAATCAGCCTGCAGTCCAAAAAAAATATCTAAAACATGTGAAAAGGTGCACCGGGAGCAGTTCAAGTTCAAATGGCTAATTCAAATTCAATTATGTGGTTTTGATTTTGCATACTGCCACACTTAGCCTTTTGGTGAATATGTTGCTGCTATAGTGACCTGAAAATAAAGATTAAATGAACCTAAGAGTTTTCAAGATCTTTTACAGCATTTTGTCTTATTATAGCTGTAGATAACAATGATTTTTGTTTGTCCACTTTATTTACTCATAATTTAAACATTTACAAAACTATGATTTTAAAAGCAATAAATGAGGACAATCTATTGTAACTATAAGAGCACAGACTGATTCAGAAGTTTCCCATGCACATCAGGCCCTATCTTTAGATTCGGCAGGGCCTGCGACAAACCCTTTATTCCAGGTTACCAGACTGCTTCAGAGGCCCACACTCCATGCTCCCAGCCCACTTTCCCCCTTAAAGTTCAGCCCTAAGTGTAAGCAACTAGCAAATAATGATGAAAGAAAAGAAAGACTTGCATTTATATAGGGCCTTTCACAACTTCCGAATGCCCCAAAACGCTTTACAGCCAATGAAGTACTTTTGAAGTACAGTCACTGTTGTAATGCAGGAAACGTGGCAGTCAATTGCGCACAGCAAGCTTCCACAAACAACAATGTGATACTGACCAGATAATCTGTTTTATTTGTTATGTTGATTGAGTAATATATATTGGCAAGGACACCGGAGACAATGGCCCTGCTCTTCTTCAAAATAGTGCCATGTGATCTTTTACATCCACCTGAGAGCGCAGACGGGGCATTGGTTTAGTGTCTCATTTGAAAGACGACACCTCCGACAGTGCAATGCTCCCTTAGCACTGCATTGGAGTCTCAGCCAAGATTTTATGTGCTCAAGTCTCAACAACAACAACAATAACTTGTATTTGTATAGCACCTTTAATATAGTAAAATGTCCCAAAGTGCTGCACAGGAATGTTATAAGACAAAACAAATAAGTGAGACTTGAATCCCCAACCTTCTGGCAGAGTGCTACCCACTGAGCCACAGCTGACACTCACTGATGTGATGACATATACATGCACCACACAATTAGTCATGGGAGGCTTTTACTGGGTGATTACATATAAGTCGATGAGGAAAGGAAAATTTCCAAGTTAAAAGGGCAGTCTAATCCCTCACATTACAACACTTCAAAAGTACTTAATTGGCTGTAAAGTGCTTTGGGACATCCGGTGGTCACAAAGTATATAATATATAAATGCAAATCTTTCTTTTTTCTTTCTATTTTTCAAGGATTCACTGGTCTCATTTTCACCATTAAGTCTATTTTTCCGTCAGTGGCGAAGTAGTCAATGTCCAGTACTAACATGGCAAGAATGCCTTCATGTGGTACTGCTTTCTTTTACAATAGCAGGACACGTGTGTCCTCCTGCCACTCTCTCAGCTACCTGCAATATGACAGAAAGATGTGAGGACCAGGTTACCCATATAGCCACATAAAAGTACAGCAGATCTAGCTCAGAGCTTAGCTGCTGTGAGATAAAAACCACCTTGGCCTCAGTAGTTAAAACACCATGGTGTTTGGGGAAATTCGCACCTCCGGGTTTCCCAATCATAACTCCTCCTCCCCACGTTGAAATCACACCGTAGTGAATTGTTGTTATGTACCTGCTGAGCCCTTTAAATTCACATCTTTATTGGCTATTAATGCTGCGCGACTATTTCAAATGGGTATGATTGGTACTGAGTATAAATGAGGCAAGTGATAATGAAAAATGGACATGATATCACCTTGTCATTAACACCTCATTCTGAAATTAGATCCCTGCACCCATTGTCAGGAAATTCATTAAGACCAGTCAGAGCTTGAGCTGCTTTCAGGTCAAGGTAAAATAAATCAGCAGCACCTTGCAAACGTGCACTGTACACTGTGGTAAATGTTCTTAGCTTATCTTAATATGGAGCCAGGAGGCGCAGAAGGGCTCGCCTCCTGTTTATCTCCACTTCTCCCCTCTACCCACACACCCCCTGGTTTTACCATAGAAACATAGAAACATAGAAAATAGGTGCAGGAGCAGGCCATTCAGCCCTTCAAGCCTGCACCGCCATTCAATGAGTTCATGGCTGAACATGAAACTTCAGTACCCCCTTCCTGCTTTCTCGCCATAACCCTTGATCCCCCGAGTAGTAAGGACTTCATCTAACTCCCTTTTGAATATATTTAGTGAATTGGCCTCAACTACTTTCTGTGGTAGAGAATTCCACAGGTTCACCACTCTCTGGGTGAAGAAGTTTCTCCTCATCTCGGTCCTAAATGGCTTACCCCTTATCCTCAGACTGTGACCCCTGGTTCTGGACCTCCCCAACATTGGGAACATTCTTTCTGCATCTAACCTGTCTAAACCCGTCAGAATTTTAAACGTTTCTATGAGGTCCCCTCTCATTCTTCTGAACTCCAGTGAATACAAGCCCAATTGATCCAATCTTTCTTGATAGGTCAGTCCCGCCATCCCGGGAATCAGTCTGGTGAACCTTCGCTGCACTCCCTCAATAGCAAGAATGTCCTTCCTCAAGTTAGGAGACCAAAACTGTACACAATACTCCAGGTGTGGCCTCACCAAGGCCCTGTACAACTGTAGCAACACCTCCCTGCCCCTGTATTCAAATCCCCTCGCTATGAAGGCCAACATGCCATTTGCTTTCTTAACCGCCTGCTGTACCTGCATGCCAACCTTCAATGACTGATGTACCATGACACCCAGGTCTCGTTGCACCTTCCCTTTTCCTAATCTGTCACCATTCAGATAATAGTCTGTCTCTCTGTTTTTACCACCAAAGTGGATAACCTCACATTTATCCACATTATACTTCATCTGCCATGCATTTGCCCACTCACCTAACCTATCCAAGTCACTCTGCAGCCTAATAGCATCCTCCTCGCAGCTCACACTGCCACCCAACTTAGTATCATCCGCAAATTTGGAGATACTGCATTTAATCCCCTCGTCTAAATCATTAATGTACAATGTAAACAGCTGGGGCCCCAGCACAGAACCTTGCGGCACTCCACTAGTCACTGCCTGCCATTCTGAAAAGTACCCGTTTACTCCTACTCTTTGCTTCCTGTCTGACAACCAGTTCTCAATCCACGTCAGCACACTACCCCCAATCCCATGTGCTTTAACTTTGCACATTAATCTCTTGTGTGGGACCTTGTCGAAAGCCTTCTGAAAGTCCAAATATACCACATCAACTGGTTCTCCTTTGTCCACTTTACTGGAAACATCCTCAAAAAATTCCAGAAGATTTGTCAAGCATGATTTCCCTTTCACAAATCCATGCTGACTTCGACCTATCATGTCACCATTTTCCAGATGCACTGCTATGACATCCTTAATAATTGATTCCATCATTTTACCCACTACTGAGGTCAGGCTGACCGGTCTATAATTCCCTGTTTTCTCTCTCCCTCCTTTTTTAAAAAGTGGGGTTACATTGGCTACCCTCCACTCCATAGGAACTGATCCAGAGTCAATGGAATGTTGGAAAATGACTGTCAATGCATCCGCTATTTCCAAGGCCACCTCCTTAAGTACTCTAGGATGCAGGCCATCAGGCCCTGGGGATTTATCGGCCTTCAATCCCATCAATTTCCCCAACACAATTTCCCGACTAATAAAGATTTCCCTCAGTTCCTCTTCCTTACAGTGGCATCCAAGCCAGCTGAAATTTGAAGGAGCATCTTATTGCATCGATGGACTTGAGGCAGCCGCAGTTTGTTGGACTTATTCCAATGAGACCAGAGGAAGAATTTAGGATGGGCCTCGGGCCTCTCTTTTAGGGCACACGGGTTAAGTGCATGGATCTTCTTACGACCGTTATATGGCGATATTGAATTTAGGCCCAAGATGTTGTTACTCTTGCTATTTTGATAAATTATGCAAACAACTGATTGGAAGATGAAAGACCTAATTTGTGGTTGGTTGTGGTTGAAGAATAACAATGGAAAAAAAAAACACTTGCTCACAACTTTTTTAGCGCATCCCCTGAAGTCCCAAGGGATCCCAGCATCCCTTGGGAGCACTGCATATAAGCCGGCCCCGAAGGCCTGTTTCTCACTCTGGAGTGTCTTAATAAAAACTGTGGTCACTGTTACTTTAACCTCCCTGTATGCAGCCTCATCTGTGTTAGGAACACAATATTTTTGACCATAGAACACATCCCATATGGAAGTACTGTGTATTTCTAATATACTTAGAAAGATCGGGATTTTGGCCAGCGAGGTGGGTTCACTGCAGTTGGGGTCGGTAGTGGGGTCCCAACCCACTGGTGGCTCTAGCCGGCTCTGTTGGAGTGATTTTACATTGATAGGGCTTGTTAAGCTCGCCCAGTGTGGTTCCCTGCCAATTAAAAGGAATCGCATCTGATGACGTCATATGATGATGCATCATCAGTCGGTTTCCTTAAAGGGACCATGTCCAAATTGATTTTGATAGTTGTGCTGTCAGTGTTCTGCAGCATTTTTGGTGTTGCAAACACTGACAAGCACTGCACAGAGGTGCACGGCTGCTCCTAGGCTCTCCCATGACTCCCTCCAGATGCTTATGGAGGGAATCACAGCACGCAGGGTGTTTCTCTTCCCTTCCCATGAGCGGAAGAGACCTCCCCAGGACACCACTGCAGCCTGGTTGCACATTGCACAGGAGGGCATAGAAATAGAAAATAGAAAAGCAAATTATAACTTAAATGGAGAAAAATTGCAAAGTGCTGCAGTACAGAGAGACCTGGGGGTCCTTGTGCATGAAACACAAAATATTAGTATGCAGGTACAGCAATTAATCAGAAAGGCAAATGGAATGTTGGCCTTTATTGCAAGGGGAATGGAGTATAAAAGTAGAGAAGTCCTGCTACAAATGTACAGAGTATTAGTGAGGCCACATCTGGAGTACTGCGTACAGTTTTGGTCTCCGTATTTAACGAAGGATATATTTGCATTGGAGGCTGTTCAGAGAAGGTTCACTAACTTGATTCTGGAGATGAGGAAGTTGAGTTATAAGGATAGGTTGAGTATGTTAGGCCTATACACATTGGAGTTCTGAAAAATGAGAGATGACCTTATTGAAAATTATAAGATACTGAAGGGGCTTGACAAGGTGGATGCAGAGAGAATATTCCACTCTTAGGGGAAACTAAAACTAGGGGACATAGGCCTAGATTTTCTACTTTTTTTGCATGCTTAACGCCCACTTAATGTCCATTTACCGCTTAAATGACGTATAACGGCCATATATCGCCCATTTAGTCACAAAATGGAAACTAACGGGCATTTTTCAGAAACTTATCGGCGAGCATTACTTTCCCCATGTGCGTAACGCCAGGAAAAAATAATACCGCCAGCCCATTTTTTTGGAGGGTAATTATCAGAATGGCCGAAATCAATGCCCATAATATAGCCCAGCGTTAGTTTCCACGCGGAATTAACGCTGAGATTCAATAATACCGCCCACCAATTTTTTTTTGTCGGAAAGATCACATTTGCTGAAACTAACACCCAGGATATCGCCCACCGTTACTTTCACCACCTCGCACACATATCACCCACATTATCGCTCACCCAGAAAAACGCCCAGAAAAAATGGAAGTAACCGGAACTAATCACAGCGTTATGGATGCCATGTTCTACATCACATGTCGTATCCTTTAAAAGGCTGCTGTACTTCAACCTCAGGGGAGTTTGGATGTACTCTGAGGGTCATTGGAGTTGATGTGAACATCTGTACAAACAGCTTGACCGTACTGTGACCAATTAGAATTTAATAGATATCTTCATCGGGACATTCATTGTTTGTGACCAATTGGTGGAATGGGGCCTGTCATTTCTCCCCCCCTCTTGATGACCAATTACATGCTGCAGACTCGAGATGGCGGAAGGTACGCTCCACAGCATTATGTGCCCAATGTAAGACATGCCAGACTGATGAGGAGGACCAGATGTTACACCCCCGTAAGTACAGGGACAAGCAGTCTTACCTCGACTTGCCCGACACCACCTGCCTTCGGACACTGCGTTTCCACTAAAAGGTTGTCACTGAGCTTTGCCAGCTCATAAAGCGAAACGTGCACCATCAGTACTGCACTGTCCGTCGAGGTCAAAGTCACCCGGCACTGTCATTCTACATGTCGGGTTCTTTTCAGGCCTCAGCTGGTGACATTTGCGGTCTGTCTCCGCATGCCACACATTGCTGCATTAGACAGGTCACTGAAGCCCTGTACGCACACAGGAGGGACTTGATCAGCTTCCCGATGACCAGGGAGGCACAGAGTGAGAGGGCTCTAGGATTCTCCAGAATTGCAAACTTCCCCAAGGTGCAAGGAGCAATAGACTGTATGCACATCGTGATGCAGGCACCTTTTCAGGATGCAGAGGCTTTCAGGAACCACAAGGGATTCCACTCCCTGAATGTCCAACTGGTTGTTGACCACCAGCAAATTATAATGGCAGTGAATTCTAAATTTCAGGGCAACATCCATGATGCTCACATCCTTGTATTTGAGAGCACTGTATTTGCCTTGTTTAACAATCTGCCACAAGGTCAATGCTGGATGCTTGGTGACAAAGGATATGGCCTCACCACCTGGCAGATGGCCCCCCCTGCATGACACCCACACTGAAGCCGAGAGGCGATACAACGAGAGCCACAGAGCTACTCGTAATATCATAGAGAAAACCATTGGTGTGCTTAAACAGGGCATTTGATGCCTGGATCACTCAGGAGGCGATATCCAATACCACCCTGACTTGGCTATCAGGAGGGAACAAGAATTGCCTGAAGAGTCTGACAGTCCACCTCACCACAGAGAGGTAGAGGAGGACGAGGAGGCGGACGCTGACATCGGCCCAGACAATCAGGCTGAAGCTGAAGCCATGCCCCCGCCCTCTGTAGACTGCATGAAAGGGCCCATGTGGCATGATAGCTGCAAGAGCCTTACGTCAGGAGCTCATCAATGAGCGCTTTGCCTGAAAGAATGTTGGTGTTATTTACAAGCCTGACACAATGCTGGGTGTGCAGATCATACATCAATGGTGGGCATCACCTTGGTGACAGTTGAAGTTTAAATTGATTGAAGTTAAGTGTAATTATACCCTTTGATGTTAAGGAATCACCAGCGTGTAACGGTGCAGCTGTCTGATCCAATGCGCAACAAGGCTTTGTTAAATAAAAAACATTTAAATGGACATTTATCTGAAATCATCAGTATTTCTGTAAAAACCAAACTTCCCCCCTCCTCTCCTCCACTTCTCCTCCCCACCTCTACCCCTTCCCCTTCCCCTCCTGACTCGAAGGTGCCTGGCCGAGGAGCTCCGCAGGCGCTGCTTCATTGGGGGGGGGGGGGCGGATGACGGCCGAACCGTTACTTGGATGGATATGGGAGAGGACGGTCCCGAGGTGGGAACATGCTCCAAGCCTGAAGCAAGGTTTGCTCCTGGCTCTCATGTGTCATTGGCAATGGGGGTGTGGCATCTTGGGGTGCAGTGCCACGCTCTGGGACCACTGGGAGCCCTCTGCCACCAGTGTTCCTGACTTCTAGCTCCAGGGCTTCCACCATCCCTTCCATGTTATATCTTATTTGTTGGACAAAAAACTCGGTGCCAACTATGTTCTTGGTACTTAGTGGCCATTTTGCTACTGGTGAATCTCCCTCATGCCTCCCACAACAGCCAAACAAACACACACCACAGCCACACATGCTTTCGGTCCCTCTCAGCTCCCTCTCTCTCTTCTCCTCTTAAGCGCATGTCATGATGACCCTTGACCTCCTGAATCGTGGGAATCGAGCGTTGTCATGCCATTGCTAAGGACAGCGACACTTTACGGCAGAAGGTCAGAGAGATTTAACACTACCACCCATTTTATATCGCTCGCGGTACCGACCAATTTCAAAAATGGAGACCAGGTGCTTGAGATTGGGCGAGAAGCCAGCGATCTGAAAACCCATTTTTACCATCCACGTCGGAAATAACGCCCATTTTTGGGCGATATGCACAAAACTGTAAAATCTAGTCCATAGTCTTGGAATAAGGGGTCACCCATTTAAAACTAAGATGAGGAGAAATGTCTTCTCTCAGAGGGAATTCTCTGCCCCAGAGAGCTGTGGAGGCTGGGTCATTGAATATATTTAAGGCGGAGATAGACAGATTTTTGTGCGGTAAGGGAGTAAAGGGTTATGGGGAGCGGGCAGAGAAGTGGAGCCGAGTCCATGATCAGATCGTCCATGATCAGATCAGTCATGATCTTATTGAATGGCAGAGCAGGCTCGAGGGGCCAAAAGGCCTACTCCTGCTCCTATCCCTTATGTTCTTATGTTTCTATTAAGAGGGAGATAGATAGATTTCTAGAAACAAAAGGCATCAAGGGGTATGGGGAAAAAGCAGGAATATGGTGTTGAGCTAGAGGATAAGCCATGCTCATATTGAATGGCGGTGCAGACTCGAAGGGCCGAATGGCCTACTACTGCTCCTATTTTTCTATGTTTCTATGTTTCTTAATGCTTCTGTAGTGTCTCTTTAGGACCAGGCTGACAATGGCCCTGATTAAAATTACCAGGATTTGGGATGGAGTTGATGTGCTCAGCCATACGTCTCATCCAACAACGCCTGCATCTCCACCTCCACCTCCAGGAACCATTGAATTTTAGACCCGTTTTATCACTGTGAATGACAAACTTCAAGATATCTCCATATGGTTCATCAACCAATTAACCTATCATTAATGTGGAAGTAGGCTACAATAGTTACATCATGCATGCAACACTCTATATAGTTCAAGGAGATGCTGAAATTTATCTGCATAATCAACTAAGTTCCAGCTACAAATGAGTTACAAAATACTTCCACAATAGACCAACTCCTTATGAATACTCTGGCTACTTCCAATGTCTAGACAAACATGACTCAAGATTTTTTCCTAATTTGAGGCACACAACATATTTTCCACCTACATGGGATTTTTCTACAAAATGACAAAACTTCGGGCTGGAAATTTGTCTTTTGGTGGTAGCGTATTTTTTCGGCATTTTTTAACCAAAAATATCGCTATTCACACCGTTATTTTTTAAAGGCCTAAGTTTCGTTAGAAAATGCGCCCAGGGGTAAAAATCGGCATTGCGTGAGGATTCGCGACAGAAATCGCGGTCCTCGCCAACTTTAGTATGCGATCAATTATCGCTGTGAAAGAGGCCTTGGGAGGGGGAAAACACAAAAAAAAAATTGCAAAAGACAAAAAATAAAAAAATTATGAAACATTCACAAGACACTTAACTATTCAATCGCTGAAAAAGATTAAAAAAATAAAAACTTTAATTTACCTTTTTTGCAGGTCTTCATATCTACCGCTGTTCTTGGGGCTGCAACGCGGGTTTTTCTCGGGCGTTTTTTTTCGCCCAGAATACAAGTGCGCCAAAAGACAAATTTAAAGCGACAGCGGTATTTCCAGTCTTGCATGCCGGTGGTCCACTGTACAGCTGTATTTAAAAACCGCCGGTGCAATACTTCAGCGAAACTAGTGGATCCCTGTTTTTCAACGGCGAAATAGTGCCGAAGAAATGGGCGCAAGGTTGGGGAATTTCTAGCCCTAAGTGCAGTATTCCAGAGACTGTGGGAGGAAAACTTTCTACACAAGAAAGAAAATTATGAATATAATAAAACTATACTTGAATTCTAGTGATGCCCAGAGGCAGCAATTGGCCATCATTGCACCCATCTTCCAGATAGAAAATGTTGTGAAATGGAACAATTTTGCAAGGCTATGCTCTGTGCCACAAGCACGCCTGAAAAACAACCAAGGTAATTTTGGGGTTATGCTCCCTCGTTTTGGACTCGCTGACCAGAAAAAATAGTTTCTCTCTATCTAACCTATCAAATCCTTTAATCATCTTAAACACCTCAATTAGATTGTACTGTTCTTTATTAAGGGAATATAAGCCTAATTTATGCAACATATCTTTATAATTTAATTCCTTTAGCCCCGGTATCATTCTGGCACTGCACTCTCTCCAAGGCTAATTACAGAGACGTAGTTGCAAGGTGACCAAGGTTGGGAACTAAGTGTTCCAAGGTACTTGATGTTTCGAAAAGACAGGCAGAATGGAAAAGGAGGGGGTGTAATAATAAAGGATGACAGAAAGGATCTCAGCTTGGAAGATCAGAAAGCAGAATCAGTATGTGTGGAGATAAGGAATAACAAGGGGCAGAAAACACTGCTGGGAGTAGTATACAGGCCCCCTAACAGTAGCAATACCGTTGGACAGACTATCAATCAAGAAATAGTAAGAGCTTGTAACAAAGGTGAAGCAATAATCGTGGGGGAGTTTAATATTCATATAGACTGGGCAAGTTAAATTGGCAAAGATAGTATGTGGACGAGTTCATGGAAAGCATTCAGAACAGTTTCCTGGAACAATACACCATGGAACCAACCAGTAAACAGGCTATTTTAGATTTTGTAATGTGTCATGAGATATCCCTGCTCGTGCCACAATCTCATAGTAAAGGATCCTCTGAGGCAAAGTGATCATAATATGATAGAATTTCACAATAAGTTTGAGAGTGACTTGTCTAAGTCCGAAACTACAGACTTAAACTTAAATAAAGCCAATTACATAGGTAGGAGGGGCGAGTTGGCTGAGGTAGATTGGAAATATATATTACAAAGTATGGCGTAGATAAGCAGTGGCTAGCATTTAAAGAAACATTTCATAATTCTCATCAAAAATACATTCAATTGAGAAACAAGAACTCCATGGGAAAAGTGATCCATCCGTGGCTAACCAAAGAAGTTAAGGATATCATTTGATTGAAAGAAGAAGCTTTTAATGTTGCAAAGAATAGTAGTAAGCCTGAGGATTGGGAGAGATTGAGAAACCAGCAACAGATGACCAAAAAATTGATAAAAGTAAAAAAAATAGAATGAGAGAAAACTAGCAAGAAATATAAAAAGTATGTAAAAAGAAAGTAGTAAAAGTAAACACTGGTCCTTTAGAGACTGAGACAGGAGAAATTATTATGGGGCATAAGGAAAGGACAGAAATGTTAAACAAATATTTTGTATCTGTCTTCACAGTCGAAGACTCAAAAAGCATATCAAAAATAGTGGGGAACCAAGGATTCAATGAGGGTGAGGAACTTAATGTAATTAATATAAGTAGAGAAAAGTACTAGAGAAACTAATGTCACTGATGACACATCATCAGCCGGTTTCCTTAAAGGGACCATGGCTAGCTTTTTTTTGACTGTTCTGTCAGTGTTCCACAGTACTGTTGGTCTTCATAGCTAGGGGATTTGAGTATAGGAGCAGGGAGGTCTTACTGCAATTGTACAGGGTCTTGATGAGGCCTCACCTAGAATATTGTGTTGAGTTTTGGTCTCCTAATCTGAGGAAGGACATTCTTGCTATTGAGGGAGTGCAGCAAAGGTTCCCCAGACTGATTCCAGGGATGGCTGGACTGTCACATGAGGAGAGACTGGATCAACTGGGCCTTTAAACACTGGAGTTTAGAAGGATGAGAGGGGATCTCATAGAAACGTATAAGATTCTGACGGGACGGGACAGGTTAGATGCGGGAAGAATGTTCCCGATATTGGGGAAGTCCAGAACCAGGGGACACAGTCTTAGGATAAGGGGTAGGCCATTTAGGACTGAGATGAGGAGAAACTTCTTCACTCAGAGAGTTGTTAACCTGTGGAATTCCCTGCCTCAGAGATTCGTTGATGCCAGTTCATTGGATATATTCAAGAGGGAGTTAGATGTGGCCTTTACGGCTAAAGGGATCAAGGGGTATGGAGAGAAAGCAGGAATGGGTTAC
Organism: Pristiophorus japonicus; assembly: GCF_044704955.1. Taxonomy (NCBI): domain Eukaryota; kingdom Metazoa; phylum Chordata; class Chondrichthyes; family Pristiophoridae; genus Pristiophorus; species Pristiophorus japonicus. The sequence continues at coordinate 369,440,686 of NC_091977.1, read as the reverse complement.
TGAGGTGAATGATCAGCCATGATCTTATTGAATGGTGGTGCAGGCTCGAAGGGTTGAATGGCCTACTCCTGCACCTATTTTCTATGTTTCTACTGAGGTGTTGCAAACACAACAAGCACTGCACAACAGTGCATGGTTGCACTCATGCTCTCTCATGACTCCTCCAGATGCTTATGGAGGGAGTCATAGCATGCAGGGAGGTTCTCTTCCCTTCCAATGGCTGCAGTGGCGCAAACTTTTCAGTGGTCTCAGTAGATCATGAAATGTTACTGCAAAGACACATTCAACCTCATCTTGCTGTGCCACTCATCACATCCCCCTCACTCTGCATTCCCTACCCTACTCCTACACATCCTTACTCACACCAACTTACCTTGCACCTTCACCCATCCCTCTCTCTATCTGCATTATCACTTCCCCATCTCACTAGCCAACCCTCACACTCACCCTCATCCTTGTCCAATCATACCAACTAGCAACACACAAGAGCAGGCACGTGGGTGTTTTAGCCAATGTTCATGTAGAGTTTCTGCTGATGTGTTGTCAAACATTGAAATCTTTATTTTGAACACTTTGCGTTCTTAGTCAGATGTGTGTGCACCTTTGGAAGTGGCATAGTGAGTTGCAGTGAATAAAGGTACCCTGCACAATGGTGATGAGTGTGAAATTAATGGGTTGGGCAATGCAGGGATGTTTCATGGTGCTGGTGTGGGGCGGTACCAACCTGGTGCATCATGTGGCAGCCAGGGTGCACAGCATTATGTAAAGTAAATGGGGCCATGGTGAGACCATCCCCTGTCCACCCAGGTAGCTGATGCCCTTTGTCCTGTGCAGCATCAGGTGATTGCAGAGGTTGGAGTTATTGCTGGTGATGCTGGTGTGTTTAGTGATGTTGGTGTTGGGGTGTTGGGGTGAGGACCAAGGTGAGATTTTTTCAAGGGCACCAATGCAGCTGGAATAGATGGCAGGTGAGGTTGAGATGACAGAAGCGATCTGTCAATGATGAGAGAGTTTGCTCCAAGGAGGTGACAGTGAATAGAGAGTTCACTACAAACACAACCAAACTGTAAACAGCTCAAAAGTTTCCTCCAAATCCTGAAGGCTTCAGCTTCTGACAATAAACAGTAAACAGCAGTGAAATGGTAGCTTTTATACAACTTCTGCCGCTGTCTACTAGCCAAAGCAATGGAGAGTCACTGAGAACCCGACACACTTAACTGGCGTGAAACCTGAAGGACGGCACTCATTGAAAACTTGAGAAAATGTTAAGTGCCTGGGTAAAATTATTTAAAATACCTTTAAATTACCTCTTAATCATATTGATTGACTGGCCCGCCGCTTGGTGTTGGGTCTGTGATTCGCAGCCGACCCGACAGTTGAGAAACTGACACCGAGGTGGGTTTAGAGCGGGATCCTGCCCCGATGTCAATCTCGGCCATTTTGACAGATGGGCCACCTCCAAACCCGCACTCGCAGTGCTGGAAAGATTCTGGCCCATGAGTGGGCAGTAAGGTGGCAAATGGAGTATAATGTAAGGAAATGTGAGGTTATTCACTTCGGTAGGAAGAATAGAAAATCAGAATATTTTTTAAATGGTGGTGTTCAGAGAGATTTGGATGTGCTCTTGCAAGATACACAGCAAGCAATAAGGAAGGCAAAATAATGTTGGCCTTTATTGCAAGAGGATTGGAGTATAAGAGTAAGGAAGTCTTGCTACAATTGTACAGGGGCTTGGTGAGACCATACCTGGAGTACTGCGCACAGTTTTGGTCTCTTTATCTAAGGAAGGATATATTTGCCTTGGAGGTGGTGCAAAGGAGGTTCACTAGTTTGATTCCTGGGATAATAGGGCTGTCTTATGATGAGAGGTTGTGTAGAACGGGCCTATACTCTCTGGAGTTTAGAAGAATGAGAGGTGATCTCATTGAAAGGTACAAGATTCTGAGTCAGCTTCACAGTGTAGATGCTGTGAGGTTGTTTCCCCTGGTTGGAGTGTCTAGAACTAGGGGAAATAGACTCAGGATAAGGCGTAGGCCAGTTAAGATGAGGAGGAATTTCTTTACTCAGTGGGTTGTGAATCATTGGAATTCTCTGCCCCAGAGGGCTGTGGATGATAAGTCTTTGAGAAAGTGGAGTTGAGGTCAATGATCAGCCATGATCTTACTAAATGGTGGAGCAGGCTTGAGGGGCCATATGGCCTACTCCTGCTCATATTTCTTTGTTCTTGGGCTAGACTTTCCACTTTTTATGCATCGATACTATCCACTTAATGTCCATTTTAACACTGAGATGAGGTATAATGCCCAGATATCACCCATTTAGGCACAAAACGGAAACTAACACCCACTTATAGCTCACTTATTGCCCAGCGTTACTTTCGGTATGTAATTAATGCCGAGAAATAATACCGCTCGCCCACTTTTTTTTGACATAAAGATCAGAATGGGCGAAACCAACGGCCATTATATTGACGAGCATTACTTTCGGCATGTAATTAGCGTCGAGAAATAATAATACCGCCGCCCACTTATTTTTGTCGTATAGATCTGAATGGCCGAAACTAACGCCCATATTGTCAAGCGTTACTTTTGGCACCTCGCCCACATATCGCCGAAAATATCACTCGCCAAAAAAACAGCTGAGAAAAGGTTGCTCTTACCTGAACTAAACCCAGCGATATGGACACCATTTTGTAAATCAGAGGTCGGTTCATATAAAAGGCTGCTTCAACTTCTGGAGAGTTTTGATGTACTCTGCAGGTCTTTTAAGGTGATTTGAACATCTGAACAAACATCGTATCATAATGTAGATGATTTGAAGTTATTTTAGGTGCCTTAGTAGGTAAATTTATTATTTATGAATAATAGGTGTAATACTGAGTTATTGTAATGGGCCTGTAATTTCTCAGCCTGTCCTGATGACCACAGACATGCTGCAGACTAGAGATGGCAGAAGGTATATTCAACAGCATTATGTGCCCAATCAAAGACGTGCCAGATACTGAGGAGGATAAGACCTTATACCCCACGCACTTGCCTGAATTTATCCGATAACACGTGCCTAAGGAGACTGCGCTTCCGCAAAGAGGTTATCAGTGAGATATGCCAGCTCATCAAGGAAGATGGGCAGCCTGCCAACACCGTCAGGATCGCAATGTCTGTCGACGTCAAGGTCACTGCAACATTGCCTTCTACGCATCGTGCTCCGTTCAGGCCTCAGCTGGCGACATTTGCGCTATATCTCAGCATGCCACACATTGCTGCATTTGACAGGTCACTGAAGCCCTTTACGCATGCAGGATGGACTTTATCAGCTTCCCTATGACCAGGAAGGCACAGACTGAGAGGACTCGAGGATTCTCCAGAATTGCAAACTTCCCCAAGGTGCAGGGAGTAATAGACTGTACGCACATTGCCATGCGGGCACCTTTTCAGGATGCAGAGGTTTTTCGGAACCGAAAGGGATTCCACTCCCTGAATGTGCAACTCATTGTCGACCACCAGCAAATTATAATGGCAGTAAATGCAAAATTTCCGGGCAGCATCCATGATGCTCACATCCTACATGAGGGCACTGTATCTGACATGTTTACCAGTCAGCCACAAGGTCAATGATGGACGCTTGATGACAAAGGATATGGCCTCGCTAACTGGCTGATGAACCCCCTGCATAAAACCCACACAAAAGACGAGAAGCGATACAACGAGAGCCACAGAGCTACACGCAATGTCGTTGAGAATACCACTGGAGTGCTTAAGCAGCGCTTTAGATGCCTGGATCACTCAGGAGATGAGTTACAGTACCACCCTGAGCAGGTAGCTCAATTCGTGGTGGTGTGCTGCATGCTGCACGCTGCACAACTTGGCTATCAGGGGAGGACAAGAATTGCCAGAAGGGACTGCCAGTCCACCTCAGGAGAGAGAGGAAGAGGAGGATGAGGAGGTGGACACTGACCTCGGGCCAGACAATCAGGCTGATGTTGAAACCATGCCCCTGCCCCATCTAGACCGCAGGAAAGGACCCATGGTGGCTACATAGCTGCAAGACTCTTACGTCAGCAGCTCATAAATGAGCGCTTTGCTTGAAATAACGTTTGTCGTATTTACAAAGTTGCAAGACTGATCTGTCTGCAGCTCATACATGAATGATGTACATTACCTTGGTGACAGTTAAAGTTTAAGTTGATTCAAGTTAAGTTTAATTATCCCCTTTCATGTTAAGGAATCACCAGTGTGTAACGGTGCAGCTATCTGAGACAATGCGCAACAAGGTTATGTTAAATAAAAAACATTTAATGAGAACATTTGTATGAAATCATAATTATAACGGTAAAAAACACCCCACCCCACAACAAATTTATAACATTTATATCATTCATTCAATGTTTAACATTTCCAACAACACTTCATAAACATAGAACACAAATGCAAAAAAACAAGGTGCCCCGTCCCCGCAAACCTCCCAACAAAATAGCAGCAACATTAAAATACTGTGACCAAGGCAACACCTGCGGACATGCACCTCACTTTCCTTTCCCGCCCCACTTCTACTCCCCACCTCCACCCCTTCCCCTTCCCCTCCTGACTCCAAGCCACCTGGCCGAGGAGCTCCTCAGGTGCTGCTACATTGTGGGGCATGACGGCAGAACCGTTGCTTGGATGGATCCGGGAGAGGATGGTCCTGAGGTGGGAATGTGCTCCGAGCCAGAAGCAAGATCTTCTTCCTGGCTCTCATGTGTCGTTGGCACCATGGGGTCCAGTGCCTTGCTCCGGGATCACTGGGAGGCCTCTGCCTCTGTTCCTGGCTATCACCTCCAGGACCTCCACCGTCCGTGGCACGTACTCGCTCATGGTGGCGGACATGCTGGCCAGCTGTTGTGATATGCCCCTCATTGCCGGTGCGTGTAAAACCAGTGTTTCGCCATGTGCATGCTGCTTGCCGGTTTAAGGTGTTTCCCGATCAATTTACTGAGCTCTTCGAGCGTCTTGTCCGCCGGCTTCTCTGGCGCTAGAAAGTCCTTCATCAGGGAGTACATCCTGGATCCGCAAACCGTCAGGAGATGAGCCCTGCGTTTGTTGGCCGACTCCTGTCCCAACCATTCCTTAGTGCCGAAACTTTGCTGTAGTCTTTCAATAAAATCGTCCCAATCATCCCCAACACAGTACCTCTCATCTGTACTGCTAGTAGCCATGCTCGGGTGATTTAAATCCCAGTTTCTCGTTGCCAATAATATGTCCTTACTATACAGTATAAATGCACACGAGGCCCATGCTTAAGAGAAGGTCACTCTGTGACCAGTAACCTTTATTTGCTAGCACTCAAGTGATGAGGGTGGGTGGAGCTTCCCCTTTTATACCTGAAAGTCCAGGTTAGGATTGTCTCTCACAAGTTCACCACCTAGTGGTCATTGTTCTCAGTGTATAACTTATCCATGGGTTACAATGATGGTTGAATACATGACAGAATGCTTGCCTTTATTGGCTGAGGCATAGAATATAAGAGCAGGGAGGTTATGCTTAAATTGTATAATACTTTGGTTCAGCCGCAGCTGGAGTACTGCGTGCAGTTCTGGTTGCCGTATTATATGAAGGATGTGATTGCACTACAGAGGGTGCAGAGAAGATTTACTAGGATGCTGCCTGGAATAGAGAATCTTAGTTATGATGACAGATTGGATAAGCTGCGTTGATTCTCATTGGAACAGAGGAGGTTGAGAGGAGACCTCATTGAGGTGTACAAAATATTGAGGGGCCTAGACATAGTGGATAGTAAGGGTCTATTTCCGTTGGTGGCGGGGTCTATTACGAGGGGGCATCATTTTAAGGTGGTTGGTGGAAGGTTTAGAGGGGATTTGAAGGGTTGTGAGGATCTGGAACTCGCTGCCTGGGAGAGTGGTAGAGGCAGAAACCTTCACCACTTTTAAGAGATGGTTGGATGGGCACTTAAAGTGCAATAACCTGCAGGGTTATGGACCTAGAGCTGGTAATTGGGATTAGACCGGATTACCTTTTGTTGAATGGCGCAGATATAATGGTAAGTACTGCAGGGAATAGAATACGGCCAGTGTGATCTCCTGGACTAGTTTTGATCGCCTGGATGGGTCGTAGAGAAATTTTCTCAGATTTTTTTCTCCCTAAATTGGCCTGGGCTTTTATCCGATTTTTGCTTCTCCCAGGAGATCACATGGCTCCAGTTGGAGTGAAGTGTAGAATGTTTCAGTATAAGGGGTATCGCAGTTGTGTGAGACATACTGGTTGGGCTGGGTGCTCTTTGCTTTTCTGCATTTGTTCATAGGTTTATATATAACCTTTAGGGCTGCTGACCAAGGGCCGTGCAGCTCTTTGTCAGCCGGCATGGACACGATGGGCCGAAATAGCCTCCTTCTGCGCTGTAAATTTCTATGTTTCTATGTTTCTATTACCAAATCCTGCATTGCTATGATTCTCATGAGGCCATCATTATTTAGAGAACACTTTTATCAATCATCTATAATATATTATTGTTCGGATATGAGTGGGTGTGGCATCTATTGACTTTACATCATGCAATGGTGTATACTTTACTCACATGGCATCACATCAGGCTCTGCTGCTGCTTGCGTGTCTGACCGGGGGTGGCTCCCCACTAGTGCCAGGACCCGCTCCTTGATGTCGGTGAGGTCGATGATGACTGGTGGCCCGCTACCCGTTCACCTCTGCTCGGCCCTATTCTTCAAAAGCTTCCTCTGCAAAAGGTAACACCAGCACGATATGGCATGAGATCATTGCATGAGATCATTGCTAGGTACTGTCACAGAGACTGATACAACACATAACCAACAAATGTAATCATGATTATTATGATAATTATCATTCTTTACCTAAAGACGCATACCGCAGGCTTTGAGTAAAACATTCCCGGTATAAGTGCAAGACATCACTTCTGATTTTAACCAATCATTATACTTACAAATCAAATTATATAAATATATAAGTACATGTAAATAAATGTAATACTGACTCTGGCAGATCTGACAAGGTCGTTCCATCGCTTGCGGAACTGGTTGCCCCCATGCACCTTATTGATTGCCGACGAGACCACCTCAGATTTGTCGGTCCATATCCTCTGGTAGACCTTTGGGGTGGGCTTCCCACGCCCACCCTAGGTCAATTGACCCCAGCGTGACTCCACCTTCTGCAGGAGGGAGGCATTTGCCTCATCGAAGAATCTCCTCACTCGTTTGCGTCCTCCCAATTGTTCCTCTCCCACCTAACTGCTTTTGCCAACGTCCTCAGTCTCCACAGTGTGCTGTGTTGCCTCCTCCATCCCTTCCATTTTAAATATTCTTTCTTCGACAGAAACTCGGTGGTAACAACTTTCTTTGTGCTCAGCAGTCTTTTTGCTACTGGTAAATCTCCCTCCTGCCTCCCAAAACAGCCAAACAAGCACACAACACACCCGCACATGCTTTCAGTTCCTCTCTGCTCCCTCTCTCTCTCTCTCCTGTTCTGCACATGTAATGATGAGCCCCTGACCTTCTGAATTGCGGGAAACGACTGTTGCCATGCCATTGCTATGGACGTTGACACTTTACGGCAGAGGTCAAAAACATTTAACGCTAACGCCCATTTCAGATCGCTCGCGGTAATGCCCATTTTATAAAATGGAAAGTTGAGGTTTTGAAAATGGGTGATAATCCGGCGATCTCAAAAACCATATTTACCGCCAACACTGGAAATAACGCCCATTGTTGGGTGATCTGCACAAAAGTGGAAAGTCTAGCCCCTTATGTTTTAATATATTCTTCATGAGGTATGGCACACATAATTGAATGCAGTACTCCAGATGCTGTCTAATCAGAGCTTTATAAAAACCCTTTTTATTCCAGACCTCTTGAGATAAAGGCCAACATTCCGTTAGCTTTTTGATTACTTTTTGAATCTGTTCACTAGTTTTTAATCATATGGATGAACTTCAGCAATTGTACATCCCTGTCTGGAGTAAAAAGAAAACCGGGAAGGTGGCTCAACCTTGGTTAACAAGGGAAGTTAAGGATAATGTTAAATCCAAGGAAGAGGCATATAAATTGGCCAGAAAAAGCAGCAAACCTGAGGACTGGGAGCAATTTAGAATTCAGCAGAGGTGGACAAAGGATTTAATTAAGAGGGGGAAAATAGAGTGCGAGAAGAAGCTTGCCGGGAACATAAAAATTGACTGCAAAAGCTTCTATAGATATGTGAAGAGAAAAAGATTAGTGAAGACAAACGTAGGTCCCTTGCAGACGGATTCAGGTGAATTTATAATGGGAATCAAAGAAATGGCAGACCAATTGAACAAATACTTTGGTTCTGTCTTCACGAAGGAAGACACAAATAACCTTCCGGAAATACTAGGGGACCGAGGGCCGAGTGAGAAGGAGGAATAGAAGGATATCCTTAATAAGCGGGAAATTGTGTTAGGGAAATTGATGGGATTGAAGGCTGATAAATCCCCGGGTCCTGATAGTCTGCATCCCAGAGTACTTAAGGAAGTGGCCCTAGAAATAGTGATGCATTGGTGATCATTTTCCAACAGTCTATCGACTCTGGATCAGTTTCTATGGACTGGACGGTAGCTAATGTAACACTACTTTTTAAAAAGGGAGGGAGAGAGAAAGTGGGTAATTATAGACCGGTTAGCCTGACATCAATGGTGGGGAAAATGTTGGAATCAATTATTAAAGATGAAATAATAGCGCATTTGGAAAGCAGTGACAGGATCGGTCCAAGTCAGCACGGATTTATGAAAAGGAAATCATGCTTGACAAATCTTCTGCAATTTTTTGAGGATGTAACTAGTAGAGTGGACAAGGGAGAACCAGTGGATGTGGTGTATTTGGACTTTCAAAAGGCTTTTGACAAGGTCCCACACAAGAGATTGGTGTGCAAAATCAAACCACATGGTATTAGGGGTAATATACTGACGTGGATAGAGAACTGGTTGGCAGACAGGAAGCAGAGAGTCGGAGTAAATGGGTCCTTTTCAGAATGGCGAGCAGTGACTAGTGGAATGCCGTAGGGCTCAGTGCTGGAACCCCAGCTCTTTACAATACGCATTAATGATTTGGATGAAGAAAATTGAGTGTAATATCGCCAAGTTTGCAGATGACACTAAACTGGGTGGTGGTGTGAGCTGTGAGAAGAATGCTAAGAGGCTGCAGGGTGACTTGGACAGGTTAGGTGAGTGGGCAAATGCAAGACAGATGCAGTATAATGTGGATAAATGTGAGGTTATCCACTTTGGGGGCAAAAACGTGAAGACAGAATATTATCTGAATGGTGGCAGATTAGGAAAAGGGGAGGTGCAACGAGACCTGGGTGTCATGGTTCATCAGTCATTGAAAGTTGGCATATAGGTGCAGCAGGCAGTAAAGAAGGCAAATGGTATGTTGGCCTTCACAGCTCGGGGATTTGAGTATAGGAGCAGGGAGGTCTTACTGCAGTTGTACAGGGCCTTGGTGAGGCCACACCTGGAGTATTGTGTACAGTTTTGGTCTCCTAACTTGAGGAAGGACATTCTTGCTATTGAGGGAGTGCAGCGAAGATTCACCAGACTGATTCCCGGGATGGCGGGACTGACCTATCAAGAAAGACTGGATCAACTGGGCTTGTATTCACTGGAGTTCAGAAGAATGAGAGGGGACCTCATAGAAACGTTTAAAATTCTGACGGGTTTAGACAGGTTAGATGCAGGAAGAATGTTCCCAATGTTGGGGAAGTCCAGAACCAGGGGTCACAGTCTGAGGATAAGGGGTAAGCCATTTATGACCGAGATGAGGAGAAACTTCTTCACCCAGAGAGTGGTGAACCTGTGGAATTCTCTACCACAGAAAGTAGTTGAGGGCAATTGACTAAATATATTCAAAAGGGAGTTAGATGAAGTCCTTACTACTCGGGGGATCAAGGGTTATGGCGAGAAAGCAGGAATGGGGTACTGAAGTTTCATGTTCAGCCATGAACTCATTGAATGGCGGTGCAGGCTAGAAGGGCTGAATGGCCTGCTCCTGCACCTATTTTCTATGTTTCTATGTTTCTATGGGCCTTGGTGAGGCCTCATCTGGAATATTGTGTTCAATTTTGGTCTCCTAATCTGAGGAAGAACATTCTTGCTATTGAGGAAGTGCAGCGAAGGTTCACCAGACTGATTCCCGGGATGGCTGGACTGACATATGAGGAGAGACTGGATCAATTGGGCCTTTATATATTGGAATTTAGAAGGATGAGAGGGGATCTCATTGAAACATACAAGATTCTGACGAGACTGGACAGGTTAGATGCGGGTAGATCGTTCCCGATGTTGGTTAAGTCCAGAACCAGGGGACACAGTCTTAGGATAAGGGGTAGGCCATTTAGGACTGAGATGAGTAGAAACTTCTTCACTCAGAGAATTATGAAACTGTGGAATTCTCTACCAAAAAAGGTTGTTAGATATATTCAAAAGGGAGTTAGATATGGCCTTTGCGGCTAAAGGGATCAAGGGGTATGGAGAGAAAGCAGGAAAGGCGTACTGAGGGAATGATCAGCCATGATCTTATCGAATGGTGGTGCAGGCTCGAAAGGCTGAATGGCCTACTCCTGAACCTATTTTCTATGTTTCTATGTTTCTGTACAAGGGTCCCTAAAGCTCTTTGCTGCTTCACAGTTCCTAGCTTCTCACCTTTTAGAAAATATTCTGATATACACCCCATTGATGCTCACAATAAAGAAAAAAGCTTGCCTGATATTGCTGAGGGCTGTAGAGTGATGTGCCTCAAACATCCTTTTTTTCATGACTTCTGGATCCCACAATTCTAAAGCCATAGGCAGATTCTCCTCAGCCAATGCTGGGAAGGTGACACATCCTTACTCACTCCTCCAGATCTTTCATACTCTGTGAATAGAAATTCCAACCAGCTTTAAACACCTCAGGTGATTGAGAAAGCAGGTGATGAAGGGGGTGAGATGAAGCGCTTTGTGACCAAAGAACAGAGTGCACAACCTAGGTCAAAGAACTTATGGGTGAGCTTGACCTTCACATTGTTGACGTCATCATCATTCTTTTTCTCCTTAGCATCATCATTGTCATCATCATCAAAGTTAATTTCCTTGCCTTTGTGCTCCTCCTTTTCCGTATCATCACCAGCATCTTCTTTCCTCCCTTTCTCAATGTCTGGCCTCCGTTGCTCTGATGGACTTACAGGAAAGGAAGGTACAAGCTAAGAAAAGTTGAGCAGAAGCCCCTTGGGATTAATGAGACAGAGAAGGGTATGGAAGTTTGTGGCTGTGTGCTGCCCCATAGGGATGCTAGTTGTGCACCACTATCCTGGCACCATTATGCTATATTTAAGGCCAACTAAATACCTTATTTGCATTGGAAGCAAATTTGAAGTAAAGTAGATTAATGCAAATACAATATTTCACCTCGATCAATGTTCGATTCCTAATTCCTTTTATGTTTATGATTGAGAACCAACAATGTGTGTTAATTGAGTATCTCTTAATGGCGTGAATGCTATTGTGATCCTGTTAAGTTACTCTGGGGTAGAACATTCTCTTTGGGGGAAGGAGGGGAAGAATTAATAATGCCTCCCACCTTGTGTCAAGTGATCATTAAGGAAAGAAGAGCCAGGTTGTCAGAAAGGTAATCAATAACAATGAAGTGTGTTACTTACACTAACATAGATCAATAACAACAGGTTAAAGTTCTCTTGTTATTCAACTCTCTAAAAACTCTCACATTGCAATTCCGCAACATTAAGTGAACAGCATTGCAATACTAATCTATGGGACAATGTCTCAATTAGAATACTCAGTATTAGTACTCACCAGCAACAACGTTCTGAATACCTAACATTCCTATCAAGGAAAATCTTAGCAACATTAAAGTGATTGGGGTCGATTTTCCATGGTGGGGTGACAGGTGATGGGCTCTCTTCTTCATTGACTGCTACAGAAGATCTGACGAAACAGTGGACGATCGGGAGAACCCCCCAAAATTCAACTATATTGTACTTTGTAAATTTCTCATAAAGGGGGAGAGAACAGACAAGGCAATGTCAGTTGTGAACCCTTCATCAAAATGACCATTCTCTCCATAGATGTTGATTGATCTGGTGAATATTTCTTGCATTTTCTGTTTCAGATTTGCCGCATTTTACTTTTTTACTCAATAGATTTGCACATTTTGCCAAGAACACAATTACATTGGTCTGTACATACTTAATAAATAATTAAAACAGTAATATTAACAAGTCCAAAATGCTAATATTGGTCCAATATACTTGTGTGAGAAATTGTGGTTTATCTCTTTGCAAGAGGTTAGCAATATATATTTTTAATGTATTTATTTTTTCCCAGTATGTTAGTGGGCACAGTCCATAATACTATGGGCTAGAAATTCTTGTGAAGGCACACTATTGGTCATTTGGTAACACTCCGGACCTCATTCCATTTCCCAGGATCAGTGGGGGGCAAAATTCCCCAGCGCCCCGTTTGGTACGGTAACTTTTTTCTCTGAGAAAATGTAGCCCCCGGCGTAATGGGTTGTCAAATTGTGTCAAATTGGGCATTTTTGCCCCAGGAGTGAGGGCGGGGGGCAGTAAATGAGGCACTAATGGCCTCAGCTGGGTGTTGCAGGGATGTTATTCACAGCCATTCCCCCTCCCCTTTTATAGGGGGCACTGGAAAAATTTGATTTTAGCGCCCCAAAAAAACCAAAAAAAAAATAAATTAAAAAAAAAAAGGGGCCTTGAAAATGTCTGCTGTGTCACCCAGGTCGGGTGGCATGGTTTTAATGTTTATGTTTTTGCAGGTAAACTCAAAAGAGTTTCACAGCCATTTCAGCTGAGTTTCATTTATCAATCAGCCTTCAATCCTTAACTCCAGCTCCATCAGGCTCTTGAAGGGGAAATCATTTGAGCCTCCTCATGCTCGTTTTCAGCATTGCTGTAGTCATTCACTCATCTGTGGAGTTCAGGAATGAACTGAAATGGCTGCTGCAAATCCCCTTTCAAGGGAGAGGGCCATCAGATTCAGCAATGTGGCTCTGGAGGCATTGGTGGGGGCACTAGAAATCAGGAGGGCCTCCCTGTTCCCTTCCTCGGGAAGGCGGCCATCACCGTAGGTTTTCCGTGCCATGTGGCAAGAGGTGGCCTGGGAGGGGTCGGCCAGCAGTGTGGTGCAGAGAAGCCTCACCCAGTGCCTCAAGAAATTCAACGACTTCTGTCGGGTGGTCAAAGTGAGTACAAGCTTCCACTCCTCCTCCATACCAGCCTCTGTGCCCACTGTGCAAATCACCACTTCCACACCACTCAACCACCAAGCATCTGCAGATACTCACAGTTACATCCTCATCTCACACCTTGCCTACATTCACAGCTATTCAACCACAGCAGGCATATCTTCCCTATACATTGCTGGACTCTTACTCACACCAGTTCCTTTCTTTTTCAGGCCAAGATGGCACATAACAGATGTGAGCAGCAAAGGACTCGGGGAGGTGAACCTGACCTGTGACCCCTCTCCGACCTTGAGGAGTGAGTGCTGCAGCTCATGGGCACACAGGTGGTGGGTGCCGTGACTGGTATCTTTATCCTCTCTCCTTTTTTCATACCACTTTTCACCCCCCGCCCCCCCCATCCCACACTGCCAACAGCAGCATGCTCCTGATACTGTCTGCATTCCTTGCGCCATTCCTGCTCCACAGCCCTCTCTTTAATGCGAGTCTTGTATCATTTATGCTTTCAGAGAACCAGGCAGATGCTGTCCATCCTGCACCTGAGCTCCCCCAACACAGTCAGGCAGGAGAGGAGGAGGAGGAGGAGGAGGAGCTGAGCACTGCGTCATTGCATCACTCACCCACAGGCACCAGCTGAGAGACTGGCACTGCGCATTCGTTAGAGGTTAGCTTAGTAGAGGGGTCTGCACTGGCTGATGCACCGGGACCTAGCGGGCTGCAGCAAGGCCAAGGGGAAAGGGAACTTCAGTACCATCTCCCGGGAGGGTGAATTCACGCACAACTTCTGCTCCACAGGGCTCCGATGAGAACCTCGATGGGGAGGCATTCACAAAAAAGGTCGAAGGCCATGCATTCTGACATCATAGGTGCAATGGCAAGGGTGCCCGAGAGCCTCTCGGCAGTGGTATGGAGCATGCAGGAGTCCACCTCCAGCATTGCACAGAGCTCTGTGCACAACATGCCAATCTGCAGATGATGGTGAATTCCAAGAGAGACTGTAAGTGGTTTTGTCCTTGGTGGTTTTGAATCACCCCCTTACAACAGTTCTAGACACTGGGAATTATAGTAGTGAACAGAATGCTCAGTTATAGACAGATCTTTTGGTCTCAACCATCACCATGCTTTTATTCAACTTAAAGCACACACCTGCTTCCAGTAAAACACACCCTGGTGGCGTAAAACAAACACAGTACAACACACAACACTGGCCCATCTGAACAGGCCCCTATTGTGAAGTAGCCAGGACCAAAACACCCCTGCTTGGCTCAATAGGGCACCACTGAATCTGTCCAACAGATTGTGTGTATGCCTATGCGCTGCACAGAAACCTCCCCACTAAACCCCTAAGGCTTGGTTGGGACACCCGACACCCCTTCACACTATGCGGTGGTCTAAAGGATGTGTGGGCTGGGATAATGCTCACCAGTTGCCCCTCTGGCTTACTGCCAGTGCTGTCAACGTTTACACTAAAGCTTACAAGACTGTAAGGAACCAATCCTCTAGACGCCTATCATGGGCACATGGCAGCTTCCATTGCAGCCCAGGCAGAAGCAAATCAACTTCTTAGTGCTGTACTGCTGACAATGGTTGGTGGCATCGAAGCTCAGATTGCTCTCATGCATTCCCAGGCTGATGCCATGCAATGGCTTGCTGCTGTCATGTCGTAAGTGAGTGCTGGCATCGAGTCATGGTCTGCTCTCACACAGTCTCAGCTGGATGCCATACATGCTCTGACTGCTGCCATCACCGTTGGGTCTACCACAGTCCACTGGGGATCTCACGGTGTTGCAGCAGCCCACTAAACTGTGGTCCAGCAGATTGGTGGGGATGCTGTCTTGGGGGATTGGCACTGGGTCAGTGGAGCAGGAACCTGCTGTCCTCTCTCAGGATGACAGCATTCCTGAGCCCACCACTGCCATTCCACCATTGTACTTATCGCTGGCCATCACACAGCCAGCCCAGACTGCCGCCTCCCAGCCTGAGATGGTGCAGTCAACAGCCGAGCCTTCCAGGCCCGGAGCTGGTTGAGGGCATCCTGCAAGGCCATCTGTAGTCTCTGGCCCTGACACACAGCAGCCTTCCACCAGCCACAGGGGACACACTGAGGAGGAGCACTAGATTAGTTAAAGCAAAGAGGGGATATAAGGAAATAAACGGGGTGATTAGTAAATGCATTATGTAAGCCTTTGTTGTTATGATATAAATTTTGATTGGAATGTTTAATCATTGCTGTTATGTCTCATTCAGTTTTGGAGCTTTGGAATGGAAGTGAACATGTATGTGGTCATGGGGACGTCCAGAGGAATTGGGAAGTGGGATGGAATTCATTGGAACTGACCTCTGATGAGATGGACGTGCATCTCACTTGCACAATCGCGATGGCCTCGCTGCCTCCTCTGTCGTTGATGTTGCTGCTCCGGCTGCTCTTCCTCCTCTTCCTGCTCCTCCTCCTCATTGTCCTCCTCATCCTGCTCTTCTTGAGGTGGTGTGGCTGTGCCTTGTGGCAATGGCTGTGCCCTCATGATGGCGAAGTTGTGCAGCATGCAGCAGACAACAACGGATATCGACACAATATTGAAGGCACCTCCTGAGCGGTCAAGGCAGCGAAACCTTTGCTTCAGCACTCTGATGGTCTGCTCAATGATGTTACTGGTGGCGGCATGGCTCTCATTGTACGCGTGCTGGGCAGGAGTGGTGGGGTTGCAGAGGGGTGTCATGAGCCAAGTGGATAGCGGCTAGCTCTTGTCTCCGAACAGCCAGCCGTGAGCATGGTTTGGGGGCTGGAACAGAGCTTGCACACTGGTCTGGCGCAGGATGAGGGCATCATGGCTGCTGCCAGGATAGCGGGCATTGACGGTAAAGATTCTGCATCTGTGGTCGCCGACCAGCTGCACATTTAATGAGTGGAAGCCTTATGGAAGGTGCAGAAGATCTCAGGATTGTGATGAGATGCCCCCAAAGTGAAATGGGTGTAGTCAATGGCACCCTGCACCATGGGGAAGCCCGCTTTCCTGGCAAAGACACATGCTCATTTGTGCTGCTTCTCTCTGCTCATGGGGAAGGAGATGTAGTCCCTCCACTTTCTGTACAGAGCACCTGTGACCTCGCAGATGGAGCACTGGATGCCAAACTGGGAGATGTTGGAGATGTCCCCTGCTGTTCCCTGGAAAGATATATTGGCATAGAAATTGAGCACGATGGTGACGTTGATTGTCACTGAGAGAACCGTCCTCACTCTGGTCTGATGCTCGGTCTCGTTGTAGCAGATGGCAGAGCTCTGTGACCACGTGCTTGCTGAAAGGCAGCCTTTGCACACACTGCTCCTCAATGAAATTGATGTAGGAGAACTGCTGCCGGAATACCCTTGGAGAGTAAGGCCTCCTGTTGCCAGCCCTGTAGTGTTGCCTTCCTCTGTCCACATTTTGCCATCTTGCTCCCTGTCTTGCCCCATGTCTTGCCCCTTTGCCTTTCTCTCTGCAATTGTCTCCACCCAAGCATTCTCTGATAGTGACGTCGGAGCAGGAGATCAAGTGCCAGCCAGCACAGCCGCCATGAAGCGAAAGAAAGATTGCAACTTCAAATCTGCCCTGAGTGATACAGGGGAATAGTTAGGAGGCCGAATAGTCCTTGATGTAAAAATCGATGCCTATGTGTTGGAAAGCAGAAAAAATTTATGGCCGAATAATCTTTTTTTCAAGATGGCACCATAAATAGCACTGTTCCAGCTGATTTCCGACTGCAACTTGACAGCTGAAGCTGTTGCTTTCGCCGGCAGGCGGTAAGTGGGCAAGGCGCCACGCGCTGCCGAGTGGGGCGTTCCCAGCAGGAGCGAGGCGCTGCCTCTGCAAAACTCCCGCCCAATTCCGCGGTGGGCAATTTTAGCATCGTGCCTGAGCAAAAACCATTTTGCGCCCGTTAGCGCCTCCAGGAGGTGCTAACTGGCATTGCAAAATGGGTCAATTTTGACCCCAGGGTATTTAAATAGGCAGCCATGAGGCCTCTATGGCAGTGAGCGCGTGCAAGTGGGTAGGGGAATCTATACCCCAGCTTGTCACAGCATGAGTTGGTCTGTGGTCCCAGTCAAATATTTTTTAAAAAGCGACAAAATTTGCCCATTTTCAAATATGGCAGTTTCCCTAATGCAATTAGGCACTCTGTGATTGATAAGGGAAACTGTCTATTTAAAATGTAACTATTCCCCCTTGCAGGCCATAGCAATGCTAAATATGAGTGACACACTGGCATGCCTAGCAGCCAGTGTCACCAGGATGCCGATGGTCGAGAATATGTTGTGTAATGTATTTATATCATTTGCTTTTCATTTTATTACTCCTGCTCATATTTAGATGGTCATATTATGGATGGCGAAAGAACTCCCTGCCTTATTTTACTCTCTTGCCTATACAGGTTATGCTAGTTTACAGGCGTAACCAGATAGGAAATTCGGGGCTAGTTTATATTACACTTCCACGCAGCTTCTAAATGTACTGGAAGGAATTTCCACTGAACTTTTAAATGAACAAATATCCACCGATATTTTTTCCTTTAAAAATGTCACCGCTTTTTTCTTACCTTTCTGAAGACACTCTCCTACACAAAATGGCCCTCAGCCACCCAACAGTACCTTCCCCAAGTCGCCAATCTTCAAGTTCAGCCTCGAGAGTGAATAGTGTCAAGCTAGATCCTGCACTCCTTTGTTACTTACACGTGCATGCTTCCCAGCAGGAGATGTCAGGCAATGATTAGAAGCAGAAACATTGGGCTGATTCCCTTCCGCTGCCTGTAGCTGAGACCAAGTGTGCTTAGACTGCCATCCCAGGTGTGATCAATTAATTTAACGCAGATTGAGGATTGAATCTTCCTGATTTATATGGTTCGATTCCACACTGGGCAATACACTATACTTACTGAGTGATTGGATGAGTTCAAATTAGTTTTATCATCTTGCTGAAAATCTTAGAACATAAGAATATAAGAAATAGGAGCAGGAGTAGGCCATACGGCCCCTCGAGCCTGCTCTGCCATTTAATACGATCATGGCTGATCCAATCATGGACTCGGGTCCATTTCCCTGCCCGCTCCCCATAACCCCTTAATCCCTTATCCGTTAAGAAATTGTCTATCTCTGTCGTAAATTTATTCTATGACCCAGCTTCCACAGCTTTCTGAGGCAGCGAATTCCACAGATTTAAAAATCTCAGAGAAGAAATTCCTCCTCATTTCAGTTTTAAACGGGTGGCCTCTTATTCTAAGTTTATGCCCCTAGTTCTAGTCTCCCCTTTCAGTGGAAACATCCTCTCTGCATCCACCTTGTCAAGCCCCTCATAATCTTATACGTTTTGACATAAGACAAAAATTCCATGGCTCACTGCTACCTGTAAACTAGTTAAAACCAACATTATTAAAATCATAATGATGTGCTCAGTAACTGGCCTCATCTTGAATGCATCTGACTTGGGCTCCCTATACTTTGTCTTGCAAGATGTTTTGAAATATGACATTCCCTCTTTAAGAAACAACTCATCTCACACAGGGAAATTATATACTTTTTAACTAATTCACAAAGGCGCATAAGATATAATGGCCATGGATTGTTGCCAGACATTTTAAGGAAACATTAGTCATGCAATATGGTCCCAAATGATAACAGTATTTAAGAATGCTTAGTCCAGTGGTATTATTTTTTTATGCTTGCTATGCACTTAAATTCAAACGAGAAAGACATGAAATGATACAATATTTATTGCATTATTTTTACCATATTGGACAACCACAAATGTTACGAATGAAAAGGAGCAATTTAGATCTTTAAGTAATGCTACAGTTATGTCTGCAATGCAATCTCTGTGTATCACCACTAGGTGCCCTTCCTGCTCCATTACACCAAGGCACATGTTGATTTTTTTCTGCAGACACATACAAATGACGAAAATATGTTCTAAAAACTGTCCACACTGTCGCTTAGGAACAGTCTGGCATTGCACAGAAGTACATTTTTCAGCACTTCACTATAAATTTCCGTAAGAATTTATCTGTACTGTGAAATAGCAACTGTCAATCTAAGCTACTAACGGAGAAAGATAAATGATTTTAAGCCACAGTTTGTTGTCTTAAAAAAGTACCAAGACTTCTGCTTTGTGTGAAATTCCTCATTTTCCCCCACTCTCAAGTTTAAATTGGTTTCTCCCAGTTTCCAAGGATGAACTGTGACTTCACAGAATTATCACTAGGACACTGGGGATGACCATTTGAGTGAATATCAATTTTTTTGAGAATTCAGCTTTGGGGGATCTTGAAATTCAAGTTGTTTACAGTTGAAACTGAAGTCCAAATGTTAAGGGATGGTAAGACAGTGAACATTCGTCTGCCAGTAAATTGGATCCTTATTTAATATGCAAATTTGAAAAGCGATAGTTATTATTCATTTAACTTCAGTACATGTGAGTCCACAATAATGAACATTTGCAACTCAGATGTTACAGAGCATCTCCTCCTTTATGCAGGAGCCTGGTCAATGGCCTCTTTCTTAGATAATTGGGGAGTGGTCATGCACCTATATTTGCCAAAGAAACATAGAAAATAGGTGCAGGAGTAGGCCATTCGGCCCTTCGAGCCTGCACCACCAATCAATAAGATCATGGCATATCATTCACCTCAGTACCCCTTTCCTGCTTTCTCTCCATACCCCTCGATCCCTTTAGCCGTAAAGGCCACATCGAACTCCCTCTTGAATATATCCAATGAACTGGCATCAACAACTCTCTGCGGCAGGTAATTCCACAGGTTAACAACTTTCTGAGTGAAGAAGTCTCTCCTCATCTCAGTCCTAAATGGCCTACCCCTTATCCTAAGACTATGTCACCTGGTTCTGAACTTCCCCAACATCGGGAACATTCTTCCTGCATCTAACCTGTCCCGTCCTGTCAGAATCTTATACGTTTCTATGAGATCCCCTCTCATCCTTCTAAACTCCAGTGTATAAAGGTCCAGTTGATCCAGTCTCTCCTCATACGTCAGTCCAGCCATCCCTGGAATCAGTCTGGTGAACCTTCGCTGCACTCCCTCAATAGCAAGAACGTCCTTCCTCAGATTAGGAGAACAAAACTCAACACAGTATTCCAGGTGAGGACTCACCAAGGCCCCATACAATTGCAGTAAGATCTCCTGCTCCTATAGTCAAATCCCCTAGCTATGAAGGCCAACATGCCATTTGCCTTCTTCACTGCCTGCTGCACCTGCATGCCAACTTTCAATGACTGATGAACCATGACACCTAGGTCTCGTTGCACCTCCCCTTTTCCTGATCTGCCGCCATTCAGATAACATTCTGCCTTCGTGTTATTGCCTCCAAAATGGATAACCTCACATTTATCCACATTATACTGCATCTGCCATGCATTTGCCCACTCACCTAACCTGTCCAAATCACCCTGCAGCCTCTTAGCATCCTCCTCGCAGCTCACACTGCCACCCAGTTTAGTGTCATCTGCAAACTTGGAGATATTACATTCAATTCCTTCATAAGAACATAAGAATTAGGAACAGGAGTAGGCCATCTAGCCCCTCGAGCCTGCTCCGACATTCAAAAAGATCATGGCTGATCTGGCCGTGGACTCAGCTCCACTTACCCGCCCGCGCCCCGTAACCCTTAATTCCCTTATTGGTTAAAAATCTACCTATCTGTGATTTGAATACATTCAATGAGCTAGCCTCAACTGCTTCCTTGGGCAGAGAATTCCACAGATTCACAACCCTCTGGGAGAAGAAATTCCTTCTCAACTCGGTTTTAAATTGGCTCCCCCGTATTTTGAGGCTGTGCCCCTTAGTTCTAGTCTCCCTGACCAGTGGAAACAACATCTCTGCCTCTATCTTGTCAATCCCTTTCATTATTTTAAATATTTCTATAAGAACACCCATCATCCTTCTAAACTCCAATGAGTAAAGACCCAGTCTACTCAATCTATCATCATAAGGTAACCCTCTCATCTCCGGAATCAGCTGAGTGAATCGTCTCTGTATCCCCTCCAAAGCTAGTATATCCTTCCTTAAGTAAGGTGACCAAAACTGCACGCAGTACTCCAGGTGCGGCCTCACCAATACTCTATACAGTTGCAGCAGGACCTCCCTGCTTTTGTACTCCATCCCTCTCGCAATGAAGGCCAACATTCCATTCGCCTTCCTGATTACCTGCTGCACCTGCAAACTAACTTTTTGCGATTCATGCACAAGGACCCCTAGGTCCCTCTGCGCCGCAGCATGTTGTAATTTCTCCCCATTCAAATAATATTCCCTTTTACTGTTTTTTTTTCCAAGGTGGATGACCTCACACTTTCCGACATTGTATTCCATCTGCCAAACCTTAGCCCATTCGCTTAACCTATCTAAATCTCTTTGCAGCCTCTCTGTGTCCTCTACACAACCCGCTTTCCCACTAATCTTTGTGTCATCTGCAAATTTTGTTACACTACACTCTGTCCCCTCTTCCGGGTCATCTATGTATATTGTAAACAGTTGTGGTCCCAGCACCGATCCCTGTGGCACACCACTAACCACTGATTTCCAACCCGAAAAGGACCCATTCATCCCGACTTTCTGCTTTCTGTTAGCCAGCCAATTCTCTATCCATGCTAATATATTTCCTCTGACTCCGCGTACCTTTATCTTCTGCAGTAACCTTTTGTGTGGCACCTTATCGAATGCCTTTTGGAAATCTAAATACACCACATCCATCGGTACACCTCTATCCATCATGCCCGTTATATCCTCAAAGAATTACAGTAAATTAGTTAAACATGATTTCCCCTTCATGAATCCATGTTGCGTCTGCTTGATTGCACTATTCCTATCTAGATGTCCCGCTATTTCTTCCTTAATGATAGCTTCAAGCATTTTCCCCACTACAGATGTTAAACTAACTGGCCTATAGTTACCTGCCTTTTGTCTGCCCCCTTTTTTAAACAGAGGCGTTACATTAACTGCTTTCCAATCCGCTGGTACCTCCCCACAGTCCAGGGAATTTTGGTAGATTATAACGAATGCATCTGCTATAACTTCCATCATCTCTTTTAATACCCTGGGATGCATTTCATCCGGACCAGGGGACTTGTCTACCTGGAGTCCAATTAGCCTATCCAACACTACCCCCCTAGTGATAGTGATTATCTCAAGGTTCTCCCTTCCCACATTCCCGTGACCAGCAAATTTTGGCATGGTTTTTGTGTCTTCCACTGTGAAGACCGAAGCAAAATAATTGTTTAAGGTCTCAGCCATTTCCACATTTCCCATTATTAAATCCCCCTTCTCATCTTCTAAAGGGACCAACATTTACTTTAGTCACTTTTTTCCATTTTATATATTGGTAAAAGCTTTTACTATGTGTTTTTATGTTTTGCGCAAGTTTACTTTCGTAATCTATCTTTCCTTTCTTTATTGCTTTCTTCGTCATTCTTTGCTGTCGTTTAAAATTTTCCCAATCTGCTAGTTTCCCACTAACCTTGGCCACTTTATACGTATTGGTTTTTAATTTGATACTCTCCTTTATTTCCTTGGTTATCCATGGCTGGTTATCCCTTCTCTTACCGCCCTTCTTTTTCACTGGAATATATTTTTGTTGAGCACTATGAAAGAGCTCCTTAAAAGTCCTCCACTGTTCCTCAATTGTTCCACCGTTTAGTCTGTGTTTCCTGTCTACTTTAGCCAACTCTGCCCTCATCCCACTGTAGTCCCCTTTTTTAAGCATAGTACGCTCGTTTGAGACACTACTTCCTTACCCTCAATCTGTATTACAAATTCAACCATACTGTGATCACTCATTCTGAGAGGATCTTTTACTTGGAGATCGTTTATTATTCCTGTCTCATTACACAGGACCAGATCTAAGATAGCTTGCTCCCTTGTAGGTTCTGTAACATACTGTTCTAAGAAACAATCTCGTATGCATTCTATGAATTCCTCCTCAAGGCTACCCCGTGCGATTTGATTTGACCAATCGATATGTAGGTTAAAATCCCCCATGATTACTGCCATTCCTTTTTCACATGCCTCTATTATTCCCTTGATTATTGCCCGCCCCACCGTGAAGTTATTATTTGGGGGCCTATAAACTACGCCCACCAGTGACTTTTTCCCCTTACTATCTCTAATCTCCACCCACAATGATTCAACATTTTGTTCATTAGAGTCATGATCGTCTCTCACAACTGCCCTGATATCATCCTTTATTAACAGAGCTACCCCACCTCCTTTCCCTTCTAAATCATTAATGTATATTGTAAAGAGTTGGGGTCCCAGCACTGAGCCCTGCGGCACTCCACTAGTCATTGTCTCCCATTCCGAAAAGGACCCGTTTATCCTGACTCTCTGCTTCCTGTCTACCAACCAATTCTCTATCCACGCCAGTATATTACCTCCAATACCTTGTGCATTGATTTTTCACACCAATCTCTTATGTGCGACCTGGTCAAAGGCTTTTTGAAAGTCCAAATACACCACATCCACTGGTTCTCCTTTGTCCACTCTACGAGTTACATCCTCAAAAAATTCCAGAAGATTTGTCAAGCATGATTTCCCCTTCATAAATCCATGCTGACTTGGATCGATCCTGTCACTGCTTTCCAAATGCGTTGCTATTTCATCCTTAATAATTGATTCCAACATTTTCCCCACTACTGATGTCAGACTAACCGGTCTATAATTACCCATTTTCTCTCTCCCTCCTTTTTTAAAAAGTGGTGTTACATATGTCCTTCTTCCTTGGACTAATAGAAATCAGATGAACATTCATCCAAAATCTACCTTGCAGTTACAACTCCCTTCAAATCATAGCACCTGATCCAATCACTGCCATTTAAGTTGGGACATTTGTTTTAGAATATGGAAAATAACAATACAGACTTTCAGAAATATATTTTAAGGCTGAAATTGCTCAGCTGTTGCTGTGTCCCCTACTATAACTTTGGCGGGAGTTTAGTGGAACTAATGTGTCTGGACCTAAAACAATCCATCCTAGCTTGTGTTAAGATCTGGACAACATCTCAGCTTGAGCTGACAAATGGCAGGTAACATTTGTGCTACAGGCAATGACCATCCCCAACAAGACTAGAGAATTCTAGCTATGAGGAAAGATTGGATAGGCTGGGGTTGTTTTCTTTGGAAAAGAGGAGGCTTAATTGAGGCATATAAAATTATGAGGGGCATAGATAGAGTGAATAGGAAGGACCTATTTCCCTTGGAGAGGTCAATAACCAGAGGGCATAGATTTAAAGTAATTAAATAAAGGATTAGAGGAGAGTTGAGGAGAACTTTTTTTTCACCCAGAAGGTGGTAGGGGTTTTGAACTCACTGCCTGAGAGGGTGGTAGAGGAAGAAACCCTCATCACATTTAACAAGTACTTGGATATGCACTTGAAGTGCCATAATCTACAAGGCTACAGACCAAGGCCGAGAATGTGGGATTAGGCTGGATAGCTCTTTTTCAGCCAGCACATACACTGTGGGCCAAACGGCATCCTTCTGTGCTGTAAATTTCTGATTCTATTATTTCAAGAGCAGGCCTGACCACCGACCATTTGTCTTCAACAACATCACCATCGCTAGGTTCCCTGTTGTTAACATCCCAGGGGTCATCATTAACCAGAAACTTAATTGGATCAGCCACATCAATTCTATGGTTACAAGAGCAGGGCAGAGACTGGATACTCTACAACAACTGGCTCATCACCTAATCCCGCAAAGCATCTCCACCATTTAGATGGCTCAATTTTTGAGGGTTGCAAGATCGGCAGGGGATCATCAGATGATGGGGGGTGTTGGGGGTTCGGGGGGGGTGGGTGGGGATTTGCAGGCGATTGGGGGGGGTGGGTGGGGATCGGGGAGGCAGGAAGGTTGGGGATCAACAAGCAGGTAGGGATCACGTGGGGGTGGGGAGAATCAGAGATCACGGCGTAGGGGTCGACCAGGGATCGGGGAGGGAAGAAACATCGGGACCGGATGATTGGGGCCGGCCACTGGAAGTTTGTGGCTGGCTGCATCATCATCGTTGGAGGGAGGCCTGGGGTGGCGATCGGAGGCTTTGTTAGGGGATCTCCATTCACTGCGGGGGATAGGTTAGGTAGGGACGCTGACTCCAGGAGGTAAGAATAAAGCCACTTACCTCCTGAATGTAGTAGTCCCTGCCTTTGTTTAATTGCCGGGTCTCACAAACGGATGAAAGCCGTCCGCAAGCAGTTAAATTCAAAATGGAGGAAAGTAGAGGCTTCCAGCCTCATTACAATATTTAAATTACGGTAATGCACCTTGGCAGCGGTTTGACTGCCCGCCTCCGGCAATACCAGAAGTGATCGGGATCAGGTCAGAAAACAATTTAACTGCCCCCACACTCCAAACCCATCCATTTTTTCATGGGAAAATCCGAAGGACAAAAGCAGCAGTATTGTAGCAACACTATTCCCTCTAATTTCTCCTCCAAATCACTGACCTGACATATACCACAGCCGTTCCTTCATCAGCATTGGGTTAATATAATGGTTGGGATAATCCATTAAAGAAACACCATCAGTACAATTATTACAGCAGTTCAAGGAGAAGGCTCCTCACAACCTTCTTAGAATAACTAGTGATGGGCAATAAACAGGGCCTTGCCAGCATCTACCACATCCAATACATATGGCTGGAATTTCTGCACGGTTTTCCAGTGGTTGATTGATGGAATAACCAAGATATAGATGTATTTTCTCCAGAGGTTCTGTTGATCTCCTGTCAAAGCTACAGTAGAAGATCAGGATAACCCCACAGAAATTCAGGCTCAGAGTATTTTTCTTTCGCAGGAATATCAACCTGTCCTTTCCCTCTGGCTCTTAGTTTCTTGAAAATGTTCAAGCAGCCTCTTGGCTTCTTTGTTGTTTGCCTATTGCTGATTGCCTGATTCAAACACATTTACAAAAAACTGCAACTAGTTGAAATTTGAAATAAAAGCAGAAATCTCTGTAAATGTACAGCAGGCCCATCAGTATCTGAAAAGAGGAAAGTTTCACTTTTTGGGTGTTGCCCTTTGGACAGAAATGGAAACTGGACAATATTCTAGCAAAGAAACCTTTATTTATTGGTGAACAAAACAATTCACCCCAGAAAAGGGGAAAGGATTCCACTGTGCTTTAGCATAGAAAACCAATAAACAGATTGGCCCTGAAAATTCCCATGAGTTCTCCTGGTATCCCACCCTAACTTTGGTGAGAAATCGGCAGAACTCCTGGTGAAATGGCACAAACAGCGGTTTTCAGCATTTGTTTTGTTTCTCGGGGAAGGGGAGAGGTTCCTTCTGAACTATATGGAATTTTAGGGCCATTCTTTGTAAATGTGTTTATAATTTTGTAACATGCAGTGCACAGAGGAAATCCCCTGCCAGGATTCTGTGTCAATTACTACCTTGTGTCTCACCATCATAATTAGGCTATGGTTAAAGTGAAATACAAAAATCAGAAGAAACACTAACCATTACTATGCAATCTTTTACTTTCATTTTCAGCTGTTATTCATATGCAGACTTCACAGTCAATGCCTGTGCAATCTTTTTCAGCTCTGATTAGCTTTGTCTCTAAGGTGCACATAGTTCCATTTCACTCAAAGACACCAAGAACGATAATGCGGACTGCAATGATTTTTCTAGCTTGGATGCAAGACCTGATATTGAAATTCTTCCCATTAAAACTCACCCAGGTACTTGTACCTTACACGCTTTACAGTGCAATAATGGACATGTTCTTTATTCTCCCCAGCAGCACATAATTAAACCATCAACTGCGTGGGTTACTAATGGCTTACTTAATTGATCTTTGCCTTCTGCTAAGTATAATCCTGAAATACATTGGTCTCTGGTGATATGTAAATTTTAAGTACTGTATATATTGCTATTTAAAAATGTCAGAGAATCTGCGTTAATTAGTGGAAAAATAAGTTTAAAATTCTGGAGATAAGCAAAGCAACATAACTAATATTAAAACTGTTACCTATAGTAAGATAAGTTTAAAAAGGAATTCATGGGAATCTTGCATAACTACGACAAGGGAAAGTATCTATTGTGGCTTCGTGGATAGCACTCTCGCCTCTTGAGTCAGAAGGTTGTGGGTTCAAGTCCCACTCCAGAGATGAGCACAAAAATCTAAGCTAGCACTGCAGTGCTGAGAGAGAGACTTTCAGATGAGTCATTAAACTGAGGCCCCGTCTGTTCTCTCAGGGGGGGCGTAAAATATCCCATGGCACTATTTTGAAAAAGAGCATGGTTGTTATCTCTGCTGTCTTGGCCAATATCCCTCAATTAACATAACAAAAACAGATTATCTGGTCATTATCACATTGTTGTTTGTGGGAGCTTACTGTGTGCAAATTGACTACGTGTTTCCTACTTTAAACATTGACTACACTCCAAAAAGACTTCATTGGCTGTAAGATGCTTTGGGATATCTGGTGGTCATGAAAGGTGCTATATAAATGCAAGTCCTTTTTTTTTCTTACGCTTAGTGTAGAACTACTATTGTGAACCTGAATCACTAAAGGGTAGAACGAACACAGTAACGAAGTGAACAGATGAGGCCAGATTTATTTTTATATACTGTTGCATGGTATACAATTATAGGAGAAGTCCATCCCAAAATCAGATTCTATCAAAGTAAAATTCAAATCCACCATGCTTTACTTTGCAATCAGATGAAGCTCACATCATATACAAAATCCATCCCATTTGGCCTCAGACCATTGAACATGGTAAATATTTTTGCAAGATATGGATTTACTTGCTAAGACTGTCTATCACTAGGGAGGTCTATGGAGCGTCCTCCTCCATTTCGGATGCCCCCAAAAGTACGTCACCATCCTCCACCTGCTCCATGACGACATGCAGGCCGTGATCCCTACCAATGGATCCATCACAGACCGCATCCACGTCCGGACCTGGATCAAGCAGGCTGCGTCATTGCCCCAACCCTATTCTCAATCTTCCTCCCTGCCATGCTCCACCTCACAGTCGACAAGCTTCCCACTGGAGTAGAACGAAACTACAGAGCCAGTGGGAAGCTGTTCAACCTTCGCCGTCTCCAGGCCAGATCCAAGATCTCCCCAACCTCTGTCGTCGAGCTCCAGTATGTGGAGGACGCCTGCGTCTGCGCACATACACAGGCTGAACTCCAGGACAAAGTCGACGTATTTACTGAGGCGTACGAAAGCATGGGCCTTACGCTAAGACAAAGGTCCTCCACCAGCCTGTCCTTGCCGCACAGCACTGCCCCCCATTCATTAAGATCCACGGCACGGCCCTGGACAATGTGGACCACTTCCCTTATTTCGGGAGCCTCCTATCAACAAGAGCAGGCATCGATGACAAGATCCAACATCGCCTCCAGTGCACCAGTGCAGCCTTTGGCCGCCTGAGGAAAAGAGTGTTTGAAGACCAGGCCCTCAAAACTGCCACCAAGCTCATGGTCTACAGGGCTGTAGTAATACCAGCCCTACTGGATGGCTCAGTAACATGGACCATGTACAGCAGACACCTCAAGTCGCTGGAGAAATATCGCCAACGATGTCTCTGCAAGAGCCTATAAATCCCCTGGGAGGATAGACGCACCAACGTTAGTGTCCTCGTCCAGGCCAACATCCCCAGCATTGAAGCACTGACCACACTTGATCAGCTCCGCTGGGCAGGCCATGTCGTTCGCATGCCAGACACGAGGCACTCAAGGCAAGCGCTCTACTCTGAACTCCTTTATGGCAAACGAGCCAAAGGTGGGCAGCGGAAACGTTACAAGGACACCCTCAAAGCCTCCCTGATAAAGAGCGACAACCCCACTGACATCTGGGAGTCCCTGGCTAAAGACCGCCCTAAGTGGAGGAAGTGCATCTGGGAGGGCGCTGAGTACCTCGAGTCTCGTCGCCTAGAGCATGCAGAAATCAAGCACAGGCAGCGGAAAGAGCGTGCGACAAACCAGTCCCACCCATCCTTTCCCTGAACGACTATCTGTCCCACCTGTGACAGAGACTGTGGTTCTCGTATTGGACTGTACAGCCACCTAAGTACTCATGTTAAGAGTGGAAGCAAGTCTTTTTCGATTCCAAGGGACTGCCTATGATGATGATGTCTATCACAGAATCATAAAATCATAGAATGATACAGCACAGAGGAGGCTATTTGGGCCATTATGCCTGTGGCAGCTCTTTGCAAGAGCTATCCAATTAATCCCACTCTCCTGCTCTTTCCCCATAGCCCTGAAATTGTTTCCTTTTCAAGTATTTATCCAATTCCCTTTTGAAAGTTATTATTGAATCTGCTTCCACCACCCTTTCAGGTTGCAAGTTCCAGATCATAACAACTTGCTGTGTAATTTTTTTCCCTCGTGTCGCCTCTAGTTCTTTGGCCAATTACCTTAAATCTGTATCCTTTGGTTACCAACCCTTTTGTCACTGGAAACAGTTTCTCCTTATTTACTCTATCAAAACCCTTCAAGATTTTGAACATTGTCATCAAATCTCTCCTTCTCCGCTCTAAGGAGAGCAACCCCAGTTTATTTAGTTTCTACCATGTTACTAAATTTCCTCTGTACACTCTCTATGGCCTTGACATCGTTCTTAAAGTGCTTTACCCAAAATTGGTCACAATACTCCAGCTGGGGCCAAACCAATGTTTTATAAAGGTTTAGCATAACTGCCTTGCTTTTGTACTCTATGCCTCTATTTATAAAGCCAAGAATCCTGTATGCTTTTTTGGCAGCCTTACCAACTTTTTCTACCACCAGGTCTCTCTGTTCCTGCACCCTTTTAAATGGTATAATTTAGATTATAGTGTCTCCCCTCATTCTTCCTACCAAAATAAATCACTTCTCACTTTCCTGCATTAAATTTAATCTGCCATGTGTCTGTCCATTTCACCAGTCTGTCTACGTCCTTCCGAAGTCTGTTACTAACTGTTTATTTCTAATAAATAGGAAACTACCCTAAATCCCAATCCAAATCTGAGAAATTTGGGTTGATGCAAATTTTTAATCATCTGAATTTGGACCCAAATGGAACCTACAATTCAATTCAGAATCCATACCAAAGTTTTTTTTTATTGTTCCCCTGGGATGTGGGCGTCGCTGGCAAGGCCAGCATTTATTGGCCATCCCTAATTGCCATTGAGGAGATGGTGCGAGCCACTGCCTTGTACCACTGCAGTCCTTATGGTGAAGGTATTCCCACAGTGCTGTTAGGGAGGGAATTCCAGGATTTTGATCCAGCGACAATGAAGGAGTGGTGATACACTTCCAAGTCAGATGGTGTGTGACTTGGAGAGGAACATGGAGGTGGTGGTGTTCCCATGCATCTGCTGCCCTTGTTCTTCTAGGTGGTAGAGGTTGCGGGTTTTGGAGGTGCTGCTGAAGAAGCCTTGGTGAGTTACTGCAGTGCATCTTGTCGATGGTACACACTGCAGCCACGGTACGTCGGTGATGGAGGGAGTGAATGTTTAAAGTGATGGATGGAGTGCCAGACAAGCGGGCTGCTTTGTCCTGGATGGTGTCGAGCTTCTTGTATTGTTGGAACTGCCCTCAGCCAGGCAATTGGAGATATTCCATCACAATTGTGACTTGTGCCTTGTAGATGTTGGAGAAGCTTTGGCAAGTCAGGAGGTGAAACACTCGCTGCAGAATACCCGCTCTTGCTGCCACGATATTTATGTAGCCAGTCCAGTTAAGTTTGTGGTCAATAGTGACCCTCAGGATGTTTATGGTGGAGGATTCGGTGATGGTAATGCCGTTGAATGTCAAGGGGCAGTGGTTAGACTCTCGCTTGTTGGAGTTATTCATTGCCTGGCACTAGTGTGATGCGAATGCTACTTGCCACTTATCAGCCCAAGCCTGAATGTGGTCCAGGTTTTACTGCATACCGGCATAGACTGCTTCATGATCTGAGGAGTTGCAAAAGGCACTGAACACTGTGCAATCATCAGTGAACATCCCCACTTCCGAACTTATGATGGAGGGAAGGTCATTGATGAAGCAGCTGAAGATGGTTGGGCATAGGAAACTGCCCTGAGGAACTGATGTCCTGGGGCTATGATGATTGGCCTCCAACCAACACAACCATCTTCTGTTATGCGAGGTATGACTCCAACCAGTGTAGAGGTTTCCCTGATTTCCATTGACTTCAGTTTTACTTGGGCTCCATGATACCACATGTTATGTATTGTCCAGGTACATTAAATGTATAAGTACAATTGTGTGCCACAGAGGGTGCTGTGGTGGGAGACCTGGAAGTATCTGCAAGACAGAGTATAAAAGGCTGCCCACCACACCTGAGAGGCACTCTGTAGCTACACAATAAAGGACCAAGGTCACAGCAGTTACTACAACACCAGACCGTGTGGAGTCAGTGATTTGAATGCCACATACATTACAATGGTGACAAGCACACGGACGAACTTCACGCAACCATGGCTACTCTGGGCTCGCTAAAGGATTTTACGGTGGGCAATGATTGGGAGGCCTTTACGGAAAGGTTTGAGTACTACTTCACAGCAAACGACTGACTGTGGACATGGATGCAATGAGAGCAAAGCGTCAGGCGATATTGCTTTCCAGTTGTGGCGATGAGGTTTACTATCTTGTCAGGGATTTGCTGGCACCTGCGAGCGCCAGGGACAAGTCATATGAGGAGCTGATCGCACTCATTCGTGACCAACTGAAACTGAAGGAGAGCATCCTCACGGCCCGGCACAAATTCCCGGTCACAGCGAAGCTGCGTACCTACACCAAGGAACTGATTCCTGTCCTCGGCAGAGCGGATGTGCAGGTATCTCACGGGGACGAGACGCACGGTTTACCTTTGCAGGCGATGGGCCGACGCTTCTCGGCAGAAGGTGGATGGGAAAGGTGCGTGGGAGCTGGAAAGACTTCATTCTTCCACAGACCGCTGTCCCCCGTGTTCCCAAAGAGCAGCGTCGACCGAGCTGGAGGAGAAAGAAGCCAAACACAGACGAGCAGACCCTGGGAGAGCAGGCGTTGAACGGCAAACCCATCGATGGCTGACAACCCCGGGGGGGGGGGGGCGTGCGGAGAAAAAGTCGGGCGGCGGTGGTGGCGGCAACGGCGGCCGCAGGAGAGGCGGCAGTTACTGGGACAACGGCGGCAGAGGAGGCTACGGAGGCAGCCAGCTGCAGGACGTGCACCTGTGACGCCGGGAAGTTGCCGCGAGAGCGGGCCCAGTGAGGGCGAGTGCAAGGGGCGGCTGCTCCACACCATCCTCAGCCGGCTCCACCAGTACGGTGGAAGAATCTGGTGAACAGAACAAGAACGAGTGTTATGCTTGGTGCTGGGCCCCTAAAATGTGAGTACGTAAATTACAAGAGGTCTGAAATACTCCCTACTGGGCAGGTGGGAAGAGTTAAAAACGGAGCGCTGATTCTGAGTGACAGTGATATCAAGAGATATAACTCTGGAGATTTCTTGGCTGCTGGCTTCTTCACCTTCTTTCCCACTTTTCCCTGGGGATCCGTTGTGGGGGGTTTGGATGAGCCCGAGGCACCCCTGCCCTTGATCTGCTCCGGGGAGCCATTCATCGCATCCCTCTTCTTGCTGGGAGCCTGGGTTTGAGCGGCGGAGGCAGGAGGAGCCGTTCCGGCGGCTGCAGTATCAGTCATGTTTGTGGCCGCTTTTCCTTTTTTTTTCTCTTCTTTATCCCCTCTATCCCTCCTTAACTGCAGCAAAATGTCAGGCCAGCGAGCTCAAGATGGTGGTGAGCCTCGTGGCTGCAAAGAACAAAGGCAAGCAGTACAAAAAACTAAAATGTCGGCGCCCAAGGGAAGCCTCGTGGGAACCACAAGATGGCATCTTAAAAGGGAAATGCACCCGAGAGCCTTAAAAGGGCCTCACACCGTTGGCGGTCCCCACAAAAAGACTTTTGTAAGACAAGAGCGAGTCTAAATGTGTAATGTGATTTGTATGATGAAGTGATTTAGGATAAGAAGTGATATTTTGATGCTGAATGGTTACTGTGTTTAAAATGATGGATATGAATGATTTACGATAAAAGTTAATACCACGAGGTATAAGTAAAAGGGTTAATGGGTCCGTGACTAACATGCCTAAGGGGCCAATGCGATTTCTAATTTTATGTGATTCATGCAATGGTTCAGCGGCTACAGATGAGCCGCTAAGGCGATGACTGAGAACAGAGGCAACACACTAGTTGCGATACCCTGTCTCAGCACAGCCCATCACCTCGGGCAAACAGGGGCAGTACACTGCCACCGTACCTCACCCAGTGGGGGCTGGGATTAAATAACTGTTCAGTGCACCTGCAACCTTTTGACATAACATCTGTACCATATATCATATGTACCATACAAATGTACTGCCTATGTATACCTGATTTCTGTTGGAGGTTATACTCGTGTACTTCATCACCCATGTAAGGACTGCAATTACTACATAATCTCTACATGGAGGGGAAGAGGGAAGTGGATAATCATGAACTCACACTCACAAACCAACCAGGACGAACAAGGCCGAGGTTACCGGCAATGGCTTTTGGAACTGGTGGGGGGAGTGAGATATTACGTATTGTCCAGGTATATTAAATGCATAATTACAATGGTGCGCCATAGAGGGCGCTGTGGTGGGAGATCTGGAAGTACCTGCAAGACAGAGTATAAAAGGCTGCCCACCACACCTGAGGAGCACTCTGGAGTTACACAATAAAGGACCAAGGTCACAGCAGTTACTACAACACCAGATCATGTGGAGTCAGTGATTTGAGTGCCACATACATTACACCACACTTGGTCAAATGCTGCCTTGATGTCAAGGGCAGTCACTCTCACCTCACCTCTGGAATGCAGCTCTTTTGTCCATGTTTGTACCAAGGCTATAATGAGATCTGGAGTCGAGTGGTCGTGGCAGAACCCAAACTAGGCATCGGTGAGCAGGTTATTGATGAATAAATGCCGTTTGATAGCACTGTTGACGACACCTTCCATCATTTTGCTGATGATTGAGAGTAGACTGATGGGGTGGTAATTGGCTGGATTGGATTTGTCCAGCTTTTTGTGAACAGGACATACCTGGGTAGTTTTTCCTCATTGCTGGATAGATGCCAGTGTTGTAGTTGTACTGGAACAGCTTGGCTAGAGGTGCGGCTAGTTCTGGAGCACAAGTCTTCAGCACAACAGTCGGGATGTTCTCAGGGACCATAGCCATTGTTGTATCCAGTGTGCTCAGCCTTTACTTGATATCACGTTGAATGAATCGAATTGGCTGAAAACCGGCTTCTGTGATGATGGGAAACTCAGAAGGAGGCCAATATGGATTATCCACTTGGCACTTGAAGACGACCTGGCTTTTGGCAGGAATTTTTAAGCTTCACTCATCATCATAGACAGTCCCTCGGAATCGAGGAAGACTTGCTTCCACTCTTAAAATGAGTCCTTAGGTGGGTGAACAATCCAATACAAGAGCCAGAGTCCCTGTCACAGGTGGGACAGATAGTCGTTGAGGGAAAGGGTGGGTGGGACCGCTTTGCCGCACGCTCTTTCCCCTGCCTGCGCTTGATTTCTGCATGCTCTCGGCGATGAGACTCGAGGTGCTTAATTAGGTCACTCCTCAACATTCTAATCTCAAAGGAATATAAACCATGTTATAAAAACAGACAATGAGCTTCGACAGATATATAAAAAGGAAACAAGTAGCTAAAGTAAATGTTAGTCCCTTAGAGGATGACTAGAGAATTAATAATGGGAAACAGAAAAATGGCAGAGACTTTGAACTAATATTTTATATTTGTCTTCATGGTAGTGGACACTAAAAACATCCCAATAATTGATAAAGAGCTATTAACAAGGAGCTATTGCGCGGGGGAGGAGGGAGGGGTCGAACTTAAAACAATCACTATCACTTGAGATAAAGTACGAGGCAAACTGATGGGACTAAAGGTGGACAAGTCACCTGGACCTGATGGCTTGCATCCCAGGTTATTAAAAGAAGTGGCTGCAAAGATAGTGGATGCATTGGTTATAATCTACCAAAATTCCCTGAATTCTGGAGAGGTCCCAGCGGACAGGAAAACCGCAACTATAACACTTCTATTTAGAAAAGAGGAAGACAGAAAGCAGGAAGCTATAGACTAGTTAGCCTAATATCTGTCATTGGGAAAATGCTGGAGTCCATCATTAAGGAAGTAGAAGCAGGACATTTAAAAAATCAAAATTCAGTCAAGCAGAGTCAGCATGATTTTATGAAAGGGAAATCATGTTTGGCAAATCTGCTGGAGTTCTTTGAGGATGTAATGAGCAGAGAGTGGAAAAAGGAAAACCAGTTGATGTCGTATATTTGGATTTCCAGAAAGCATTCGATAAGGTGCCACACAAAAGGTTACTGCACAAGATAAGAGCTCACTGGGTTGTGGGTAATATATTAGCGTGGATAGAGGATTGGCTAATTAACAGAAGACAGAGAGTCAGAATAAATGGCTCGTTTTCAGGTTGGCAAACTGTTACTAGTGGGGTGCCACAGGGATCAGTGCTAGGGCCTCAACTATTTAGCAGTATAATGTGGATAAATGTGATGTTATCCACTTTGGTGGCAAAAATAGGAAGGCAGAATATTATCTGAATGGCGACATACTAGGAAAAGGGGAGGTGCAATGAGACCTGGGTGTCATCGTACATCAGTCATTGAAAGTTGGCATGCAGGTACAGCAGGCAGTGAAGAAGGCAAATGGCATTTTGGCCTTCATAGCTAGGAGATTTGAGTATAGGAGCAGGGAGGTCTTACTGCAGTTGTACAGGGCCTTGGTGAGGCCTCACCTGGAATATTGTGTTCAGTTTTGGTCTCCTAATCTGAGGAAGGATGTTCTTGCTATTGAGGGAGTGCAGCGAAGGTTCACCAGACTGATTCCCGGGATGGTAGGATTGACATATGAGGAGAGACTGGATTGACTGGGCCTGTATTCACTGGAGTTTAGAAGAATGAGAGGGGATCTCATAGAAACATGTAAAATTCTGATGGGATTAGACAGGTTAGAGGCAGGAAGAATGTTCCCGATACTGGGGAAGTCCAGAACCAGGGGTCACAGTCTAAGGATAAGAGGTAAGCCATTTAGGACCAAGATGAGGAGAAACTTCTTCATTCAGAGAATTGTTAACCTGTGGAATTCTCTACCACAGAAAGTTGTTGAGGACAGTTCGTTAGATATATTCAAGAGGGAGTTAGATATGGCCCTTACGGCTAAAGGGATCAAGGGGTATGGAGAGAAAGCGGGAAAGGGGTACTGAGGTGAATGATCAGCCATGATCTTATTGAATGGTGGTGCAGGGTCGAAGGGCTCAATGGCCTACTCCTGCACATATTTTCTATGTTTCTATATTTCTATGTTTACAATTTATATTAATGACTTGCATGAAGGGACTGAGTGCAACGTAGACAAATTTGCTGATGATACAAAGATAGGTGGAAAAGCAAGTTGTGAGGATGACTCAAGTAATCTACAAAGGGATATAGATAGGCTCAGTGAATGCGCAAAAATTTGGCAGATGGACTATAATGTGGGAAAATGTGAGGTTATCCACTTAGGCAGGAAAAATTAAAAAGCAAATTATTATCTGAATAGGGAGCAATTGCAAAATGAAGTACAGGCAGATCTGGGGGTTCTTGTGCATAAAATGCAAAAAATTAGCATGCAGGTACAGCAAATAATCAGTAAGGCAAATGGAATGCTGACCTTCATTGCAAAGGGGATGTAGCATTAAATTAGGGAAGTCCTGCTCCTACTCTACAGGGCGTTGGCAAAATCATACCTGGACTATTGCGTATAGTTTTGGTCTCCTTTTTTAAGGAAGGAAATACTTGCATTGGAGGCAGTTCAGAGAAGCTTCACAAGGTTGATTCCTGAGATGAAGGGGTTGTCATATGAAGAAAGGTTGAGCAGGTTGGGCCTATGTTCTTATTATGCAACCTGTTTATTTCTTATTTGGGGGGATGCTGTACTCCCTCCAAGTCCAACATATCCCTCCTGATATGTGTTGCCCCAATCTGAATGCAGTACTCCAGGTGGGGTCTATCAGGGCTCTGTACAACTGAAGCATCACTTCTTCAATGTTGTATTACAATCCCCTCATGTTAACGGTCAACACTCCATTAAAATTTTCAATTAATTTTTGCACCTGTGCATTAGCTTTTAGTGATTTATGTATATGGATGCCTATATCCCTTTGCTCTTCCACAGATCCTAGTCTCTCACCATGAAGAAAATATTCTGATTTGTCTTTCTCGGAGCCAGAGTGGATGACCTCGTACTTCACCACAATCAATGACTTCTGCGATAACTTTGCCCACAGACATAGTCTGTCTATGTCCCATTGTAAATTTCTGTTCCCATCTCCACAACTTATAATGCCTCCTAACATTGAAAAATCCAGAAAAAATTATTACTCCAACAGCTTACTTCATCATTGGATTAGTGCACTTGCAGAATTAAGAGCCACCAGGAGCCTGTCCTCTCTCACTCACCATGATGTACAAACATCCTTCTTCACCTGAATGTTTTGTATTGTCTACGCCGAGGCATGACCATTCTTTTGGAGCCCTCGGGCATCCAGTATGATGTTCGGAGAAAGACCACCACTTCTTTTCTAAATTTTCAAGAGAGGTGTTTAACAGGTGGCTGAGCCAATATTGTGCGTTTGCACTATCGCTGAAAGTCAAAATTATTTTCAATATCTTAGTTCAGCTGAAATAACAAGCTTACTCTCTGGAGTTTAGAAGAATGAGAGGTGATCTCATTGAAACATACATATGAAGAAAGACTGGATCGACAAGGCTTATATTCACTGGAATTTAAAAGAATCAGAGGGGATCTCATTGAAACATATAAAATTCTGACGGGACGGGACAGGTTAGATGCGGGAAGAATGTTCCTGATGTTGGGGAAGTCCAGAACCAGGGGACACAGTCTAAGATAAGGGGTAAGCCACTTAGGACCGAGATGAGAAGGAACTTCTTCACTCAGAGAATTGTGAAACTGTGGAATTCTCTACCACAGAAAGTTGTTGAGGCCAGTTCATTAGATATATTCAAAAGGGAGTTAGATGTGGCCCTTACAGCTAAAGGGATCAAGTGTTATGGAGAGAAAGCAGGAATGGGGTACTGAAGTTGCATGATCAGCCATGATCATATTGAATGGTGGTGCAGGCTTGAAGGGCCGAATGGCCTACTTCTGCACCTATTTTCTATGTTTCTATGAAGGGGATTGACAGGGTAGATGCTGAGAGGTTGTTTCCCTTGGCTGGAGTGTCTAGAACTCGGGGTACAGTCTCAGGATAAGGGGTAGGCCATTTAAGATAGAGATGAGGCAGAATTTCTTCTCTCGGTGGGTTGTGAATCTTCTGAATTCTCTGCCCCAGAGGGTTGTGAATGCTGATTCTCTGAATATATTCAAGGCTGAGATAGATAGATTTTTGGAGTCTAGGGGAATCAAGAGATATGGAGATCGGACGGGAGAGTGGAGTTGAGGTCGATGATCAGCCATGATCTTATTGAATGGCAGAGCAGGCTCGAGGGACCGTATGGCCTACTCCTGCTTCTCTTTCTGATGTTCTTACAATAAAGTATATTAGAATCATAAAATGAATACAGGACAGAAGGAGGTCATTTGGCCTGTTGAGCCCGTGTCAGCTCTCTGCAAGAGTACTTCAGTTAGTCCCTCTCCCCTGCCCTTTCCCCGTAGCCCTGAAATTTTCTTTCTTTCAGGTGCTTATTCAATTCCTTTCTTAAAGCCATGAATGAGTCTGCCTCCACCAGCCTTTCAGGCAGTGCAGTCCAGAACCTAACCACTCGTTGCATAAAAATGTTTTTCCTAATGTCGCCTTTGGTTCTTTTGGCAATCACCTTACATCTATGTCCTCTGGTTCTCGACCCTTCCGCAAATGGGAACAGTTTCTCTCTGTCTGGACCCCTCATGATTTTGAACACCTCGATCAAATCTCTTCTCAATGTTCTCTGCTCCAAGGAGAACAACT
Source organism: Pristiophorus japonicus (assembly GCF_044704955.1). NCBI lineage: Eukaryota > Metazoa > Chordata > Chondrichthyes > Pristiophoridae > Pristiophorus > Pristiophorus japonicus. Next base: position 369,401,424 of record NC_091977.1, on the reverse strand, counting down.
CCAGCTTCTCTAGTCTATCCATGTAACTCAAGTCTCTCATCTCTGGAATCATTCTCGTAAATCTTTTCTGTACCCTTTCTAAGGCCTTTACATCCTTCCGAAAGTGCATCAACCCGAATTAGACACAATACTCCAGTTGAGGCCGAACAAGTGTTTCATATATTTCATCAAAATTGGTTGTTACTTTTGAGCTAGCTACCAGCTGCTTCAACAATGCAAATCATAACAGATGTCAGAATGCCCTTTTTCATCATGAACTGGCAGGGCATGTCAGTCAAACACGATTCCCAACATGTTGCTGACATCAGTGTTATATTACTAACCAGCCTGAGGCTAATTTCTACATCATCATTCACTGAACAAGTGACCTGCATGAACTGGATATTTTTTGCCTGTAACAAAAAACAAAATAATCTTCACTCAACAAAGTTAAAATTAAGGAAAGTTTTTGTTGTGTATGGAGAAATAGTCAGACTGAACACTGTGAGCTCAAAGTAAACTGTGACCTTAGCCTTTTATTGCAGGTCTCCAGAGTGCCTCTCCAACCTGTGAAGCCTTCTTAAATACCTGTGCTCCCAAGGGATTATGGGATCTCTTGGGGCTCCAGGGCATGAGCCATCTGGTGGTTGTACAGAGTAAATACAATTCCACATATATAATAACACTCCCCCCGCAAAGTCAATAGTGTAACGATTTACAATGTGAGTCGATCTGGGAAACTTCTTGCCCTGGTTGATCGTCACGGTGTGAAAGCTGGTGTTGGATCATTTGTTGGGCACGCGCTGGGCTGCTGTGCAGCCGGCCTTGCTGGGATGCCTGGTGAGTTGGGCCCTGCAGGGCTGCTGTGGATGATGGGTTCTGCTTCGTGGTCAACCATGGTGCCGGTTGCCACTGGAGTGTATGTTGGGGGATCAAAAAAGGTAGGGTCCAAGGTGGGTTGCTCAGGATAGTCCGTGAATCTGAGTTTGATTTGGTCCAAGTGTTTCCAGTGAATGAGTCCATTTGAAAGTTTGACCCGAAACACCCTGCTCCCCTCTTTGGCCACGACAGTGCCGGGAAGCCACTTGGGACCTTATACATAATTTAATACAAATACAGGATCATTGATTTCAATCTCGCTTGACACATTTGCGCTATCATTGGAATGCACTTTGTTGAAGCGCCTGCTCTCGACCTGTTCATGTAGATCAGGGTGAACTAACGAGAGTCTTGTCTTAAGTGCTCTTTTCATGAGCAGTTCAGCAGGTGGGATCCCAGTGAGTGAGTGGGGTCTCGTGCAATAGCTAAGCAGGACTCGGGATAGGCGAGTCTGCAGTGAGCCTTCAGTTACCCTCTTCAAGCCTTGCTTGATGGTTTGCACTGCTCTCTCTGCCTGACCATTGGATGCTGGTTTAAATGGGCAGATGTGACATGTTTGATCCCATTACGGGTCATGAATTCTTTGAACTCAGCACTGGTAAAACATGGCCCGTTGTCACTCTCCAGGGCATCGGGTAAGCCGTGTGTGGCAAACATGGCCCACAGGCTTTCAGTAGTGGCAGCGAATGTGCTAGCCGACATTATCTCACATTCAATCCACTTGGAATACGCGTCTACAACCACAAGGAACATTTTGCCCAACAACGGGCCTGCATTGTCGACGTGTACCCTAGACCACGGTTTGGAGGGCCAAAACCATAAACTTACGGCATCTCCCTGGGTACATTGCTTAACTGCGAGCATGTATTACATCTGTGAACGCAGGATTCTAAGTCCGCATCGATACCGGACCACCAAACGTGGGATCTGGCTATCGCTTTCATCATTACGATGCCTGGGTGGGTACTGTGGAGGTCATTGATGAAGATGTCTCTGCCCTTCTTGGGGACCACTACTCGATTGCCCCACAGAAGGCAGTCTGCCTGTATAGACATTTCATCTTTGCGCCACTGGAAGGGCTTTATCTCATCCTGCATTTCCACTGGGACACTGGACCAGCTCCCGTGAAGCACACATCTTTTGACTAGAGATAATAAGGGGTCCTGACTTGTCCAGGTTTTGATCTGCTGGGCAGTGACGGACGATTGCTCACTCTCAAATACTTCCATAACCATGGCTAGATCTGCGGGCTGCGCCATTTCCATCCCCGTGGTGGGCAATGGCAGCCTACTGAGAGCATCGGCGCAGTTTTCTGTGCCTGGCCTGTGGCGGATGGCGTAGTTGTATGCAGACAATGTGAGCGCCCATCTCGGGATGTGGGCCAATGCGTTTGTATTTATCCCTTTACTCTCGGAAAACAGGGATATAAGTGGCCTGTGGTCAGTTTCCAATTCGAATTTTAGCCTCAACAGGTATTGATGCATTTTCTTTACACCATAGACACACGCTAACGCTTTTTTTTCAATCATGCTGTCGGCTCTCTCGGCCTTAGACAGACTCCTGGATGCATAAGCAACCGGTTGCAGTTTCCCAAAATCATTAGCTTGTTGCAATACACACCCGACGAGATATGACGATGCATCACATGCTAGTACCAAACGCTTACATGGATCATACAACACAAGCAATTTGTTTGAGCATAACAATTTTCTTGCTTTTACAAAGGCATTTTCTTGGCTTTTGTCCCAAACCCATTCGCCCCCTTTTCGTAGTAAGTCATGCAGTGGTTCTAGCAGGGTGCTGAGACCCGGTAAGAAGTTACCAAAGTAGTTCAAGAGTCCCAGAAATGATCGCAGCTCCGTCATGTTCTGTGGCCTCGGTACATTCTCGATTGCCTCTGTTTTTGCGTAGGTGGGCCAGATGCCGTCCGCTACAATCCTCCTTCTCAGGAACTCCACTTCAGGCGACAGGAAAATGCACTTCAAGCGTTTTAACTTGAGCCTCACAAGGTTGAGTCGACTAAGAACCTCCTGCAGGTTCTGCAGGTGCTCGACTGTGTTCCGACCTGTGACCAAGATGTCATCCTTGAAGGTCACGGTGTGCGGAACCGACTTCAGTAAACTTTCCATGGTTCTCTGGAATATCGCCGCCGCTGATCGGATTCCAAACAGGCACCAGTTATAAACAAAAAGACCTTTGTGTCTGTTGATGCAGATGAGGGCCTTCGATGATTCCTCCAGTTCCTGCATCATGTAGGCTGAAGTCAGATCCAGCTTCGTGAATGTCTTTCCTCCTGCCAGCGTTGCAAAGAGGTCGTCGGCTTTTGATAGTGGGTATTGGTCTTGCAGGGAGAAACGATTGATAGTTACTTTGTAATCGCCACAAATTCTGACGCTGCTGTCTCCCTTGAGGACTGGGACAATAGGACTGGCCCACTTGCTGAATTCGATCAGCGAAATGATGCCCTCTCTTTGTAGCCAGTCTAGCTCGATCTCTATCCTTTCTCTCATCATGTACAGTACTGCTCTCGCCTTGTGATGGATGGGTCGCGCCCCCGGAATTAGGTGGATTTGCACTTTTGCTCTTTGGAATGTGATTTTTGCAACGTGACAGCTGCAGGAAAAATGTAGGGAACAGCGCCAGTCCTTATACATGACCTTCTTCGAGGGTCTATGGAGCGTTCTCCTCAGTTTCGGAAACCCCCAAAGTTCGTCAACATCCTCCGCCTGCTCCACGACGACGTGCAGGCCGTGATCCTTACCAACGGATCCATTACAGACCCAATCCACATCCGGACCGGGGTCAAACATGGCTGCGTCATTGCCCCAACCCTCTTCTCAATCTTCCTCGCTGCCATGCTCCACCTCACAGTCAACAAGCTCCCCGCTGAATTGGAACTAAACTACAGAACCAGTGGGAACCTGTTCAATCTTCGCCATTTCCAGGCCAGGCGCAAGACCACCCCAACTCTGTCGTTGAGCTACAGTATGTGGACGATGCCTGCGTCTGCGCACATACAAAGTCTGAACTCTAGGACATAATCGACGTATTTACTGAGGTGTACTAAAGCATGGGCCTTACGCTAAACATCAGTAAGACAAAGGTCCTCCACCAGCCTGTCTTCGCTGCGTAGCACTACCCCCCAGTCATCAAGATCCATGGTGCGGCCCTGGACAATGTGGACCATTTCCCATACCTCGGGAGCCTGTTATCAACAAGAGCAGACATTGAAGACAAGATTCAACACCATTTCCAGTGCGCCAATGCAGCCTTCGGCCCTGAGGCAAAGAGTGTTCGAAGATCAGGCCTTCAAATCTGCCACTAAGCTCATGGTCTCATCATCATCATAGGCAGTCCCTCAAAGCGAGGGTGACTTGCTTCCATGCCAAAAAGGGATGAGTTCACAGGTATTTCAATGAAGGACCTAATATTCCAGATCCAGAATTATATTGTGAAGGGTGGAAGATGCCTGTGCTTGGGTTTTTTTAACGTGTGGTGGCCGTTAACCATTGAACAGGTTACTACAGGGCTGTAGTAATACCTGCCCTCCTGTATGGCTCAGAAACATGGACCGTGTATAGTAGACACTTCAAGTCGCTGGAAAAATATCACCAACGATGTCTCCGCAAGATCCTATAAATCCCCTGGGAGGACAGACGCACCAACATTAGCATCCTCGACCAGGCCAACATCCCCAGCATTGAAGCACTGGCTACACTTGATCAGCTCTGCTGGGCAGGCCACGTTGTCCACCTGAGAGACACGAGACTCTCAAAGCAAGTGCTCTACTCGGAACTCCTTCACGGCAAACGATCCAAAGGTGGACTGAGGAAATGTTACAAGGACACCCTCAACGCCTCCCTAATAAAGTACAACATCCGCACTGACACCTGGGAGTCCCTGGCGAAAGACCACCCTAAGTGGAGGAAGTGCATCCGGGAGGGCACTGAGCACCTCGAGTTTCATCACCGAGAGCATGCAGGAATCAAACGCAAGCAGCGGAAAGAGAGTGCAGCAAATCTGTCCCACCCTCCCTTACCCTCATTGACTATCTGTCCCACCTGTGACGGGGACCATGGCTCTCGTATTGGACTGTCCAGCCACCTAAGGACTCGTGTTAAGAGTGGAAGCAAGTCTTCCTCGATTCCGAAGGACTGCCTATGATGATGATATCATCTCGGCTGGCTGCTTGGGGAGCGATAGTTGAAGGCAGTGGTGGTCAGGTCGGGCAAAATTTATTTATGTCTCCATTCTGTTGCCTCCTGATTTTGTTTGACCCTGTGATTCCTCAGCTATGCACATCGTGCAGATGCTGTGGCTGAATGGAGACTGTGTGAAGATTCATTCAACCCATCATTGGCCCTTCCCTTTAAGTGAGAGAAGGAGCCTGTACAGATGGCAGCAGTGCAGGGAACATTGCTCAGCGCTCTGCCACTACTGCCCCATCACTCACTCTAAGGAAAGTGGTAGCGCTTGATTTAGCATTCCACTTCATGCTTGGAGCGCTAAAGTGGATGTTCCCAGGAGCAGAAAATCTTTTTCATCCAGCGATACTTTTGCACTCCCTAAAAAGATATCGCCCCAAGCGGACGCTACACAATTTCTATTCCTTAGTGTTTGATTAGAGATTTCTTGCAGACCTCCTTGAGAGATTGAACTGAACTGTTTTGAGCTCTCAATTTAAAAAAATAGTGGTGCAGTAAAGATTAGAATTATTCAACACTCTGGCCCTATTAATAACAGGGAGGTGGGAGGGGGTGTGGGGGAGGTCTTGATTTAAAAAAAACCATTGCTGTAGCCATCTGTCTACAGCAGGGGAGCAGTCATCGAGAGGGGGTCTGTCATGGGTCAGGGTTCTGTCTCTTGGAGGGGCTCGGTGACCAGAAGGGGGTCTGTCATGGGGCGGGGGTTGGTCATTGGGAGGGGGTCGGACAGATCGCAGGGATGGGCTGGACAGATTGCACGGGTTGGGGTAGGACAAATTGCGGGAGTGTGGCACAGGTCGAGGTGAGATGGGGTGGATAAATCACACGGGAAGGGGGAAGCAGATGGATCACAGGGTGGAGTTGGTCAGATCGGGGGAGGGAGAGGGGGGCAGACAAATTGTGGGGGTGGGGTTGGACAGATTGTTTGGGGTGGGGGAACAGTCAGATCATGGAGGGGGGTGTGGACAGATCGTGGAAGGGGCTCGACCAAATTGGGGAGGGGGGTTTTTGTCAGATCACGGAAGAATCAGAGGAATCATGGGAGGGCGGGGCGGTTGCGCAGATTGTGGGGTTTTACAGGTTTGCTTGTTGGGCTGGGGGGTGCATTCCTGCTCCTCTTGCCCTACATGCAGTGCTGCAAAGGCATTTACCTTATGGATCCGGCCCTTCACCTCTTCCTTCAACTGCTGAGTTTCCTGAGGTCCAGGAAACCTGTTATGCAGGTGTTAAAAATAACATTTAGATTAAAATGGAGACATGTGGCCTCATTAAAATATTATATGGTCCAACCCGCGCCGTGATAGCAGCAGTCACCAGCCCTCCTGACCCGTCTCCATTTAAACCCGAAGTGGGCTAGTTGGGATCAGGTTGCCGATTTTAACATTTTTAACCACAAAACCAGCTGAGGGTTGAAAATTATCTCCCTGTGCAGAGTTCAACACAAAATGTAGATAATTAATTAGGTTTTAAATTTAAATTGTCATATGTTTTCTCGACTAATTGAGTTTTTGTGCCTTATGCAATGTGCCTAATTTAGTGAGGAAATGAAATTTAATACACAACTGAAGTCATTAAAATGTCATTACATTCATTACACTCATGTTATAATTTACCCAGCAGTTAAATCTTAAAAAATAAACTAGGCCAATTTAAAATATCAAATAAAAAACACATTTTCAAGTAACTGTCTGAAATCATGTTTTCTGGTTTCATTTAATAGAAGTAGTGCTGCATTCAAATATTTTGCACTGAGAATAATTAGGCCAAGATAGACATACAATATTGATAAATTACAGGGCTTCAAAGAGAGATTTCTAAAAAGGTTTGATTATATGCTACCAGATCATTTGTAAACTGGTGTTCAGCTTTGCATCTAATATCACCAATCAGGAAAGGCTAATAACCCAGTTACTGGGCTGTAGTTCATCAATAGTGGGCTTAATGTCAATGATACCAGCCAGTAACACAATGATACTCATTATATAATCAGAAAAAATTTCCGATTCTGGTGTTGAACAAGAGATTTTAATATGTAAACAAGTACTTAGGAGAAATTGCTTATTGTCATTTTGGTTGCCTGGTTGTCGTGTCTAATAGAAAGTCATAGGAGTGTGCTTTTTAAAACACATTGGCCAGGAGCTCCCGCTGGGGTGTGCTGGTTTTACAGTACAATTCGCCTGAATTTGATCGAGAGAAATGTTGTAGAGCCACCTAGTAGACTACTGATGTAATAACAATAAATCCATGTGCTCTACACAGTTCTGGAAGCCATACTGTGCAGGTCTCTGTGTTTACTGTGTCTCGAGATATCACAGAAGGAAAGAAGCATAAAGGGATATAGGAACATGGTGGGCACACAGGATTAGGATTACTATTCAAAGAGAGGATCCACACCAACATGGACTGGTTGGACTGAATGGCCTGTTTCTGTATTGTAATTTCTAAGTAATATATTTAGGAAATAGTACAGTACAAATTTTATAAATCGTGACACACAACAGAGGCAGAAATGTTCCTATTTGGAATTGTGCTGTTTGTGAAATAAATTATAGAATTACTAAGTGTATTTTCATTGTACATCCACATCAAGAACCCAGAGCAGATGACTGCTGTGAAAGTGAATCTCTAGTGTACAAAGTACACAACACAAGCATCATTTTAAAAAGAGCCACAATCCCACACACAAGTACCAGAGGAGAAACCCTAATGAAGACCCTAATGAAGCGTTGCTGCAATACTCCACCTTGTAGAATATGACTTCTGTCTCCAGTTCTGGTGCTACATTTGTTAAATAGATCTATATTCTATTACTTCAGATAGTAGATTGCTATTTATGTTACAACAATAAGCACACAAGTACTTTTGTGCATATGTAAATGTGGTCCATGATCAATTGCTTTTGCTTGACTTTTACAGTGTTCTGTTAAAATTTTTTGAAAATTCTTATTATTGTGCTGTGAGTATTTCGTTGGTGCATAATCTAATGCAAATTGAACAACATTTCATTTTTCTACGTCCATAGATGATTCTTCCACTTTGAAGTTCTCGAGGTCAGAAAAACAACAAGCCCTTAAGATCTCCGAAGAGGAAAAGGTGTCTACCCATCAATGAAGGATCTGATGTGCCTGAAGAAGATCAATTTAAATGCAACAAAGTTTATGCGAGGAGCTTCGCTAGGCAGGAAACAATCCCTTATGATGAAGTATCTTCCACAGTGCCAACAAAAAAGGTACACATCAACCAGAGAGCACAGGTGCTGACCCTTCATCAATTCTACCATGGTCTCAGTACATTCTGGAGGGACAACTTAGCCTCACAGGTTAAAAGTTAAATACTGATGCGATTTTGTTTCTGGAAAGATAAGTACAGTGCATAATATTTGAAAATATCACAAAATCTGATTCTCACAATATGTCTTCACTATGATCAAAGTGAGACACTCACTTGGGAGAATACACCAGTAGTTTTCCTTACAGGGTGCCAGTTTTCAAAACTACAAAAAAAGCAGCTGGAAATCAACTTGAAGGGAATTTTGGAACATCATCTGATGACAATATGACTAGTCCTGAAGATGTCTCCACTGCGGATTCCTCCCAAAGCTTTTCAAATAGTAATGTAGGTAATCTTTATATATACAAAATCCACACTGTGTAATCAATCTCAATCTGACACTTAGAATACAGATATTATTGTTTAACCTACCTAAAAATTCATGTTAATGATTTTACATTATGCCGTTCACTGATATTGCACAGCTCCAAATATTTGCATCTTAGTACTTTAAAATGGTAGTTAGTGTTCAACTATAACTTGTTGTTATGCATATTGCTATTCAGATTCCAGTACCCGCAGTATTTTGCTTTTGTGCTATGCATATCTAATGTATAGTTACGAATTAAGGAGTTTGTAATACAATTTCCTTTTACTTCCAATATGTTATAATCCAAATATATCTAATTTACATAAAAATATGTTGCATTGTTTGAAAAAAAGATTTCATAATTTTTTTGCCCTGCATTTCCTTTCGTTGACCATGATAGATTTTCCTTCACATTTCTTCTAACATTTGCGCTTGAGCCTCAACTTGGCAGTAGGGTGTGAGACTCATTTAGAGATTCTGGAATCATCTCTCTCCTGAATCCTGTCTTCATTACATATTAATGCAATAGTAGCTATACATTTTTAAAAGGACATTTTTGCAGATGCTTTTTACCTAACATAATAGCATTAATCTGGCTTACAATATAAAAAGTTTAAGCACTCAGCAATATATGCAAGAGTCTTGGTTTGTCATCATAAGTACTTGCAGTGGGAATGCATTTCATATATTTTATATACCTGAGAACAAATCATCTGCCTTTTGATTTATAGATAGTGAATTTTTCAAATGTATTATGAATAGAACTGAATTTCACACAAAATGGCTTTAATTGAAATGGAAGATTCAGCCAACTCCTGATTTGATTGGATTATAAACCTAGTAACTGGCTATATTTCGGTATTTCAAGACAATGTGCAAAATTTTTTCTCAGCTCGAAGTGGATAAGCCAGACTCATTGGCCCTGATATTAACTCAGGGATGCCGTCGAAGCAGGGAGAAGCGTGGCAGGAGGAGTGGGGGGAGGGGGCGAGGCGGTGGGGTGCATACGATATGGTGTGGGAAGCATGGAAGTAAGTTCATTGTGTCTGTCTGTGGCATTTTAACACAGCCACATCATTATCATTTTACTTCAGTGTTTGGCATTAATTGCATGGTAGCAGGCATGATGAGGACCTCCATGACTGGAACTCAATTCCGGTATCGAAAGGGCTAATCCAAAGATGGTATTTGGAGGAGTTGGGAGGTTTGGTACAGAGACAGCAATTTCACAATAGACACAGGAATTTCACAATAGTCTCAGGATGCTCCGCTTTAATGATGCCTCATTCAATGTACTGCTGGGGGCCATGAGGAGCCAGTGAGACATACTTTTCCCCAGCAATGGGAGGAAGAAACTTGCTGCTGCCACAAAGAAGGTGTGGCTGGAGGTGCCCCAGGAGATCAGCAGTAGGAGCATTGTACCAATGCTCCTCAATTCAGGGCAGGAAGCACTTTAATGACCTAACCAGGTCAGGAAAGATCAGTGCAGTTGTACATCCACCTACATCCTGCTGTTTGCATCATCCCATCCCCTTACTCTGTGTCAAGGCTCCTCCATCACATCTTCTCACACCCATATACCCACCGTTCTCTCCCACTATGCACTTCCTCATATCCTGCCACTCACCCTCATCTTTATACAAAGTTGTGCCTCTCCCTGAGAACCAGCCTCATCAATGCAGGCCATCCATTGGATAAACACATGCCATTACAGTCACTCATAGATCTGTTCTTTCCCCAATTGCAGAAGAGAGTACAGAACATCAGGGAGAGAGAAAGAAGGATAAAGAGATATAGGAACATGGCAGGCACATGGGATTAGGACTACTATTCATATAGAGGACCCACACCAACATGGACTGTGGAGGTGTGCTTCTACAGATCTCACAGCTGAAAAGTGCAGAGGAGGAAGCGTTGGAGAGCAGCGGCACATCAGCATCCCTGACCATCAGAGACCTGGTGACACAATTAAATATCAGCAACTTATATTTCAATCAGCACTCAGTCATATTGACTTGATTTCAACAGCGAATAAAATATGATCATCTTAATAATGATCAGTTTCAACATACTTATCTTGTCAGTACAAATTCATATCTTGTCTTTGTGGCAGAGCCTTCATGCATTTAGCAGAGGTCACTGGACCTCGCAGATGATGATTCCTCAAAGGAGCTCAATCCTTCTGAAGGTGCATCATCACAGGACTCATGCTTACCATGCTCCACATTAGATATTCACACTTCGGTGGGACCAGTCAGACAGGTAGTTGGGTTTTCACCAGGTGACTCACACATCACAAGTGAGCAAGAGCATTGGCGGCAGGGACAGCAGTTGGAGAGTCCACGTCAGAGGATGCAGCTCTCTCCAAGCTCTGCTCAGCTGGACAAGGATGCTATACCGGGGGGCCATTGATGAAAAAGATAATCATGAAGCAGCAGTGGGATAAGATGAAATATGCCTTGGCCACATTGATCTGCAGCAAAATACTCTCAAGCAGAGTGGTAGCAGTGAAGTGTGGCTGGTCCATGAGAGGGATGATGGTGAAAGGGGACGTGGAAGTGGGAACTCAACTCAAAGCGCTTCCAGTTCTTACCCGTTGCACCCCCCCCCCCCGCCCCCAAGTCAGTGCCCCTCATGCTGCTTTGTGCCCTGATGGTTGAGTCCATCCCTGCACAGCTACAGGTACAGCAGTCTTTGGTGATGCCCTCATGAGTTCCACAACCCCGAGGTTGCCGGCCAAGAGCATCTCAGCAGTCAAAGCAGGGATCCGAGCAGCCTCCCTCTAGCTCTGCTGAAGCCACAGAGGGTGCACCATATAAGAATACTAGGAAAAGGAAGAGTAAAGCTTTGTAGTTGCACAGGATATGCACATGGGTGTATAAGAACATGTTAAGTTGTTAAGTTTTTGATTTTAGCAGAGTAACATAAATTTTGTTTTTTTGCATTATTTACCTCTCTTACCCATTAATAAGAACATAAGAAATAAGAGCAGGAGTGGCCATATGGCCCCTCGAGCCTGGTCACCATTCAATATGGTCATGGCTGATCTGATCATGGACTCAGGTCCACTTCCCTGCCCGCTCCCCATAACCCCTTATTCCCTTATCGGTTAAGAAACTGTCTATCTCTGCCTTAAATTTATTCAATGTCCCAGGTTCCACAGCTCTCTGAGGCAGCAAATTCCACAGATTTACAACCCTCTGAGAGAAGAAATTCCTCCTCATCTCACTTTTAAATGGACGGTCCCTTATTCTAAGATTATTCCCCCTAGTTCTAGTCTCCCCTATCAGTTGAAACATCCTCTCTACATCCACCTTGTCAAGCCCCCTCATAATCTTATACGTTTTTGATAGAGAATTCAAACAGGCTGCATTTAGACAGACTGTGAAAATTCACAGACCCCCAAGTCAAGGCTGCTACATGCAGTTCAGCATGTTGCATAAAGTCATCAATCAACTTGACATTTTAGGACCCTTGGGTAGCGAGCCAATTAAAAGGTTAAAATACTATTAATTGAGCCAATAAGGTCAACGAAGGCGAGTTCTTTTCTGTAAATTGATCCAGGTATAAGTACAGCCATTTTGACCATGTGGTCCCAGAAGGACAAAGACCTGGCTTAAAGCCAAGAAGCTTATTGTTGCTCTCTGCCAGAAATAAAGAAGTTAAAACTACAATCGGAGTTCGTATTTCATTGGAAATTAAGAGATCTAACAATTTTGGCATCACGAACAGGATCGCTGAGGAAAGAAACTGAATTTTGGACATCGGACCAACATACTGAGGTAAGGACACCTTTTTTTTTTTAAAAGTCCTCGGTCTAAAGTCTAAATTCGCCTCTCCTTCTACGCGATTCTGAAAACCTCTGGTTTGCGAACCCTCCGGTTGGTAGTCGGCTCGAGGTCCCACAGACGTCTAAACATCGGCGGTGTGTTAGTTAATTAATCACCAACCTATTGATCGGCTAGAAAGCCTACGACTCGAGACCCCAGTAAAGAACTCAGTATTATGGCAGCAGGAGATAAGAGCAAAGAATTGCCTACAACTGTTAAAGGTGGGCAGGCGCCACCTGAAGTTTCGCTAGATTTAATTCTCAAACAGTTGAAAGAATACATAGAGCAACAATTCAACTTATCTAAAACCTGTATTAAGATCGAACAAAAGTACGGAACCTCCAAAGGACAATGGTCCTTGGACGAGATTAAAAGGGTCTGGGGAAAAACAACCCGTATGAAAAATAAGGAGCGAACTAGATGGTCCCTAGCAGTTATGGGCCAGATTCGAAAGCGGAATGAAATTATAATGCGTTCCCAACATGATCGAGAACTGACCAGTACAAAGGATCAATTGCAAGCAGTTTGTGCGCAGCTGCGACAGAAAAAGCTTGAATTTGAAAAGCTGGAAGCGGAAGTTAAAGATCTTAAAGGTGAAATTAAAGAATGGAAAAAATCATTAGGTCAAGAGACAGTAATATGAAAAGGAAAATGTATTGGTCAATTCCCAGGGTACCCATGTTTGGATAAATTAAAAGCGCAAACCCGAAGACACGACCGAGGAATAGATACGGATTCTGAATCCTCCGACGATACAAGGTCGGAGGATGAAGAATTAGATGTGCCCCGTTTAAAAAAAGACGAGTTGTAGTCAAATCAGAAGAGACTGCGGATGAGGGCGGAACCAAAAAAACGAAGAAAAGGGTGTATGAAAAATACTTATTTCATGATCCGGCAGACCCAGAGAAAATTGATAAATGGTCCAAGGAATTGCCCAATCCAAAGAAAGGGGGAGTAAAAACATGGGACCAATTGGACTGCTTAAGAAATATATATCAACTTCATCCCTGGGACGGAGTGCAAATTTTGACCATAATGGTGCCAAAAACACAGGGAAGAAAATTGCACGACAAGGTAGAAGAAGCTTTGGGGCAGGATGAGCAAGATTTAGATGCAGGATGGGAGGCGATTAAACACTGGCTGCAAGCCTTCAGTCCAGCTAAGACAGACTGGGGAAAAATTGCAGCCTGCCAACAGAAAGGAACAGAGGAGGTCCTGGAGTATGACGAGCGGTTTAGATGCACGTGGCTAGAACATTCGGGTATGAATAATACGGATGAGGAAATGGATGAACAAGTGTTTGGACCCCTGAAAGCAGCTTTCGTGGCAGGTCTAAAGCCAGAACTGTCCAAAATGCTTAAGGTAGTGTTAACGGACTGGGAAGGTAGAGGAACTACCTTTGCAGCATTGGTGGATCGATGCAACCAATTAGATCGGGATATGGGAGCTAAAGTCCGATCTATACAGGCTATGGGATGGAAATCCCAGGATTCCTATCAACAGTTATTTGGAAAATTACCCGGAAAATGTCATTATTGTGGGAAAGAAGGTCAGTGGGCCAAGACGTGCAGGGCAAAACAGAAAGGTCGTGGCTGGGGAAGAGGACACAGCCAGGGATACAATTCAGCCAACAAACCAGGCTTGTCACAAGATAACGACCTCATAGAAGCATTTAAGCGACTGACAATACAACAACAGAAGGAGTTACTTGGGATAGCAAAAAACGATTAGAGCCCACCCTGGCCTCCCTCCTCGCACTAATACAACAAAGGGGAGATGGGCTATATATAACTGTGAGGGTGGGCGATAAGGATGTGGACTGTCTTTTAGACACAGGGGTGGAATTAACATGCTTACTCCTACAATATGGAGACTTTTTGCCGTTGGATGGTAGGGCACGTACAGCCTATGGAGTTGGGGGCCATAAAATGGAAATTAAAAGGACAACACCAGTATTTATAGGGCTGGGTCCACATGAACTAACCACGCCGGTCTGGATAGGTCCAGTAGATCAACCCCTTTTGGGAATGGACTTCTAATCCAAGTAGATTCATCATTGCATTTCGAGGATGGTCGGGTGACATGGTCAATTAGAACTTTGAAGAAAGAAGAATTGAAGGAACACCCGATATGGGCTAAAGATAAGAACGATTGTGGCCTACTCCAGATGGAGCCTGCGTCATTTACAGGGATCAAGCCTCCATGCACTAAACAGTATCCCATCAGTCCAACTGCCATCGCGGGAATCTTACCGGTTATTCAGCAATTGGAGAAACAAGGGGTGCTTATTAAAACGCATAGCTCCTCCAATAGCCCCGTATGGCCGGTACAGAAATCTAATGAGACTTGGCGTTTGACTTATAGGAAAGCTAACCAATGTATTGATCAAAAAGCTCCTTTGGTCACAGATCCCTCCACCATTTTTAATGCCCTCAAACCAGAACATAAATATTTCTCGGTTATAGATATGGCCAACGGATTTTGGTCGGTGCCTCTGGCACCGGAGGTTCGACAGTGGTTTGCTTTCACGGTCCAAGGACAACAGTATACTTGGACCCGGTTACCGCAGGGTTTCCACAACAGCCCTACAGTATTCCACATGGCTTTACAAAGCCATTTGCGAGAATTACCTCCCCTGTCATCCACAGTCATCCAATATGTAGACGATATCTTGCGAGCTTCAAACACGGAGGAACAGCATGAACAAGATTTACGAGCTTTGCTGGACCACCTTCGGCTGAAAGGACATAAAGCCAGCATCGACAAAGCACAAATATCCCAAGAAGAGTTTGTATACCTGGGACAAAAGATTTCACAAGGAAAGAGAAATCTTACCCAGGATAGAACTGCAGCCATTCGGGCTGCGAAAAAACCCACCACTATTCAGGAACTAAGGTCTTTTTTGGGATTGTGTAACTTTAACAGAAATTGGATTGACTCCTTCACACAGCTTGCTCAGCCATTGAATGATATTTTAAAGGGGAAACATGCCTCTAAAGAAGCAACACCCTCACTAAGGAACAGCAAGAGGCCTTCCTGAGTTTGAAAAAGGCTTTGTGTTCGGCACCGGCTCTGGGAATCCCCGACAGTGGTAAGTCATTTGCTCTGTTTGTCCATGAGAAAGAAGGATATATGACAGCTATACTGACACAAGAACATGGGGATCGGCAAAGACCTATTGGCTATTATTCGGCAAAACTGGATGCGGTCGCCCTCGGATGGGGAAGTTGCCTAAGGGCCATGGAAGCTACATGTCAAGCGGTAATGACCACTGCGGGTCTAGTCCTCGACCAAAAGCTGATTGTCAAGTGTCCCCACACCGTACATGCTTTGCTGTCTATGAATAGAATGTCTCAGGTGATGGCAGCTAGATGGACCCGCTGGACAGCAGTTTTGGAAGCTCCTAATCTCCATATCATCTGGGCCAGCCCGGTTAATCCCGCAACTATGCTCCTGATGTCAGAATCGAGGGGGGAGAATGTGAAGAGCATGACCTCGTGGAGATTTTAAAAGAAACAGAAGAAGCAGCCTTAGCAGCAGAGGAGCCTCTGCACAACCCAGACCTCATCCTGTTTACAGATGGTTCCTCCTTTGTTGACAATGGTACCAGAAAAGCAGGATGGGCAGTTACAACCTTATATGAGGTAGTGGCAAAAGGATGTTTACCCTCAGGAACTTCAGCACAACAGGCCGAGTTACGGGCCCTGTCAGAAGCATGTCGAATAGCAGAAGGACAGACAGCTAATGTCTACACAGATTCACGTTATGCTTTTGGAGTCGCTCACGACTTTGGTCTGTTATGGCGGAAAAAAGGATTCCTCACTGCTGCTGGTACACCTATCCGAAATGGAAAAGAAGTCCGAGACTTACTGGAGGCCACACAATTACCTCAGGAAGTGTCCATCCTGAAATGTAAGGCCCATACCAAGGAAAATACCACAGAAGCACAGGGAAATGCCATGCAGCTAAAGATGCCGCCTCACAAGGCGTTCCTCCAGAAGAACCAACGCAGATGTGCAGATTGAAAGCACTCAGGACTCTGACACGAGACCTTCAAACAATGCAAGGTGAGTGCTCCCGAGAGGAAAAATCAACATGGATTGAGGCAGGAATTAAGCTATGCGAAGATGGTGTCTGGAGACAAAGAGTTACCGACAAGTCAGTTGCGCCACAAGCGCTTATGCCTTTTTTAGATCCACTTGTGGGGACACTTGGCCTCACAACAGATGACGGCACGGTTCCAGAAAAGCTGGTGGGGTCGGGGATTTAAAAAACATGCCCAGCTGGTAACAGACCATTGTGTGGTCTGCCAGAAAAATAATTCTGGACCCATCACGGTAATGCCCCAACTGAGGCCCCCTGCCCCTGTCGGACCATTCCAGCATCTGCAGGTTGATTATATATCTCTTCCTTCATGCCAAGGATACACTAACATTCTTGTCATGGTCGACAGATTCTCTAGATGGGTAGAAGCTGTCCCAACTAAAAGAGCCACAGCCAATCACACTGCAAAGGTCTTGTGTAAGGATTACATTCCCCGATGGGGAGTCCCGAGTAGCATTGACTCAGATCAGGGAACACACTTCACAGGTGCTGTCTGCCAAGAAGTCTGTAGGTTACTGAACATTACGTGGGATTTACACTGTCCTTATCATCCACAATCATCAGGACAAGTAGAGCGAATGAATCGAACTCTGAAACAACGGCTTGCCAAATATCACCAAGAAGGAACACCATGGCCCCAGGCACTGCCAATAGCGCTATGTAGCATTAGGGCAACCCCGAACAGAACTACAGGTCTAAGCCCATTTGAAATTATAACAGGAAGACCCATGTCGCTGCCAGGAACTATCGATTTACGGAAAGCTGATGTTCACTTAATGAGTGACACTTTGTTATCATACTGTCAGAACCTAACCAATGCTATTAGTTCTGTTTCCCGACAGGTATCGGCAGCTTGGGGTAATCCACCCGAAGGAGGACACGACATCATCCCGGGAGTCTGGGTGTATGTGAAAAAGTTGCATAAAGAACCTTTGGGTGCCAAGTGGGAGGGACCTTATCAAGTGTTATTGACCACCCAGGCAGCTGTTAAAGTCCACGGAAAGAAAGCCTGGATCCACGCTTCACACGTTAAACGAGCACCCGTAACTGAAGCTGAAATCTAATAAGGACAATTACTTTTTGCGAAAATGTATAAATTTACTGTATTATTGCTTGTAGGTATTCTAGGCATAGGCCTACTTCTTACTAGCCGACCCTCTGCACCAAAAGGAAATAGTAGGGTAGCAAGGGAATTACATGTAAATACCTTTTTATATGTGTCATACATTTATGCCAAACAAGGTAACATTTCTAGTTGTTGGGTGTGTGCGCATATTCCTATTCACTCAAAGGGAGGGATTCTCTTGAGGCCAGTTCCCTTGAATATCTCGGAAATGGCTGAATGGATAATTAATCAAAACAAAACAGGCAATGCGTTTCAGGATACGGAAAACTGGGCACGTAAATGGAAGTCAGCAGATTACAATCTGACTACCTTTGAAGAGGGATACCAACCGTGCTACAATAATTCCAAGCAGCCCCCATTTTTTGTTATCACTAATACAACGGGAATAGGAAGACCGGGGGAATCGGTCTGTCTGATTAGAAACATCAAAGGAGGCCAAAATATGGGGTGCAGTAACTGCTCCCGGAATTATAATATAATCAAGCCACGGAACCGTCCAAATTGGGCCGATGTGGGAATTTTTAACGTAATGGGGATTCTGAATAAAACAGATGGAAAAGCCTGGACAGGCCCCAGAGTGTTGCTGACAAAGAAACAGCTAACATTCATTGCATATAATGGCACTTATTGGGTGTGTGGCCACAAGGCCTACCCTTGGCTGCCCCAGAATTGGATGGGATCCTGCTATTTAGCCTACATTGTGCCATATATGTATCATATAAAGTCACTGTCGGAACATTTACACCGTCTTAAGAGAGCTATCACAGAAACAGAGAGGTTCTTTGCCATTCTGATCCCCAGGTATGGGACCGCCAGACTGGCAAGGGAATCCATTAACATGGCATCCGTTGTGGAACGAGTAGCCAATGATACCTCAGAGGCCCTAGTTAAAATCAATGCAGAAATGGTAGCAATCCGCACAGTAGCCCTACAGAATAGACTGGCCCTTGATTACATCCTGGCTGAAAAGGGAGGTACTTGCGCCCTACTCGGAACTGAGTGTTGCACATATATCCCAGATAGCTCTGAAGAAATTACCCACTTAGCGGAGCATATCCAAAAGGAGGTAGAAAAACTTAAGTAACCCCCATCATTCACTTTGTGGAGTGGAGTCACTGAATGGCCAGGTTCAATAGGAACTTCATTGGTGGAAGGTTTAATTCTATTTGTTGTAATTGTTTTACTTTTATATTGTTTGTTTATGTTGATTAAATGTTGTTGCGACCAGGCGGCTGTAGCTGCTGTCCCGCATGTGAGACATCTTGCACGTCCCAGCAGACCGTCTGTACGTGGCACAGAGGTATGTTATGCTTAAGGGAAGGTTGTTTACTGGTTGAACTAAGATATTGATTTGGATTAAATTGGAATAAGGTTAATTAACCTACTAAAACCAGACTTCCATTGTGGCCACGATGGAACTCGGGTTGGTGTAAATTTGTGTGGAAGCTACTAGTCCGGATATGTGGCGAAACACAGCAACAAATTTTAGAAGGAAACTCTATTAGCATGTATGAAATTATTTTGTAGAATGTTTAACCAGTGATACCTGATGTTTTATGATTCAGTTTGTGAAAGAATCAAAGGGGGGATTGATAGAGAATTCAAACAGGCTGCATTTAGACAGACTGTGAAAATTCACAGACCCCCAAGTCAAGGCTGCTACATGCAGTTCAGCATCTTGTATTAAGTCATCAATCAACCTGACATTTTAGGACCCTTGGGTAGCGAGCCAATTAAAAGGTTAAAAGACTATTAATTGAGCCAATAAGGTCAAAGAAGGCGAGTTCTTTTCTGTAAATTGATCCAGGTATAAGTACAGCCATTTTGACCATGTGGTCCCAGAAGGACAAAGATCTGGCTTAAAGCCAAGAAGCTTGTTGTTGCTCTCTGCCAGAAATAAAGCAGTTAAAACTACAATCGGAGTTCGTATTTCATTGGAAATTAAGAGATCTAACAGTTTTGATAAGATTAACCTCTCATTCTTCTGAATTCCAATAGGTAGAGGCCCAACCTACTCAACATTTCCTCATAAGTCAACCCCCTCATCTCCGGAATCAACCTAGTGAACCTTCTCTGAACTGCCTACAAAGCAAGTATATCCTTTCATAAATATGGAAACTAAAACTGCACTCAGTATTCCAGGTGTGGCCTCATCGATATCCTGTAGAATAGTAGCAAGACTTCCTTGCTTTTATACTTCATCCCCTTTTCAATAAAGGCCAAGATTCCATTGGCCTTCCTGATCACTTGCTGTACCTGCTGTACCTTTTGTGTTTCATGCACAAGTACCCCCAGGTCCCGCTGTACTGCAGCACTTTGCAATTTTTCTCCATTTACATAATAGCTTGCTCTTTGTTTTTTTTTTCTGCCACACATTCCAACATTATATTCCATCAGCCAAATTTTTGCCCACTCACTTCGCTGTATCCTTTTGCAGATTTTTTGTGTCCTCCTCACACATTGCTTTTCCTCCCATCTTTGTATCGTCAGCAAACTTGGCTACGTTACACTCAGTCCCTTCTTTCAAGTCATTAATGTAGATTGTAAATAGTTGGGGCCCCAGCACTGATCCCTTCGGCACCCCACTAGTTACTGATTGCCAACTGGAGAATGAACCATTTATCCCGACTCTCTGTTTTCTGTTAGTTAGCCAATCCTCTATCCATGCTAATATATTATCCCCAACCCCGTGAACATTTAGCTTGTGCAGTAATCATTTATGTGGCACCTTGTCAAATGCCTTCTGGAAGTCCAAATACACTACATCCTCTGGTTCCCCTTTATCCACCCCCTTCGTTACATCCTCAAAGAATTCCAGCAAATTTGTCAAACATGACTTTCCCTTCATAAATCCATGCTGACTCTGCCTGACTGAATTATGCTTTTCCAAATGTCCTACTACTGCTTTCTTAATAATGGACTCCAATATTTTCCCAACCACAGATGTTAGGCTAACTGGTCTATAGTTTCCTTCTTTTTTTTTGCTTCTTTTTTTAAATAGGTGTGTTACATTCGCAGTTTTCCAATCTGATGGGATCTCTCCAGAATCCAGGGACTTTTGGTAAAATTACAACCAATGCATCCACTATCCCTGCTGTTAGTTTTCTTAAGACCCTGGGATGCAAGCCATCAGGTCCAAGGGATTTATCTGCCTTTAGTCCCATTATCTTATTGAGTACTGTTGTGTCCTTGGATGCTCTAATAATGACTCCACGAGGCAATGTGTTGTACTTGAACTGTAGTGACCTTAGTCCTTTATTTACTAACTCCAGATGAGGATCACACCTGGTGGCCTGCCTTTTATACTAAGCCAGGCACACCTGTACAAGTAACCTACATGTCTCCCACTGCTGTGCTCTCTGGTGGCACATCTTGTGATAGTACCAACAGTAGCTATGTAGGATACATGACATCACTCTCCCCTGAGCTATTAGTGCAAATCGCCTCTGCATTGACTGTGCTCTTGGCTTAGCTCTATGTGGGCTCTATCTGGTTGATCCTTGGCAGGTCGTTTCAATCTTGGGTGAGAGGTTGGTGCAGTAGAGTGCTGGTGGTTGTTGTTTGTGTGTGTCTCCGACCACTCCATTCTCCCCGCATCCCACATATAGATTATGCCGGAGGCTCATTGCATTCCTATACATTCAAGTTCAGGAAAACAGGTTTGCATTACATTTGTGGTTCCATTGTGAAACAAGTACGTTAGACTGGTGAGATACATTATCGATGTGGTGACCGGTGTGTAAGGACAAACTAGTTCCAGAACTGCTGGATTGTGCCCCTGCAGTCCGGTGGCGGCGCAGTGCCCAGTGCTGTCAGTGGAAACTCAGTTGGCTTAAGTTGCCTGGTCTTGGGGTTGTTGCCGTGGTTCCTAGTATCAGGCAGGTTCACAGGTGCCTGTGACCTCCTTGTCCTTTCTTTGCACCCTGGGTCACTGCTGCTCCCTGAGGAGCTGTTGTCTAGCAGTGCACAGGGAACTGCTGACTCGCTTGCCTGGGCATTGTTTGGTTTGGGATCCTGGCTGGTCCCGGTCCCCTTTGGGGGGACTGTAGCAGGTGACCCTTTGTTTCCAGATATGCCTTGGTGGCGATGGGGTCTCGGGGCTGTGCCTTAGCACAGTCTGCTCTTTCAGGCTCGTGGCAGTTGGTGTCATCGGCTGCCTGAGAGGTGGAGCCGACCCGGGGCATGGTATCGATACCGGTGCCGTTGCCCTGCTGAGGTCGCTTGCTCTGCAGCTCGTGTGTGTTGGCTGCTTGTGGCCACACTCCATGGTGCATAACTCTGGTCCCTGGGACGCAGGCTACCGCATTGGGTACTTTGTGCTCCTGCTGGGTGTCTGCCCGCTGCATTGGCTGCGTGCAGTTGAAGTCCTACTCGCACAACTTTTTATTACTTATTGTGGATACTCTGTAGCTCCGATCGCGATCGCGCGACTTTTCCTTGCTGGTTGAATGTACACAATTCTGATCATCAATTACATATCTTATATGATCGCGTGACTTTTCCTTGCTTATTGCATGTACACAACTCTGATCATTACGAACACATTTTACATGATCGCGCAACTTTCCTTGCTTATTGCATGTACACAACTCTGATCGTCAGTTACACATTTTATCTCTAACTTACAGTTGCTATTGCATTGCTTGAGTTTGTGGAACTGTCCCTTTAACTGTAGTGGCATGCAGGCCTCCTTTAAGAGAGCCTTGCTTTCTTTACCCCAATCATCTTCTCCGTTTGGTGTCACGTGTTGCTCCATCAGCGCTGCACCTCGTGGTCTGGCCGCAGCCATCTATTTCTTCAGCGCATCACCTTGTGGTTTGGTGCCATCTTTCCTCCCTCCATGATGTCAACTGTGGTGATCCTCTTCTCCCCGGGTTCTGCCAC
Organism: Pristiophorus japonicus; assembly: GCF_044704955.1. Taxonomy (NCBI): domain Eukaryota; kingdom Metazoa; phylum Chordata; class Chondrichthyes; family Pristiophoridae; genus Pristiophorus; species Pristiophorus japonicus. Next base: position 369,378,777 of record NC_091977.1, on the reverse strand, counting down.
CGAAGCTGGGAAGTCGCCTTTGAATCCGATTTTCTTCCTCCGGAGTCCTGCCACTGGAGCCCGGAAGGCGTGTTCGGGTCGTCTCAGCTGGATCATTTCCACGCAGTCATGCTGAGCAGTCTGAGCCTCGGGTGCTGTGCTGGTCTGTTCTCTGGTGCCAGGTCCACCCTCAAGTGAAAGCTTGCTGTGCCTCCAAACACGGAGGACGTTGATCGCTGGAGGGGTGAAGTCTTCCCACTTCCAATGGATTTTCTCCATCCACCTTCTGCCGAGCAGCGTTGGTCCATCACCTGCAACAATCCATAGAAGTAACTTGTGCACCACACCATCGTGGAGTACCTTTACATTCGCACTACCAACGACTGGGATAAGTTCATCGGTGTCGGTGCGCAGCTTTACCTGAACCGGGACCAACTTGGGTTGTTCAGCTTGATTGTCCTATAGCCTCTCAAAGGCTTCTTGATTCATTACTGACTGGTTCGTTCCCGTGTCCACTTCCATGAAGACTGGACTGCTATCTATCTCGACTTCCATCCTCAACGGGGAATATTCAGTGGTGCAGGTAAACATGCTATATACCTCATCGTGGGGCTGAGCTGCCTCTCTGCCTATTGTTTCATAATCCGCGCTGGATTCATGGCCATCTGCAGACTCTTCCTCGACACAGTGAGTCATATTTCTCTTACACATTGGCTGAAGGTGGCCCTTTGTGCTGCAGCCCTTGCATACATAGCGGCACTGGTGAACCCTGTGATTCGCTACACAACGCCAGCATGGAGCTACTCGATTAGCCCTCCTCGGCGGACTCTGAGTTAAAGGACTCGGGAGGGGCCTGTTCTCTCTTCCCTGAGAGGGTTCGCATTCTGCAGTCCAGCCTCTAAACGGTGCCACTCTGTGCACAGTACCTGCCGGGTTTGAGTCCTGAGGAGACCAGGACTCCCAGGGAAGCATCCGAGTACCTGGGTGCAGCCTTCTGTCCATGTTTGCTTGCACCCACACAGATCTCTACAATATAGACGAATAGTCACTTCTCCTAAACACCTTTATACTTCCTCCATTAACCTTCAACTGGGATGCGTGCAAATATCTAAGCTGAAAGCGAGTTTTCGGTGACCTCATCAGATCCGCTCCATTTAATTGGCCAGGAAACCCACATGATTGTTTCAATTGTTCTAATTCAGTTAAATGCACAGTGCAGAACTCGCTGTTGAAAACTTTGGGATGGCGACCCGCTATGCTACCCGCACGCACTGGGCCTGACTCTCGGGTAAAGATTTCGGGGATATGTTTAGGGGAGGGCAATAAATGCTGGCCTTGCAAGCAACGCCCACATCCTGTGAATGAGTAAAAACAAAAGTTTTTATAGCCAAAATCTATTGAAACCTTAATGTATCAAATTTTGCAGCACAATCTCAAATGGCAGGTTAGTGCACAATGGTGGAGATATAAATATGAAATTAAACATTCAACCGTTTTTGAACATAAATCTAATCGACCACTTGATCTTCTTCCAAAGATTTCCTTTTAGATCAAAGAATGACTTTTATCAAGTTATTTATCTTCATTAAATCTCTGCTGGCTGCTGTAATTAAGTTTTCCTGACAAAAAAATGTTTACATCTACCAATGTGTTTGTCAAGCAACAAGGCAGAGAAAATGAAGGCACTCCAAGCATAAAATCATTAAATAACCAACACTTGTCTATTAAATGGTAACTGGGGAAAATCTAGTTGTGGTTTGAGAAATCAGTTTGCTTTTTCATAAATTTAAGATACACTCTATTAAGGCTGGATTTTCGGTTCTGGTCATTTTGAGACGGTAATAGTGGCGGTGTGGTAAAGTTTGCGCCCAGGAACAGTTTGCGCCTCAGTCAGCAAAATTCGTCAGTTGGTCCCTGAGTGTGGGGAAGAGCGCGAAGGGAGATGTTACACACCTCCTTTAGGACGCAAGGCCGGCTGAACAATTGAAAATCCGTTGCTGAAGAACTGGCCTCAGAGTGCCATAAGAGAGGCTTCCATGGCAAAAAAATAAATCACACTTAAAAACATAACAAACATTCCCAATACCGTAAACACCCTACAATATGCTACACCGCAAAAATAAAACTAAATAAAACAATCAAACTTACCTCATTCACCAATTCCGTCACTCACTGCTACCAGGACAGGTTTTCCAGTGGTCCCATCACGGAGCGCTAAGGGGCACCATAGGATGAGCGCACAACAAATTTCACTGCGCAGTTGAAACATTCCCGGGCGGTGCTGCTCTGCACCCCCGCAAAACTGACCACAAATTTCTCAGCGAGACCAGAGAGCTGGCCACCCACCCGGAAACCATCTCCGCCAGCATTACAGAAGTGGCAACAAAGGGAAAATCCAGACATATTTGACTAACTTACAGCTCCTTTCTAAATTGTTTATTTTGTACTTGACTGTTATCTGTACAATAGAGAACTTGTTCTGGTTTGTGTGTTGCCAATATAACTGACAGCAAATGTTCCTCTCTTTGAATTGAATATGTTCTTTTAGTGCTACTTATGTTGTTCATGTAAACTGGCTTAATAGCCCTTGATATACATATAAATAGTTTATCCTGCTTACTGGGGTTCATTCTCAGAATGTTTGTGTCAGGAAGGGTTACAAAGGGAATATGCTCTACAGGTATCAATGTCAGCTTAGCTCAGTTGGTAGCAATTTAGCCTTTCAGTCAGCAGGTTCAAGCCCCACTCTATAGACTTAAGAAGATAATCTGATTCAATACGGAGAGTCTTTGTCAGGTGTACAATTCTTAGGATAAAACGTCAAGGGGTGAAATTAGATAAAGCCTAAAAATGGGCGCAGAGAGCACAAAGCGTGGTGTAGCATCATTGCAGCGAGAACAGCCTGCTCTGAAAGCCAGGTTGCCATTTCAGAAAGCAGTGTCGGTTTCTTAAAGGGGAACTGCCTTCTGAAATGGAAAAAAAAATCATGTGAAAATTATGGCCTGGAAATCCTGGTCGAGAGCTTCCCACGGGCACGCAATAGAAAAAGGTCAAAAAGATGCGCGCCTACCTTATCCTGCTGCGTCCACCAGAGCTCCCGGTCCTGAGGCTTCCACTCACTGCGCATCGGAGCGCATGCACGTCGGGATGTCTGTAAGCTGGAGCTGTAGTCACATGGCTCTGAGCAGCCAATCCAGGTAGAGTATTTTCTCATTCATACTAGTGGGAACTCCGTAAATAGGAGTTCCCATTATTATGATTGCGAAACACCCCCCAAATACCCAAACAAAAAATAAAAAATAGAAAAAATACACCACATATTTAAGATTAATTTAAATTAAAGTTTAAAATGTGTTATAAAGAAATATATTTTCTAATTTTTAAAAAAGTTTTTAAATTATGGTTTAAAATAAACTTATCTTAGTGGGCAGGGTTTTTAAACATTTAAATGTGTTTTAAAAATTTTATTTTACTGTGTTTTTATATGTTTTAAAACACTTATGCCTGTAAAAGTAGGCTATGCGCCTGCTTTTATTAGGCGCAAGGGTTTTCAAGACATCCGCTGGGCAAGATATAGGTAAATACCTCAATCTCGCCCATGCGACTGTCCTGGCTCCCGAGATGCGGAGCTCAGTACAGATCTGAAGAGGTCGAGATTTCTAGGCCAAGCAGTTTTTAGCCCATACAGCTCAACCGCCTTTAAAAAAATTTTTTAATGTTATAAGAATTCCCAAATGGGAGTCTTCAGCTCTTAAAATTAAATTGCCTTTGACATCTAAAGAAATGAGAAAAGTGCTTCAACACGAACACAAATGGCTCAGCAAGACAGGGAAGGTGCACTCAGGGTCTTGCATGCAGCAGTCGAGCTTTGTGCAGGGGGTCACCATTGCAAGAGCGGCCCTCTACCCACAGAGACTAGAAGGTTTCCAGAAAGAACATGTGGGACCAGCTCATCGAGGCCATCATTGCCAGCAGTATCATCCCCATGACTTGGCTTCAGTGCCCAAAGACGCTTCATGACCTCAGATCAGTGGTCAATGTCAGTGAATGCATCTTCAAAAGCCATCTCCTACCAATTGCACCACTTCCCCATTACCCAAATCAATCACAATCCGACAATCAATAGTAAACACGAGGCACACCTCCTATTCTTACCTTCACCTTTGAAGGAGACAGTGCAGAACATTCTTGGCAGGGGCATGGCTGAGCCCTTGACCAGCGGTGGGGCTGAAAAGATACAAGATGCTGGTATCCTCATGCGTGATCTTCCTTCGCATATGCACCACTTGCTTTCCCGCCCTCCCCTTGCCACAAGTCCACTCTTGTGCCTTCCTCACTTCACACACCTATGGAATGCAGCCTGCCCAATCCATGGTTGACCAAGAGGGAGAGGAGGGTGAAGGAGAAGAAGGAAAGGAAACACGATTTCACACTCCCAACCACCAGCTACTCAATGACCACCAGCAAGGCCATTTGCAGTGCCCCCCACTGAAAGTCAGCAGCCTTCCACCAGCCATAATATGGCCACTGGGGTAGCACTGTGTGACATCAGTAGGATAGGCAAAGGCACACACAAGACAGTCACTAAGAGAATGTACAAGAGTGATGAGTTGATTTCTTCATGTCATATTGGATAAATAGATGTATAAAGTTGGATTGGAAAGTTTGCTTTGTGGTAACTTTTATTTCAGCATTATGGCCAGGAGGATGCTGTGATGGTCAGTAACAGAGGGAAGGCTGGCCAAATGTTGAAAAGGGAATTACTGTTGTGATCACAAGTACCCATCATCATAGGCAGTCCCTCGGAATCGAGGAGGACTTGCTTCCACTCCCAAAGTGAGTTCTTTGATGGCTGGACAGTCCGATACGAGAGCCATAGACCCTGTTACAGTTGGGAGAGACATTTGTCGAGGGAAGGGGTCGGTGGGGCTGGTTTGCCGCATGCTCCTTCCGTTGCCTGCGCTTGGCCTCTTCATGCTCTTTGCGTTGAGACTCGAAGAGCTCAACACCCTCCCAGATGGACTTTCTCCACCTCGGGCGGTCTTCGGCCAGGGTCTCCCAGGTGTCAGTGGTGATGTCGCACTTTACCAGCAAGGCTTTGAGGCAAGTACCACAGTACCACAGGCGAATGATTCCATCCCAGATATCCTGTCCAGAAAGGAGCTGTCTGGGTTGCATCCTTGCTTCTGCTTCCTTCTATTCTGCGCTTTCCTCTTCTGCATCTTCCTGTTCCCTCTGTGAGTGATGCTGTAAATCTGAAATGACAGCATAAAATGCTGGAAATACTCAGCAGGTCAAGCAGCATCTCGACCTGAGACGGGGGGAGGGGGAGAAATTAGGAGCATTTGCGCCTCCCGTTAGCATCCCCTGGGCGCTTACGAGGGGCAAATGAGATTGTGACCGGGTGCAGCGGCGCTGCTAATGATGCCGGTTAAATTCTGTGGGAGATTAGCGGCGGCGAGATGGCGTTGCACCCCGATCTCTTGCACTCGGAGATCATGACCTTATCGGCGTGTGCATCGCCCCGTTAGTGCTCCGGCCCCTAAATTGGGTTTTGCTCCCTGAAGCAGTGTGGGGCGATAACAGGAACTGCTTCAGGGGATACGTACGGGCGGATGGCCACGACCGGGGTGTAAATTAAAGGGAAGGTTTCCAGCTGCTGAGAAAAAAAATCTGCCCTTTTTGTTGCCACTCCGGTCACAGTTTGTTCGTGGGGTCGGCGCCACAATCGTTCAGCCTGACACTCTGCTTGCATGGCAGCCCCGCTCCCCGGTGGTCCAGATAGGTGGCTTCTTCTTTGGCAGAGTATGCAGCTTGGGCCCTTCCTTTTCATTGAGGGAAGAGCTCCTCGGACGCGGCAGTGCTACGTGGCTCAGTGCGTAGCTCATTGCTATCGGCAGCGCTAAAGCCCTCACCAAAATGGCGGTTGCCGAGTCCCGCGCCAGAGAAGAACGTTAGAGTGGCGGCCATCATTTCTCGCCAGGATAGCGGTGCAAACGGGTGATGATATGTTGTCCAATTTCTGGGCCTAAATTTCCTATAGCACTATTTGAAAATCTACTCTTGGGACTGTGCTGTCATGTTGTCGGTACCATCTTTTAGTGATGTTCTCCAAGTCTGCTGACCAACATTTATCCCTGAACCAACATCAATCAAACAGATTAACTGGACATTTATTTCATTGCTGTTTGTGGAAAATGCTCGGTGTGAAAACTCATTACTTCATTTGCTACATTACAGCAGTGACTACCTTCAAAAGCACTTTATTGGTTGTGAAGCACATTGGGAAATCCTGAGGTTGTCAAAGATGCTATATAAATGCACAATATATATTTTTTTCTTGGTGTCCTGGTCAACATTTTTTCTTTTCATTTAGAACATTACAAACAAACTATGTGCGGCCCCGGGAGCAGCGTGGAGGTGTACCATTGCAAGGTACAGCGCGAGCTGGTGCAGGAGGGCAACGGCAGCGAACAGTGACGTCAGCAAGGTTCAGTTCGGTGATTCGAGCATGGGCGGATACAGCAGGGGCGGCGAGGTTGGGGCAAAGGAACTGTGAGAGATTGTGGAGGGATGTTATTGGGGCCCAGAAGAGGCGTGAGTTCGGGTCCAGGGGCCCAGGGGCAGCACTGGCCAGCCCACACTGCAATATGTGTGCGCACTAGGTCCATGCAGCAGAACAGGTCTCCAGTTGCCTTGGGGAATCCTTGCCACTGGACCAAGACCTAGCTCTGTCAAGCCCGTGTGGTGGCTGGTGTGCAACGGCCACCGCACGTTGAAAAAAATCCACGCACAGGCATCTTCCACCCTCGAGGATGTAGTTTGGGTTCTTCATTCGAAACACCTGTAAACTCATCCTTTTTTTTGGCGTGGAAGCAAGTCATCCTCATTTCGAGGGAGCGCCTATGATGACCATCTTTTGGATGAGATATTAAACTGAAATCCATCTGCCCTCTCAGGTGGATGTAAAAGATCGTACATCGTCATCCAAAAAAGAGCAACGATGTCTCCAAGCCTGCTGACCAACATTTATCCCTGAACCAACATCAATAAAACAGATTAACTGGTCATTTATTTCATTGCTGTTTGTGGAAAATGCTGTGTGTGAAAACTCATTACTGCATTTGCTACATTACAGCAGTGACTACCTTCAAAAGCACTTTATTGGTTGTGAAGCACATTGGGACATCCTGAGGTTGTCAAATTGCTATATAAATGCACAATATATATATTTTTTCTTGGTGTCCTGGACAACATTTTTTCTTTTCACTTAGAACATTACAAACAAACCAGTTATTCATCAGCAAAATGGCTGCATAACGAAGGTTACTTCAAAGTAATTTGTTCTATGTGTATCTATTGTTTCTCAGAGATACAATAAGACTTTATATAAATACAATTCTTTCTTTAAAAACATAGATAGATAATGGTGATTCTGATAATTAAGAACCTGAATGCCATCAGTGAAAAAATGCTTTCTGGACAAAAGAAATGCAAAGGCGATTGTGGAAAGATTTGATTTAGAACATTTGAATTTGTTTGACAGTACAAAAAATGAAGCATCATTTTTTTGCAGTACCATAATATTACTAATACACGTCTGTCAAAACACATTGTCCCTGTTAAAAAATAGTTTGCAAGTCACAGAAGCGCTCAGAATTGTAAACAACCATAGAAGAAGAAATAATTAGATCAAATGTACTTCCAAAAAAGGATCAATTCAGCACAATATAAAATGCAAATCAATAGTAGAGGATAGCAGACCACTTCAAAAATATATTTCAAGGTTTAAGAAGCTGATAGTCGAACTGTTTAATCTTCAGAGCAAGGAACACAGCACTTTGGCAACTGAGTCTGTTGCTGAAACTTCTAAATGATTATAAATCATATCTGATGTCTCTTTACCTCATAAATAAATAATATAACTAAAGCAATGTCCACAACATCTCTGTAAGCTCTTACACCTGTAAAAGTAGTCTATGTGCCTGCTTTTATCAGGCGCAAGAATTTTGAGGACATTTGCTCGGCAAACTATGGGTAAATACCGCAATCCTGCCTTTGGAAATGTCCTCGCACCTGATATGCGATGGATCTGTCAAGCTCCAGCTTGACAGATTGGAAAAGCCGGTTTTCAGCACATGCGCATTGTGCGCTGAAAAACGGCTTTTGCGATGCCTTCCCAGGTCCGTAGACACTCCGTACAGACCCGGGGAGGCCGGGATTTCCAGGGCATTATCTCTGAAATCCTAAGATGAGAAATGGAGTTACATAAACTTAAGCTTTTATGTGTATTTGAATGATTGTTTTGGGCTGTCACAATTCTTATGTAAGAGCAACGTGTGTTGCATCCACAACTGAGAACATTAATTATGCCAACTGCTTTTTGATCATGTTATAGGGATTATAGCAAATATCTCTATGAAACCACAGTGCTTAGCTGAAATTTTAAAAAAATGCAAATAAGGAACTGTATGATGATGCCACCTTCCATACTAGTGCTTCCGGTATGTCTTCTTTTTTCCTCAACCGAGTATTCCCCTCTATCGTGGTTGACATGGCCCTCAACCATGTCCATTCCATTTCCCACACTTCTGTGCTCACCCCTTCCCCTCCCTCCCAGAAGCACAATAGGGTTCCCGTTGTCCTTACCTTTCACCCCATTAGCTTCCACATTCAACGCAGCATCCTCTACCATTTCTGCCACCTCCAGTGTAATCGCACCACCAAACACATATTCCCCTTCCCTTTTGGCATTTCAAAGGAACCGCTCCCTTCACGACACCCTGGTACACTCCTCAATCACCCTCACCATCTCCTTCCTTTCCCACGGTATCTTCACGTGCAAGCGCAGGAGATGCAACACCTGCACTTTTACCTTCTCCCTTCCCACCATCCAGGGCTCCAAACACACCTTCCAGATGAAACAGCGATTTGCTTGTACTTCTTGCAATTTAGTATACTGTGTTCGCTGCTCACGATGCGGTCTCCTCTACTTGGGGAGACCAAATGCAGGGCACCTTCATTCACTCCAAAAGTGTGACCCAAGCTTCCGGTCAGCTGTCACTTTAAGAACATAAGAAATAGGAGCAGGAGTAAGCCATATGGCCCCTTGAGCCTGCTCTGCCATTCAATAAGATTATGGCTGATCTGATCTTGGCCTCAAGTCCATTTTCCTGCCTGTTCCCCATTACCCTTGACTCCCCTATAGTTCAAGAATCTGTCTATCTCAGCTTTGAATATATTCAATGACTCAGTCTCCACAGTTCTCTGGGGCAGTTCTCTGGGGCACGACCCTCTGAGAGATGAAATTCCTCCTCATCTCCGTCTTACATGGGTGACCCCTGATTCTGAAACTATGCCCCCTAATTCTAGATTCCCCCAGAGGGGAAACATCCTCTCATCATGTACCCTGACAAGTTCCCTCAGAATCTTGTATGTTTCATTAAGATCACCTCTCAGTCTTCGAAACTCCAATGAGTATAGGCCCAACCTGTTTAACATTTCCTCATAAGACAACCATTTCATCCCAGGAATCAATCTCGAGATCCTTCTCTGAACTGCCTCCAATGGAAGAATATCCCTCCTTAAATAAGGAGACCAGAACTGTACGCAGTACTCCAGGGGGTAGAAATTCACCTCCACCCAAAACGGGGCACACCTTCCCTTTTTTGAAGCAACCCACGCGGCGGAGATGTCATCGATATTCAGCACTTGTAATTATTTTTTTGGTTGGGGCGGATTGTAGCTGTGGCTGAGGGGTGGAAATGCCCTTGCAGTGGATCAGCTGCCCCGATCACTTACCAGCCTGACGCACTGACGTGTCACAATGTCTCTCCCCTGCATATTTATAACTTAGGTCCACTGGGTCACCAGGGAGGGTTTCACCCGAGCCAGCGGCCTGGCACCCAAGAGGGTCACTGGCAGCGCCACATTCTCCTTTAAGGGAGGCTGTGCCACCAACCAACAAGGACCAACAAGGAGTGCAGCGACACAAAAAGCTGTTGGGAGCACCGACTGGCGGCGCCGTCGCTCCCGCAGGGCATTTCCGCAAAAGCGACATTTTCTGCGGGGCAATTTCAGAAAGGAGTCACCGCCGGTTGGTAAGGGTGTGGCGCTTGCACACCGTGGTGGAAAAATGGGCAGAGTGATCCCCTACACTGCTCCGACCTTGATGAAGGGCAATTTGCAAAAAGCAGTCCCTCCACAGAGAGTTGGCGGCCATTCTGTGCCACCCCGTGTCCGCCGTTTTCAAGTGGCCAGAGGCCTTAACCGGAGGGGCAATTTCAGCCCCTAGCTGTGATCTCACCAACGCCCTGTACAGTTGGAACAGGACTTCCCTACCTTATACTCCATCCCCCTTGCATTAAAGGCCAACATTCCATTTGTCTTCCGCCTTACTTGCTGTACCTGCATACTAATTTTTTGTGTTTCATATACGAGGACACCCAGATCCCTCTGTACACAGCATTCTGTCGTCTCTCTCCATTTAAATAATATTTTGCTTTTCTATTCTTCCTACCAAAGTGGATAACCTCACATTTTCCCACATGATAGAACATGTGCCAAATTTTTGTCCATTCACTTAACCTATCTATATCCCTTTACAGACAAGGGGCCGAAAATTACCTCCCTCTTTAATGTCCATTACCACCTGCCGGGGCAAGGCGGATGGGCCGACCCATCTGAAATTGCCCACTGGGCCAAGGGCGGCGCAAACGAGTTTCCACAGCGCCCCGTGTTCCCGCCCTGTCGGACACGCGCCAACCCTTTACCGCCTGGCCGTGACCGCTTCCCTCGTGACCCCGCGAGGGAAATTGCCCCACAGGAGTGGAGCCACCGCCTCTCGGTGCCCCCCACAGCAATTCCCAGCGGGAAGCTGCCAGTGTCTGAGTGGCTCGTCCACCCTTAAAGGGAAGGGTGCATAGCCGCAGTCATCATTTTATTTTAATTGTTGGCCAACAATGGCGGCCATGGGTTCGGCCGGGCCACCACTATGCAACCCGGAATCCCCTCTTGGGAGCTGGCCCAGCCTGATGGCCCTGTGGGCACCACTAAAGTGGCTGCAGAGTTTGCAGCGGTCCTCCCCTTGATGTTGTTATGCATCAGCACAATGCGGCACGTCCGCAGTACTCTAGGAGGTAGAAATTCGTCTCTGCCCAAAACTGGGCACGTCTTCTTTTTTTTGAAGTTTTTCTCTGCAGAGATGCTGTCGATATTCGGCACTTGGAAATGTTTGTTTTGCTCAGGGTGGATGTAGTTGCAGCTGGCGGAGAATTTTCATTTAATTCGAATTTTCCGTCCCGTTTGGGGCAGAAGGGCAATTTTGGCCCCTTTGTGTCCTCCTTACAACTTGCTTTCCCACCTATTTTTGTATAATTAGGAAATTTGGCTACAATACACTCGGTCCCTTCATCAAAGCCACTTTAATTCTCCGCTCCACTCCCACTCTGACCTCTCTATCGTCAGCCTCTTACACTGTTCTAACGAAGCTCAATGTAAGCTCGAGGAACAGCACCTCATCTTTCTATTAGGCACTTTACTGCCTTCTGGATTCAACATCGAGTGCAACAATTTCACACCATAACCTCTGCCCCTATTTTTTCACATGTAATGTCTGAAAGCTTGTAATGTTTGTAGCTCCACACTGTGGATGTGGACGTATTGTGTACTTTAAGTGGTTTAATAATAAACAGAACCAAGCAGATTTCCGGAGACTTCCGAGAGAGCTGCCTGCCAGGTAGGAAGCTGTGTGTGCTTGTGCTCTGTGAATATATCACATTTGGCGACGAGGATGGGGTTATTTTCGGATGATTTAAAGCTTAAATTTTGTTGGGGAAGGATTCAGCCAGCCAAAAGAGAGACTTTGGAAGTTTCTGTCTTTGGAAAAAAGCTACAAAATCTCAGGTAAAATACAGCACACGGTGTGAACAGCTAGAGATTAAAATGGCAGGTGTAATCGGACATTTAGGGAATAGAGACATGACCGGGAACGTTTTAAAGCATATGTGGATCGGCTAGAAATGTATTTCACTGAAAATAACATAATCGAAGTTCCAGACAATGCAATCCAGAAGCGAGCTGTGTTGGAACGTAAGAAAGTGATCTTCTTATTGGAGGCAGGTCCGGCATTATACAAAACCCTTGTAAATCTGCTTGTGCCTGACAAGCCAAAGGACACAACGCTTAAAGAGATTTTAATGAAGCTGGAGCAGCACTATAAACCCAAACCATTGGAAATTGCTGAAAGTTATCGTTTCAGGATTTGGAATCAAAAGGCTGATGATTGTTTCAGCGATTACATCATAGCATTAAAAAAATCTATCAATGCATTGTAATTTTGGAAACTTTCAAAACCGAGCATTACGGGATCATTTTGTTTGTGGGGTGAAAAATGATGCGATCAGAAGGAATTTATTGACATCGGATGACTTGGCTTTTGAGATTGCTTGTCAGTCAGTGAGGTCGATGGGCATGGCCGAACAATATTCCCGAAAATTAAATAATAATTACGGTCGTCAGTCAACCGAGGGAAATCACCTGCAGGTTCAAAGTAAAAGACGGTGGGGGCCCAAAGTCTCAGAAACTGGAAATTATAACAGAGCGTCGAAGTCGTGCTATAGGTGCCTGGGATAACACATTGCTCAAAGTTGTCCATACGTGAAGGCAGAGTGTTTCTTCTGCAGAAAGACTGGGCATCTTGCGAAGGCATGCCGACTAAAAGGTAAACCAGCTTTTAAAGCTTTGAGTCCAGCATTGAAAGCTATGAGTAGAAATCCCAAGAGACTACATAGCATGGAAGAACAACAGGGTGAGGAGATGTTAGAGTTACACGTCATTAGGAGCACAAGGTTAACGGACAGCAATTCGGAAAGCATCAAAATCCACATAGATTTTGCGGGATTCAAGATACCAATGGAAATTGACACGGGTACATCCATGAGTGTAGTACCGGAGTCACTGTACCTCAACAAATTGTGTGATTTTCAACTGGAGAAATCCAAGATAGAGCTGCGAGGCTACTTCGGAGAGAAAATTCCTGTGATAGGTCGTATCACCGTACCAGTGAAATATAAAGATCAATTTTAGAACTTGCCTCTAATAGTAGTGAAAGGAGACAAGTCTGCCTTACTCAGAAGAAATTGGTTGAGCTCACTGAAGCTGGATTGGAGTGAGATTTTCTGTATGGAAGCGAGATTTTCATCAACGGATGAGGTTATCAAGAAGTATCTGAAGGTGTTCTGCGAAACGGACAGTCCGATCCAAGGCTTCAAGGCGAGTGTCAGGGTACAGAAGAATGCGAGATTGGTTTACTACAAGCCACGCTCCGTACCATATGCACTCAAGGAGAAAGTTGAGCAAGAACTCAAAAGACTAGAGACTGAGAACATTATTTGTAAGATAGATCGATGTAATTGGGCTACACCCATTGTTGTTGTACCAAGTCCGATGGTGAGGTAAGATTGTGTGGTGATTATAAAGTAACTGTAAACCAGGTTCCAGAGGGTAATGTCCCCAATACATTGCCGAATATAGAAGATTTGTTCACAACACTGACAGGTGGTCAGATCTTCTCAAAACTGGATCTTATGAATGCCTACTTACAGCTTGAACTAGATGAGAAGTCCAAGTCATGTTTGACTATAAATACTCATCTAGGCCTATATCAATTTAATAGGCTACTGTTTGGAGTGTCTTCCAGCCCTGCCATATTCCAAGGGGTGATGAACCAGATTTTGCAAGGTATTGAAGGGGTAGTATGTTATTTGGATGACATACTAATTTCATAACCAAATAGGCAAATTCATAATAACATATTGAATGAAGTCCTCAAATGGCTAGAGAAGCACAGAGTATGAATGACTGCTTGTAAGTGTGGGTTATTTCAAAACTCAGTGGAATACTTAGGGTACAGAGTAGACAAAGATGGTTTACATCCAACCATGGAAAAATTGGATGCAATTAGAAATGCACCCACTCCCAGGAATGTCACTGAACTTCGTTCATTCTTGAGTCTTTTGAACTATTATGGGAAGTTCCTACCAAATTTAGCTATAGTATTACATCCCCTGAATGAACTTTTCAAAAGTTCATTCAGGGGATGTAATACTATAGCTAAATTTGGTAGGAACTTCCCATTGGAAATGGTCAAAAGAATGTGATACAGCATTCAAGGAGTGTGAAAGCAAATTGGTAGAGAGCACCATGTTAGTTCACTATGACATATCTAAGGAGATTAAGCTAGCATGTGATGACTCTCCGTCTGGAGTTGGGGCAGTAATCTCTCATGTATTAAGTAGTGGGGAGGAGAGACCAATTGCTTTTGCTTCACGCACTCTCAGTGCCAGTGAGAGTAGATATGGGCAAATTGAAAGTGAAGCTTTGACATTAATTTTTGGGGTCGTAAGTTTACCATCGTTATGGACCATAAGCCCCTAACAGCAATCCTCCATCCAAAGTCCCCAGTTCCAACATTAGCTGCAGCCCAAATGCAGAGATGGGCTTTGATTTTGTCAGTATATACATATGATATTGAATACAGATGATCAGCTGATCACAGTAATGCTGATGCAATGTCTAGATTGCCTTCTCCATCACAAGTTACAACCGATAGGGAAGAAGTGTCTTATTTTTCATACATTGATGAACTGCCAGTCACAGCTGAAGAGATTGGTAGAGCAACCAAGCATGATCCAGTGATGTAAAAGGTGTATGAGTATATTTCAAATGGATGGCCAAACCAGGTAACAGACAAAGATACACATCCATTCTTCATTTGTAGGAATGAATTATGAGTCGATAAAGATTGTATCATGTGGGGTGCAAGAGTGGTTATACCAAATAAATTCAGGACCAAATTATTAAGAGACCTCCTGAGCAGCACCTGGGAATGTGCTTGACCAAGAGTTTTGCACGCAGTTTTGCTGGCCAGGTCTTGATAAAGATATAGAGTACATCGTAAGTCAGTGTGCGCCATGTCAATCGGTAAGCAAGCAACAACCACCAGTACCAGTACAGCCTTGGAAATGGCCTCCCAGGGTGTGGCAAAGGCTACAAACTGATTTTGCTGAGTTAGAAAGACAACAATTGTTCATTGTGATTGATAGCCATTCGAAGTGGGTTGAGGTGTTTCCAATACGGAAAATAACAACAAGTAAAACATTGGACATTTTACGAAAATTATTTTCTTCATTTGGCCTCCCTGAAGAAATTGTTTCGGATAATGGACCACAATTTCGTTCAGAAGAATTTGCACAATTCACGAGCAAAAATGATGTGAAACATACCAAGGTTCCACCATACCATCCTGCTTCGAATGGTGCAGCAGAGCACACTGTACAAATTGTAAAATGTGCCCTCATAAAACAAATGTTAGATCTAAATACAAGAAAATGACAGTTGTCATTGGATCACAAATTGGCTAATTTTTTGATTACATATCGAAATATTCCTCATACAACTACTGGTAGAACACCAGCAGAGTTGTTTCTCAAACGACTGCCACAAACCAGATTCTCGTTGTTAAAGCCAAATTTGGCACAGTCCGTAGAAGAGACACAATTAAGACAGAAAGAGAATCATGATAAAGGTAGAGTAAAAGAGAGAAGTTTGAAATTAAACCAGAAGGTGAGAGTGAAGAACCATCACCATAAATGGGTAAAGTAGTTACCAGGAAGAGTGGTGAAGATATGTGGTCCTCGCACATATTTGGTGAAGATGTTTGATAATGGACAGATTAGGTTTGTTCATATTGATCATATTTTACCTCGAGACATGGAAGAAGTTGAAGATGGGAATGATTCAATTATTTCTGTCTCATCAGATAGTTTTGATACACCAATAGCAAATCCTAAATCCAATGTACTGAAAACAAATCCAGGAGAGAATCAGAATGAAAGTCTGAGTCCGAGTCAGGAAAACAAAGAGCCTGAAGTTAGAGTGAGTTCAAATGAAAATCAAGGAAATTCCATGGAGGAAAACGTTCCTCAGGATGAGCCTCGAATGAGTGTGAAATCAACACCATGTTTGGAAGGTTCTGTTCGAGAGTGAATGTATCCTCTTCGAAACAGAAAACAAGTGGTAAAGTTAAATTTGTAAATATGAAAAAAAAAGTTTATATCCTGTGTTATGTATAAACATGAAAGTTATGTATGATGTTTGTTATGATGGCTTCTTCATTAAGGAGGGGGAAGTGTAATGTCTGTAAGCTTGTAATGTTTGTAGCGCCACACTGTGGATGTGGACGTATTGTGTACTGCAAGTGCAGGGTTAATAATAAACAGAACCAGGCAGATTTCCGGAGGCTTCCGAGAGAGCTGCCTGCCATGTTAGGAGCTGTGTGTGCTGTGCTCTGTGAATATATCACAATGGTAGCTGTTGATGATTCTACTATACACATTTATGCCTCTTTTAGACTCAACTTTTGTTTCTTTACTTGTCCCATTATCCCATTAACATCGTTTGCTTTGTACTGTCATACCTTTTGTCATTTAATCATGCCAGCCTTCTACTGTATCACAGAACTTCCCTTTTGTTCTTTCCTCCCCTCCCTCTTTTCCATCCTCTGCACTTGCTTAACATCTGTTACATCCCAAACTTTTTCCAGTTCTAACGAAAGGTTATCAACCTGCAAAGTTAACTCTGTTTCTCTCTCTACACGTGCTGTCTGACCTGCTGAGTAATTCCAGCATTTTCTGTTTTTACTTTAGTCGAAGGTTAGCGGACAAATTAAAAACAGTTTATTGTATGGCTGTAAATGGCATTCATAATCTTTGTCTGGAGTACCATGTGCAGTTCTGGTCAAACTAATCACAGGAAGATCATTGCTCTTGAAAGATTCCAGGGATGAACAAGAAAGATGAGTCTGGGTTTCAAGACTTCAAATCACGAGGAAAGATTAGGAAGTTGGACTTTGAGGCTACCTAATGGAAGTGTTCAAGATTATGAAGGGGGTTGAAAACACTGTTCAGTGTGATGAAGAGAACAAATGCCATTGGATATATGTTTAAGTTAGAAATTTAGGAGTAAGAAGGGAAGTGAGGTAGACTTTGTTCCCTCAAGTAATGTTCTGGAATAAGTTGTCAGGGAAGCCATTGAAGGAAACATTATAAGAAGGTTCAAGAGACAATTCGATGTGTTTCTAGAGAGTGGATTGAGGGCTTCAGTGAGAACATGAGCAGGAGGGTTCTCTCTATGAAAAAGGGACAGAGTTTTGGGGCCTAATGATCTTCTCCTGTTTCTAAGAATCCTTATAGTAACTTAAAATTATATAAATATGTTAAGTATGTATGGAAGGCCGCCCCATCAAGGTCATCATCTAAGTTGTGTGCAGCAGAACTCGTGCAGGAATTCTCCCTCCAGGGAGCTGGCCCCTGAGCTACCCTTTCCTCCTGGCCTTGCTGCAGCTCACTCATGCCCGGTGCCTCACCCTGTGCAGATCCCGCTGCTACTCTAGCTTCTAAAGTACCGTGCAGTGTCAGTTTCTGAGCTGGTGTCTGCGGGTGTCAGCTGCAGTGACGCTGTGTCTTCTTTTTCTCTACTCTCTTCCATAGAGGAGGGACAGGCTGGGCTGCTGTCAGTTCTTGGGTATCTGAATAGAGAAAGGCACAAGAGTCAGGTGGTGGTGAGGGGAGGGGGGAATGCAAGATATCCAGGCATACACCATCAACAGCTTGTAAGTGAGAAGAGATTGTGGGATGAGGGGGAAGTCTGATGTGAGCAGAAGGATTAGGAATGACCATACCGTCATTGTCAGCAAAGGCTTCAATTTCTCCCATTACCACGGTCTCAGTGACTTCCCCTCCAATGATGTTGAGGACCGACTCCTCCAGTTAACTCAAGGTCTGTGCAGCGACTTGGTGCCTCCCATCTACTGTTGTTCCTGGTGGTTGTGAGCCAGCTTGGCCTGCAAGAGAAAGGAAATGTGTCAGTGATTGTAGAACAATGTGTTTGGGTGATGTGCCTGCCATAATTTAATAGCTGTCAGCGTGTGAAAAGTGTGAGATGTAGGTGTGAGTGTTGCAGTAGTGGTAAGTTTGTGAAGGTGAAGTGAAGCCATGATTGTGAGGTATGAGAGGTGATAGGTAGAGATTGTTAGTAGGTGAGCGATGGGGGTGTGCTGCATTGAGTAATATGATACTTGTGGCGCAAATAACGCGATATGGCATTTGCTGAAGCCATCACTCACCTTGAACGGCCTCGTGAGGTCATTAAACTCCTTTCGGCACTGTATCCAGGTCTATGGCACAACACTGTTGGCCATGACATAGTTAGCTACCTCCTGCCAGAGCTTTCTACTTGTAGCTTTTGATGACTTTCTGCCACCCTGCGAGAACAGGGCATCCCGCCTTCTCTCAACTGCCATGACCAAGACCTCGAGGGCAGCATCCGAAAACCTTCTGGCTCCCTCTCTGGGTTATTGTTGCTGCGCAATGGCTTCAGTCTGCAATGACAATGAGGTGCTACTGCATCAAAGTACCTCCCCTTTAGTGGAGAGAGCCGAGGCCAAACATTATTGGCTATTAGACTGCACCCGACATTGGCCCAGCTGTTCAATGCTAAGCCAATCAGCAGCATATTTGGCACCGACAGCAGCGCTGCAATCATTATAATGAGCAAACAACATAAATTTTGCATGCTGCCTGGACCACTTTCAATGGGTGCAGACAAATAGTGCTGGGGTAGAAATTCAGGCCCGCCGCAGAACTGGTGCACCTACTGTTTTTAAAGAGTTTTTTCCGCTGCACTGGATGAGGTGGCCTCTTTTGTGAAATTTAGCTCTTTGTAATTTTTTTTCAGGCAGACTGGAAGTCGGTCATAATGGGGGCGGAAGTGTGGTGGTAAGCAGAAGATCGACAACAAGAGGGGCGGAAGTGGAGGCGGAACACTTAAAGGGGAGAGCCTTCGTCATTTTAAAACTTTGGTCCACTTGGTCACCAGGGAGGGTTTCGGCTGGGCCAGTGGCCTAGCACCCAAGAGAGGATGCCAGCCTGTCTGTTGACGGCCAGGCCGAACCCAGGGGCATAATTGACGGCCCGACCTGGCAGTCGGCCGACAAAAAAAAAACATGGCGGCCACGACAGTGCGCAATCCCCTTGAATAACTGCTGCATTGCCAACTTCCAACAACGTGTACCAACAGAAAAAGCTGTCGGGTGCACCTCGTGGCGGATCGAAGATTTTTCACGGTGAAGTTCTCTGGAGGTGCGGGAAATCGATGGTGCGCATTTGCTTACGCAGTTAGTACGTGTCGGCAGCAGTGGGGCGGAAGGGGGGACTGCCGCAACAACCCCGGAGGTGAATTTCGCTGACGGCGGCCATTCGACCACAGATCTGCGGCCATTCGAGTCCGCCGTGTGGCCGCGGCTTTCCAATGGTAAGAGGCTTTTTCGGGAGGTTGAATTTCGGACCTGCTGTATCTTGACCACCTGTATTCGGGCCTAATGCAATTCCTGGGCCTTAATTTGTACTATTTAAAGCATCAGTGGCTTCAGCAATTCAAGTGTCCTTTCTTCTTGCATTCATGATTGATGCTTCACCTTGTCACCACAGCTCGGACTGAATGACATTGGCCTAGAAATCCCGGTCGGCTGCTTCCCACGGGTGATTGGGTAAAAAAGTTAAAAAAGATGTGCACTAACCTGAACCTGCTACGCTCACGAGAGATCTCGGTCCTGAGGTCGCCATTCACTGCACATCAGAGCACGTGCATTTCACGACGTCCGCCGGTCTGGAGCTGCAGTCACATGGCTCTTTTTATTAACTTTTTGCGTATTTTAAAAGTCTTACACCTGTAAAAGTAGGCTATGTGCCTGCTTTTATCAGGCGCCAAGAGTTTTCAGGACATCCACTGGGCAAGATATGGGTAAATACCGCAATCTTGTCCATGCGAATGACCTCATTCCCGAGATGCGGAGGATCTGTCAAGCTGGAGCTTGACCGATTGGAAAAGCCGGTTTTCAGCGCATGTGCATTGTGCGCTGAAAACCAGCTTTTGCGATGCCTTCCCGGGTCCATACACATTCCATACAGACCCGGGCAGGCTGGGATTTCAGGGCCATTACATCCAACTAAAGATAAACTTCTATCCTAATCTCAAGCCCATATTTTTCTGTCAAATGAAATGCTCATTCATGTTCCAAAAGTAGCTAAAGCTTGCAGCTTCCATTCATGAATATTTAATAAATCTACCTAGCAGCTCTGGAAGGCTAATCCATGAAGTATTGACCAGCTAATGGTGAATAAAGTAGATCAAGTCCATTGTCTATAAATAACACTAACATGCCTATAACCAAAAGTATTAAAAACACATGATGATTGAAATTATAATTCTCAATATTATCATATGAGGGTTTAATAATGTATTTGTATTAAACTCCTCCTTTGTTATATTAACAGACATGTATTGTGTCCAGTTTAAGTTCCCACATACAGGATGTTATGGCTCTGGAGAAGGCACAGAGGAGGGCAATCAGGGTCACATTAAATCTTAGAGCTTTTAATTATGAGGATAGGCTACAAGAGTAAGGGTTATTTTGGAACAATGCAGGGTTAGAGGAGATAGTATTTAAGTTTTGAAAATGTTGAGTGGCTTTGATAGATTATTTGAAATGGATAGTTCTAGGATGACTAGAGAACCTGGAAGCAAAGAGTTAGTTTGGAGGACATAAAGTATTGCTGACAAGACGTGAGTATAGAATTACTACGAACTGCTAAAAGGTAACTTGACAAGTTCCTGGGAGAAGAGCTAATTTCCAGTTAGCGGAAGCTGCTAGTTAGTTGTAATTCATGCAGAGCAATAGTCTCCTAGCACTTGCTTGGTTGCCTTAAGGAGTCGAGGAAAATTGTTCACAAGTTTTTCTTAAATTGGCCATGGCTTTTTTCTCCCGTCTTTTTACCTATCTCATGAGATAGCATTGCTAGGAGGTGAGTAGTGTGCAAAGTTATAACATCAGCTGGATGGAGTAGATTGTATAAACTTGGTTTGTATTCCCTCGAGTATAGAAGTTTGAGGGATAATCTGATCGAGGTGCTTAAAATGTTGTTCTTTTTTCATATGGAAGTAGCAAAGCAAATCAAATTTCAATATCGAAGTCAGATATCCAGGCCACAACTTCCACTATAACAGTGGGAATATCTTGTAGGTAGCCTGCGCATTTCCTCTGACGGCAGTGCTCAAAGATGTGCTCCAGAGTCTGATCAGGAGCTCCACAGTCACATGATGGGAATGCTTTAATCTTCCATCTATGGAGAAGGTGGCAGCATGTACCATGACTGTTTTGAGGCGTTTTTGAAGTAAAAAACGGGATGTCCTACGAGATGAATTTAGGAGCTAGGAGCTAAATTAAAAAGTAGTACCTCAAAAGTAGTAATCTCAGGATTGCTACCAGTGCCATGTGCTAGTCAGAGTAGGAATCGCAGGATAGCTCAGATGAATACGTGGCTTGAGGAGTGGTGCAGAAGGGAGGGATTCAAATTCCTGGGACATTGGAACCGGTTCTGGGAGAGGTGGAACCAGTACAAAGCGAACGGTCTGCACCTGGGCAGGACCGGAACTAATGTCCGAGGGGGAGGGTTTGCTAGTGTTGTTGGGGAGGGATTAAACTAATATGGCAGGGGGATGGGAACCGATGCAGGGAGACAGAGGGAAATAAAATGGAGGCAGATGCAAAAGATAGAAAGGAGAATAGTAAAAGTGGAGGGCACAGAAACCTAAGGCAAAAAACAAAAAGGGCCACATTACAGCAAAATTCTAAAGGGGCAAAGTGTGTTAAAAAGACAAGCCTGAAGGCTCTGTGCCTCAATGCGAGGAGTATTAGGAATAGGTGGATGAATTAACTGCGCACATAGCAGTTAACGGATATGATGTGATTTGCATCACAGAGACATGGCTCCAGGGTGACCAAGGCTGGGAACTCAACATCCAGGGGTATTCAACATTTAGGAAGGATAGACAGAAAGGAAAAGGAGGCAGAGTGGCATTGCTGGTTAAAGAGGAAATTAATGCAATAGGAAGGAGGGACATTAGCCTGGATGATGTGGAATCGGTATGGGTGGAGCTGCGGAATACCAAAGGGCAGAAAACGCTAGTGGGAGTTGTGTACAGACCATCAAACAGTAGTAGTGAGGCTGGGGACAGCATCAAACAAGAAATAAGGGATGTGTGCAATAAAGTTTCAGCAGTTATCATGGGCGACTTTAATCTACATATTGATTGGGCTAACAAAACTGGTAGCAATGCGGTAGAGGAGGATTTCCTGGAGTGTATTAGGGATGGTTTTCAAGACCAATATGTCGAGGAACCAACTAGAGAGCTGGCCATCCTAGACTGAGTGATGTGTAATGAGAAGGGACCAATTGGCAATGTTGTTGTGCGAGGCCCCTTGGGGAAGAGTGACCATAATATGGTAGAATTCTTTATTAAGATGGAGAGTAACACAGTTAATTCAGAAACTAGGGTCCTGAACTTAAGGAAAGCTAACTTCGATGGTATGCGACGTGAATTAGCTAGAATAGACTGGCAAGTGATACTTAAAGGGTTGACGGTGGATAGGCAATGGCAAACATTTAAAGATCAACTTGGAGAAACTTCAACAATTGTACATCCCTGTCTGGAGTAAAAAGAAAACGGGGAAGGTTTTTCATAGTGCTCAACAAAAATATATTCCTGTGAAAAAGAAGGGCGGTAAGAGAAGGGATAACCAGCAATGGATAACCAAGGAAATAAAGGAGAGTATCAAATTAAAATCCAATGCGTATAAGATGGCCAAAGTTAGTGGGAAACTAGAAGATTGGGAAAATTTTAAATGATAGCAAAGAATGACTAAGAAAGCAATAAAGAAAGGAAAGATAGATTACGAAAGTAAACTTGCGCAAAACATAAAAACAGATAGTAAAAGCTTTTACCGATATATAAAACGGAAAAGAGTGACTAAAGTAAATGTTGGTCCCTTTAGAAGATGAGAAGGGGGATTTAATAATGGGAAATGTGGAATTGGCTGAGACCTTAAACAATTATTTTGCTTCGGTCTTCAGAGTGGAAGACACAAAAACCATGCTGAAAATTGCTGGTCATGGGAATGTGGGAAGGGAGGACCTTGAGACAATCACTATCACTAGGGGGGTAGTGCTGAATAGGCTAATGAATCTCAAGGTAGACAAGTCCCCTGGTCCTGATGAAATGCATCCCAAGTATTAAAAGGGATGGCAGAAGTTATAGCAGATGCATTCGTTATAATCTACCAAAATTCTCTGGACTCTGGGGAGGTACCAGCGGATTGGAAAGCAGCTAATGTAACGCCTCTGTTTAAAAAAGGGGGCAGACAAAAGACAGGTAACTATAGGCTGGTTAGTTTAACATCTGTAGTGGGGAAAATGCTTGAAGCTATCATTAAGGAAGAAATAGCGGGACATCTAGATAGGAATAGTGCAATCAAGCAGACGCAACATGGATTCATGAAGGGGAAATCACGTTTAACTAATTTACTGGAATTCTTTAAGGATATAAGGAGCATGGTGGATAGAGGTGTACCGATGGATGTGGTGTATTTAGATTTCCAAAAGGCATTCGATAAGGTGCCACACAAAAGGTTACTGCAGAAGATAAAGGTACGCGGAGTCAGAGGAAATGTATTAGCATGGATCGAGAATCGGCTGGCTAACAGAAAGCAGAGAGTTGGGATAAATGGGTCCTTTTCGGGTTGGAAATCGGTGGTTAGTGGTGTGCCACAGGGATCGGCGCTGGGACCACAACTGTTTACAATATACATAGATGACCTGGAAGAGGGGTCAGAGTGTAGTGTAACAGAATTTGCAGATGACACAAAGATTAGTGGGAAAGCGGGTTGTGTAGAGGACACAGAGAGGTTGCAAAGAGATTTAGATAGGTTAAGCGAATGGGCTAAGGTTTGGCAGATGGAATACAATGTTGGAAAGTGTGAGGTCATCCACCTTGGGAAAAAAAAAACAGTAAAAGGGAATATTATTTGAATGGGGAGAAATTACAACATGCTGCGGTGCAGAGGGACCTGAGGGTCCTTATGCATGAATCCCAAAAAGTTAGTTTGCAGGTGCAGCAGGTAATCAGGAAGGCGAATGGAATGTTGGCCTTCGTTCCGAGAGGGATGGAGTACAAAAGCAGGGAGGTCCTGCTGCAACTGTGCAGGGTATTGGTGAGGCCGCACCTGGAGTACTGCGTGCAGTTTTGGTCACCTTACTTAAGGAAGGATATACTGGCTTTGGACGGGGTACAGAGACGATTCACTAGGCTGATTCCGGAGATGAGGGGGTTACCTTATGATGATAGATTGAGTAGACTGGATCCTTACTTGTTGGAGTTCACAAGGATGAGGGGTGATCTTGTAGAAACATTTAAAATAATGAAAGGGATAGACAGGATAGAGGCAGAGAGGTTGTTTCCACTGGTCGGGGAAGACTAGAACTAGGGGGCACAGACTCAAAATATGGGGGAGCCAATTTAAAACCGAGTTGGGAAGGAATTTCTTCTCCCAGAGGGT
Organism: Pristiophorus japonicus; assembly: GCF_044704955.1. Lineage (NCBI taxonomy): Eukaryota > Metazoa > Chordata > Chondrichthyes > Pristiophoridae > Pristiophorus > Pristiophorus japonicus. Next base: position 369,354,287 of record NC_091977.1, on the reverse strand, counting down.
TGTGAATCTGTGGAATTCTCTTCCCAGGGAAGCTGTTTAGACTAGTTCATTGAATGTATTCAAATCACAGATAGATAGATTTTTAACCAATAAGGGAATTAAGGGTTATGGGGAGCGGGTGGGTAAGTGGAGCTGAGTCCACGGCCAGATCAGCCATGATCTTGTTGAGTGGTGGAGCAGGCTCGAAGGGCTAGACGGCCTACTCCTGTTCCTAATTCTTATGTTCTTATGTTCTTATGTTCTAAGGTGGCTCAACCGTGGCTAACAAGGAAATTAAGGATAGTGTTAAATCCAAGGAAGAGGCTTATAAATTGGCCAGAAAAAGCAGCAAAGCTGAGGACTGGAAGAAATTTAGAATTCAGCAGAGGAGGACTAAGGGTTTAATTAAGGGGGGGAAAATATAGTATGAGAGGAAGCTTGCCGGGCACATAAAAACTGACTGGAAAAGCTTCTACAGATATGTAAAGAGAAAAAGATTAGTGAAGACAAACATAGGTCTCTTGCAGTCGGATTTAGGTGAATTTATAATGGGGAACAAAGAAATGGCAGACCAATTGAACAAATACTTTGGTTCTGTCTTCAGGAAGGAAGACACAAATAACCTTCCGGAAGTACTAGGTGACCGAGGGTCGTGAGAAGGAGGAACTGAAGCAGATCCTTATTAGGTAGGAAATTGTGTTAGGGAAATTGGTGGGATTGAAGACCGATAAATCTCCGGGGCCTGAGAGTCTGCATCCCAGAGTACTTAAGGAAATGACCCTAGAAATAGTGGATGCATTGGTGATCATTTTCCAACAGTCTATCGACTTTGGATTAGTTCCCATGTACTGGAGGGTAGCTAATGTAACACCACTTTTTAAAAAAGGAGGGAGAGAGAAAACGGGTAATTATAGACCAATTAGCCTGGAATCAGTAGTGGGGAAAATGTAGGAATCAATCATTAAGGATGAAATAGCGCATTTCGAAAGCAGTGACAAGATTGGCACGGGCTTATGAAAGGGAAATCATGCTTGACGAATCTTCTGGAATTTTTTGAGGATGTAACTAGCAGAGTGGACAAGGGAGAACCAGTGGATGTGGTGTATTTGTTCTTTCAAAAGGCTTTTGACAAGGTCCCACACAAGAGATTGGTATGCAAAATCAATGCACATGGTATTGGGGGTAATGTACTGACATGAATAGAGAAGTGGTTGGCAGACAGGAAGCAGAGAGTCGGGATAAACGGGTCCTTTTCAGAATGACAGGCAGTGACTAGTGGAGTGCTGCAGGGCTCAGTGATGGGACCCCAGCTCTTTACAAATTACATTAATGATTTGGATGAAGGAATTGAGTGTAATATCTCCAAGTTTGCAGATGACACTAAACTGGGTGGCCGTGTGAGCTGTGAGGAGGACGCTAAGAGGCTGCAGAGTGACTTGGACAGGTTAGATGTGTGGGTAAATGCATGGCAGATGCAGTATAATGTGGATAAGTGTGAGATTATCCAATTTGGGGGCAAAAACACAAAAGCAGAATATTATCTGAATGGCGGCAAATTAGGAAAAGAGGAGGTGCAACGATACCTGGGTGCCATGGTTGATCAGTCATTGAAAGTTGGCATGCAGGTACAGCAGGCGGTGAAGAAGGCAAATGGTATGTTGGCCTTCATAGCTAGGGGATTTGAGTATGGGAGCAGGGAGGTCTTACTGCAGTTGTACAGGGCCTTGGTGAGACCTCACCTGGAATATTGTGTTCAGTTTTGGTCTCCTAATCTGAGGAAGGACGTTCTTACTATTGAGGGAGTGCAGCGAAGGTTCACCAGACTGATTCCAGGGATGGCTGGACTGACATATGAGGAGAGACTTGATCAACTGGGCCTTTATACACTGAAGTTTAGAAGGATGAGAGGGGATCTCATAGAAATGTAAAAGATTCTGACGGGACAGACAGGTTAGATGGAGGAAGAATTTTCCCGATGTTGGGAAAATCCAGAACCAGGGGACACAGTCTTAGGATAAGGGGTATGCCATTTAGGACTGAGATGTGTAGAAACTTCTTCACTCAGAGAGTTGTTAACCTGTGGAATTTCCTGTCGCAGAGAGTTGTTGATGCCAGTTCATTGGATATATTCAAGAGGGAGTTAGATATGGCTCTTATGGCTAGAGGGATCAAGGGGTATGGAGAGAAAGCAGGAAAGGGGTACTGAGGGAATGATCAGCCATGATCTTATTGAATGGTGGTGCAGACACGAAGGGCCGAATGGCCTACTCCTGCACCTATTTTCTATGTTTCTATGTTTCTATGTTTGATGGTTGTCCACTGTTTGCGAGGACTGTGGAGTTGTACTGTGGAGTCCTCTATAAGGAATCCATTCCTTATGTCACAGTGCTTTCACACATTTTGCCATCGGTCATCAAGGCCGAGGGTGGATCACTGAAGGGCTTCGGCAACAGTCCAAAACGGCCTTCTAGATTTGACGTGGGTTGTGCAAGTCGGCCTGGATTGGCATGTCTTTGCTGGTGTAGCGGTTTTATTCTCTGAAGACTGACTATTTGCGGAGTTAAAAGGATTTGATAGGATAGACAGAAATAAAAGGTGTACTCTGATGGGGGAATCAAGAATGAGAGGACATGATCTTAAAATTAGAGGTTGGCCATTTAGGAGGGAAATCAGGAAGTGCTTTTTCACACAAAGAGTAGTAGAAATCTGGAATTCTCTTCCCCAAAAGGCTATGGATTCTGAATAATTGGAGATTTTAAGATTATGATCAATAAATCTTCGTCAGATAAGTGTATTAAGGGATATGGAGCTAATGGCAGTCAATTGGAGTTGAGGTACAGATCAGTCATGATCTAATTGAATGGCAGGGAAAGCCCAAGAGTCTGAATGACCTACTCCTGTTCCTACGTATTCCTATGTATGGGCTTGATGGCCCAGGTTATCTTTTCTCACCCTTCCTTGCACATGTTAACTTATTTAAAATAAAAAGATTAATGCTTCCATTAAAATTGTGGAGGCAGGAGTTTGATATAAGTGCATTAGGCAGTTGTATAATCAAATTGGAGAAAGTAATTTTCAGGCTACAGAAACTATATCAAATTACATCAAATGTAAAAAAAGATCAAAATATGATTGAAGTTATTCAGAGTACATAAAACAGGGGACAGAAAAGGTTATTCAAACCACTGAACCCCCACCTCCCATATGCCATTTACAAACTAGATTATGGACTCTACGCCATCTAATAATTCTCCGATGGAAAGTTTTGAATTACAACAACTGTACGGTTCATGATAAAAGTAAGATTACCACATAGCACTGCACATAAGTTGTCAGCAAGATACAACAACAAAAACAACTTGCATTTATATAAGCCACCCCAAGGCACCCAAAAACTTGGTCAAAAAAAGTAGATTTTAAGAAGCATCTTTGAGGAGGAGGGAGAGGTAGAGAGGCAGAGAGGTTTAGGGAGGGAATTCCAGAGCTCAGGGTCTAGATGGCTGAAGGCACAGCTACCAATGTGGAATGATAAAAATCAGGGATACGCAAGAGGCCAGAATTGGAGAAATGTCAAGATCTCGTTCCTTGTGTACGATCTTCTAAAATGCTGCTCCCACCCACCAGAAGGACCAGTGGCAAAAAGGTAGTTTAAGCTGGCTATAAATCGGGCGGCAGGGAGAATCGCTCAGAGTGCTCCAGTGTTGCACATCCCGGATAGCATCCATATGCTGCACCATGATCAGATGTCAATGGAAAGTATTCCGTTGAAGGGCAGGTGTGATATAGGAAGCGGCAATGAGTTCCAAAACACAGTGAAGGCTGCATGGAGATGCGCCCGGGGACCGCCAAGAAATGGGCGGGCCTTAGCTCCGACCAAGTTCGGGCCCTATGTCCTTTACTCATTTCACATATTTGCTTGCATAGTTCTTCTTCCAACTCATTTCCACTATCATGTGGTCTGCAGTATATCCTTATTAGCATAATTGATCCCTTATCTTTTCTTTTAATCCATATGGATTCTGTTTCTATCCTTCTGTTTGTTGTGTTCCTCTTATCTATTGCTAATTAGCAGTTATCTCCAATTAATACAGCTACCCCACCCCTCGTCATCCTTCCCTATCCTTTCACATTATCTTATAACCTGCAATATTTAGTCCTGTTCTTTATGTAGCCATGTTTCAGTTATTCCTACTACATCTGATTCCTTACTATGGAGTCTTGTTTCCAGTTCTCCTGTTTTATTTTAGATGCTGTGAACATTGCCGTACAGGTAGTTTAATTTGTTTTTAATAGCTGTTCTTTTTACTTTATTTTTAACAGTTCTTTTAAACTTCTTTTTTTATAACTGTATTTGTTCCCTGACTGTTTATGTTACCCATGTTCCTTACCTTGTTCTGACATTTAATCTCATCTCCTATTTCTTTTATCTTCAGACATATGTTATTGTCACCAGAATCCTCCCCTGTCTTATTAGTTTAAATTCCTAATGACAGCCCTATTTAATTTTTCCATTTGGAGTCTGGTCCCACTCTGGTTCAGGAGCAATCTGTTCCAGTGGTACAGCTCCAACCTGTCCCAATACTGATGTCAGCATCCCGTGAAATGGAACCCTTTGTCTCACACCAGTCTTTCACCTTCCTGATCTGCGTATCCCAATGCCAATTAGTACATGGTTGAGGAAGTAATCCCAAGATTACCACCACCTATGGGGGCCAAAATTCAGGCCCACCAGAAACCGTCATTTTGGCGCCATTACTGCCTCTACATTTGCAGCGGCCACTCAATCCATTTTTGGTTTTTTTTTGAAAAACTGGGTTCAGGCATTATTGAGCGGCGGGAATCGGGAGTTTGTAGCGATGTGGGTGGTTGATTGTAGCGGAATAACCACAGAGAAATTCAGCCTTCTGGTCATGTGCAGCTAACAAGCCAGCTGCTCCCTGGCCTTCTTAAAGGTCAGGGTTTGCAACTAGGCCCTGAGGAGGGAAGGAGTTGTGTTGAAGGATGGCTGGTGCTGCTGGACCAAGAAGGGCAAGCCGATTTTTGGATGCAGGCTGTGGAGGGAAGGAGACGGGTCCTTTACCCAGATGCAGGGAGACCCACTTGCGATGTCTTTACAAATGCATGGAGGGAGATTGCTGTGGAAGTCTCCGGGAATTCCTTTCATAAACGCACCACCGCGCAGTGCAGAAAACAACTCAACAACATCATTCGTCTGATGAAAGTGAGTACCTGTTTCACCAACTGCTGACCTTCCATCTGCGAGACTCTCCTTCATCCTTCTTTTATTTCCCACCATCACTATATTGTCACTGAAGCAGCATTTCATTGTTGAAGCCTCTATATATATGTGTGGGTTTGTGCAATGGAGGCTCCCTCTCATCTCGCAGTTACAGCTGCATTTCAGGGACACACTTGTGCACTCATTTCTGATTCGGCATCACAGTGGTACTCACCAACCATTCTATGTTTTGCAGGCCAAAATTGCACACAACAGGGTGGAGCAAAGGAGGACTGGTGGTAGTGAGCCTGACGTCCAAATCTTCACAGCCTTGGAGGAGAGGGTCACGGCGCTCATTGGCAAACATGCTGCCTTCCCTGTGGTCACCGATACTGGCGATGCCGATGTGGGTAAGTGAAGGCCCTCCTTTAATGCTATCTCTCTCTGAATGCTCCAGTGCCTACTGTGTCTTTCCCTCTGAACGTCTGCAAGTTGCATGCGGCAATCCCCCACCTCCCTCTCACGACATCCCTTCTCCCATTGATGCTTGCAGATAAGAGGCTGAATGGCAGCACAGGACAGAGAAAGCCAGCACCAGTCAGACTAGTACCAGGCCAACAGACAAGCCTGGAGACGAATGGCAGCACAGGACAGAGAGAGGCACCACTTGTCAGACCAGTGCCAGGCCTCGATGACCGCCTTGACGACATTAGTTCTGATGTGCCTAATGACAGCATAGAGGACATTGAGGGTTCCAGCATTGCTGACACCCTGGAGCGCACTCCATCTTTTGGGGACCTCAGTGATGAGGAAGCGGAAGAGGAGGAAACTGCTGGCAGTACCGAGTCACCGCTTCCACCCACACACGCCAGCTCAGATAAAGGGAGTGCTAGTTCAGATAGTAGAGGGGTTGGCACTGGGAGTTGCATCAGGAAGTAGAGGGCTGCAGCATGGTGACAGTGCTAGGCAACCTCAGCTGCGATCTCTCCGGCGGGCGAGTCCGCACCGGAGTTCTGCTGAGGAGGACTCAGATCAGCCCATCGATGTAGCGGTTTATGAGAGAACGATGGAGACCAGGCATTCCCAGATGTTGGAGGCACTGGCAAGGATGCCAGAGAGGCTGTCAGAAATGGTGAGGAGCGTGGAGGAGTCCGCCTCCTTCATAGTCGACTGCTCTGCGCACACCATGGAGACCATCATTGCCAGTGTGCAGGCGATGGTGAACTCCCAGATTGTCCGTGCGGATCCAGCTGTAATGCCACAACCTTTAGGTGATGTGGCAGCTGCCAGTGTAGCACAGGTGCGAGGGAATAAGCGCATCGGTGCTGGTTTGGACAGGATGGCCACGGCCATGGAAGCACAGAATGCTCTTCTGCACTCTGGGCAACAGGCCACGGGGCATCAAACTGCTGCCATTTCTGGTGGCTTTGAGACTCTGGCTGCTCTCATGCAGTCTCCAGTTGATGGCACCTAACACCTAACTGTTGCCTTCGTGGCTGGGTCCACCACGGGCCACGGGGGATTTTCCGGTCTTGCGCCACAGCACCGACCTGAACTCCCTCAGATTGGTGGTGGTGGTAATGTGCTGCCCTGGTGAGTGACTCAGGCTCCTTGGGCCAGGATACGGATGATACGCTCCCTCAGGATCGCAGCATTCCTGGCCCCAGACCTATCACTCCACCAGTGCCTCCACGCATAGCCTCGGCTGAGCCAAGCCAGACTGAACCCTCCCAGGCGGTGTTGACCAGTCTGCAGCCGGGCCTTCCAGGCCCAAAGCTGGTCAAGGGCGTCCTAGAAGGACATCTGCAGCTTCCACACAAGGAACACAGCAGCCTTCCCAGACCCATGAAGCAACCACCGGGGAGACACTGAGGCACAGTAGTAGATTAGGCACGTGTAAGGGGGCTATAACGAAATGCACAAGGGTGAGAAATGATGTTGTTGTGTAAGTTTTTTGGACTGTTTTATATTCTGTTAGGTTTTTGCACCTATATGGATGAGATGATAAATCTTTATTTTTTGCATCTATATCTGGGCAGGGGCATCATTTGAGAATGGGTAATTATGCATGAAGGCATTCATTGGGATGGCCATGGCAAATAGAAACTGAAGGGTCATGTGGGGATGGAATTATCTGAATCGAGCAGCAATCAGACATCTCTGCACCTCCCTTGCAGGGTTGGGATGGCAATGGCGTCTATTGTGTGGGGGCGACGGGGATCCTCCTCCTCCTCCTCGTCGATCTTCCTCAGCAGAGGACGACAAAGGGTTTGATTAGGGCAGGGAAAATGGAGTATGAGAAGAAGCTTGCAGGGAACATTAAGACGGATTGCAAAAGTTTCTATAGATATGTAAAGAGAAAAAGGTTAGTAAAGACAAACATAGGTCCCCTGCAGTCAGAATCAGGGGAAGTCATAACGGGGAACAAAGAAATGGCGGACCAATTGAACAAGTACTTTGGTTCGGTATTCACGAAGGAGGACACGAGCAACCTTCCGGTTATAAAAGGGGTCGGGGGGTCTAGTAAGGAGGAGGAACTGAGGGAAATCCTTATTAGCCGGGAAATTGTGTTGGGGAAATTGATGGGATTGAAGGCCGATAAATCCCCAGGGCCTGATGGACTGCATCCCAGAGTACTTAAGGAGGTGGCCTTGGAAATAGTGGATGCGTTGACAGTCATTTTCCAACATTCCATTGACTCTGGATCAGTTCCTATAGAGTGGAGGGTAGCCAATGTAACCCCACTTTTTAAAAAAGGAGGGAGAGAGAAAACGGAATTATAGACCGGTCAGCCTGACATCGGTAGTGGGTAAAATGATGGAATCAATTATTAAGGATGTCATAGCAGTGCATTTGGAAAGAGGTGACATGATAGGTCCAAGTCAGCATGGATTTGTGAAAGGGAAATCATGCTTGACAAATCTTCTGGAATTTTTTGAGGATGTTTCCAGTAGAGTGGACAAGGAAGAACCAGTTGATGTGGTATATTTGGACTTTCAGAAGGCGTTCGACAAGGTCCCACACAAGAGATTGATGTGCAAAGTTAGAGCACATGGGATTGGGGGTAGTGTACTGACATGGATTGAGAACTGGTTGTCAGACAGGAAGCAAAGAGTAGGAGTAAATGGGTACTTTTCAGAATGGCAGGCAGTGACTAGTGGGGTACCGCAAGGTTCTGTGCTGGGGCCCCAGCTGTTTACACTGTACATTAATGATTTAGATGAGGGGATTAAATGTAGTATCTCCAAATTTGCGGATGACACTAAGTTGGGTGGCAGTGTGAGCTGCGAGGAGGATGCTGTGAGGCTGCAGAGCGACTTGGATAGGTTAGGTGAGTGGGCAAATGCATGGCAGATGAAGTATAATGTGGATAAATGTGAGGTTATCCACTTTGGTGGTAAAAACAGAGAGACAAACTATTATCTGAATGGTGACAGATTAGGAAAAGGGGAGGTGCAAAGAGACCTGGGTGTCATGGTACATCAGTCATTGAAGGTTGGCATGCAGGTGCAGCAGGCGGTTAAGAAAGCAAATGGCATGTTGGCCTTCATAGCAAGGGGATTTGAGTACAGGGGCAGGGAGGTGTTGCTGCAGTTGTACAGGGCTTTGGTGAGGCCACACCTGGAGTATTGTGTACAGTTTTGGTCTCCTAACCTGAGGAAGGACATTGTTACTATTGAGGGAGTGCAGCGAAGGTTCACCAGACTGATTCCCGGGATGGCGGGACTGACCTATCAAGAAAGACTGGATCAACTGGGCTTGTATTCACTGGAGTTCAGAAGAATGAGAGGGGACCTCATAGAAACATTTAAAATTCTGACGGGGTTAGACAGGTTAGATGCAGGAAGAATGTTCCCAATGTTGGGGAAGTCCAGAACCAGAGGTCACAGTCTAAGGATAAGGGGTAAGCCATTTAGGACCGAGATGCGGAGGAACTTCTGCACCCAGAGAGTGGTGAACCTGTGGAATTCTCTACCACAGAAAGTTGTTGAGGCCAATTCACTAAATATATTCAAAAAGGAGTTAGATGAGGTCCTTACTACTAGGGGGATCAAGGGGTATGGCGAGAAAGCAGGAATGGGGTACTGAAGTTGAATGTTCAGCCATGAACTCATTGAATGGCGGTGCAGGCTAGAAGGGCCGAATGGCCTACTCCTGCACCTATTTTCTATGTTTCTATGTTTCCTCCTCCTCCTGGATCCTCCTCCTCCTCCTCCTGGATCTACCTCCAGCAGCTGGCTCCTCATGAGAGCCAGATTTTGCAGCATGCAGCAGACCAACATGAATATGGTGACCGGTTCAGCAGAGTACTGGAAAGCACCACCAGAGCGGTCCAGACAACCGAACCACTGTTTGAGGATCCCAATTCACTGCTCGATGTTGCACCTGGTGCAGAATGAGTGTCGTTATAGCCATGCTCAGCCGCAGTCCTGGGGTTCTGCATTGGAGTCAGCAGCCAAGTGGACAGGGGATATCCCTTGTCCCCAAGCAGCCATCCACAATCCTGATTTGGCCCGGTGAAGAGGGCGGGCACACTGCTCTGGCACAGGATGATCAAATCATGGCTGCTGCCAAGGTACCTGGCATCAACTGCCAGGATTCTATGCGGGTGGTCGCACACCAGCTGCACATTTAGGGAGTGGAATCCCTTTCTGTTCATAAAGAGTTTGGGATGGTTCAGTGAGGCCCTCAGGCCAAAGTGTGTGCAGTCGATGGCACCCTGCACCCTGGGAAACCCTGCAACCCTGACAAATCCGGCCTGTCGCTTCTCCCTGGTCATTGGGAAGGAGATATATTGGACTCTTCTCTTATACAGAGCATCAGTCACCTGCCGGAAGGAGCGATGGCCAGAAAATTGGATGTTTCTGCAGTGGCAGACTGGAATTAACCCACCATGTTAAAGATCAGAGCTATGATGACCTTGCTCACAATGGTGAGAGCTGTCCTGAGCCTTGTGTGAGGCTACAGATCTGGCTGCAGGACATTACACAGCTCCCTCACTATGTCCTTTCTAAATCGCAGCCTTCACAAACATTGCACATCACTGAGCTCCAGGAAGGAAAAATTACGTTGGTTGACCCTTTGACGCTAGGGCCTCCTTCCCTGAGTCTGTGCTGGGCCCCTCTGATGGCATCTGGCTGACCCCTTTTCCCTGTTCCTTGCTGCTGCCGCTATCTGGTGCGGGGGATCAGCCTACCTGACCTTCCTCCTCATGCCATCTCCCTCCTGGCCACCCTCTCGACGTTGAAGTCTGCGGCCTTCTGCAGGCCCTTCTCCATGTTGGGCAGCCAAGACTGCTGCCTCCCTTGCCCGCTGCCTCTGTACACGTTGCTGATGATGCCGCCTTCTCCTGCGTGCCTCCCTGCCTCTCACAATGTGGACAAGGCATTCCCCTGCCAACACTGAATCCATTCTGCCTGCAGGCTCGACCCTCACAAGCAGGCCTGTGTGTCGCAGAAAATAAGGCCCACAGACCATGACTATTCAATGAGAGTGAAAAAGTGTTGAAAACCCTCAAAAAGTTCTCAAAAACCCGCTGCACATTTTCCAAATACTCAGAAAAATCCGATAAAGGTTGTGCGCAAAATACCCGATCGCACCAAACGTCCTTAGAAACATAGAAACATAGAAATAAGGTGCAGGAGTAGGCCATTCGACCATTCGTGCCTGTGCCGCCATTCAATAAGATCATGGCTGATCATTCCCTCAGTATCCCTTTCCTGCTTTCTCTCCATACCCCTTGATCCCTTAGCCGTAAGGGCCATATCTAACTCCTTCTTGAATATATCCAATGAACTGGAATCAACAACTCTCTGCAGCAGGGAATTCCACAGGTTAACAACTCTTTGAGTGAAGAAGTTTCTCCTCATCTCAGTCCTAAATGGCCTACCCCTTATCCTAAGACTACGTCCCCTGTTCTGGACCTTCCCAACATCGGGAACATTCTTCCCGCATCTAACCTATCCAGTCCCATCAGAATCTTATACGTTTCTATGAGATCCCCTCTCATCCTTCTAAACTCCAGTGAATAAAGGCCCAGTTGATCCAGTTTCTCTTCATATGACAGTCCAGCCATCCCTGGAATCAGTCTGGTGAAGCTTCGCTGCATTCCCTTAATAGCAAGAATGTCCTTCCTCAGATTAGGAGACCAATACTGAACACAATATTCCAGGTGAGGCCTTACTAAGGCCCTGTACAACTGAAATAAGTCCTCCCTGCTCCTATACACAAATCCCCTAGCTATGAAGGCCAACATACCATTTGCCTTCTTCACCGCCTGTTGTACCTGCATGCCAACCTTCATAGAAACATAGAAACATAGAAAATAGGTGCAGGAGTAGGCCATTCAGCCCTTCTAGCCTGCACCGCCATTCAATGAGTTCATGGCTGAACATGCAACTTCAGTACCCCTGTCCTGCTTTCTCGCCATACCCCTTGATCCCCCGAGTAGTAAGGACTTCATCTAACTCCCTTTTGAATATATTTAGTGAATTGGCCGCAACTACTTTCTGTGGTAGAGAATTCCACAGGTTCTCTGGGTGAAGAAGTTTCACCTCATCTCGGTCATAAATGGCTTCTCCCTTATCCTTAGACTGTGACCCCTGGTTCTGGACTTCCCCAATATCGGGAACATTCTTCCTACATCTAACCTGTCTAAACCCATCAGAATTTTAAACGTTTCTATGAGGACCCCTCTCATTCTTCTGAACTCCAGTGAATACAAGCCCAGTTGATCCAGTCTTTCTTGATAGGTCAGTCCCACCATCCCGGGAATCAGTCTGGTGAATCTTCGCTGCACTCCCTCAATAGCAAGAATGTCCTTCCTCAAGTTAGGAGACCAAAACTGTACACAATACTCCAGGTGTGGCCTCACCAAGGCCCTGTACAACTGTAGCAACACCTCCCTGCCCCTGTACTCAAATCCCCTCGTTATGAAGGCCAACATGCCATTCGCTTTCTTAACCGCCTGCTGTACTTGCATGCCAACCTTCAATGACTGATGTACCATGACACCCAGGTCTCGTTGCACCTCCCCTTTTCCTAATCTGTCACCATACAGATAATAGTCTGTCTCTCTGTTTTTACCACCAAAGTGGATAACCTCACATTTATCCACATTATACTTCATCTGCCATGCATTTGCCCACTCACCTAACCTATCCAAGTCACTCTGCAGCCTCATAGCATCCTCCTCGCAGCTCACACTGCCACCCAACTTAGTATCATCCGCAAATTTGGAGATACTACATTTAATCCCCTCGTCTAAATCATTAATGTACAATGTAAACAGCTGGGGCCCCAGCACAGAACCTTGCGGTACCCCACTAGTCACTGCCTGCCTACTAATAAAGATTTCCCTCAGTTCCTCCTCCTTACGAGACCCTCTGACCCCTTTTATATCCGGAAGGTTGCTGGTGTCCTCCTTAGTGAATACCGAACCAAAGTACTTGTTCAATTGGTCTGCCATTTCTTTGTTCCCCGTTATGACTTCCCCTGATTCTGACTGCAGTGGACCTACGTTTGTCTTTACTAACCTTTTTCGCTTTACATACCGATAGAAACTTTTGCAATCCGCTATAATGTTCCCTGCAAGTTTCTTCTCGACTCCATTTTCCCTGGAGGCCACACCTGGAGTATTGTGTACAGTTTTGGTCTCCTAACTTGAGGAAGGACATTCTTGCTATTGAGGGAGTGCAGTGAAGATTCACCAGACTGATTCCCGGGATGGTGGGACTGACCTATCTGAAAAGTACCCATTTACTCCTACTCTTTGCTTCCTGTCTGACAACCAGTTCTCAATCCACGTCAGCACACTACCCCCAATCCCATGTGCTTTAACGTTGCACATTAATCTCTTGTGTGGGACCTTGTCGAAAGCCTTCTGAAAGTCCAAATATACCACATCAACTGGTTCTCCCTTGTCCACTTGACTGGAAACATCCTCAAAAACTTCCAGAAGGTTTGTCAAGCATGATTTCCCTTTCACAAATCCATGCTGACTTGGACCTATCATGTCACCTCTTTCCAAATGCACTGCTATGACATCCTTAATAATTGATTCCATCATTTTACCCACTACTGAGGTCAGGCTGACCGGTCTATAATTCCCTGTTTTCTCTCTCCCTCCTTTTTTAAAAAGTGGGGTTACATTGGCTACCCTCCACTCGATAGGAACTGATCCAGAGTCAATGGAATGTTGGAAAATGACTGTCAATGCATCTGCTATTTCCAAGGCCACCTCCTTAAGTACTCTGGGATGCAGTCCATCAGGCCCTGGGGATTTATCGGCCTTCAATCCCATCAATTTCCCCAACACAATTTCCCGACTAATAAATATTTCCCTCAGTTCCTCCTCCTTACTAAACCCTCTGACCCCTTTTATATCCGAAAGGTTATTTGTGTCCTCCTTAGTGAATACCGAACCAAAGTACTTGTTCAATTGTTCTGCCATTTCTTTGTTCCCCGTTATGACTTCCCCTGATTCTGACTGCAGTGGACCTACGTTTGTCTTTACTAACCTTTTTCTCTTTACATACCTATAGAAACTTTTGCAATCCGCTTTAATGTTCCCTGCAAGCTTCTTCTCATACTCCATTTTCCCTGCCCTAATCAAACCCTTTGTCCTTCTCTGCTGAGTTCTAAATTTCTCCAGTCCCCGGGTTCGCTGCTATTTCTGGCCAATTTGTATGCCACTTCCTTGACTTTAATACTATCCCTGATTTCCGTTGAAAGCCACGGTTGAGCCACCTTCCCTTTTTTATTTTCATGCCACACAGGAATGTACAATTGTTGTAGTTCATCCATGCGGACTCTAAATGTTTGCCATTGCCCATCCACAGTCAACCCCTTAAGTATCATTCGCCAATCTATCCTAGCCAATTCACGCCTCATACCTTCAAAGTTAACCTTCTTTAAGTTCTGGACCATGGTCTCTGAATTAACTGTTTCATTCTCCATCCTAATGCAGAATTCCACCATATTATGGTCACTCTTCCCCAAGGGGCCTCGCACAATGAGATTGCTAATTAATCCTCTCTCATTACACAACACCCAGTCTAAGATGGCCTCCCCCCTAGTTGGTTCCTCGACATATTGGTCTAGAAAACCATCCCTTATGCACTCCAGGAAATCCTCCTCCACCGTATTGCTTCCAGTTTGGCTCGCCCGATCTATGTGCGTATTAAAGTCACCATTATAACTGCTGCACCTTTATTGCATGCACCCCTAATTTCCTGTTTGAAATCCTCCCCAACATCACTACAACTGTTTGGAGGTCTGTACACAACTCCCACTAACGTTTTTTGCTCTTTGGTGTTCTGCAGCTCGACCCATATAGATTCCACATCATCCAAGCTAATGTCTTTCCTAACTATTGCATTAATCTCCTCTTTAACCAGCAATGCTACCCCACCTCCTTTTCCTTTTATTCTATCCTTCCTGAATGTTGAATACCCCTGGATGTTGAGTTCCCATCCCTGATCATCCTGGAGCCACGTCTCCGTAATCCCAATCACATCATATTTGTTAACATCTATTTGCACACTTAATACATCCACCTTATTGCGGATACTCCTTGCATTAAGACACAAAGCCTTCAGGCTTGTTTTTTTAACACCCTTTGTCCTTTTAGAATTTTGCTGTACAGTGGCCCCTTTTGTTCTTTGCCTTGGGGTTCTCTGCCCTCCACTTTTCCTCATCTCCTTTCTGTCTTTTGCTTTTGCCTCCTTTTTGTCTCCCTTTGTCTCCCTGTATTGGTTCCCATCCCCCTGCCATATTAGTTTAACTCCTCCCCAACAGCACTAGCAAACACTCCCCCTAGGACATTGGTTCCGGTCCTGCCCAGGTGCAGACCGTTCGGTTTGTACTGGTCCCACCTCCCCCAGAACCGGTTCCAATGCCCCAGGAATTTGAATCCCCCCCTGCTGCACTACTGTTCAAGCCACGTATTCATCTGCGCTATCCTGCGATTCCTACTCTGACTAGCACGTGGCACTGGTAGCAATCCCGAGATTACTACTTTTGAGGTCCTACTTTTTAATTTAGCTCCTAGATCCTTAAATTCGTTTCGTAGGACCTCATCTCTTTTTTTATCTATGTCATTGGTACCAATGTGCACCACGACAACTGGCTGTTCTCCCTCCCTTTTCAGAATGTCCTGCACCCGCTCCGAGACATCCTTGATCCTTGCACCAGGGAGGCAACATACCATTCTGGAGTCTCGGTTGCGGCCGCAGAAACGCCTATCTATTCCCCTCACCATTGAATCCCCTATCACTATCGCTCTCCCACTCTTTTTCCTGCCCTTCTGTGCAACAGAGCCAGCCACGGTGCCATGAACTTGGCTGCTGCTGCCCTCCCCTGATGAGTCATCCTCCCCAACAGTACTCAAAGTGGTGTATCTGTTTTGCAGGGGGATGACCACAGGGGACCCCTGCACTACCTTCCTTGCACTGCTCTTCCTGCTGATCTTCCATTCCCTATCTGGCTGTGGACCCTTCTCTTTCAATGACTGATGAACCACGACATCCAGGTCTCGTTCCACCTCCCTTTTTCCAAATCTGCCGTCATTCACGTAATATTCTGCCTTCGTGTTTTTGCCCCCAAAATGGATAACCTCACATTCATCCACATTATACTGCATCTACCATGCATTTGCCCACTCACTTAACCTGTCCAAGTTACCCTACAGCCTCTTAGTGTCCCCGTCACAGCTCACACCGCCAACCAGTTTAGTGTCATCTGCAAACTTGGAGATATTATACTCAATTCCTTCATCCAAATCGTTAATGTATATTGTAAGGAGCTGGAGTCCCAGCACTGAGCCCTGCGGCACTCCACTAGTCATTGCCTGCCATTTTGAAAAGGACCCGTTTATCCCGACTCTTTGCTTCCTGTCTGCCAACCGGTTCTCTATTCATGTCAGTACATTACCCCCAATACCATGCGCTTTGACTTTGCACACCAATCTTTTGTGCGGGACCTTGTCAAAAGCCTTTTGAAAGTCCAAATACACCAGATCCTCTGGTTCTCCCTTGTCCACTCTGCTAGTTACATCCTCAAAAAATTCCAGAAGTTTTGTCAAGCATGAGTCCCTTTCATAAATCCATGCTGACTTGGACCGGTCCTGTCACTGCTTTCCAAGTGTGCTGCTATTTCATCCTTAATGATTGATTCCAACGTTTTCCCCACTACTGATGTCAGGCTAACCGGTCTATAATTATCCGTTTTCTCTCTCCCTACTTTTTTCGGAAGTGGTGCCACATTACCTACCCTCCAGTCCATAGGAACTGATCCAGAGTCGATAGACTGTTGGAAAATGATCACCAATGCATCCACTATTTCTAGGACCACTTCCTTAAGTACTCTGGGATGCACACTATCAGGCTCCGGGGATTTATCAGCCTTCAATCCCATCAATTTCCCTCACACAATTTCCCGCCTAATAAGGATATCCCTCAGTTCCTCCTTCTCACTCGACCCACTATCCCCAGTACATTCGGAAAGTTATTCGTGTCTTCCTTCGTGAAGACGGAACCGATGTATTTGTTCAATTGGTCTGCCATTTCTTTGTTCCCCATTAGAAATTCATCTGAATTTGACTGCAAGGGACCTACATTTGTCTTTTTCTCTTCACATATTTATAGAAGCTTTTGCAGTCAATATTTATGTTCCCTGCAAGCTTCCTCTTGTACTCTATTTTCCCCCTCTTAATTAATCCCTTAGTCCTCCTCTGTTGAATTCTAAATTTCTCCCAGTCCTCAGGTTTGTTACTATTTCCAGCCAACTTATATGCCTCTTCCTTGGTTTTAACACTATCCTTAATTTTTATTGTTAGCCACAGTTGAGCCACCTTCCCCGTTTAATTTTACTCTAGACAGGGATGCACAATTGCTGAAGTTCATCCGTGTGATCTTTAAATGTTTGCCATTGCTTATCCACCGTCATCCCTTTAAGTATCCTTTGCCAGTCTATTCTAGCCAATTCACACCTCATACCGTCGAAGTTACCTTTCTTTAAGTTCAGGACCCTAGTTTCCGAATTAACTGTGTCACTCTCCATCTTAATAAAGTGTTCTACCATATTATGGTCACTCTTCCCCAAGCCTCGTACAAGAAGATTGCTAATTAGTCCCTTCTCATTACACATCACCCAGTCTAGGATGGCCAGCTCGATAGTTGGTTCCTCGACATATTGGTCGAGAAAACCATCCCTAATACACTCCAGGAAATCCTCCTCCACCGCATTAATACCAGCTTGGTTAGCCCAATCAATATATAGATTAAAGTCGCCCATGATAACTGCTGTATCTTTATTGCACGCATCTCTTATTTCTTGTTTGATACTGTCCCCCATCTCACTACTACTGTTTTGTGGTCTGTGCACAACTCGCACTAGCATTTTCTTGCCCTTCGGTATTCCACAGTTCCGCCCATACCGATTCCACATCATCCAGGCTAATGTTCTTCCTTACTATTGCATTAATTTCCTCTTTACCAGCAATGCCACCCCACCTCCTTTTCCTCTCTGCCTATTCTTCCTAAATGTTGAACACCCCTGGATGTTGAGTCCCCAGCCTTGGTCACCCTGAAGCCATGTCTCCGTGATGCCAATTACATCATATCCGTTAACTGCTGTCTGTGCAGTTAATTTGTCCACCTTATTCCGAATCCTGTTCACATTGAGGCACAGAGCCTTCAGGCTTGTCTTTTTAACACACTTTGCCCCTTTTGAATTTTGCTGTAATGTGGCCCTTTTTGTTTTTTGCCTTGGGTTCTCTGCCCTCCACTTTTACTATTTTCCTTTCTATCTTTTGCTTCTGCCTCCATTTTATTTCCCTCTGTCTCATAGAAACATAAAAACATAGAAAATAGGTGCAGGAGTAGACCATTCGGCCCTTCGAGCCTGCACCACCATTCAATGAGTTCATGGCTGAACATACAACTTCAGTACCCCATTCCTGCTTTCTCGCCATACCCCTTGATTCCCCTAGTAGTAAGGACTACACCTAACTCTTTTTTGGATATATTTAGTGAATTGGCCTCAACAACATTCTGTGGTTGAGAATTCCACAGGTTCACCACTCTCTGGGTGAAGAAGTTTCTCCTCATCTCGGTCCTAAATGGCTTACCCCTGATCCTTAGACTGTGACCCCTGATTCTGGACTTCCCCAACATTGGGAACATTCTTCCTGCATCTAACCTGTCTAGACCCATCAGAATTTTAAACGTTTCTCTGAGATCCCCTCTCATTCTTCTGAACTCCAGTGAATACAAGCCCAGTTGATCCAATCTTTCTTGATATGTCAGTCCTGCCATCCTGGGAATCAGTCTGGTGAACCTTCGCTGCACTCCCTCAATAGCAAGAATATCCTTCCTCAAGTTAGGATACCAAAACTGTACACAATACTCCAGGTGTGGCCTCACCAAAGCCCTGAACAACTGTAGTAACACCTCCCTGCCCCTGTACTCAAATCCCCTCGCTATGATTTCTTAACCGCCTGCTGTACCTGCATGCCAACCTTCAATGACTGATGTACCATGACACTCAGGTCTCGTTGCACCTCCCCTTTTCCTAATCTGTCACCATTCAGATAATAGTCTGTCTCTCTGTTTTTACCACCAATGTGAATAACCTAATTAGGTTCCCATGCATAGATTCCCATCCCCCTGTCATGTTAGTTTAACTCCTCCCCAACAGCACTAGCAAACACTCCCCCTAGGACATTGGTTCCGGTCCTGCCCAGGTGCCCAGACCGTCCGGTTTGTACTGGTCCCACCTCCCCCAGAATCGGTTCCAATGTCCCAGGAATTTGAATCCCTCCCTTTTGCACTACTCCTCAAGCCACGTATTCATCTGAGCTATCCTGCGATTCCTACTCTGATTAGCATGTGGCACTGGTAGCAATCCTGAGATTACTACTTTTGAGGTCCTACTTTTTAATTTACCTCCTAGCTCCCTAAATTCGTAGGACCTCATCCCGTTTTTTTTATCTATATCATTGGTACCTATGTGCACAACGACAACTGGCTGTTCACCCCCCCTTTTCAGAATGTCTTGCACCCGCTCCGAGACATCCTTGAGACTTGCACCAGGGAGGCAACATACCATCCTGGAGTCTCGGTTGCGGCTGCAGAAACGCCTATCTATTCCCCTTACAATCGAATCTCCTATCACTATAGCTCTCCCACTCGCTTTCCTGCCCTCCTGTGCAGCAGAGCCACCCACAGTGCCATGAACTTGGCTGCTGCTGCCCTCCCCTGATGAGTCATCCCCCTCAACAGTACCCAAAGTAGTGTACCTGTTTTGCAGGGGGATGACTGCAGATGACCCCTCACTACCTTCCTCCCACTGCTCTTCCTGTTGGTCACCCATTTACTATCTGGCTGTGTACCTTTTACCTGTGGTGAGACCAACTCGCTAAACGTGCTATTCACATGATTCTCAGCATCGTGCATGCTCCAGAGTGAATACACCCACAGCTGCAGTGCCGCAATGCGGTCCGTCAGGAGCTGGAGGCAGATACACTTCCTACACACGTAGTCGTCAGGGACACCGGAAGCATCCCTGACTTCCCACATAGTGCAGGAGGAGTATAATATGTGTCCGAGCTCTCCTGCCATGCCTAAACCCTTAGGTTAACTTAAATTGGCAACAACAATGCTAAAGGTTACTTACTGATATAGAAAAGAAAAAGAAAAGCTACTTACCAATCACCAGCCAATCACTTACCCCCTTGGCTATGATGTCACCTTTCGATTTCTTTCTACTTTTATTTTTGCCTCCCTGCTGCAGCTGCACCAGTAGGTCTCTCCGATGTCTCGCTCCTCCTCCCGACTCCCTGCTCGCCTCTCCGACGTCCCGCTCCACCTCCCGACTCCCTGCTCGCCTCTCCGACGTCCCGCTCCACCTCCCGACTCCCTGCTCGCCTCTCCGACGTCCCGCTCCACCTCCCGACTCCCTGCTCGCCTCTCCGACGTCCCGCTCCACCTCCCGACTCCCTGCTCGCCTCTCCGACGTCCCGCTCCACCTCCCGACTCCCTGCTCGCCTCTCCGACGTCCCGCTCCACCTCCCGACTCCCTGCTCGCCTCTCCGACGCTGCTGGTGGGCCTTTTGAAGACCGCTCGCCTGGCGCTCCGCCTCCCGACTCCCGAGTCGTCAGGATGGCCGAGCAATCTAAGGCGCTGCGTTTAAGTCGTTGTCACTTCTGGAGGTGTGAGCTCGACTCCCACTTCTGACTTCTGTCCTTTCTCCTCCTCTGGCAGTCTCGAGCAGCCCGACAAAGTGCACCGACCCAAAGAGCTAACGGGGACACTGTCACAAAAAAAATGAAAATAGGTGACGTGACCACGCGGCAGCAGTGTGCACTTTAATGACATCAGGACCCAGGACCCATACCGCAGTGGAGTGGACACCGCCCCAAAGACTCCCCTGCTTAATATGGGTTGCGGCGGCCAATCGACTGAAATTGGGCGGCCACTTGATTGCGTCGCATGGCCACCGCAAAACCGTGGTAACGGCCCTTATCCAGATCCTGAATTTCGGCCCCATGAGGTCCTGTTTTAACTTAGTTCCTAAATTTTGGTATTCCCTTAGCAGGACCTTCTCCCTTTTCTTTCCTATATCATTGGTCCCAACATGGACCATGGCAACTGGATCTTTCCCTTCCCTTTGCAAGTTCCTCTCCAATTGCTCTGAGATATCCTTTACCTTTGCTCCAAATAGGCAACTCACCCTTTTGGACTCTTGGTCGAGACTGCAGACGATGTTATCTATCCCCTAATTATCAAATCTCCTGCAACTACAACCTTTCTATCCTGCTCCTCCCCACCCTTAACCCCCTCCCCCCAACCCCGCTCTCCCCAACCAGGACTGCTTCCTGCTCCACATTGCCATGGTTAACATTCTGTAAGAATATGAGTTTTTGAGGCTATTTAGAGGGACTAGGCATTGTAATAGTTAAATGACCCAAAGCTTCTCTCTAGATCTACTGTTCCACAAAAATATATTACTTTGGACTGTGTGCTGATTTCTGGCAGCGGCAATATCACAAATGCCCTTGTTATTGCAAAAACTGATTATTAATGGTAGAAAAGCAAGGAAAAGAACAGGTAGACTCAGAGCTGCCTACAATTTATCTCTCACCTCTTTCCATGTCTGTGGAAATGTGCAAACTTTTATAAGTCATTGAAAAATAATCAAATAATTCCCTTTTCCTAATTTTGCCAGCTTTTGGTTTAGAAACATAGAAAATAGGTGTAGGAGTAGGCCATTTAGCTCTTCTAGCCTGCACCGCCATTCAATGAGTTCATGGCTGAACATGCAACTTCAGTACCCCCTTCCTGCTTTCTCGCCATACCCTTGATCCCCCGAGTAGTAAGGACTTCATCTAACTCCCTTTTGAATATATTTAGTGAATTGGCCTCAACTACTTTCTGTGGCAGAGAATTCCACAGGTTCACCACTCTCTGGGTGAAGAATTTTCTCCTCATCTCAGTCCGAAATGGCTTACCCCTTATCCTTAGACTGTGACCCCTGGTTCTGGACTTCCCCAACATTGGGAACATTCTTCCAGCATCAAACCTGTCTAAACCCGTCAGAATTTTAAATGTTTCTATGAGGTCCCCTCTCATTCTTCTGAATTCCAGTGAATACAAGCCCAGTTGATCCAGTCTTTCTTGATAGGTCAGTCCCACCATCCTGGGAATCAGTCTGGTGAATCTTCGCTGCACTCCCTCAATAGCAAGAATGTCCTTCCTCAAGTTAGGAGACCAAAACTGTACACAATACTCCAGGTGTGGCCTCACCAAGGTCCTGTACAACTGTAGCAACACCTCCCTGCCCCTGTACTCAAATTCCCTCGCTATGAAGGCCAACATGCCATTTGCTTTCTTAACCGCCTGTTGGACCTGCATGCCAACCTTCAATGACTGATGTACCATGACACCCAGGTCTCGTTGCACCTCCCCTTTTCCTAATCTGTCACCATTCAGATAATAGTCTGTCTCTCTGTTTTTACCACCAAAGTGGATAACCTCACATTTATCCACATTATACTTCATCTGCCATGCATTTGCCCACTCACCTAACCTATCCAAGTCACTCTGCAGCCTCATAGCATCCTCCTCGCAGCTCACACTGCCACCCAACTTAGTGTCATCCGCAAATTTGGAGATACTACATTTAATCCCCTCGTCTAAATCATTAATGTACAATGTAAACAGCTGGGGCCCCAGCACAGAACCTTGCGGTACCCCACTAGTCACTGCCTGCCATTCTGAAAAGTACCCATTTACTCCTACTCTTTGCTTCCTGTCTGACAACCAGTTCTCAATCCACGTCAGCACACTACCCCCAAACCCATGTGATTTAACTTTGCACATTAATCTCTTGTGTGGGACCTTCTCGAAAGCCTTCTGAAAGTCCAAATATACCACATCAACTGGTTCTCCCTTGTCCACTTTACTGGAAACACCCTCAAAAAATTCCAGAAGATTTGTCAAGCATGATTTCCCTTTCACAAATCCATGCTGACTTGGACCTATCATGTCACCTCTTTCCAAATGCGCTGCTATGACATCCTTAATAATTGATTCCATCATTTTACCCACTACTGAGGTCAGGCTGACCGGTCTATAATTCCCTGTTTTCTCTCTCCCTCCTTTTTTAAAAAGTGGGGTTACATTGGCTATCCTCCACTCGATAGGAACTGATCCAGAGTCAATGGAATGTTGGAAAATGACTGTCAATGCATCCGCTATTTCCAAGGCCACCTCCTTAAGTATTCTGGGATGCAGTCCATCAGGCCCTGGGGATTTATCGGCCTTCAATCCCATCAATTTCCCCAACACAATTTCCCGACGAATAAAGATTTCCCTCAGTTCCTCCTTCTTACTAGACCCTCTGACCCCTTTTATATCCGGAAGGTTGTTTGTGTCCTCCTTAGTTTAATATTAACATTGCTAGCTTATAGTTTTATTAATTTAGTTTTATTTCTGCTCTGCTAGAATTAGGGAAATGTATGTTAAAATCTAGACTTTAATTACAGTTGGGTCTCTTGTTGCCTCAAGGTCCTTGGTTGCGCCATCAACCACGGAACAGAAAATAAGCATGGAAAAAGCTTGTGCTAAGGCTAAAAATATGATTAGGGAGGTCCAAGGCCTATGCCTGGACACAGAATATGCTGTACCTATGATTGGATGGATTTCTCTGTAGTTTTACTTTTTTTGCAGTCGATCTTAGTGGGTTTGCGACAATGGGCCTAAATTTGCCCAGGAGTTGCTCCGTTTTTTTTTTGAGAAACTTGATTTTTCTGGAGTATCTTAAAAATCCCCATTCTGCACATTTAATTTGTGGCAGTGTAAGTGAGTTAGTTAGGATTTTTTTTAGTTTAGTTTTTTTTTCAAAAGGACCCATTTTGGCTATTTAAGCCAGTTTGGACAGCAAATAGTTGCTCCAAACTAACAGGCCAGCATATGTGACCACTTGTGGCCACACAGAAAACCCTTGTGGAGCGTTAAGAAATCAGCACAGGTAGTCAGAGATGCGGGGGAAGGGAAGTGGAGAGGACCTTGCAAAGCACTCAACAACTTCACAACAACATTCAAGAAGCATAAAAACCATCAATAATAAATAAAAAATAAAACTTAAGTCCTACCTTCCTAACTCGGCCCGGGAAATCAGCGGGCCGACTCCGACTCCTCTCCGACTTTCTCCGACTCCGACTCTCTCGCGAGGACTCTCCAACTCTCCGAGGACTTCTTGCTGACGACTTCCAGGACTTCTCTCCGACAACTTCCAGGACCTCTCTCTGAGGACTTCTCTCCGAGGAGTTCTCTCCGACGACTTCCAGGACTTCTCTCCGATGAAGACTTCTCGCCAACAGCTTCCAGGACTTATCTCCGAGGACTTCTCACTGACAACTTCCAGGACTTCTCGCCGAGGACTTTTCTCCGATGACTTCCAGGACTTCTCTCTGAGGACTTCTCTCCGGAGACTTCTCGCCGACAACTTCCAGGACTTCTCTCCGAGGACTTTACTCCGACGACTTCCAGGACCTCTCTCCGAGGACTTCTCTCTGATGATTTCCAGGACTTCTCTCCGATGACTTCTCACCGACAACTTCCAGGACTTCTCTCCGAGGACTTTACTCCGACGACTTCCAGGACCTCTCTCCGAGGACTTCTCTCCGATGATTTCCAGGACTTCTCTCCGAGGACTTTTCTCCGACGACTTCCAGGACCTCTCTCTGAGGACTTCTCGCCGACGACTTCCAGGACTTCTCCCTCCGACGAGGACTTCTCTCCGATGAGCACTTCTCTCCGATGAGGACTTCTTTTCGACGAGGACGTCTCTCCAAGGACTTTCTAGCTGGGGTCAGGAGCTACTGTGCTTATGCGAAACCTCCAGTGCGCATGAGTTGAGCTGCCGGCACTATTTTTCACGCAGGGCTCTAGCTTTGCCCCCTAATGAACAGACCACGCTGCGCCAAGCCATGGGAGAAGCCACAGAGTGGCCGGAATCAGGGGAGATCTTTTTGGTTTTCACCTTAGGGAATCGGCGCATCTCCGGTGAGTGCGCCAAAAAAACGGGTGGGCCAAATTTGGGCCCAATATAAGGGCAGAAGGGCCAGGGAGGGCACTAGACTTGTGCGGATGCATATGTGAGTAGAAGGAACACGGAATGGGCCATGTCTTCCTTCCAAAGGACAATAACAGGTAATATAATTCTCAATTATACTTTGTAAACTTCTGCTCAAATACTAAAAGTATTAAATCTCACTTACGTTTAAATAAAATCATAACTATTTCAAATATGGAATCAGCTTCAAACCATTGAACAGACAGTCAAAGGGACTTTAAGTTTATTACAATGGTGAGCCAACCAGGAGCTGATTAATGGTTATTGATATATTTTGTTGTAGTTGGAATCCTAGGACTGGTGTGGTTGGTTGTCTAGGCAGTTAAGGAAAGAAAACCTTTGGGGAATGTAGGAAATTTTCACCTACCAGCAGCATTAGAAACATAGAAATTTACAGCGCAGAAGGAGGCCATTTCGGCCCATCATGTCTGCGCCGGCTGACAAAGAGCAACACGGTCCTCGGTCAGCAACCCTGAAGGTTACATATAAACCTATGAACAATGAACAATGGTGGACAGGTAAAGAGCATTCGTCCCAAAAAGCCCACCCCACACAACTGTGATACCCCATGTATCACAACATTTTACTCCTGGGAGAGGCAAAAAACCAGATGAAAACCAAGGCCAATTGGGGAAAAAAAATCTGGGAAAATTC
The DNA here is from genome assembly GCF_044704955.1 of Pristiophorus japonicus. Taxonomy (NCBI): domain Eukaryota; kingdom Metazoa; phylum Chordata; class Chondrichthyes; family Pristiophoridae; genus Pristiophorus; species Pristiophorus japonicus. The sequence goes on along the minus strand of NC_091977.1, from coordinate 369,328,797 downwards.
CTCTCCAAACCATCCAGGCGCTCAAAACTAGTCCAGGAGACAACTCTGGCCATATTAGATTCCATGATGTAGTTATCATCGTGTCTGCGCCAGCCAACAAGAGGTTATCTAGTCTAATCCCACTTACCAGATTTAGGTCCATAACCCTGCAGGTTATGGCACTTCAAGTGCACATCCAAGCACCATTTAAATGTGGTGAGGTTTTCTGCCTTCACCATCCTTCCAGGCAGCAACTTCCAGCCCCCACAACCATCTGCGTGAAGAAACATCCCCTCAAAACCCCTCTAAACCTTCCACCAACCACCTTAAAATGCCGCCTCGTAATTGACCCCTCCACCAAGGGAAATTATCATCATCATAGGCAGTCCCTTGGAATCGAGGAAGACTTGCTTCCACTTTTAAAATAAGTTCTTAGGTGGCTGAACAGTCCAATAAGAGAACCACAGTCTCTGTCACAGGTGGGGCAGATAATCATTGAGGGAAGGGGTGGATGGGACAGGTTTGCCACACACTCTTTCCGCTACCTGCGCTTGATTTCTGCATGCTCTCAGCAATGAGATTCAGGGTGCTCAGCACCATCCCGGATGCACTTCCTCCACTTAGGGCGATCTTTGGCCAGGGACTCCCAGGTGTCAGTGGGGATGTTGAACTTTATCAGAAAGGCTTTGAGGGTGTCCTTGTAACGTTTCCGCTGCCCACCTTTTGCTTGTTTGCCGTGAAGGAGCTCCGCGTAGAGTGCTTGCTTTGGGATGTGAACTATGTGGCCTGCCCAGCGAAGCTGATCAAGTGTGGTCAGTCCTTCAATGCTGGGGATGTTGGCCTGGTCGAGGATGCTAATGTTGGTGCGTCTGTCTTCCCAGGGGATTTGTGGGATCTTGCGGAGACATCGTTGGTGGTATTTCTCCAGCGATTGAGGTGTTTACTGTACATGGTCCATGTGTCTGAGCAATACAGGAGGGTGGGTATTACTACAGCCCTGTAGACCATGAGCTTGGTGGCAGATTTGAGAGCCTGGTCTTCAAACACGCTTTTCCTCAGGCGGCCGAAGGCTGCACTGGCGCACTGGAAACGGTGTTGAATCTCATCGTCAATGCCTGCTCTTCTTGATAAGAGGCTCCCGAGGCATGGGAAGTGGTCCACGTTGTCTAGGGTCATGCTGTGGATATTGATGAATGGGGGGCAGTGCTGTGCAGAGAGGACAGGCTGGTGGAGGACCTTTGATTTACGGATGTTTAGCGTTTTGATATTGATTGGACAAATCAAATTGGTCAGGGTAGCCTTGAGGAGGAGTTCATAGAGTGCATAATGGATGGGTTCCTTGAGCAGTATGTAACGGAACCAACCAAGGGACAAGCTATCTTAGATCTGGTCCTGTGTAATAAGACAGGATTAATAAACAACCTCCTAGTAAAGGATCCCCTTGGAATGAGTGATCATAGCAGGATAGAATTTCAAATTCAGATGGAGGGTGAGAAAGTTGGATCTCTAACCAGTGTACTAAGCGTAAAGAAAGGAGACTATGAAGGTATGAGGGCAGAGTTGGCTAAAGTAGACTGGGAAAATAGATTAAAGTGTAGGATGGTTGAAAAACAGTGGTGTACATTTAAGGAGATATTTCACAACTCTCAAGAAAAATATATTCCAGTGAGGAGGAAAGGGTGTAAGAGAAAGATAGCCATCCGTAGCTAACTAAAGAAATAAAGGACAGTATCCAATTAAAAACAAGAGCGTACAAAGTGGCCAAAACTAGTGGGAGGACAGAAGACTGGGAAGCTTTTAAAAGCCAGCAAAGTATGACTAAAAAAATGATTAGAAAAAGGAAGATAGACTATGAAAGTAATTTAGCACAAAATATAAAAACAGATAGCAAGAGTTTCTTTAGGTATATAAAAAGGAAAAGAGTGGCTAAAGTAAATGTTGGTCCCTTAGAGGACCAGACCGGGGCATTAGTAATGGGGAACATGGAGATGGCAGAAACTCTGAACAAATATTTTGTATCAAGCTTTACGGTAGAGGACAATAAAAATATTCCAACAGTGGATAGTCAAGGGGCTATAGGGGAGGAGGAACTTAACACAATCACAATCACTAAGGAGGTCGTATTCAGTAAGGCAATGGGACTAAAGGCGGATAAATCCCCTGGACCTGATGGCTTGCATCCTAGGGTCTTAAGAGAAGTAGCGGCAGGGATTGTGGATGCACTGGTTGTAATTTACCAAAATTCTCTGGATTCTGGGGCGGTCCCAGCAGATTGAAAAACTACAAATGTGATGGCCCTATTTAAAAAAAGGAGGCAGACAAAAGTAGGAAACTATCGACCAGTTAGCCGAACATCTGTGGTTGGGAAAATGCTGGAGTCCATTATTAAAGAAGCAGTAGCAGGACATTTGGAAAAGCAAAATTCAGTCAGGCAGAGTCAGCATGGATTTATGAAGGGGAAGTCATGTTTGACAAATTTGCTGGAATTCTTTGAGGATGTAATAAACAGGGTGGATAAAGGGAAACCAGTGGATGTGGCATACTTGGACTTCCAGAAGGCATTTGACAAGGTGCCACATAAAAGTTTATTGCACAAGATAAAAGTTCATTGGTTTGCGGGTAATATATTAGCATGGATAGAGGATTGGCTGACTAATAGAGAACAGAGCGTCGGGATAAATGGTTCATTCTCTTGTTGGCGACCAATAACAAGTGGGGTGGTGCAGGGATCAGTGCTGGGACCCCAACTATTAACAATCTATATTAATGACTTGGAAGAAGGGACTGAGTGTAAGGTTGCCAAGTTTGCTGACGATAGAAAGATGGAGGAAAAGCAATGTGTGAGGAGGACACAAAAAATCTGCAAAAGGACATAGACAGGCTAAGTGAGTGGGCAAAAATTTGGCAGATGGAGTAAAATGTTGGAAAGTGTGAAGTCATGCACTTTGGCAGAAAATAATCAAAGAGCAAGTTATTATTTAAATGGAGAAAGATTGCAAAGTGCCGCAGTACAGCGGGACCTGGGGGTACTTGTGCATGAAACACAAAAGGATAGTGTGCAGGTACAGCAAGTAATCAGGAAGGCCAATGGAATCTTGGCCTTTATTGCAAAGGGGATGGAGTATAAAAGCAGGGAAGTCCTGCTACAGCTGTACATGGTATTGAGGAGGCCACACCTGGAATACTGCATGCAATTTTGATTTCCATATTTACGAAAGGATATACTTGTTTTGGAGGCAGTTCAAAGAAGATTCACTCGGTTGATTCCGAAGATGAGTGGGTTGACTTATCAGGAAAGGTTGCGTAGGTTGGGCCTCTACTCATTGGAATTCAGAAGAATGAGAGGTGATCTTATTGAAACGTATAAAGTAATGAGGAGGCTTGACAAGGTGGATGCAGAGAGGATGTTTCCACTGGTGGGGGAGACTAGAACTAGAGGGCATAATCTTAGAATAAGGGGCCGTCCATGTAAAACTGAGAGGAGGAGAATTTTTTTTTCTCAGAGGATTGTAAATCTGTGGAATTCACTGCCTCAGAGAGCTGTGGAAGCTGGGTCATTGAATAAATTTAAGACAGAAATAAACTGTTTCTTAAACGATAAAGGGATAAGGGGGTTTAGGGGAAGCGGGCAGGGAGGTAGAGCTGAGTCCATGATCAGATCAGCTATAATCTTATTGATTGGCGGAGCAGACTTGAGAGGCCGTATGGCCTACTCCTGTTCCTATTTCTTATGTTCTTATGTAAGGCCATGCTTTCGTATGCCTCAGTAAATATGTCGATTATGTCCTGGAGTTCAGCCTCAGTATGTGCGCAGACTCAGGCATTGTCCGCATACTGTAGCTCGATGACAGAGGTTGGGGTGGTCTTGCACCTGGCTTGGAGACAGCGAAGGTTGAACAGGTTCCCACTGGTTCTGTAGTTTAGTTCCACTCCAGCAGGGAACTTGTTGACTGTGAGTTGGAGCATGGCAGCGAGGAAGATTGAGAAAAGGGTCGGGCGATGAGGCAGCCATGTTTGACCCCAGTCCGGACGTGGATTTGTTCTGTGATGGATCCGTTGGTAAGGATCACGGCCATCACGTCATCGTGGATGATAACAAACTCCTGGGGGCATCCGAAACGGAGGAGGACGTTCCATAAACCCTCGCGGTTGAGAGTGTCAAAGGCATGTAAGGTCGAAGAAGGCCATGTATAAGGGTTGACGCTGTTCCCTGCAGTTTTCCAGCAACTGTCGCGCTGCAAAAATCATGTCCATTGTGCCCCGTAGGAGACAAAATCCGCACTGTGACTCTAGGAGGAGCTCCTCGGCCACAGGGAGAAGACGGTTTAGGAGGACTCTCGCGATGACTTTCCCAGTGGTTGATAGCAGGGAGATTCCTCTGTAGTTGCGGCAGTTGGACTTGTCCCCTTTTTAAAAGACGGTCACGATCACTGCATCTCTGAGATCACCCGGCATGCTCTCCTCCCTCCAAATGAGAGAGATGAGGTCATGTATTCATGCCAACAGTGCCTCTCCGCCATACTTCAATGCCACAGTAGGGATTCCATCCGGACCCGTAGCCTTGTTTTTTTTAAGCTGTCTTATGGCTTTTTTTACCTCGTGCAGTCTTGGGGTCTTACTGAGGTGGTGGCGGGTAGCATGCTGCGGGATGGAGTCAAGAACACTCGAGTCAAAGGCAGAGTCTCGATTGAGGAGATCTTCGAAATGCTCCTTCCAGCGGGCCCTGACTGCCTCGGTGTCCTTGGTGAGTGTTTCCCTGTTCTGGGCCAGCAATGGGGTGGGCCCTTGGGTGTTTTAACCATAGCTGGCCTTGACTGCGATGAAGAATCCTCGCACATCATAGCTGTTGGCCAGCTGCTGTATCTCTTGTGCTTTTTCCATCCACCACCTGTTCTTTAGGTCCTGGGTTTTTTGTTGGACTTAGCCTTGAGCCGTCTGTAATGCTGCTTTGCTGCTCCCGAGTTGGATTGTTGATGAAGGCTCAGAAATGCCCTGCGCTTGCAATCTATTCGCTCTTGGATCTCCTGATCATTCTCATAGAAACATAGAAACAGAGAAAATAGATGCAGGAGTAGGCCATTTAGCCCATCGAGCCTGCACTGCCATTCAATGAGTTCATGGCTGAACATGCAACTTCAGTACCCCATTCCTGCTTTCTCGCCATAGCCCTTGATCCCCCAAGTAGTAAGGACTACATCTAACTCCTTTTTGAATATATTTAGTGAATTGGCCTCAACAACTTTCTGTGGTAGAGAATTCCACAGGTTCACCACTCTCTGGGTGAAGAAGTTTCTCCTCATCTCGGTCCTAAATGGCTTACCGCTTATCCTTAGACTGTGACCCCTGGTTCTGGACTTCCCCAACATTGGGAACATTCTTCCTGCATCTAACCGTCAGAATTTTAAACGTTTCTATGGGATCCCCTCTCATTCTTCTGAACTCCAGGGAATATAAGTCCAGTTGATCCAGTCTTCCTTGATATGTCAGTCCCGCCATCCCGGGAATCAGTCTGGTGAACCTTCGCTGCACTCCCTCAATAGCAAGAATGTCCTTCCTCAAGTTAGGAGACCAAAACTGTACACAATACTCCAGATGTGGCCTCACCAAGGCCCTGTACAACTGTAGTAACACCTCCCTGCCCCTGTATTCAAATCCCTTCGCTATGAAGGCCAACATGCCATTTGCTTTCTTAACCGCCTGCTGTACCTGCATGCCAATTTTCAATGAATGATGTACCATGACACCCAGGTCTCGTTGCACCTCCCCTTTTCCTAATCTGTAGCCATTCAGATAATAGACTGTCTCTCTGTTTTTACCACCAAAGTGGATAACCTCACATTTATCCACATTATACTTCATCTGCCATGCATTTGCCCACTCACCTAACCTATCCAAGTCAATCTGCAGCCTCATAGCATCCTCCTCGCAGCTCACACTGCCACCCAACTTAGTGTCATCCGCAAATTTGGAGATACTACATTTAATCCCCTCGTCTAAATCATTAATGTACAATGTAAACAGCTGGGGCCCCAGCACAGAACCTTGCTGTACCCCACTAGTCACTGCCTGCCATTCTGAAAAGTACCCATTTACTCCTACTCTTTGCTTCCTGTCTGACAACCAGTTCTCAATCCACATCAGCACACTACCCCCAATCCCATGTGCTTTAACTTTGCACATTAATCTCTTGTGTGGGACCTTGTCGAAAGCCTTCTGAAAGTCCAAATACACCACATCAACTGGTTCTCCCTTGTCCACTCTACGGAAAACATCCTCAAAAAATTCCAGCAGATTTGTCAAGCATGATTTCCCTTTCACAAATCCATGCTGACTTGGACCTATCATGTCACCTCTTTCCAAATGCGCTGTTATGACATCCCTAATAATTGATTCCATCATTTTACCCACTGCCGATGTCATGCTGACCGGTCTATAATTCCCTGTTTTCTCTCTCCTTTCTTTTTTAAAAAGTGGGGTTACATTGGCTACCCTCCACTCGATAGGAACTAATCCAGAGTCTATGGAATGTTGGAAAATGACTGTCAATGCATCCGCTATTTCCAAGGCCACATCCTTAAGTACTCTGGGATGCAGACCATCAGGCCCTGGGGATTTATCGGCCTTCAATCCCATCAATTTCCCCAACACAATTTCCTGACTAATAAGGATTTCCCTCAGTTCCTCCTTCTTACTGGACCCTCTGACCCCTTTTATATCCGGAAGGTTGTTTGTATCCTCCTTAGTGAATACCGAACCAAAGTACTTGTTCAATTGGTCTGCCATTTCCTTGTTCCCAGTTATGACTTCCCCTGATTCTGACTGCAGGGGACCTACATTTGTCTTTACTAACCTTTTTCTCTTTACATACCTATAGAAGCTTTTGCAGTCCATTTTAATGTTCCCTGCAAGCTTCCTCTCATACTCAATTTTCCCTGCCTTAATCAAACCCTTTTGTCCTCCTCTGCTGAGTTCTAAATTTCTCCCAGTCCCCGGGTTCACTGCTATTTCTGGCCAATTTGTATGCCACTTCCTTGGCTTTAATACTATCCCTGATTTCCCTTGATAGCCACAGTTGAGCCACCTTCCCTTTTTTAGTTTTACGCCAGACCGGGATGTACAATTGTTGTAGTTCATCCATGCGGTCTCTAAATGTCTGCCATTGTCCATCCACTGTCAACCCCTTAAGTATCATTCGCCAATCAATCCTAGCCAATTCATGCTTCATACCTTCAAAGTTACCCTTCTTTAGTTCTGGACCATGGTCTCTGAATTAACTGTTTTATTCTCCATCCTAATGTAGAATTCCACCATATTATGGTCACTCTTCCCCAAGAGGCCTCGGACAACGAGATTGCTAATTAATCCTCTCTCATTACACAACATCCAGTCTAAGATGGCCTTCCCCTAGCTGGTTCCTTGACATACCAGTCCTGGTTCCTCATCAAACCAGTCCTGGTGTTTCCTGGTTGAGTGACCGAGCGTTTCGTTGCAGACACTGGTTATGGAGGCCTGGAGGGCAGACCAAGTGGTGTGGGCATTCTGCGTCTCAGGGTCATCAAGGCACGCCAGGTTAGCTGTGAGGCACTGACTGTATAGGGCTTTCTTAGCTGGGTCCTTAACTGCCCCGGCATTAACTTTTTTGTGGCACTGCTTCTGCTGTCCCCTCTGCTTTGGGGCTATGTTGATGTCGATGATGGATCAGATTAGGCGGTGGTCCGTCCAGCAGTTGTCAGCTCCTGTCATGGCGTGGGTGATGCGCACATCCTTGCGATCCCTGGCTCGGACGATGACATAGTCGAGCAGGTGCCAGTGTTTGGAGCGAGGGTGTTGCCACGATGCCTTGTATTTGTCCCTCTGGCGGTACAGGGTGTTGGTGATGACAAGTTTATGTTCTAGACATATTGTTAGGAGTAGGGTACCGCTGGAGTTGGCTTTCCTTACTCCCTCTCTGCGAATCACGCCTCCCCCAGAGGTCTGTGTCCTTGCCGACCCTGGCTTTGAAGTCACCGAGGAGGATCAGTTTGTCACCCGCGGGGACGCAAGACAAGGACTTTTTGAGATTGGAGTAAAAACTGTCTTTGGCCTCATCTGATGCATCGAATGTTGGGGCATATGCATTGATGACTGTGGCGCACTGGTTCTGGAATAGGATGTGTTACACTCATAATAAATGGTCAGACTGAGTACTGTGTGTAATGAGCAAGTGTGAGCTTAGCTCCTTTATTCAGGTTCCAGAGTGCAGGTACCTCATGGGGGACCTGCTTATATACTGTGCTCCCAAGGGATGCTGGGATCCCTTGGGACTCCAACAGGTAGGCCCTCTGGTGGACAGGTGTAATGCAGGTTACAAGCAGTTAAATACATAACATCACTCCCCCATAAAGTTAATAGTACACTTATTTACAAGATGAGACGATCTGGGGCTTTGCGTTCCATTGTCAATCGTCTCGGTACAAATGCTGGTGTGGGTGGGTTGGTCAGTTCTTCACTGGGCTGTTGGGCAACCGGCCATGCCAGGCTGCTGAGGATGATGAGTTCGGTTTCGTGGTCAACTGTGATGTCAGTTGCCACTTGTGTGTGTGTTGGAAGGTCAATGTTGGTGGTGTCCTCTTCAGGTTGTTCATAGCTGTTGGTGAACCAGTTTAATTTGGTCCAAATGTTTTCTGTGCATTTGTCCATTGGTCAGTTTGACCTGAAATATCCTACTCCCCTCTTTGGCTGTGACCGTGCCATCGAGCCATTTGGGCCCATGTCCATAATTGAGCACAAACACAGGATCATTGATCTCAATATCAAGTGACAAATTTGCACGGTCATGATACACACTTTGTTGATGCCGCTTGTCCTCCACGTGATCATGGAGATCAGGATGGACAAGAGAGAACCTTGTTTTAAGCGCCCTTTTCATGAGCAGCTCAGCTGGTGGAATCCCGGTGAGTGAGTGGGGTCTGGTGCGGTAGCTGAGTAGTACTCGGGATAACCGCGTCTGCAGGGAGCCTTCCAACACGTGTTTCAAGCTTTGCTTGATGGTCTGAACTGCCCGTTGGATGTGGGCTTGAACGGGGCAGATGTGACATGTTTGATCCCATTGCGGGTCATGAATTCCTTGAAGCACGGCTGACTAGGACATCAGGCAAGCCGTGCATGGCAAACATGGCTCGTAGGCTTTCACTGGTGGCTGTGGATGTGCTTACAAACATTATTGCACATTCAATCCATTTTGTGTAAGCGTCAACGACAATCAAGAATATTTTTCCTAGGAATGGGCCCGTATAGTCTACATGGATCATCGATCACCGTTTGGATGGCCATGACCACAAACTTAGCGGTGCCTCTCTGGGTGCATTGCTCAACTGAGAGCAAGTGTTGCACTGGCGCACACATGACTCTAAATCTTAGTCGATGCCAGGCCACTACACGTGGGATCTGGCTATGGCTTTCATCATTATGATGCCTGGGTGGGAGTTGTGCAGTTCGCAAATAAATGTGTCTCTGCCTTTCTTGGGCAAGACTACGTGATTGCCCCAGAAAAGGCAGTCCGCCTGCAAGGACAGCTCATCTTTGCATCTGTGGAATGGCTTAATCGCTTCCTGCATCTCCACTGGGACACTGGACCAGCTCCCATGGAGAACACGTTTTTTTTTACCAAGGACAGGAAAGCATCCTGGCTGGTCCAGGTCCTGATCTGGCGAGCTGTAATGGGGGACTTCTTGTTCTCAAATGCTTCCATGACCATGAGCAAGTCCACTGGCTGTGCCATTTTCACCCTGGTGGTGGGCAATGGTAGCCGACTGAGAGCATCTGTGTAGTTCTCTGTGCCCAGTCTGTGGCGGATTACATAGTTGTATGCAGACAGCGTGAGTGCCCATCTTTGGATGCGGGCAGAGGCATTAGTATTAATCCCTTCTCCGTCCGAGAATAGCGATATGTGCAGCTTGTGGTCAGTTTCAAGCTCGAACTTGAGGCCAAATAAGTACTGGTGCATTTTGTTTACCCTGTAAACACATGCCAGAGCCTCTTTTTCATCCATGCAGTAGGCCCTTTCGGCCTTGGACAAACTCCTGGATGCATACGCAACTGGTTGCAAAATTCTCGATTCATTAGCCTGTTGTAACACACAACCGAACCCGTACGACGACGCATCGCAAGCTAACACCAATCGTTTACATGGGTTATGCAGGATAAGCAGTTTATTAGAACACAATAAGTTTCTGGCTTTCTTAAAGGCAGCCTCTTGTGAATTCCCCCATACCCAGTCATCTCCCTTGCGCAGTAGCACATGTAGGGCTTCTAGCAGGGTGCTTAACCCAGGTAGGAAATTATCGAAGTAGTTAAGAAGTGCCAGGAACGACCGCAGCTTCATCATGGTCTGTGGTCGCGGCGTGTTATTGATAGCCTCCGTCTTGGCGTCGGTGGGTCTGATGCCGTCTGCTGTGATTCTCCTTCCTAAGAATTCGACGTCCTGTGCCAGGAAAACATACTTCGAGTATTTCAACCTGTGCCCCACACGATCCAACCGACTAAGAACCTCCTCCTGATTCTTCAATTGCTCCAATGTGTCCTGACCTGTAACCAATAGGTCGTCCTGGAAGACCACTGTGCAAGGAACCAAATTTAGCAGGCTCTCCATGTTCCGCTGGAAGATCGCTGTGGCCGACCGAATCCCGAACGGGCACCAGTTGTAGATAAACAGACCTTTGTGCGTGTTGATGCAGGTGAGGCCTTTTGAAGACTCCTCCAGCTCTTGCGTCATGTAGGCCGAGCTCAGGTCCAGCTTGGTGAATGCCTTCCCTCCAGCCAGGGTCGCGAATAGGTCGTCTGCCTTGGGTAGTTGGTACAGGTCCTGCAGCGAAAAACGGTTAATCGTTACTTTATAGTTCCCACAAATTCTAATCGTACCGTCCTCCTTGAATACCAGAACAATCGAACTGGCCCAGTCGTTGAATTCCACCGGCACGATGATGCCTTCACGTTGCAGCCTGTACAGCTCGATTTTCACTTTTTCACGCATCATGTATGGTACCGTCCGAGCCTTGTGATGGATGGGTCGAGTACCAGAACCAAATGGATCTGCACTTTTGCCCCCGAAATGCTGCCAATGCCTGGCTCGAATGACGAAGGGAACTTGCTTAGAACCTGGGTATGTACGGTGTTGTCGACGGACGAAAGCACTCGGATGTCGTCCCAGTTCCAGCGAATTTTCCCCGGCCAGCTTCTGCCAAACAACGTGGGGCCATCCCCTGGCACAATCCACAGCGGGAGTTTGTGTACTGCTCCATCATAGGATTCTTTGACTTCTGCATTGCCAATTACAGGGATTAGTTCCTTGGTGTAAGTCTTTAGTTTGGTGTGAATGGGGCTGAGCTTGAGCCTGTGTGCCTTCTCCCCACAGCTTGTCGAAGGCCGTATTTCTCATTATGTACTGACTTGCCCCCGTGTCCAGCTCCATAGACACTGGAATAATGTTCAGTTCAACTTTCAACATTATTGGTGGGCATTTCGTTGTGAACGTGTGTACCCCGTACACCTCTACCTCCTCAGTACGAGTTTCCAATTCCGTCTGATCCACTGTGGACCGATCTTCCTCTACAACGTGGTGGTTTGCAGGGTTTGCAGGGTTTACAGCTCGCCTGCACATTCGTTGGAGGTGTCCCATTGTTCTGCAGCCATTGCACGCATAGTGCTTAAAGCGGCACTGATGGGGCCGATGATCACCCTCACAGTGCCAACAGGATGTTAACTGCCTCGTATTAACAGGTGATGGCAGACTCTGGGTCAATTGAGATCGGGCCACAGCAGACGGCGTGTATGTTCTGCCCTGTACATTTCTGCTCAGAAACGACGTTACTTTATGCACAGTACTGACCGAAACTTCTTTGTTCTGCGAAATCTGCTTGGTGTTGTCGCTGGTGGACATAAATGCCTGGGCTATCATTGTGGCTTTACTCAGATTTGGATTTCCTACTGTCAACAGTTTGCGAAAGATTGTCTCATGTCTGATGCCCAGTACAAAAAAGTCTCTGAGCATTTGTTCTAGGAATCCCTCAAACTCACAACGTCTTGTGAAGCGCCTTCGTTTGGCGACGTAGCTCGCCACTTCCTGGCCCTCCGATCATTGACACATGTAGAACCGATATCTCGCCAATAAAAACGCTTTCCTTAGGATTTAGGTGCTCCCGGACCAGCGTACACAGTTCTTCATAGGATTTCTCTGTTAGTTTTGCCGGGGCCAGGAGATCCTTCATGAGGCCATAGGTTGTTGCCCCACAGACAGTTAGGAGGATTGCCCTTCGTTTGGTCGTGTTCCCGTCCCCTTCTAGATCGTTGGCCATGAAGTATTGGTCGAGTCTCTCCACGACGGCCTCCTAATCATCCCCCTCTGAGAACTTCTCCAGGATGCCGACTTTTCTTTGCATTTTCGCGGGGTTGTTCGTTACCTCGTCGCCAATTGTTACACTCATAATAAATGGTCAGACTGAGTACTGTGTGTAATGAGCAAGTGTGACATTTGCTCCTTTATTAAGGTTCCAGCGTGCTGGTATCTCATGGGTGGCCTGCTTATATACTGTGCTCCCAAGGGATGCTGGGATCCCTTGGGACTCCAACAGATAGGCCCTCTGATGGACAGGTGTGATGCAGGTTACAAGCGGTTAAATACATAACTGGGTGAGTCGAAGTGTCATGAGGCGTTCGTTAGCCCTGCAGGGGGAGTCTTTGAGGCGGTCGACCAGCTCATTTTTGATGGCGAAGCCGACTCCGTGGAGGCGACGTTCTTCCTCTGGTTTCCCTTTCCAGAAGAAAGTGTAACCTCCATCTTGTTCCTTGAGCTGGCCTTCCCCTGCCCGTTGAGTTTCACTTAGGGCAGCGATGTCTATCAAAGCGTCTAAGTTCCCGACAAGAGAAATAGGCCCTTACTATCCACTATATCCAGACCCCTCAAAATGTTATACACCTCAATGAAGTCTCCCCTCAGCTTCCTCTGTTCCAAGGAGAACAAACCCAGCCTCTGCAATCTGTCCTCATAACTGATTCTCCATTCCAGGCAGCATCCTCGTAAATCTCCTCTGCATCCTCTCCAATGCAATCAGGTCCTTCCTATAATACAGCGACCAGAACTGTTTGCAATATTCCAGCTGTGGCCTAACCAGTGTATTATACAATTTAAGCATAACATCCCTACTCTTGTATTCTATGCCTCAGCCAATAAAGGCAAGCATTCCGTATGCCTTCTTAACCATCTTATCCACCTGGCCTGCTACTTTCAGGGATCTGTGAACAAGCACTTCAAGGTCACTTTGTTCATCTACACTTCTACCGTTTAACGTGTATACTGATGTGAAGTATGACAAAGACACTCAACACAGGCCTGTTGTGGAAAAAAGAATTGTTTAATTGCTTGATCAAGAGAGACACGGTCTACACCATTTCTTTAACTGGATACTTTCCCAACCGTTCTCTAATACTTCAGGAACTGCTTTTTGATACAGAATTCTTTGCAAAGTCATCATTTACATTATCATTGGTCAGTCTTTCTACCCATGACAATTTTTTTCACTTTGTTACAGATTCTTCAATTTTAACTTTGCTAATTGTTTCACATCTTCCTTGGGTATGAACATATGTATCCTGTATCCTGCTTCCTGCCAATAACAGGAATGTATTTCTTAGTTCTGAATAACAACAGGAATCTATTTCTTATTTCTGAATAACAACAGGAAGCCACTTTGTAGGCCTACGACATTAGCTCTGAATAACAGAAATTGCACCATTGTCCTACAGTTGCAACTGCCAATTTCTCCACATCAGCAAATTGTGTTTTTGCCTTCCTAATCTAAAACATGTTTAACTCTTTAATTCCCACTTCAATCCCCACTTTGGTAACATGGTTATTCTATTAATCCAACATGACCAATTATTTTACCTTACTAGATTTGTGTGACTCCCGCCCCGATTTCATTGATCAAGCAATAGGATTGGGACACTCACGACTCATACCAAGTATTTGTGTTGGTTTGGTTCATCTCCCCTGTTACTTACCTTCAGCTAAGGCTTTGTTTCATAATTCTGAGCGGCTTTTACCAGTGCTTTCATCCTTCTCCTCCTACATCTAAAGCACCATTCAAACAGTAACATAAGTATAACCAACATCTGCACTATCACTAATACATGTGACATAATTCTTATCCAAGGGTGTACATGAACATTAAGTCCAAAATCCCATAGCCGTGTATACCAGGGTTGATTGGCCAGCACTTTCTTTGTGTCCTTTTGCAGCTCAACAATCTCCTTCATCAGGATGATGTATTTTTGTCATTGCTCATGGACACTCTTCTCCAACGCTGTCTGTTCCTCACTTAGTTTGGGAGTAGGTTTTCCCTGAGGCTTTTCGAAGCTCTCGTACCCCGCCTTTATAGTGACTCCCACCATTCCACTGATAGTTTCTTCTTTTAATTCTGGGTATATAATATGTCCCGGAATATTAACTTTCTTCTCTGTTCGTAAAGCAAAAGTTGGTGGTAGTGATGGGGCAGTGCGTTACTCCTCCCACAGTCATGTTAGTGGCTGTGGTGCTGATACACCATTGCCCTTTACTTCATGATGCTGCTGTTGTCTCGAAATCCAGCATCAACGGGGTTATGCTCAGGACGCATCCTTCTGTGCGGCTGTATCCACAGCCACCTTGATCAAATTTGGGATGTTCTCGGCACAAAACAACCCGGTTATTCTTATAACAATCTTTAATGCACACACCCTTGGTATCATCTCCCTTCTTAATATTGGTGCAGTTTGTGGTATCTGATCAGTGTTTGGTTTCTTATTTCTCCTATATTGTCAACTTTGTACAGGAGGTTTCCCTTGGTCACATCATATTGTGGTATTGACAGTACAAATCCAATTATATTCTGATGACCAGTTACACATTTAGTTTTAGGAAACCATGCATGGCTGTTTCGCCTGATTTCACAGGCATCTGCTTCCCTTTTTCTCAAGGTCCATTCCCTGAATACATCATTGGTTATCCAATCTGGGATCTGCCCATTTTGCAGCTGTTCTAAGTTATGTACTATTGTACTTATCATCCATGCTCCATACCCAGTGCACTTTCGCTATTGTACTTTTGGTTCGCGTTTATTAAGTTAATTGTCTTAGCATGATCCCTTAGTGTGTGGGCCAATTGTAACAATTCTCTTTCGGCCCCATATCTTCCAATTGGGCTTGCATTTTCTCATTATCATTTCCCCTATCCAGCAACCCTCATAGGATTTATGTGAGTGTGCCAACCTGCTCTTCTACCATCTGGATATCTATAGCGTTTACCGTGGCTACACCCGCTGCATATCCCACGCCTATCATTTCTAATATCTCCCTTTTTTGTCTAACCTTCCCTTTTTAATGTGTTAAACCTCAGGGTCTTGGACTCGGGTCCATCTAAGGCCCGCAGTGTCAGATTTTTATACATGCTTATTGTTTTTGACCTGCAGAAACTGGGGATCGTTAGATTGGTCAGATTTAGAAATATCGTGATTAACTTCTGGCGTATTCCAAAGTGTATCTTTTCATTTGTCTTCTTTATCACCAGCCCTCCACTTGCCCCTTCCCCTGTTTATGGGCAATCTGGTGGTGGGGGATTTGGGGTTTCTGACGTGGGTGTAGAGGTTAGTTCTGAGCTCCAACATCCTAGCGCTGCCCGATCTGCTATGGCCCTATTATTCTTTATGGGTTGTCTGTTCCCCCCCCCCACTTTCGGCCTTGGTTATCCAGGGACAATCTAGCAACTTATGTCCCGGATCACACCCTGGGGCTGTGGACTAACGCATTGGTCGCCATGCTCACCCTCTGATCCTTTATAGACGGGGTGAGAATTAGGGTGACACTCCCAACATTGTTTCTTCTGATTCCTGAAGTAGTGTGTGATCCCCTTTCCATCCTCGGGGATTATACTCTCACTGTCATATCTGTTGGACAGCGTCACCGTGTATTCTGTTCCTCTGGCCAGTCCCAACAGGCCCAACAATGCCAATAACCGCATCCTTTCGAGTCACCTGTTTGGGGGAACACAATCTGGACAGCCCATACTGGGGTCAGAGCCTTACCATCTCCACTTGGCCATTCCTATTCCTCTCGTGGGTCCTCTCCCACAGCCAGATTATCACAACGACTATGCTTAACATTAAAAATATGATACACATCCCTCCTATTAGTCCGCCTACTAATCCATTTACGCAACTGTTGTATGCCTCTGCATACCATTCAGAGAGGAATATTGGTACAAATTTGGGGTCAGTCATTGGTTAGGTCCCTTATATTCTTTCAGTTGAGACCAGTGTTTCCACCTGCCCCCACTTTTCATATTTATGCATGCACACGTGTCTCCGCTAATCAGTACCTCATTAGGTCCGCTCCATCAAGGGGCGAATCGAGGTTTTTCTGGTAACACCCTAACCATTACCCTTGCCCCCACCTCAGGTACTACTGCCGGGGGTTTGTTCCTTCATCCTCGTCTTCCTCTTCCTGCTTATCTCGCACTTCCTGTCACATACCTTTCAACTGCCTACTCAGTTCCATCACATACTTCCTAATTCTATCATGTAAAGGTCCTAACTCTACTCCTCCTGTAACTATTCCCTCAGGGAGTTTCATTGCTCGTCCAGTCATTAGTTCATAAGGGGTGAGTCCTGTTGTGCGGTTCGGTGTAGCACACAGTCTCATTAATATGGTGGGCAGGAGTTCCGGCCATGCCTGTCTGGTTCCCTGGATTGCTTTCCTCAGGGAGGTTTTGAGGGTTCGATTCATTCTTTCTACCATTTCCAAACTCTGGGGATGGTAGGGGATGTGGAATTTCTGCTTAATGTTCCATATTTTACAAGTTTCCTTCATTACCTTTCCTGTGAAATGAGTCCCTTGGTCCGAATCTATCTGAATGGGAATCCCCATCTAGGAATTACCTCTTCCGGTAATATATGGGCTACCGTGGTTGCGGTGCAATTGCGGGTGGCGAATGCTTCCACCCACCTTGTAAACTGGTCAATAATCACCAAGCAGTACTTCCTTCCCCTGGAGTTTATTAGGGGCCTAGTAAAATCAATCTGTATGTTTTCCCATGGTCCCCATGGATGGGGTTCATGCGCCATCCTTATTTTTATCACTTTTCCCGGATTATGTTGGACGCACGTAACACAGTGCTGACAATGTTTAGCAACGACGTGCCCAATTTCCGGCCACCACCAATCCCGTGAGATATTGGATATCATGGCATTACGCGCGGCATGGTTAAATGCTGTGGTGTAGCTCCATGATCATTTGCCGAATGCAGGAAGGGGCCAACACCTTTCCGTCCTTTCTCCACACGGAGTCTATACCAGGTGATCCTCCCTTCCTCTCCCATTCTGCTCTTTCTTCCTCATTTTAAACTGTACGCAGATACAATGTTTATGTCCTCCTCTGTGGAAAGGCTGCAGACTGACTCTATCTTTATGTGTGCGGATGTGGCCGCTTCTCGGGCGGCATTGTCTGGAGCCTCATTTCCACGCTATATTTCGTCCACTACTCGTTGATGGGCCTTTACGTTTATCACTGCTGCTTTAGCTGGTTGCTGGCTGCTTCTAATAGTAATTTTATACGTTCATTGTGTTTGATGGCCTCGCCGCCAGAGGTAACAAACCCTCTCCTTCCCCATACTACCATGTAGTCATGTACTACCCCAAAGGCATACCTGCTATCTATATATATATTCACTGTCTTTCCCTCTGCCAGTAATAAGACTTCCGTTAGTGCGGTTAATTCTGCTACTTGGGCCGAAAGGCCTCTGCCCAGCGCTTCCTGCATCACTACCTCAAGATGTTTGTTTAATACCGCCCATCCTGTATGTGGGTGGCCGTCGACATACCATCAGGATCCGTCCACATACAATGTGAGGTCTGGGTTTTCGAGAGCTACCTCACTTACATTCCTTGGGGAATCTTCCCATTATAATGCGTTACACTCTTGGGGCTCCCCCCGAGTGAGGATTCCTTCTGCTGGGTTTTCCCCGGTGTCTCTGACTATCTTTATTGGTTCATCGTGGGGCAATAAAACAACTTCCCACTTCGCTCGGCGCACATTGGAGACAGCCTGGAGCTTTCCAGTATTCAACATTTCTACCAGAGTATGTTTGGTGTGTAGGACAATTTCGCCTGACATCACGACAGGTTCGCTGACCTTGACTGCCCATGTGGGGCAACCTAGTGCAGCCACGCATCTGGACAAGCCCATGGCTACTGGTGATTATTGGGTTGAATAGTAAGCTATGGGTCTCATTCTGTCCCCGTGCATTTCTGTCTCTCATCACAGAAAATGGCATTTTTAGATTGTTTCCAAACTTTTAGGTTTTTTTTCCTAAACTGTTTAGTATTATTTCTTTTACAAAGGTTTCCAAACCCAAGATTTTCTAATACAACCAAAATGTTTATCAAGAAGAATATCTCAAAATCCCAATTCAAATACTATACTGCAAATATTTTTATTTAAATCTCTTTTACTAAACTAGAAGCTTTCACGTCATTTAAAATAAGATCCTACACAAAGGAAATGAGGGCGGAGCTTCCCAGCCTGTAGCCTCAAGAAACCCATGCAGGCTTTTTAAAAAAAAATGACGTTGCACTCTTCCCTTCTCCTTTCTTATCTCACTTATAGACTAAATTTATTATCCTTCAACCCAATGTAATCAATGATTAAGTTTTTTTTTAAACACAAGTAATTGGGCATCTCGGCCTGCAATAACCAAATTGAAAAGACAACACTTTGTTTATGATTCTAATTGATTTAAAATGAGCCACACATTTTTAATTGAAGTTTTATCTTTTGTTAAACAAACCCACCCTTTGTGCATTTCCTAGCTCCGTAACTTATCATCAAAATAAATCCACATCTGTGTTTCTAACTTAACGTGTCATTCAATTCTAGGTACACAATTCAACTTCTTCACATTTCATAAACTTTCCGCATCTAGGACAACATACAAAGGTTAAAAACTCTTAGCCCTCTCCCGAAAAAGGTGGGTGGAGCTAAAACAAACAAACAGATACACCATTTCTCTTTTAAAAGACCGGCTTTCAGACAAATGAAAAATTCATTAACTCCCACCTCAAATATTCTAGTCGAAAAGACTTCTACGCAACCACTTTCATTCAACAAAGCTTATCTTTCTCTTCCTCGACACAAAAGCTGAAGCTTCTGTGTTGGTGTTATATTCTTCTTAGATCTATCCATTCTATCTCCTACTCTTAATTTGCGCAATTCCTCTAATTGAGACAGGGCCATGGCCTTATATTGCAAACATTGACTGACCACCATCAAACCTGTTTTGGTCGTCTTTTTATTTGCCTTTCTCCCACCATAAATTTTGTTTTGTGGGATTTTCTTTGGGATCCCATCAGTCACTTAACATAGTAAATATCAATTTTCTATGGTTGTCAGCAAAATACCTGCTCAGTGAAGCTTCCGGTACCTAATCTAGCATATCTTTGCATACATCTATGTTTGGTATGTCTACCCTTCTATCGCTTCGTTGTCCCCTTTAACCTGGTTTCCTCGAACCTAGGGTCTGCAATTACAAACCTACGAAGCCGATTCTACTTTGATAATTACTAATGTGACCTCTTAACTAACCTCAAGTCTTTTACACCATTACAGACCTTTCTCACAAGTTCGGATACACCAGGCGACCGACACGTTTCGCAGCAGATTACATCAGATTTATGAGTGGTATTTAAAATATATACTCACTCGTAATGGTCTGCAAATGTTCGTCTGTCTTTCGCCCGGGTGCGTCCTGCCAGACTACGCCACTTGATGCGGAGTATGACAAAGACACTCAACACAGGCCTGTTGTGGAGAAAAGAATTGTTCAATTGCTTAATCAAGGGAGACACGGTCTACACCAGTTCCTTAACTGGATACCTTCCCAACCGTTCTCACCTAATACTTCAGGAGCTGCTTCTTTTGTACAGGATTCTTTGCAAAGTCATCATTTACATTATCATTGGTCAGTCTTTCTACCGCATGACAATTTTTTTCGCTTTGTTACAGATTCTTCAATTTTAACTTTGCTAATTGTTTCACATCCTTCTTGGGTATGAACATATGTATCCTGTATCCTGTCTCCTGCCAATAACAGGAATGTATTTCTTAGTTCTGAATAACAACAGGAAGCCACTTTGTAGGCCTACGACATTAGCTCTGAATAACAGGAATTGCACCATTGTCCTACAGTTGCAACTGCCAATTTCACCACATCAGCAAATTGTGTTTTTGCCTTCCTAATCTAAAACGTGTTTACTCTTTAATTCCCACTTCAATACCCTTTCCTAATTAGCCATCCCCAAGTGCATTACCTCAAACTTCCCCAAATTAAATTCCATTTGCCACTATTCTGCTCACCTGACCAGTAGATTGATATCCTCCTACAGGCCATGACTTTCCTCTTCATTATTAACCACACAGACAATTTTAGTATCAGCTGCAAACTTTTTAATCATACCCCCTATATTCAAATCTAGATCATTGATGTATACCACAAAAAGCAAGGGACCCAGTACGGAGCCCTGCGGAATCCCACTGGAAACATCCTTCCAGTCACAAAAACATCCATCAACCATTACCCTTTGCTTCCTACCTCTAAGCCAATTCTGGATCCACATTGTCCTGGATCCCTTGGGATTTTACCATGAATCTGCCATGATGGAACCTTATTAAAAGCTTTGCTAAAGTCCATATACACTACATCATATGCACAACCCTCATCGGCTCTCCAAGTTACCTCCTCGAAAAATTTAATCAGGTTAGTCAAACACGATCTTCCCTAAACAAATCCATGCTGGTTGTCCCTGTGTAATCCTTGCCTTTCTAAATGTAGATTTTTTTCCAATAATATTCCCACCACTAAGGTTAGGCTGACAGGCCTGTAGTTACTCGGCCTATCCCTTTTTCCCTTCTTAAATAAAGGTACCACATTAGCAGTACTCCAGTCCTCCGACATCATGCCTGAATCCAAAGAGTATTGCAAAATAATGGTCAAAGCCTCTGCTATTTCCTCTCTTGCGTCGCTCAACAGCCTGGGATGCATTTCATCCGGGCCTGGGGACTTAACCACTTTCAAAGCTGCTAAACCCTGTAATACTTCCTCTCTCACTATGTTTATTTCTTCCAGAATTTCACACTCCTCTTCGATAGCAGTATCTGGATTGCCCCTTTCCTTTGTGAAAACAGATGCAAAGTATTCATTAAGAAGCATACCCACATCTTCCACCTCAACATACAGATTACCCTCATGGTCTCTAAAAGGTCCTACACTTTCTTTAGCTATTCTCTTGCTCTTAATATATTTATAGAACATCTTTGGGTTTTCATTGATTTTACTTGCCAAGAATGTTTCATGCCCTCTCTTAGCATTCCTAATATCCTTTTTAATTTCACCTCTGAACATCCTATATTACTCCAGAGATTCTACAGTATTTAGCTGCCGGTATATGACATAAGCTTCCCTTTTTTTATTTATCCTCCCCTGGAAGTCCCTAGACATCTAGGGGGCTCTAGAATTGTTATTTCCACCCTTTTTGTTTAAAGGCACATGTTTGGCCTGAGCCCTCTGGATCCTGCTTGAATGCCTCCCACTGTTCCGACACTGATTTACCTTCAAGTAGTTGTTTCCAGTCCACTGTGGCCAAATCACGTGTCAACTTAGTAAATTTAGCTTTTCCCCAATTTGGGACTTTTATTCCTGGTCTATCCTTATCCTTATCCATAACTACCTTGAATCTGACTGAATTATGGTCACTGGCTCTCCCCCTTCCACCTGCCCAGCTTCATTCCCCAAAACTAAATCCAGAACCACCCCCTCCCGTGTTGGGCTTTTTACATTCGGACTAAAAAAGTTCTCTTGAATGCATTTTAACAATTCTGCACCTTTTATACACTTCACACTATATTTGTCCCAATCAACATTAGAATAACTGAAATCTCCTACTATTATTGCCCTATGGTTTTTGGACTTCACAGAAATGTTCCTACATATTTGCTCTTCTATCTCCCTCCCATCGTTTGGGGGTCTATAATACATGCCCAGCAGTGTGATCGCCCCTTTTTTATTTTTTAATTCAACCCATATGGCCTCATATGATGATCCCTCTAACATATCATCTCTCCTCACAGCTGTAATAGTTTCTTTAATCAATACCGCGACCCCCTCCCCTTTTTACCCCCCTCTCTGTCCTGTCTAAAAATCCTGTAACCAGGAATATTGATCTGCCAAACCTGCCCCTCTTTCAGCTATGTCTCTGTAATGGCTATATTGTCATATCTGTGCTCTCAGCTCATCTGCCTTATTCGCTATACTCCTTGCATTGAAGTATATACCATTTAGCACAGGAAGACCTCCTTGATTACAATTGCAGCTTTACTTCCTTCCCTATCGAATTTGTTCTCAGGATCCAATCCCCCTGCCAAGCTAGTTTAAACTCTCCCCAACAACACTTGCATAACTCCCCGTGAGTATATTGGTCCCGGCACTGTTGAGGTGCAACCCGTCCAGTTTGTACAGGCCCTATCTCCCCCAGAAGCAGTCCCAATGCCTCAGGAATTTAAAGCCCTTTCTCCTGCGCCAACTCTCCAGCCACGCGTTCATCCTCTCTATCCTTCTATTCTTGTACTCATTAGCACGTGGCATCGGTAGTAACCCAGAGATTACTACCTTTGAGGTCCAACTCTTTAATTTTTCTCCTAGCTCCCTAAATTCTGCCTGCAGGACCTCATCCCTTTTTCTTCCTAGGTCATTGGTCCCGATATGGATCATGACCTCTAGCTGTTCACCCTCTCCCCCCAGATTGCGCGGCGTCCGCTCAATGACATCCTTGCTCCTGGCACCAGGGAGGCACCATATCATCCTGGAGTCACGTCTACAGCCGCAGAAACGCCTCTCTATTCCCTAACTATTGAATCCCCTCCCACTACAGCTTTTTTATTCTTTGTCCCTCCCACCTGTGCAGCTTAGCCAACCATGTTGCCTTGGACTTGGCTCTGGCTGGACTCCCCAGAAGCACCGTCGCCCTCACCGGTGCTCAAAAGAGAATATCGGTTAGAAAGTGAGATGGACTCGGGGGGGACTCCTGCACTACCTGCCTAGCGTTTTTCCTCCTTCTGGTGGTCACCACTGCTCATTTGCCTGCACGCTTTTAAGCTGCGGGTGACCACCTCCTGAAACATGCTATCCATGTAGCTCTTAGCCTCACAGATGCACCGTAATGACTTCAGCTGCTGCTCAAGCTCCGAATTGTGGCAATTCATTAAGGATGGCGGCCGAGATAAGAAATTTCAGAAGTTATGTGTGACAAACTTAGCGTCATTTCTGAGCAGACCAGAAGAAGACTGAATGGATTGAATAGCGGCAGAATGGATCCAAAGCCAAATAATTCTGGGCGATATCAAATTAGATAAGTGAAGGCATGTAACTCATGTTTGCATGCAACATGATGACATAAGGGATAACAACTACCAGAGAGATGCAACGGATGGAGAAAAACAATGCTAGCAGCTAAGTACCAGAAATGGTGATCTAAACTATATGCTAACCCAACTCCAGGTGGGGGCTGCTGTAGCAGCAGCACCAGCTCTGGGAACTCCATAACTGAAGGAAAAGAATAGGAAGTTAGAGAACCAAAACAAGCTACTGAGACACCAGTTTTAAAGGGTGTTGGCATTTTAGTTTATGTGAAAGTGTGTCTGAATGTGCAGATGTTTCCTGACTATGAATGCTTAAGAAGTTACTGCATTTCTTTTGTTTGAAAGTCTGACTTTTATTGTCAGTGCCACCTACTGTTTTGTTACGTGTTGGAGAGTCTCCATAGTATCTGAGCCGGAGTGCCTCAAGACAGAGACATTTCCTGCAAATGTAACAAACGTAGACAGACTCGCTGTCCACAAACTCCCAGATATTACAGTCCCAAGGCATAGCCTGCCCCATTTCAAGTTTTTATTTATTCATTAGTATTAATTTAATTCTAAATATAATACAATTTGTGGTCTAGATTATATTTAGATATTTGGATTTAGTTTGTTTACAGGTTAATTTGTAATTAATTAGCCTTGTTTTTGTTAATTAACTTTATTTTATTATTTCCTTAATTCCAATTATTATTTATAATTAGCACATTTTAATTTAATGATATACGGATTCCTTTATTGTTCATATCCTCTGTTTAGTTAATTTTGATTTTATCCCCCAAGAACTGATTCATTAATTAAACATTGTAAGTATATAATAAATTAAACACTTAACTGTGATCCCTCAGGCTTCACTAATTGTCTGACGTAACTTTTTCAGATTTTGATGTTTGTTTCAGTCTCTAACTTGCATCACGTAGAGGCCTCACCTCACAATCGTTTCCCTTCAATTTATGAAGTCTCCTCACAGCCGCTTCTAAGAACATAAGAATTAGGAGCAGGAGTGGGCCACACGGCCCTCCAAGCCTCCTCTGTCATTTAATAAGATGATGACTGATCTTTGACCTCAACTCCATTTGCCTGCCCAATCCCTATATCACTTGATTCCCCATGAGTTCAAAAATCTATCTATCTCGGCCTTGAATATACTCAGTGACTCAGCTTCCACAGCCCTTTGGGGTAGAGGACTTCAAAGATTCACAATCCTCTGAGTGAGGAAATTCCTCTCCATCTCAGTCTTAAATGGCCGACCCCTTATCCTGAGACTATGCCCAAGTTCTAGACTCTCCAGCCAGGTGAAACAACCTCTCAACATCTACCCTATCAATTCCCCTCAGAGTCTTGTATGTTTTAATGAGATCATCTCTCATTCTTCTAAACTCCAGAGAGTATAGGTCCAATCTACTCAATCTCTCCTCATAGGACAATGCACTCAACCCAGGGATCAATCTACTGAACCTGTGTTGCTTCGCCTCTAAGGCAAGTATGTCCTTTCTCAGATAAGGAGACCAAAACTGAGCACAATACTGCAGGTGTGATCTCATCAAAACCCTGTACAATTGTAGCAAGACTTAAT
Source organism: Pristiophorus japonicus (assembly GCF_044704955.1). Taxonomy (NCBI): domain Eukaryota; kingdom Metazoa; phylum Chordata; class Chondrichthyes; family Pristiophoridae; genus Pristiophorus; species Pristiophorus japonicus. The sequence continues at coordinate 369,303,767 of NC_091977.1, read as the reverse complement.
AACTCTTGTACTCCAACCTGCTTGCAATAAAGGTCAACATGCCATTTGCCCTCCTAACTGCTGTACCTGCATGCTAACCTTCGGTGTTTCCTGTATGAGGACACCTAAATCTCTCTGATCACCAACATTTAATAATTTCTCACATTTAAAAAATGTTCTGTTATTCTGTTTTTCTATTTTTCCTACCAAAGTGAATCACCTTATATTTCGTCACCTTATTGCCCACTCACTTAATCTATCTATATCTCTTTGCAGGCTCTTTGTGTCCTCATCACATCATACTTTCCCACCGAGCTTTGTAATGTCAGCAAACTTGGATATATTGTACTCGGTCTCTTCATCTAATTCATTAATATGGATTGTAAATAGCTGAGGCACAAGTACTGATCTTTGCGGCGCCCCACAAGTTAAAACCTGCCAACCGAAAAATAACCCATTTATCCCTACTCGCTGTTTTCTGTCCATTAACGAATCCGCTATCCATGCTAATATATTACCCCAACCCCATGATCCCTTATCTCGCACAGCAAACTTTTAAGTGGCACCTTATCGAAAGCCTTTTGGAAATCCAAATATACTACAGCCACTGGCTCACCTTTATCTACCCTGTTAGTTACATCCTCCAAAAACTCTAATAAATTTGTTAAACATGATTTCCCTTTCATAAAACCATGTTGACTCTCCCTAAACATATTATGATTTTCAAAGTACCCTCTTACCACTTCCTTAATAATGGATTTCAGCATTTTCCCGATGACTGATGTTAGGCTAACTGAGCTGTAGTTCCCTGTTTTCTCTCCACCTCATTTCTTGAATAGCGGGGTTACATTTGCTGTCTTCCAATCTGCTGGGACCATTGCTGAATCTCGGGAATTTTGGAAGATCACAACCAATGCATCCACTATCTCTGCAGCCACCTCTTTTAGAACTCTAGGATGTAGGCCATCAGGTCCAGGGGAATTGTCAACTTTTAGTCCAATTAGTTTTTCAAGTATTTTTCTTTACGAATATTACTTCTATAAGTTCCTCAATCTTATTAGCGCCTTGCTTCCCATTTTTTTTATTCTGCTTTTAGTGTCTTCTGCTGTGAAAACATAAGAACAAAAAACATAAGAAATAGGAGCAGGAGTAGGCCATACGGCCCATCGAGCCATCTCTGCCATTTAATACAATCATGGCTGATCCGATCATGGACTCAGGTCCACTTCCCTGCCCACTCCCCGTAACCCCTTATTCCCTTATCGGTTAAGAAACTGTCTATCTCTATCTTAAATTTATTCAATGACCAGCTTCCACAGCTCGCTGAGGCAGCGAATTCCATAGATTTACAACCCTCTGAGAGAAAAAATTCCTCCTCATCTCAGTTTTAAATGGGCAGCCCCTTATTCTAAAATTATGCCTCCTTGTTCTAGTCTCCCCTATCAGTGGAAACATCCTCTCTGCATCCACCTTGTCAAGCCCCCTCTTAATCTTATACGGTTCAATAAGATCACCTCTCATTCTTCTGAATTCCAATGAGTAGAGGCCCAACCTACTCAACTTTCCTCATAAGTCAACCCCCTCATATCCGGAATCAACCTCGTGAACCTTCTCTGAACAGCCTCCAAAGCAAGTATATCCATTCTTAACGATGGAAACCAAAACAGTACGCAGTATTCTAGGTGTGGTCTCACCAATACTCTGTATAACTGTAGCAAGACTTCCCTACTTTTATACTCCATCCCCTTTGCAATAAAGGCCAAGATTCCATTGGCTTTCCTGATCACTTGCTGTACCTGCATACTAACCTTTTGTGTTCCGCTGGAGTGGAACTAATCTACAGAACGAGTGGGAACCTTTTCAACCTTCATCATCTCCAGGCCAAATCCAAGACTGTCCCAACCTCTGTCGTCGAACTACAGTATGCGGACGACGCTTACGTCTGCGCACATTCAGAGACTGAACTCCAAGTCATAGTCAACATCTTCACTGAGGCATACGAAAGCATAGGCCTTACACTAAACATCCGTAAGAAAACATTCCTCCACCAACCTGACCCCGCCAAATGGCACTGCCCTCCAGTCATCAAGATCCACGGCATGGCCCTGGACAATGTGGACCACTTTCCATACCTCAGGAGTTTAATATCAGCAAGGGCAGACATCTCAACGACGAAGTTCAACATCGCCTCCAGTGCACCAATGCAGCCTTTGGTCACCTAAGGAAGAGAGAGCTCGAAAACCAGAACCTCAAATCTGGCACCAAGCTAATGGTCTACTTGCTGTAGTGATACCTGCTCTCCTGTATGACTCAGAGTCGTGGACCATATCCAGTAGACACCTCAAATTACTGGAAAAATACCACCAACGATGTCTCCACAAAATCCTGCAAATCCCCTTGGAGGACTGACGCACCACCATTAGCGTTCTTGATCAGATCAACATCCCCGGCGTCAAAGCACTGACCACACTTGACCAGCTCCGTTGGGCAGGCCACTTTGTTTGCATGCCTGACACAAGACTCCCAAAACAAGTGCTCCACTCAGAACTCTTACAAAGCAAGTGAGCCCCAGGTGGGCAGAGGAAACGTTTCAAGGACTCCCTCAAAGCCTCCTTGATAAAATGCAACAGCCCCACCGACACCTGGGAGTCTCTGGCCAAAGACCACCCTAAGTGGAGGAAGAGCATCCAGGAGGGCGCTGAACACTTTGAGTCTAGTCGCCGAGAGTATGCAGAAAACAAGCGTTGGCAGCGGAAGGAGCGTGCGGCAAACCAGACTCCCCACCCTTTCCTTCAACGACTGTCTGTCCCACCTGTGACAGAGGCTGTAATTTCCATATTGGACTGTTCAGTCACCTAAGAACTCACTTTTAGAGTGCAAGCAAGTCTTCCTCGATTTCGAGGGGCTGCCTATGATGATGATTATGGTTTCATGCACAAATGTCCCCAGGTCCTGCTGTACTGCAGCACTTTGCAATCTTTCTCCATTTAAATAATAACGTGCTCTTTGATTTTTTGTGCCAAAGTGCATAACCTCACACTTTCCAACATTATACTCCATCTGCCAAATTTTTGCCCACTCACTTAGCCTGTCTATGTCCTTTTGCAGATTTTTTGTGTCCTCCTCACACACTGCTTTTCCTCCCATCTTTGCTACATTACACTCGGTCCCTTCATCCAAGTCGTTAATATAGATTGTAAATAGTTGGGGTCCCAGCACTGATCTCTGCGACATCCCATTCGTTACTGATTGCCAGCCCGAGAACGAACCATTTATCTCGACTTTGTTTTCTGTTAGTTAGCCACTCCTCTATCCATGTTAATATATTACCCCCAACCCCATGAACTTTTATCTTGCGCAGTAATATTTTATGTGGCACCTTGTCAAATGCCTTCTAGAAGTCCAAATATACTACATCCACTGGTTCCCCTTTATCCATCCTGTTCGTTACATCCTCAAAGAATTCCAGCAAATTTGTCAAACATGACATCCCCTCCATAAATCCATGCTGACTGTGCATGCCTGACTGAATTATGCTTTTCCAAATGTCCTGCTACTGCTTTAGTAATAATGGACTCCAACATTTTCCCAACCACAGATGTTAGGCTAACTGGTCTTTAGTTTCCTGGGGCTAGATTTTACACTTTTGTGCAGATCACCCAAAAATGGGCGGTATTTATGGCGTGGGCGGTAAAAATGGGTCTTCAGATCGTCGGCTTGTCACCCATTCTCAAAGCCCCTAGTCTCCATTTTAAAAATTGGGCATTACCACGAGCGATCTGAAATGGGCGTTAGTGTTAAATCTCTCTGACCTCTGCTGTAAAGTGTCGCCGTCCTTAGCAACAGCATGGCAACGCTCATTTCCTGCTATTCAGGAGGTCAGTGGTCATCATTACATGTACGGAAGAGGCGACAGAGAGAGAGGGAGCAGAGAGGAACTGAAAGTGTGTGAGTGTGTGGTGTATGTTTGTTTGGCTGTTGTGGGAGGCACGAGCAGCAAAAAGCCTACTAAGCACTAAGAACATAGTTGGCACCGAGTTTTTGTCGAACAAATAATATATAACATGGAAGCTTCTGGCTTGGAGCACGTTCCCACCTCAGGACCATCCTCTCCCATATCCTTCCAAGCAGCGGTTCGGCCGTCATCCCCCCCCCTCAATGAAGCAGCGCCTGAGGAACTCCTCGGCCAGGCGGCTTGGAGTCAGGAGGGGAAGGGGAAGGAGCAGAGGTGGGGAGGAGAAGTGGGGGGGCGTGATAAGAAGGGTTGGTTTTTACAGATATATTTATGATTTCACACAAATGTTCTCTTTAAAGATTTTTTATTTAACATAACTCTGTTGCGCATTGTCTCAGATAGCTGCACCGTTACACACTCGTGATTCCTTAACATCAAAGGGTATAATTACACTTAACTTCAATCAACTTAAACAGGGAAGTCATTTACCTGTACGCTACACATCAAATGAAGGCCTCTGACCAGAATCGAAGATGCATCCGTGACCACCAGGTACTTTCGCAAAAGAATTTGGGGTCGGAGGTGATCGTCCGAATGAAGCCTCCGACCGGAATTTTCCCCTCATGATCTTTAGCCTGTGCTCTGAGAATTGAGAACTGTGCACAGTCCAACAACAAGAACCTACCAGAACAAATGTTATAAGGCTTCTCTAAATTGTGTCTTTAAAAGTAAGTTTTGACCTGCTGCAGTTAAACCATATTATTTGTCATGATAATTGTACCTAAGCAATCCTTAGTTTAGCTTACATATTTCAGAATTTATCAGTTATGTTTGGTATTTGTTTTTGATCTTAAATTCAAGATTTGAATTCTGATCACCACGAGATTGCATAATTCAGCTTATGGTTTTGAGTCACAATTGTTTTTTTATTCATTCTCGGGATCTGGGCGTCGGCATATATTGCCCATCACTATTTGTTCTTCGGAAGGTGACGGTTAATTTTCTTCTTGAACCACTGCAGCTGTGTGGTGATGGTGTTCCCACAATGTTGTTATGTAGGGAGTTGTAGGATTATGACCCAGTGACAATGAATAATAACTTATAATAAGTAAGCCTCAAAATGCATTTACACAAAGAAGCAAATCACTGGAGCCTAATATCACAACTGACTGAAATGACATAAACTTAAATAATTCCAATTAATCTAAGCAAAACCAAGTTCTGGGCTTCTCTCTTCCATTAGCTTAGGAGAGAAATTCAGCAGCACCCTGTTTGGGGCATTAACTTTTAAAAGTAGAAAGAATTAGCAGTAGGCGCTAATCTTTTACTACTTTAAAAAAAATTGCGGGTAGCGCTCCAGGAAGGAAGTGGAGCACCAAATCAAGCACTCCTCTTCCTCCCAGAAGTGCAAGAGGCAGCAGGTGGTGTGGTAACTGTTATATATGTAAACTTGTATTTACTCTGTACAGCCACCAGAGGGCTCATCCCCCGGAGTCCCAAGGGATCCCATAATCCCTTCGGAGCGCAGGTACTTAAGGAGGCTTCACAGGTTGGAGAGGCACTCTGGAGACCTGCAATAAAAGACTAAGGTCACACTTTACTTTGAGCTCACAGTGTTCAGTCTGACTCTTTCTCCATACACAACAACTGACGACGAGATACAGATAGCGAACCCAAAGATGCAGAGAACAGTGGGCATCCTGGAGAAATTCTCGGAGTGACATGATTGGGAAACTTTTGTGGAGCGACTCGACCAGTACTTCATGGCCAACGAGCTAGATGAGGAAGAGAGCACTGCCAAACGAAGGGCGATCCTCCTCACCGCCTGTGGGGCAACAACGTATAGCCTCATGAAGAACCTGCTCACTCCAGCGAAACCCACGGAGAAATCATACGACGATTTGTGCACACTGGTCCAAGAGCATTTGAACCCGAAGGAAAGCGTTCTGATGGCGAGGTACTGGTTCTACACCTACAAAAGGTATGAAGGCCAGGAAGTGGCGAGTTATGTCGCCGAGCTAAGACGCCTTGCAGGACATTGCGAATTTGAAGGACATTTGGAGCACATGATCAGAGACCTTTTTCATCCTTGGCATTGGCCACGAAACCATACTTTGCAAACTTTTGACTGTAGAGACCCCAACCTTGAGTAAGGCCACAGCGATAGCCCAGGCGTTCATAGCCACCAGTGACAATATGAAGCAAATCTCTCAGCACACAAGCGCTGCTACAAGTACTGTGAACAAAGTGATGTTGTTTTCAAATCATAACGTACAGGGCAGGTCACACATACCTGCAGCTGTTCGTCTGCAAATGTCTCAGAGTCCACCATCAAGGGTGATGAATGCAAGGCCACTAACACCTTGTTGGCGCTGCGGTGGTGATCTTTGTTTCCATTCATGCCGATTCAAAGGATACGTTTGCAATTGCTGTAGAACAATGGGACACCTCCAATGAGTGTGTAGGCGAGCTGTTAAGCCTGTTAAATCTGTAAACCACCATATTGCAGAGGAGGATCATGACGAAACAGAACCTCAGATAGAGGAGGCAGAGGTACATGGGGGTACACACATTCACCACAAATTGTCCCCCGATAATGCTGAATGTTGAACTAAATGGACTTCTGGTGTCAATGGAGCTGGACACGGTCGCAAGCCAGTCCATCATGGGCAAAAAGACTTTCGAAAGGTTGTGGTGCAACAAGGCCTCAAGGCCAGTCTTAACTCCAATTCACACGAAACTAAGAACTTACACAAAAGAACGAATTCCTGTAACCAGCCGTGCTATCGTAAAGGTCTCCTATGATGGAGCGGTGCACAAGCTACCACTCTGGGTGGTACCAGGCGATGGTCCCACGCTGCTTGGCAGAAGGCTGGGAAAGATATGCTGGAACTGGGATGACATCCAAGCGCTATCGCCTGCTGATGACATTTTGTGTGCCCAGGTCTTAAACAAATTTCCTTTGCTGTTTGAACCAGGCATCGGGAAATTCCAAAGAGCAAAAGTGCAGATCCACCTAATTCTGGGGATGTGACCCATCCATCACAAGGTGAGAGCAGTCCTATACATGATGAGAGAAAGGGTAGAAATTGAGCTAGACCGGCTACAAAGAGAGGGCATAATTTCACTGATCGAGTTCAGCGAGTGGGCCAGTCCTATTGTCCCAGTCCTCAAGGGAGACGGCACTGTCAGAATCTATGGCGATTACAAAGTAACTATCAATCGTTTCTCCCTGCAAGACCAATAACCAATACCCACTACCAAAAATCGACAACCTCGTTGCAACGCTGGCAGGAGGAAAGATGTTTACGAAGCTGGATCTGACTTCAGCCAACATGACGCAGGAACTTGAGGAATCATCGAAGGCCCTCACCTGCATCAACACGCACAAAGGTCTTTTTGTTTATAACAGATGCCCGTTTGGAATCCGATCAACGACGGCGATATTCCAGAGCAACATGGAAAGTTTACTGAAGTCGGTCCCGCACACCGTGGTCTTCCAGGATGACATCTTGGTCACAGGTCGGAACACACCTGCAGAACCTGGAGGAGGTTCTTAGACGACTCAACCGTGTGGGGCTCAGGTTAAAATGCTCGAAGTGCGTTTTCCTGTCGCCTGAAGTGGAATTCCTGGGAAGGAGGATTGCGGAGGACGGCACCAACGCGAAGACGGAGACAATCGAGAATGCACCGAGGCCACAGAACGTGATGGAGCTGTAGTAGTTTCTGGGATTCTTGAACTACTTTGGTAACTTCTTACTGGGTCTCAGCACACTGCTAGAACCACTACATGACTTACTACGAAAAGGGGACGAATGGGTTTGGGGCAAAAGTCAAGAAAATGCCTTTGTAAAAGCGAGAAAATTGTTATGCTCAAAGAAATTGCTTGTGTTGTATGATCCATGTAAGCGTTTCGTACTTACATGTGATGCGTTGTCATATGACATCGGGTGTATATTGCAACAAGCTAACGATTTCAGGAAACTGCAACCAGTTGCTTATGCATCCAGGAGTCTGTCTAAGGACGAGAGAGCCTACAGCATGATTGAAAAAGAAGCATTAGCCTGTGTCTATGGGGTAAAGAAAATGCATCAATACCTGTTTGGGCTAAAATTCGAATTGGAAACTGACCATAAGCCATTTATATCCCTGTTTTCCAAGAGTAAAGGGATAAATAGCAATGCACCGGCCTGCATCCAGAGATGGGTGCTCACATTGTCCGCATACAACTACGCCATCCGCCACAGGCCAGGCACAGAAAGCTGCGTTGATGCTCTCAGCAGGCTGCCATTGCCCACCATGGGGCTGGAAATGACGCAGCCCACAGATTTAGCCATGGTTATGGAAGCATTTGAGAGTGAGCAATCACCCGTCACTGCCCAGCAGATCAAAACCTGTGTGCTTCACGAGAGCTGGTCCAGTATCCCAGTGGAAATGCAGGAAGAGATAAAGCCGTTCCAACGGCGCAAAGATGAAATGTCTATACAGGCAGACTGCCTTCTGTGGGGCAATCGAGTAGTGGTCCCCAAGAAGAGAAAAGGCACCTTCATCAATGACCTCCACAGTACCCACCCAGGCATCGTAATGATGAAAGCGATAGCCAGATCCCACGTGTGGTGGCCCGGTATCGATGTGGACTTAGAGTCCTGCGTTCACAGATATAATACATGCTCGCAGTTAAGCAATGTACCCAGGGAGGCGCCGCTAAGTTTATGGTCTTGGCCCTCCAAACTGTGGTCTAAGGTACACGTCGACTATGCAGACCGGTTCTTGGGTAAAATGTTCCTTGTGGTTGTAGACGCATATTCCAAGTGGATTGAATGTAAGATAATGTCGATTAGCACGTCCGCTGCCACTACTGAAAGCCTGCGGGCCATGTTTGCCACTCATGGCTTACCCGATGTCCTGGTGAGCAACAAAGAGCCATGTTTTACCAGTGCTGCATGTTCAAAGAGTTCATGATCCGTAACGGGATAAAACATGTCACATCTGCCCCGTTTAAACCAGCGACCAATGGTCAGGCAGAGAGAGCAGTGCAAACCATCAAGCAAGGTTTGAAGGGGGTAACTGAAGGCTCACTGCAGACTCACCTATCACGAGCCCTGCTTAGCTACCGCATGAGTCCCCACTCACTCACTGGGATCCCACCTGCTGAACTGCTGATAAGAGCACTTCAGACAAGGCTCTCGTTAGTTCACCCTGATCGACATGAACAGGTAGAGAGCAGGCGGCTTCAACAAAGTGCATACCATGATAGCGCAAATGTGTCACGCGAGATTGAAGTCAATGATCCTGTATTTGTATTAAATTATGGTATTAAAGTGGCTTCCCGGCACTGTCGTGGCCAAAGAGGGGAGCAGGGTGTTTCGGGTCAAACTTTCAAATGAGCTCATCCACCGGAAACACTTGGACCAAATCAAACTCTGATTCACGGACTATCCTGAGCAACCCACCTTGTACCCTACATATTTTAATCCCCCAACATACACACCAGTGGCAACCGGCACCACGGTTGACCACGAAGCAGAACCCATCATCCACAGCAGCCCTGCAGGGCCCAACACACCAGGCAGCCCAGCAAGGCCAGCTGCACAGCAGCCCAGCGAGGGACCAACAAATGCTTCAACAGCACCAGCTTTCACACAGGGACGATCAACCAGGGCAAGAAGGGCCCCAGATCGACTCACATTGTAAATAGTTACACAATTGACTTTGGTGGGGAATGTTGTTATTTATATGTACTTGTTTTTACTGTGTACAGCCACCAGAGAGCTCATCCCCTGGAGTCCCAAGGGATCCCATAATCCCTTGGGAACACAGGTAATTAAGGAGGCTTCACACGTTGGAGAGGCATTCTCGAGACCTGCAATAAAAGACTATGGTCACACTTTATTTTGAGCTCATAGTGTTCAGTCTGACTCTTTCTCCATACACAACAGTAACTTGAGCAGCAGTTCACAATGGGTTGTGCAGCGCTGCTGTGTTGAAAGGCTCTTTCCCTCTCTTAAAGGGAAGGGTCATCGCTGCAGGCTCTGCAAAATCGAAACTTACCTTCACCCTGATGGCAGCTATAATCCGGCGTGATCAGCCCAATGAGTGCCAGGCTGATCAATCATGGGCAAAGACTTGCAACAAACCTGAAAGTGAGCAGTTACATTTATTTTTAACTTACCTTGGACACCTCGCCTCGAATCATAACCCTTGAAGCGCCCGGCCTCTCAATGGACACCTACTACAGCTGCTGGTGTTTTCGTCTGTCGATGCTGCAGGGGGAGAAAACAAAGTTCGGGTCCGGTGCGATGTGCATGGCGATGACATCACGATCTCCAGGCGAAGGATGCACCGCCGTACCACCGCTGCAAACCACCCATCGAGTTTGGCAGGAGTCGATGTTATCACTGAGCCCGGTCGGTACCTGGTGAGTGCCGCAATATCGCCCCCCCAGAGGCGATAATGGGAGGTGATAAAGTGACCAATTTCTAGGGTGTAATGTCTGTAAGCTTGTAATGTTTGTAGCTCCACATTGTGGACGTGGACATATTGTATACTGCAACTGCAGAGTTAATAATTAAACAGAACCAGGCAGATTCCAGAGGATTCCGAGAGAGCTGTCTGCCATGTTAGGAGCTGTGTGTGCTGTGCTCTGTGAATATATCACATTTGGCGATGAGATGGGATTTTCCGGATGATTTAAAGCTTAAATTTTGTTGGGGAAGAAATCAGCCAGCCGACAGAGAGACTTTGGAAGTTTCTGTTGTTGGAAAAAAGCTACAAAATCCGAGGTAAAATACAGCACACAGTGTGAACAGCTAGAGATTAAAATGGCAAGTGTAATCGGACATTTGGGGGAAATATAGACACGACCGGGAACGTTTTAAAGCGTATGTGCATCGGCTAGAAATGTATTTCATTGCAAATAACATAATTGAAGTTCCAGACAATGCAGCCCAGAACCGGGTTGTGTTGGAATGAGCCATGAACTCATTGAATGGCGGTGCAGGCTAGAAGGGCCGAATGGCCTACTCCTGCACCTATTTTCTATGTTTCTATGTAAGAGAGCGATCTTCTTATCGGACGCGGGTCCGGCATTGTACGAAACCCTTGTAAATCTGCTTGTGCCTGACGAGCCAAAGGACACAACGCTTAAAGAGATTTTAACGAAGCTGGAGCAGCACTATAACCCCAACGCGTTAGAAATTGCTGAAAGCTATCGTTTCAGGATTCACAATCAAAAGACTGATGAAGTATCAGTGATTACATCGTAGCATTAAAAAAGCTATCGATGCACTGTAATTTTGGAAACTTTCAAAACCGAGCATTACGGGATCGTTTTGTTTGTGGGGTGAAAAATGACACAATCAGAAGGAAGTTATTGACGACGGATGACTTGACTTTTGAGATTGCTTGTCAGACAGCGAGGTCGATGGGCATGGCCGAACAATATTCCCGATAATTAAATAATAATTACGGTCGTCAGTCAACCGAGGTAAATCACCTGCAGTTTCAAAGTAAAAGCTGGTGGGGGCCCAAAGTCTCAGAAACTGGAAATTCTAACAGAGCATCGAAGTCGTGCTATAGGTGCCTGGGACAACACATTGCTCAAAGTTGTCCATGCGATAAATGTAGCACTCAAATCACTGACTCCACACAGTCTTGTGTTGTAGTAATTGATGTGACCTTAGTCCTTTATTGTGTAACTCCAGAGTGACTCTCAGGTGTGGTGGGCAGCCTTTTATACTCTGTCTTGCAGATACTTCCAGGTCACCCATCACAGCGCCCTCTGTGGTGCCCCATTGTAACCATACATTTAATGTACCTGGACAATACAAAACATCTCACTCCCCCCCAGTTCCAAAAGCCATTGTCTGTAACCTCGGCCTTGTTCATCCTGGTTGATTTGTGAGTGTGAGTCCATGACCATCCACTTCCCTCTTCTCCCCCCCGCCCCTCCCCATGTAGAGATTATGCTTGCGATCCGGTGCAAGCATGTGGTATTTGCAGTCCTTACATGGGTGATGAAGTACACGAGCATAACCTCCAACAGAAAGCAGGTATACAAAGACAGTGCATTTGTATGGTATATATAGATGAATTGAAGAATTACAACAAAAGGTTGCAGGTACACTGAACAGTTATTTAATCCCAGCTCCACTGGGTGAGGTACGGTGGTGGCATACAGCCCCTTTTTACCCGAGGTAATGGGCTGCGCTGAGACAGGGTATCGCAACTAGTGCGTTGCCTCTGTTCTCAGAAAGTAGTTGCCTTTGCGGCTCATCTGCCACCGCTGAACCATTGCATGAATCACACAAAATCGGAAATCGCAATACTCCATTAGTCATGTTAGTCACAGATCCATTAACCCTTTTACTTGTACCTCGTGGTATTAACTCTTTTTGTAAATCACCCATCATTTTAAACACAGTAATCATTTCAGCATCAAAATATTAACTCCTGTCTTAAATCAAGTCATCATATAAATCACATTACTCATTTAGACTCGCTCTTGCCTTACAAAAGTCTCTTTGTGGGGACCGGCAACAGTGTAAGGCCCTTTTAAGACTCCCGGTTACATTTCCCTTTTAAGACACCATCTTGTTGTTCCCATGTGGCTTCCACTGGGCGTCACCATTTTAGTTGCTCTGCTTGCCTTTCTCTGCAGACTTCTGCTGCCGCGAGGCCTGCCACCATCTTGAGCTTGCTGTGCCCCTTTACATTGAAACAACTCCGTCAACAGTTGCAGCCGATTTGTGAAAAGGAGGTTCCAAGCCAAAAGAGACGTAGCGTGCCTGAACAAATGGCACAGAAAAGGCGTAGGTTAAACGCTCATTTTGTTGAGGAGCTTCCTGCAATTACTGAACCATTTGATAATGTGAGTAACTTGACTGCACTGCTGAGCGAGTTTGAGAAGAATAATTGTGCTGAAGCCGAAACCGCGGGACACTTGGGTGTCCTTGATTACTCGCACCGCGGAGATCTGCCCATACCTGGAGAACACTTCCTCCAGGGCCTGCTCGTCTGTGTCGAGGTTTAGACCGCCGATGAACAGCTTTCCTTCTCCGGACCCTTTTGCGAGGTTGGTTTCCCTGCTGAACTCTAGCCTGCTGCTGCCGACCAGTTCGCTCTCGACTCTCTCTCGGGACCCACCACACTTCGACCGTTCCCGGGAGCCACAACGCACCGGCCCCCACACCGCCGCATCCTCCGGAGCCAGCCTCAGCCTGCGGGCCGACGGTGCCTGCTGAAGCAGCCTGTCGAAGCCCTTCTTTCTCCTCCAGCTCGGTCGGCGCTGCTCTTTGGGAACACGGGAGACAGCGGTCTGTGGAGGAATGAAGTTTTCCCAGTTCCCATGGTCCTTCCCCATCCACCTCCTGCCGAGTAGCGTCGGCCCATCGCCTGCAATGATCCACAAAGGTAAACCATGCGTCTCGCCACCGTGAGATACCTGCACATCCGCTCTGCCAAGAACAGGCGTCAGTTCCTTGGTGTAGATGCGCAGCTTCGCCGTGACCGGGACCAGCTTGGGTCGTGCAGCTGGGTTGATCCACAGTTTATCAAAAGTTTCCTAACTCGTCAACGACTGACCCGATCCAGTGTCCACTTCCATAGTCACTGGGACTCTGTTAATCTTGACTTACAAAACCACGGGGACCGAATCGTCGGTACAAGTATACAGTCCAAACGCCTCATCTTCTTCTGCCTGCTCCTCGCTGGATGGTGGATCATCTACCATCTCCTCAGCCACATGGTGAGTCAGGTATTTACATTTTGCAACCAATGCAGTCAGTCAGACTGAGCAGGCACTTGGGTTTGTGGCTCTGGCTGGCTTCCCACAGGTGCAGAGCATCATCAACTTTACACATGTGGCATGTGACAATCAAGGCACCCCCAGATCACCCAGGAGTGTTTGTGAAGTGTAAGGGTTTCCACTCCCTCAATGTGAAGCTCATCTGCAAACGCAAAAAGATAATTATGCACATGTGTGCATTCGTCCTGCGCCAGTCCACCCTCCCTGAGCTCGTTTCACCTCCGAACTGACTTGCCAGCTGGCTGCTTGGAGACAAGGGGTATCGACAGAAGACATGGCTGATACGGAGCTGAAGCAATGAGGCCCAAGAGCGCTACTATCAAAGCCACATAATGATGAGATATATCATTGATTAAGCAATCAGGATGCTGAAGATGCATTTCAGATGCCTTTGCAGATCTGGAGGAGCCCTTCAAAATGCACCAGCCAGGGTCTTCTGAATGATCGTGGTGTGCTGCGCTCTGCACAACAAGGCACAGCAGTGAGGACTGGAGTTGCAGGAGGCAGCAAGGTGCAGAGCACAGTGCCTCTTCAGAGGAGGAAGAGAAAAAGTAACAGTAGGACGAGGAATAGCCATGGGACCAGTAGTGGCGCACATTGCTGCCCAGGATGCCCAGGATGGTCTCACAATGGCAAGATTTAATTAGGAAGCATCAGTGCACCCATATGGCAGTGACAGGCTGAACCCACTTTCCCCCTTCCCAACACAAAGAGGTCCTCCAATCAACAAAGCATCCCTTTCACAGACCGATTGCTCGGATTTAAGTCCTGTCTTACCATTCATCACAAGTCAGAAGGCCACTTTCCAGACAGAAAGCAAAAATAGGTAAAACAGAAAAATAGTACAAAGAAATTATTTTTATGTGGCTCAAAATTTAAACAGAAACTTAACATTATGCATTGTGTAACACACCCATGTGCATACCCTTATGCAACTAAAAATGTTGTATCTTCCCTTTTCTGCTACTCCTACATCATGTAACCCTTGTGGCTTCAGCAAAGGTAGCTTCAGGCTGCTCACATCCTTGCTTTGATTGCTGAAATGTTCTTGGTCGACATCCTATAAGTTTCGGAGCCTGTGAGGACCCTGCCAAAGACTGCTCCACCGATACCTGTGCAGGGGCAGACTCGACCATCAACACACAAGGCAGCATGTGGGGCTCTGACTGAGGGGAGGACAACTGGTGAGAAGTGAAAACACTTTGAGCAGAGTTCCCAATTCCATGTCCCCTTTCTACATCTTCCCTATCATGGCCCAGGCATTGCAGCAAGAACAGCCTTTTCTTAAAGCATGGCTGTCATTTTTTCCCTTAAAGGGGAACTGCTTTCTAAAATGAAAAAAATAGAAATAATTTAAAAATATGCAGTTTTCAACTCCTGGAGCTCAACTGCCTTCTGAAAAAATATTAACATTAAAAGGAATTACCAAATGGCACTCTTCAGCTCATAAAACTGAATTGCCTTCCGCACCTCAAAAAATGGGGGTCAACACTGTAAGAGAGCTTTTTATCCACATGGGCCAAAAGGCTCTCCAGAAAGTACGAGGTGGAACCAGATCACTGAGGCTGTCAATGCCAGCAGTGTCACCCCCACACCTGGCTTCAGTTCCCAAAGAAACGTCATTACCACAAACCATTAATCAAGGTCAGTGAATGCATCTTCAAAAGCAATCTGCTATTAGCCTCACTCACTGGAAAATGCAAGACCACCCTCTCCCCGCATCACTCACCTACCAACAATATGTACCAAACACAAGGCCCACCTCTAGCTTCACCTCACCTGCTTAGAGGAGACGGTGCAGGTCATTCTTGGTAGGGGGATGGC
Source organism: Pristiophorus japonicus (assembly GCF_044704955.1). Lineage (NCBI taxonomy): Eukaryota > Metazoa > Chordata > Chondrichthyes > Pristiophoridae > Pristiophorus > Pristiophorus japonicus. The sequence goes on along the minus strand of NC_091977.1, from coordinate 369,288,204 downwards.
TGAGTCCTTGCCCAGCGGCAGGACTGAAAGAATACAAGATGCTGGTATGCTTATATATTTTCCTCCTTCTCGCATGCACTTCTTGCAACCCACCCTCTCCTCACCACAACTCTACCCTGGTGCCTTCCTCATTTCACACACCCAAGAAATGAAGATGATGATAGTGGATGCATTGGCTACAATCTACCAAATTCCCTGGATTCTGGAGAGGTCCCAGTGCATTGGAAAACTGCAAATGTTACACCCCTATTTAAAAAATGAGGGAGACAGAAAGCAGAAAACTATGGACCAGTTAGCCTAACATTTGCTGCTTCTTGCAAAATGCGAGAGTCCATTATTAAGGAAGCAGTAGCAGGACATTTGGAAAAGCATAATACCATCATCATCATAGGCAGTCGCTCGGAATCGAGGAAGACTTGCTTCCACTCTTAGCATGAGTTCTTAGGTGGCTGTACAGTCCATTACAAGAACCACAGTCTCTATCACAGGTCGGACAGATAGTCATTGAGGGAAAGGGTGGGCAAGGAGCCTGGTTTGCCGCACGCTCCTTCCGATGCCTGTGCTTGATTTCTGCATGCTCTCGGCGACGACACTAGAGGAGCTCAGCGCCCTCCCGAATGCACTTCCTCCACTTAAGGCGGTCTATGGCCAAGGACTCCCAGGTGTCAGTGGGGATGTCGCACTTTAGCAGGGAGGCTTTGAGAGTGTCCTTGTAACGTTTCCTCTGCCCGCCTTTGGCTCGTTTGCTGTGGACGAGTTCTGAGTAGAGCACTTGCTTTGGGAGTCTCATGTCTGGCATGCGAACTATGTGGCCTGCCCAGCGGAGCTGATCAAGTGTGGTCAGTGCTTCAATGCTGGGGATGTTGGCCTGGACGAGAACACTAATGTTTGTGCGTCCGTCCTCCCAGGGGATTTGCAGGACCTTGCGGAGACATCGTTGGTGGTATTTCTCCAGCGACTTGAGGTGTCTACTGTACATGGTCCATGTCTCTGAGCCATACAGAAGGGCGGGTATTACTATGGCCCTGTAGACCATGAGCTTGGTGACAGTTTTGAGGGACTGATCTTCAAACATTCTTTTCCTCAGGAGGCCGAAGGCTGGACTAGAGGCGGTGTTGTGTCTCATCATCAATGCCTGCTCTTGTTGATAGAAGGCTCCTGAGATAGGTGAAGTGGTCCACGTTGTCCAGGGCCACGCCGTGGATCTTGATGTTTGGGGGGGCAGTGCTGTGTGGCGAGGACAGGCTGGTGGAGGACCTTTGTCTTATTAATGTTTAGCGTGAGGCCCATGCTTTCATACACCTCAGTAAATACATCGACTATGTCCTGGAGTTCAGCCTCTGTGTGTGCACAGACGCAGGCGTCATCTGCGTACTGTAGCTCGACGACAGAGGTTGGAGTTGTCTTGGACCTGGCCTGGAGACGGCGAAGGTTAAATAGCTTCCCACTGGTTTTGTAGTTTAGCTCCACTCCAACGAGGAGCTTATCAACTGTGAGGTGGAGCATGGCAGCAAGGAAGATTGAGAAGAGGGTTGGGGTAATGATGCAGCCCTGCTTGATCCCGGTCCAGACATGAATTGGGTCTGTGATGGATCCGTTGGGAAGGATCATGGTTTGCATGTCGTTGTGGAGCTGGCGGAGTATGGTGACGTACTTTTGGGGGCATCCGAAACGGAGGAGGACGCTCCATAGACCCTCGAGGCTGACAGTGTCAAAGGCCTTTGTAAGGTCGAAGAAGGCCATGTATAAGGGCTGGCGCTGTTCCCTGCACTTTTCCTGCAGCTGTCACATTGCAAAGATCATGTCCATTGTGCCCCGAAGGGGATGAAATTTGCTGCCTGTGCGTGATTTCTTTTAACGTGGGGTGATCGTTGCATGCCGGCTACCACACGAGTTTAGCTGAGCGAGGTCTTGGTCCAGTGGCAAGGGGGTCCAGGACGACTGGAGACCAGGCCCTGTTATATGGGCCTAATTGCCTACAGCGAGGTGTTGGCCGCAGGCTTGGCGCTGGGTTGCTCCTTTGATGGTAGGTTGTCCAAGATTTGTCTGGGTGCAGGCATTGGGGGGGGCCAGTGGTGCACTGGGGTTCAGAATTGGGGGGAGGGGGGTCACAGCCATTGCACTCACCAGGTGCTGGAAGAGGAGAGGAGACCAGGCCACCAGTGGAGAAAGAGAGAGGTCCAGATGGGGGGGAGGAGGAGGTGGAGACCCGATAGCCAGGTCCAGCCACCCAGTCACCGCAGAGGTCCAGGTAGCGTCGAGTTGTCCAGCCGCTGCAGGAGGTCCAGCCGGGAGGCTCCAGTCGCAGCGAGTCAGCAGGAGGTTCAGCCAGGAAGTCCAGGTCGCGTCGAGTCATCCAACCGCTGCACGAAGTCCAACCGAGAGATCAAGATCTCGTCGAGTCAGCAGGAGGTCCAACCGGGAAACGTCGATGTGCGGTGTGGCGGAAGGCCTGAGGTAGGTCTGAACTTTGGGAATCGCGGGGTTGGGTTAGAATGGTGATTTAAGTCTTTAAGACCCCCTATTGAGGTCTATTAGGGCTAGGGCTGGGGCTTGGGGAAGTTTAGACAGTGGGAGCGGGGAGGTTGAGGGCCAAGGAGCTGTTTTGCAGGGGAGCCCCCTGGGGAGCTGCTATCTTCACCACACCACACGCACAGGAAAAGCATAATACAGTCAAGCAGAGTCAACTTGGTTTTATGACAGGGAAATCATGTTTGACAAATTTGCTAGAGTTCTTTGAGGATGTAACGAGTAGGGTGGATAAGGAGGAACTAGTGAATGTGGTGTATTTGGATTTCCAGAAGGCATTCAGTAAGGTGCCACATAAAAAGTTACTGCACAAGATAAGAGCTCACAGGTTTGAGGGTAATATATTAGCATGGATAGAGGATTGGCTAACTAACAGAAAACAGAGAGTCGGGATAAATGGGTAATTTTCTGGTTGGCAAACAGTAACAAGTGGGGTGCCACAGAGATCGGTGCTGGGTCCTCAACTATTTACAATCTATACTAATGACTTGGATGAAGGGACCGTGCATAATGTAGCCAAGTTTGCTGATGATACTGTAGGGTTGCAAAATTTGTGAGACAACCCTCCCAGTGTTTGGACTCATTGGAAAGGAAATTTAATTTGGAACTATCAACCAGAAAGTTTGAGATCCTGAAGTGCACATGGAAGAAACTACGAGTTTTAATCGAACTTTGGATTTTACAAGGCAGATTGGGTCCGTGTGGAAAGGGCTAAGAACTAAAGGATAGCTATCCTTCAAAGAAACCAATTTTGAGTATTGAAACTGTCTGGGGTATTGAAGCTAAACAAATTGTCTGGGGAATTGTGTAAACTCAAAAACTCTTCTCCCCGGGAGACATTAACATAGCAACAATCAACCCAGAGATAGCCAGTCATCACTCTGAGCAGGAAACCCATCCAGCGTATACATAATGACAATGGCACATCCAACCCACATGGAAAACCCAGGCCTAGGCAGACATTGCAAATACCAAAGCTAATTTTTCCCGATGAAGAAACAAATTTAAAGGATCGACACATCCGAGACAGGTTAACATTAATGGGCCCACCAAAATATGACAAAGAGATATCAAGTCCGCCAAAAATTAAACAAAGAATCGGGATTGATTTGGCGTGAAGATTAGAATGGCTCCTAAAGTATAACTGAGACCCTGGTTAACGAAAGTTTTTAGGCATCGGAGGCGCAGCATTAGGTGCATAGCATCATAGAGCATCAAGAAAGAGAGAGAGAACGCCGCAGCAGTTTTAACAAGCCTCTCCAGCCTCGACGACACTCCTGGGGCCACACTGCCCTGCTACCGAAAAGAAGAAGGAAGAACATCATCATGGCAGAAAGCAGCCCCAATAACTCCGGACATCGCCATCGCTGTAACAACTGACCACAACCAACGTGGTAACACCGAAAGCACCGCGATTGACCAATTCCAAAATCAAGACTCCTCAAGAAGAAACCAAAGATTCGAAAGTTTCCATTCTACAATCTAGTCCTAGCTACAAACAGTTGAAACATTACCTAAAAAGACTTTAAAACCTAGTTCTAGAAAGTGGGTACTCACCCCATCAGTCCAATACGTGCCCTACCGCATCAGCAGACACCACCCAACTAAAGACTACGCAGTCAGAAGACCTCTTCGACGTTCGGGGTACGGCAAACAGAATCTACAGAGTCCAGCAAACCCCAAAATCGTGAACCACCGCCAACGGATAATAAAGGATTGGTGAGCATAAACCCTGTCTGCCCTGGAGTTTAACCTAGTCAGAGTTAGGAATTGGGAGGTGGGAGGTGTATTATTTCTGTAACACCTTTTGAATGTGTGGTGAAGTGTTCTTTATTCTAGTCATTTCAAGCTCGACATTGTACTTTTCTTGTCTGTAATAAAATCAAAGTTCTTTGCACCAAAACAATTGTCTCTTGCACTTTGTCACATCCCCAAAATAAATCCAAAGTCTAGAACCCAGGGAGTGGGAGCGATTCGAACCACTCAGAAGGTCAGATGTGAACCTGACTCCAGACACCATCCCCTACATAATACAAAGATAGGTGGGAAAGAGAGTTGTGAGGAGGACACAAATAATCTGCAAAGGGATATAGATAGGCTAAGTGAGTGGGCAAACATTTGGCAAATGGAGTATAATGTGGGAAAGTGTGAGGTTATTCACTTTGGAAGGAAAAATAAAAAAGCAACTTATTATTTAAATGGAGAAAAGTTGCAAAGTGCTGAAGTACAGAGGGACCTGGGGGTTCTTGTGCATGAAACACAAAATGTAAGTATACAGGCATCAGGAAGGCAAATAGAATGTTGGCCTTTATTTCAAGGGGGATGGAGTATAAAAGCAGGGAAGTCCTGCTACAGCTGTACAGGATATTGGTGAAACCACACCTAGAATACTGCATACAGTTTTGGTCTCCTTATTTAAGGCGTGATATATTTGCATTGGCAACAATCAGAGAAGACTCACTAGGTTGATCCCTGAGATGAAGAAGTTCACCTATGAAGAAAGATTGAGCAGGTTGGGTCTATACTCATTGGAATGTCGAAGAATGAGAGATGATCTTATTGAAACATATAAGATACAGAGGAGGCTCGACAAGGTAGATGCAGAGAGGATGTTTCCATTCATGGGGGAATCTAGAACTAGGGGGCATAGTTTAAGAATAAATGGTCGTCCATTTAGAACTGAGATGAGGAGAGATTTCTTCTCTCAGGTTGTAAATCTGTGGAATTCTCTGCCCCAGAGAGCTGTGGAGGCTGGGTCATTGAATATATTTAAGGTGGAGATAAACAGATTTTTGAATGATAAGGGAGTGAAGGCTTATGAGGAGTGGGCAGGGAAATGGAGCTGAATCCGTAATCAAGTCAGTGATGATATTAAATGGCGGAGCAGGCTCGAGGGGCCAAATGGTCTACTCCTGCTCCTATTTCTTATGTTCTTATGATGATGATGATGGATGACGATGGATGACGGAGATGGAGGAGGATGGGCAGGAGAAATTTAACGACAGTGCAGTCCTTTTGTTGTCATCGCTTGAGCAAAACCCTTTCTTAACCTCGCACAGCTGAACATGCAACAGCAGCAGTAAGGACTCCCACGAACGATATTTAAAAGAATCATCAACTTTCAAGTAACTTGCTTTTTGATTTCTACTGGTTCTGAGTAAGTTTGTGGAACTGTTTGGAGCTTTCTAGCATTATTTAAAGTTGGTGAGGTGACAGGGAGTCGTGCTGCAAGTGGGGAATGCCTTGCTCCTGACTTTAAGGGTTCTGATCAGACCACTTGCTCCCAGTCATGGGTGCTTTAGTTGTTATCCCCCTTGGTCTGAAGCATGACTGGGAGATGGAAGCAGCAAGGAAGAGGACAAGCTGCTCACAGAGGGAGGAGTAGGAGGGGTGGAGGGCTCTCAGCAGGAGACATTACTTAACTAGGGTAATTGGAGAACGATTCCCTTACCTCAGCCTACGTCAGGGGCTGTGTCTGAGGCATCTGTGATTTACGAAGGAGGTGCTCACAGAAATCTGCCATCTCTTGTAATGAGAAATGCAGCCTCACACCAGGGTAATAACAGCGCTGCCAGTGGCGTGGTGTGAAGGTGACCATGGCCCTGAATTTCTTTGCGCGAAGTCCTTCCAGGCTGGGCAGGCGACTTTTGTAACATCTCGCATTTTGCTGTCAAGTGCTGCATAACAGAAGTGACAGAAGCTCTTTCTGCCATGAGAGGGGACTTCATTGTCTTCTCTCTTGCCAGGGAAATGGACTTCCCCATGGAGCAGGGCACCATTGATTGAATGCATGTGACTTGTGGGCGCTGTATATAAATGCTGCTTTGTACTGCAGTTGCAAAGGTAACCGCTCGTTGAATGCGCAAGCTCAGCACATCCTGATAGTGAATACCCAGTATCCTGGCAGAAGTCATCCCTTGTCCACCGAGCTCATGACACCGCTCTGCAACCAAACACACGTATGTTTACAACGAGAGCCATGCTGCCACATGAAACATCAGCGCAAACCATTGGCATCCTTGAACAATGTTTCCGCTGCCTGGAGGAGCCCTGCAGCATGTGTCCCAATTCGTTGGGGTCTGCTATAATCTACCTGGTAATCATGAGGGCACAGCCCTTGATGTAATGTATTTGCTTCATGGGTTCTTTGCTATTAAAAATCAGTTGGTTCATAACAAAAGGTTTAACAATCACACTACACTTGCCACCAAAGATACGGCAGGAGCAGGAGGAGGAGGCTGAAGAAGAGAAGGCAGAAGCGGAAGGAATGAAGCAACCCAGACAGCCTCTTTCTAACTGGGATATCCAGGAAAAAGAAAAAGAAAAAGAGAAAGAGAAAAAAAGAAAAAAAGAGAAAGAGAAAGAAAAAGAGAAAAAGAGAAGCAGCTTTTATTTCAGCATTGTGGCGAAGAGGATGCTGTGATGGTCAGTAACAGGGGAAAGGTAAGATGTGGACCAAATATCAAAAGGGAAATTGGGGTTGTGGTCACTGGTACCACAGTGGATGATCTTAGCCTGGAAATCCCGGCCACAAAGGATATATTGGGGTTGCATCCTCCTCTTCTCCTTCCTCCTCTTTGTTTCTTTTCTGCTTCTTCCACTTCCCTCTGCGAGCAGATACTGAAAATATGATCAAAGAGCAGAAAATGCTGGAAATATCAGCAGGTCAGGCAGCATCTCAACCTGAGACGTGAACACTGTTTCTCTCTCCACAGAAGCTGCATGACCTGCTGAGTATTTCCAGCATTTCCTGTCTTCTCAGAGGCCTTCTTTTACCATCGGAGGCCTTGAAAGCAGCACTCCATGCATACTTTAAACATGTTTAACAAGTATTGCACCAAGCCACTACTTAAATAAAATATAAAAACTACGCTACAAAAGCTTAAATGCAAACTTACCTGAAAGATGTGTGTGTCCCTTTAAGAAGTGCTGACAGCGTCTCTGTCGGTCTGCTGCACGCTTGCTTTTCAGAACGAGCTTCGGACCCCAGGGCTGAACTCTCGCAAAGGTTCATGTTCGGAGAGTGTGGTGTTAAGTCGGCATTGCATGCTGACTGACATCACGCTCTCCAGATTTTCATGTCCACAGACATCGCTGCTAACGACAGCGCTATGGCCCTCACCAAAATGGTGGCTGTCAAGTCCCGGGTAAGAGGAGGGTCTTAGAGTGGCGGCCATCATTTTTTTTTTATGGTTTCCGGCGCTAAAGGGTGGCGTTAAATAGCCCAATTTTTCCCCCTGTATTCCTTTCTAACTATCCACTGCAAAATAGTAACTGTGGGATAGAAACATAGAAACATAGAAAATAGGTGCAGGAGTAGGCCATTCGGCCCTTCTAGCCTGCACCGCCATTCAATGAGTTCATGGCTGAACATGCAACTTCAGTACCCCATTCCTGCTTTCTCGCCATACCCCTTGATTCCCCCTAGTAGTAAGGACTTCATCTAACTCCTTTTTGAATATATTTAGTGAATTGGCCTCAACAACTTTCTGTGGTCGAGAATTCCACAGGTTCACCACTCTCTGGGTGAAGAAGTTTCTCCTCATCTCGGTCCTAAATGGCTTACCCCTTATCCTTAGACTGTGACCCATTGTTCTGGACTTCCCCAACATTGGGAACATTCTTCCTGCATCGAACCTGTCTAAACCCATCAGAATTTTAAACGTTTCTATGAGGTCCCCTCTCATTCTTCTGAACCCAGTGAATACAAGCCCAGTTGATCCAATCTTTCTTGATAGGTCAGTCCCGCCATCCCGGGAATCAGTCTGGTGAACCTTCGCTGCACTCCCTCAATAGCAAGAATGTCCTTCCTCAGGTTAGGAGACTAAAACTGTACACAATACTCCAGTTGTGGCCTCACCAAGGCCCTGTACAACTGTAGCAACACCTCCCTGCCCCTGTACACAAATCCCCTCGCTATGAAGGCCAACATGCCATTTGCTTTCTTAACCGCCTACTGTACCTGCATGCCAACCTTCAATGACTGATGTACCATGACACCCAGGTCTCGTTGCACCTCCCCTTTTCCTAATCTGTCACCATTCAGATAATAGTCTGTCTCTCTGTTTTTACCACCAAAGTGGATAACCTCACATTTATCCACATTATACTTCATCTGCCATGCATTTACCCACTCACCTATCCTATCCAAGTCGCTCTTCAGCCTCATAGCATCCTCCTCGCAGCTCATACTGCCACCCAACTTGGTGTCATCCGCAAATTTGGAGATACTACATTTAATCCCCTCGTCTAAATCATTAATGTACAGTGTAAACAGCTGGGGCCCCAGCACAGAACCTTGCTGTACCCCACTAGTCACTGCTTGCCATTCTGAAAAGTCCCCATTTACTCTTACTCTTTGCTTCCTGTCTGACAACCAGTTCTCAATCCATGTCAGCACACTACCCCCAATCCCATGTGCTTATATTTGCACATTAATCTCTTGTGTGGGACCTTGTCGAAAGCCTTCTGAAAGTGCAAATATACCACATGAACTGGTTCTCCCTTGTCCACTCTACTGGAAACATCCTCAAAAAATTCCAGAAGATTTGTCAAGCATGATTTCCCTTTCAGAAATCCATGCTGACTTGGACCTATCATGTCACCATTTTCCAAATGCGCTGCTATGACATCCTTAATAATTGATTCCATCATTTTACCCACTACCGATGTCAGGCTGACCGGTCTATAATTCCCTGTTTTCTCTCTCCCTCCTTTTTTAAAAAGTGGGGTTACATTGGCTATCCTCCACTCCATAGGAACTGATCCAGAGTCAATGGAATGTTGGAAAATGACTGTCAATGCATCCGCTATTTCCAAGGCCACCTCCTTAAGTACTCTGGGATGCAGTCCATCAGGCCCTAGGGATTTATCGGCCTTCAATCCCATCAATTTCCCCAACACAATTTCCCAACTAATAAGGATTTCCCTCAGTTCCTCCTCCTTACTAGACCCTCTGACCCCTTTTATATCCGGAAGGTTGTTTGTGTCCTCCTTAGTGAATGTTGCAGCTTTAAAACGATTGTGCACCTGCATTCTCGCAATAGGTTGCTACTTTATGGAAAAGGTGCACTTTTTGTTCCTAATTTCTTTGTAATTATCAGCATAAGATTTGAAATAAGTGTTATTTTTATTCAGTGCAATGTAATGTTGCCTCTCCTGCTTTGCACCAGCTCTTGCTGCCAGCTGGGCACTCAGCACGGAATGGATGAACAGCATTATATTGGAATGGTGTTGGCTACTGAATGATACCATTAGACCCCACCTTTCATGTCTTATCCTGTGTTGCAGCTAATACACACACTTGCACTAACATGGCTTCTGAATAAGAACAGTGCTCAGCACATGGATTTATTGTTACGCCACTCCAGGGAGCAGCACGTGCTGGAGCAGGAGAGCAACGGCAGTGAAGAGTGACGTTGCCAAAATCCAGGTCAGTGATTGGAGTGTGGGCAGGTACAGCAGGAGCAGCGAGGTCAGGGCGAAGCAGCGGTGAGAGATTGTAGATGGACATAATCGGGGCCCAGGAGAGGTGTGAGTTCGGGGCCCAGAAGAGGCGAGGGCTCAGGGGCAGCACGGGCCAGCCAACACTGCGGTATATGTGCGCCCTAGGTCCGTGCAGCAGAGCTGGTCTCCAGTCGTCTTGGTTAATCCTTGCTACTGGACCAAGACCTAGCTCTGTCAAGCCCGTGTGGTGGCTGGTGTGCAACGGTCACCACACATTAAAAAAAATCCAAGCACAGGCATCTTCCACCCTTCAAGATTTAGTTCGGACCTGGAATTTTAGGTCCATCATTGAAACACCTGTGAACATTTTGACATGGAAGCAAGTCATCCTCGATTCGAGGGACGGACTATGATGATGATGATTATTGTTATTACATCAGTAGTCCACTAGATGGACCTTGGGGTCATGTTTGAGCCTGAAATGAGCTTTCGACCACATATCCACAGCATAACTAAGACCGCCTATTTCCACCTAGCGTAATATCTCCCGTCTCCACCCTTGCCTCAGCTCATCCACTACTGAAGCCCTCATCCATGCCTTTGTTACCTCTAGACCAGACTATTCCACCGCACTCCTGCCTGGCCTCCCCCATTCTACCCTATGTAAACTCGTGCCCCTGTCCTAATTCGGACCAAGTCCCACTCACCCATCATCCCTGTGCTCGCTGACCTACAATGGCTTTGGGTTAAGCAACGCCTCAATTTCAAAATTTGAATCCTTATTTTCAAATCCCTCCATGGCCTTGTCTCTCTATACCTCTGTAATCTCCTCCAGCTTCTCAATCATCCCCCCCTCCATGAGATGTTTGCACCTCTAATTCTGGCCTCTTGAGCATACCTGATTATAATCGCTCAAACTTTGTTGGCCGTGCCTTCTGTTGCCTCGGCCCCAAGCTCTGGAACTCCCTGCCTAAACCTCTCTGCCTCGCTACCTCTCTTTGCTCCTTCAAGATGCTACTTACAGCATACCTCTTTTAGTCACCTGCGCTAATTTCTACTTATGCGGCTAGTGTGTCAAATTTTTATCTCATAATACACCTGTGAAGTGCCTTGGTATGTTTCACTACATTAAGGGCACTATATAACTACAAATTATTGTTGTTGTAGGTGAAGTAGTCCATTAGGTGGCTCTACAACACTTCTCCCTCCGAATTGAAGAAGTTAATCATCATCATCATCAGAGGCAGTCCCTCAGAGTCGAGGAAGACATGCTTCCACTCTAAAAATGAATCCTTAGGTGACTGAACAGTCCAATATGTTACAGGTGGGACAGATAGTTGTTGAGGGAAAGGGTGGGTGGGACTGGTTTGCCGCACGCTATTTCCGCTGCTTGCGCTTGGTTTCTGCAGGTCCTCAGCGATGAGACTCGAGGTGCTCAGTGCCCTCCGGGTTGCATTTCCTCCACTTAGGCGATCTTTGGCCAGGGACTCCCAGGTGTCAGTGGGAATGCTGTACTTTATCAGGGAGGCTTTGAGGGTGTCTTTGTAACGTTTCCTCTGCCCACCTTTGGCTCGTTTGCCATGAAGGAGTTCTGAGTAGAGCGCTTGCTTTGGAAGTCTCGTGTCTGGCATGCGAACAATGTGGCCTGCCCAGCAGAGCTGATCAAGTGTGATCAGTGCTTCAATGCTGGGGATGTTGGTCTGGTCGAGGACGTTAACGTTGGTGCATCTGTCCTCCCAGGGAATTTGCAGGATCTTGCAGAGACACCCTTGGTGGTATTTCTCCAGCGACTTGAAGTGTCAACTGTACATGGTCCATGTTTCTGAGCCATACGGGAGGGCGGGTATTACTACAGCCCTGTAGACCATGAGCTTGATGACATATTTGAGGGCCTGGACTTCAAACACTCTTTTCCTCAGGTGGCCGAAGGCTGCACTGGAGGCAGTGTTGAATCTCGTCGTCGATGCCTGCTCTTGTTGACAGGAGGCTCCCAAGATATGGGAAATGGTTCACGTTGTCCAGGACCGTGCCGTGGATCTTGATGACGGGGGGCAGTGCTGTGCGGCGAGGACAGGTTGGTGGAGGACCTTTGTCTTACGGATGTTTAGTGTAAGACCCATGCTTTCGTACGCCTCAGTGAATATGTTGACTATGACTTGAGTTCAGCCTCTGTATGTGCGCAGATGCAGGCATCGTCCACGTACTGTAGCTCGACGACAGAGGTTGGGGTGGTCTTAGACCTGGCCTGGAGATGACGAAGGTTGAACAGGTTCCCACTGGTTCAGTCGTTTAGTTCCACTCCAGCGGGGAGCTTGTTGAGTGTGAGGTGGAGCATTGCAGCGAGGAAGATTCAGAAGATGGTTGGGGCGATGATGCAGTCCTGCTTGGCCCCGGTCCGGAAGTGGATTGGGTCTGTAATGGATCCATTGGGAAGGATCACGTCCTGCATGTCGTCATGGAGCAGGCGGAGGATGGTGATGAACTTTTGGGAGCATTCGAAATGGAGGAGGATGCTCCATAGACCCTTGGGGTTGACAGTGTCAAAGGCCTTTTTAGTCAAAGAAGGCCATGTGCAAGGGCTGCTGCTGTTCCCTGCATTTTTCTAATAGCTGTCGCGCTGTAAAAATCACATCTGTTGTGCCTCGTAGGGGACGAAATCCGCACTGTGACTCCGGGAGGAACTGCTCAGCCACAGGGATAAGACAGTTGAGGAGGACTCTAGCGACGACTTTCCCAGTGGCTGATAACAGGGAGATTCCTCTGTAGTCCTGCTGCAGTCGGACTTGTCCCCTTTTTTAAAGATGGTCACGATCACTGCCTCTCTGAGATCTCCCGGCATGCTCTCATCCCTGCAGATGAGAGAGATGACGTCATGCATTCGCACCAACAGTGCCTCTCCGCCATACTTCAGCGCCTCAGCGGGGATTCCATCTGCTCCCGTAGCCTTGTTGTTCTTAAGCTGTCTTATGGATTTTTCTACCTCGTGCAGTGTTGGGATCTCACTGAGGTGGTGGCGGGTAGCATGCTGCGGGATGGAGTCAAGAACACTCGAGTCAAAGGCAGAATCTCGATTCAGGAGATCTTCGAAGTGCTCCTTCCAGAGGGCCCTGACTGCCTCGGTGTCCTTGATGAGTGTTTCTCCGTTCTTGGCCAGCAGTGGGGTGGGGCCTTGGGTGTTTGAGCCATAGGTGGTCTTGACTGCGATGAAGTCCTCGCACATCATGGCTATCAGCCAGCTGCTGTATCTCCTGTGCTTTCTCCACCCACCACCTGTTCTTTAGGTCCCGAGTTTTTTGTTAGACCTCGGCCTTAAATCGTCTGTAAAGCTGTCTTGCTGCTCCCGAGTTGGGTTGTTGTTTAATGCTCATAAATGCCCTGTGCTTGCGATCTTTTAGCTCTTGGATCTCCTGGTCATTCTCATCAAACCAGTCCTGGTGTTTCCTGGTTGAGTGACTGGGCATCTCTTCGCTTAACAAAATAATCACTGTACATGACATGCATGGTATACACAACTCTTGGTGTACAGTTCTCAAATGGAACCCATTTTATGTTTCCAAATTCTACTATAAAATTCTGTAACACAAACAAAATATATGAACTTATTTTTCATATTTACAGATTAAACTTAACCACTGGTTTTCTGTTTCAAAGAGGATACCTTCTTTCTTGAACAGATCTTTCTGATCTTGTTGTAGGACTTTGACTCATTCTTGGAGAAAAAGTCAGCCCTTTTTCTCCAAGGGCTGACTTTGATCTACATTTGGACTCTACACTTTCAGACTCTTTTTCTGCCTGACTCAGACAAATTCTGACTTTCTCTTGGACTTGTTTCTAACATACCTGATGTAGGATTTGCTAATGATGCTTGACTTGTAACAAGACTATCTGACTCATGAGAATAAATTCAATCATCCCAACTTTGAATTCCTTCTACATTTGGAGTTGAAATATGATTAATGTGAACAAATCTAACCTTTCCATGATTAAACATCTTTGACATAACTGGGTCACAGTTGGTTGCTCAACCAATCTCTTCAGCTGTGACTGGCAGCTCATCAGTGTATGAAAAATAGAATACTTCTTCCTAATGGGTGTAACTTATGATGGGATGGCAACCTGGACATTTCAAGAGCATTATGGTGATCAGCTGATCATTTGTACTCAATATCATACGTTTATGCTGACAAAATCAAAGCCCATCTCTGCATTCAGGCTGCAGCTAAGGTTGGAACGAGGGTCTTTGGATGGAAGATTGCAGTCAGGGGCTTATGGTCAGTAAATATGGTAAACTTATAACCAAACAAGTATTTGTGAAACTTGTTGACCCCAAAAATCAATACCAAGGCTTCCCTTTTGATCTGCTCATCATTCCAATCATTGGCATTGAGAGTGCATGAAGCAAAAGTGTAATGTCTGTGAGCTTATAATGTTTGTAGCTCCACACTGTGGATGTGGACGTATTGTGTACTGCAACTACAGAGTGAATAATAAACAGAACCAGGCATGTTCCGGAGGCTACCGACAGAGCTGCCTGCCATGTTAGAAGCTGTGTGTGCTGTGCTCTGTGAATATATCACAAAAAGCAATTGGTCTCACCTCCCCACTATCTAGTACATGAGAGATCACTGCCCCAAATCCATACGGAGAGGCGCCAAATCCATACGGAGAAGCGTGATCTCCTTAGATACATCACAGTGAACTAACATGGTATTCTCTACTAACTGTTTGAATACCATGTCGCATTCTTTTGACCACTTCCAGTGGACCTGTTTTTTCAGCTGTTCATTCAGTGGATGTAACACTGTAGCCAAATTTGGGAGGAACTTTCCGTAATAATTCAAATGACCTAAAAATGATCGGTTCAGAGACATTCTTGGGAGTGGGTGCATTTCTGATTTCCCATCCAGCTTTCCCTTGGTTGGATATAAATCATCTTTGTTTACTCTGTGCCCTAAGTACTCCACTGAATTTTGAAACATCTCACACTTGTGAGCAGTCACTCATACTACATGCTTCTCCAGCCATTTGAGCACTTAATTCAACACCTTATTACGAATTTGCCTGTTTGGTGCTGAAATGAGTATGTCATCCAAATAACATACAACCCCTTCAATCCCTTGCAAAATCTGGATCGTCACCCCTAGAATATGGCAGGGGTGGAAGACACGCCTAATGGTAGCCTTTTGAACTGATATAGCCCTAGATGAGTATTTATAGTCAAGCATGACTTGGACTCTTCATCTAATTCAAGTTGTAGATAGGCATGTGTTAGATCTAACTTTGAACAGATCTGGCCATCTGTCAGCACTGTGAACACATCTTCCACATTTGGCAACATATCAGAAGTTGACAACCCCTAACTTGCACATTCTAGAACCTGATTTGTGGTTACCTTATAATCACCACACAACCTTACTGATAGAGAATTCAAACAGGCTGCATTTAGACAGGCTGTGAAAATTCACAGACAATAAGTCAGAGATGCTACGTGAGTGGTAGCATGTTGCATTAAGTCATCAATCAACTTGACATTTTAGGACCCTTGGGTAGCGAGCCAATTTAAAGGTTAAAAGACTATTAATTGAGCCAATAAGGTCAAAGAAGGCGAGTTCTTTTCTGTAAATTGATCCAGGTATAAGTACAGCCAGTTTGACCATGTGGTTTCAGAAGGACAAAGACCTGGCTTAAAGCCAGAAGCTTGTTGTTCTCTGCCAAAAATAAAGAAATTAAAACGACAATCGGAGTTCGTATTTCATTGGAAATTAAGAGATCTAATAATTTTGGCGTCACGAACACGATCGCTGAGGAAAGAAACTGAATTTTGGACATCGGACCTACATACTGAGGTAAGGACTCCTCTTTATAAAAAAAGTCCTCGGTCAAAAGTCTAAATTCGCCTCTCCTTCTACGCGATTCCGAAAGCCTCCGGTTTGTGAACCCTCCGGTTGGTAGTCGGCTCGAGGTCCCATAGACGTCTAAACTTCGGTGGTGTGTTAGTTAATTAATCACCGACCTATTGATCGGCTGGAAAGCCTACGACTCGAGACCCCAGTAAAGAAATCAGTATTATGGCAGCAAGGGATAAGAGCAAAGAATTGGCTACAACTGTTAAAGGTGGGCAGGCACCACCTGAGCTTTCGCTAGATTTAATTCTCGAACAGTTGAAAGAATACATAGTGCAACAATTCAATTTATCTAAAATCTATATTCAGATCGAACAAAAGTACGGAACCTCCAAAGGACAATGGTCCTTGGACGAGATTAAAAAGGTCTGGGGGAAAACGACCCGTATGAAAAATAAGGAGCGAACTAGATGGTCCCTAGCGGTTATGGGAAAGATCCAAAACCGGAATGAAATTATAATGCGTTCCCAACATGATCGAGAACTGACCAGTACAAAGGATCAATTGCAAGCTGTTTGTGCACAGCTGCGACAGAAAAAACTTGAACTTGAAAAGCTGGAAGCGGAAGTTAAAGATCTTAAAGGTGAAATTAAAGAATGGAAAAAATCATTCGGTCAAGAGACGGTAATAGGAAAAGGAAAATGTATCAGTCAATTCCCAGGGTACCCATATTTGGATAAATTAAAAGCGCAAACCCGAAGACACGACCGAGGAATAGATACGGATTCTGAATCCTCCGACAATAGTGTCGGAGGATGATGAAGAATTAGGGGTGCGCTTTGCCCCGTTTAAAAAAAGACGAGTTATAGTCAAATCAGAAGAGACTGCGGATGAGGGCGGAACCAAAAAAACGAGGAAAAGGGTGTATGCAGAATACTTATTTCATGAACCGGCAGACCCAGAGAAAATTGATAAATGGTCCAAGGAATTGCCCAATCCAAAGAAAGGGGGAGTAAAAACGTGGGACCAATTGGACCGCTTAAGAAATATATATCAGCTTCATCCCTGGGATGGAGTGCAAATTTTGACCATAATGGTGCCAAAAACACAGGGAAGAAAATTGCACGACAAGATAGAAGAAGCTTTGGGGCAGGATGAGCAAGAATTAGATGCAGGATGGGAGGTGATTAAACACTGGCTGCAAGCCTTCAGTCCAGCTAAGACAGACTGGGGAAAAATTGCAGACTGCCAACAGAAAGGAACAGAGGAGGTCCTGGAGTATGACGAGCGGTTTAGATGCACGTGGCTAGAACATTCGGGTATGAATAATACGGATGAGGAAATAGATGAACAAGTGTTTGGACCCATGAAAGCAGCTTTCGTGGCAGGTCTAAAGCCAGAATTGTCCAAAATGCTTAAGGTAGTGTTACTGAACTGGGAAGGTAGAGGAACTACCTTTGCAGCATTGGTGGATCGATGTAACCAATTAGACCGGGATATGGGAGCTAAAGTCCGAGCTGTACAGGTTATGGGATGGAAATCCCAGGATTCCGATAAACAGTCATTAGGAAAATTACCCGGAAAATGTCATTGTTGTGGGAAAGAAGGTCACTGGGCCAAGACGTGCAGGGCAAAACAGAAAGGTCGTGGCTGGGGAAGAGGACGCAGCCAGGGACACAATTCAGCCAACAAACCAGGCTTGTCACAAGATAACGACCTCATAGAAGCATTTAAGCGACTGACAATACAACAACAGAAGGAGTTACTTGGGATAGCAAAAAACGGTTAGAGCCCACCCTGGCACCCCTCCTTGCACTAATACAACAGAGGGGAGATGGGCTATATATAACTGTGAGGGTGGGCAATAAGGATGTGGACTGTCTTTTAGACACAGTGGTGGAATTAACATGCTTACCCCTACAATATAGAGACTTTTTGCTGTTGGATGGTAGGGCACGTACAGCCTATGGAGTTGGGGGCCATAAAATGGAAATTAAAAGGACAACACCGGTACTTATAGGGCTGGGTCCACATGAACTAACCACGCCAGTCTGGATAGGCCCAGTAGATCAACCCCTTTTGGGAATGGACGTTCTAATCCAAGTAGATTCATTGTTGCATTTCGAGAATGGTCGGGTGACATGGTCAATTAGAACTTTGAAGAAAGAAGAATTGAAGGAACACCCGATATGGGGTAAAGATAAGAACGATTGTGGCCTACTCCAGATGGAGCCTGCGTCATTTACCGGAACCAAGCCTCCATGCACTAAACAGTATCCATCAGTCCAACTGCCATCGTGGGAATCTTACCGGTTATTCAGCAATTGGAGAAACAAGGGGTGCTTATTAAAACGCATAGCTCCTCCAATAGCCCCGTGTGGCCGGTACAGAAATCTAATGAGACTTGGCGTTTGACTGTCGATTATAGGAAAGCTAACCAGTGTATTGATCAAAAAGCTCCTTTGGTCGCAGATCCCTCCACCATTTTTAATGCCCTCAAACCAGAACATAAATATTTCTCGGTTATAGATATGGCCAACGGATTTTGGTCGGTGCCTCTGGCACCGGAGGTTCGACAGTGGTTTGCTTTCACGGTCCAAGGACAACAGTATACTTGGACCCGGTTACCGCTGGGTTTCCACAACAGCCCTATGGTATTCCACATGGCTTTACAAAGCCATTTGCGAGAATTACCTCCCCTGTCATCCACAGTCATCCAATATGTAGACGATATCCTGCTAGCTTCAAACACGGAAAAACAGCACGAACAATATTTACGAGCTTTGCTGGACCACCTTCAGCTGAAAGGACATAAAGCCAGCATCGACAAAGCACAAATATCCCAAGAAGAGGTTGTATACCTGGGACAAAAGAGTTCACAAGGAAAGAGAGAACTTACCCAGGATAGAACTGCAGCCATTCGGGCTGCTAAAAAACCCACCACTATTCAGGAACTAAAGTCTTTTTTGGGATTGTGTAACTTTAACAGAAATTGGATTGACTCCTTCACACAGCTTGCTCAGCCACTAAATTATATTTTAAAGGGGAAACATGCCTCTAAAGAAGTCATCACCCTCACTAAGGAACAGCAAGAGACCTTCCTGAGTTTGAAATAGGCTTTGTGTTCGGCACAGGCTCTGGGAATCCCCGACAGTGGTAAGCCATTTACCCTGTTTGTCCATGAGAAAGAAGGTTATATGACAGCTATACTGTCACAAGAACATGGGGATCAGCAAAGACCTATTGGCTATTATTCGGCAAAACTGGATGCGGTAGCCCTCGGATGGGGAAGTTGCCTAAGGGCCATGGAAGCTACATGTCGAGCGGTAATGACCACTGCGGGTCTAGTCCTCGACCAAAAGCTGATTGTCAAGTGTCCCCATACCGTACACGCTTTGCTGTCTATGAATAGAATGTCTCAGGTGACGGCAGCCAGATGGACCCGCTGGACAGCAGTTTTGGAAGCTCCTAATCTCCATATCTTCCGGGCCAGCCCGGTTAATCCCGCAACTATGCTCCCGATGTCAGAATCGAGGGAGCAAGAGGGGAGAGAATGTGAAGAGCATGACTGCGTGGAGATTTTAAAAGAAACAGAAGAAGCAGCCTTAGCAGCAGAGGAGCCTCTACACAACCCAGACCTCATCCTGTTTACAGATGGTTCCTCCTTTGTTGACAATGGTACCAGAAAAGCAGGATGGGCAGTTACAACCTTATATGAGGTAGTGGCAAAAGGATGTTTACCCTCAGGAACGTCAGAACAGGCCGAGTTACGGGCTGTGTCAGAAGCATGTCGAATAGCAGAAGGACACCAGCCAATCACACTGCAAAGGTCTTGTGTAAGAATGACATTCCCCGATGGGTAGTCCCAAGTTGCAGTGACTCAGATCAGGGAACACACTTCACAGGTGCTGTCTGCTAAGTAGTCTGTAGGTTACTGAACATTACGTGGGATTTACACTGTCCTTATCATCCACAATCATCAGGACAAGTAGAACGAATGAATCGAACTCTGAAACAACGCCTTGCCAAATATCACCAAGAAGGAACACCATGGCCCCAGGCACTACCAATAGTGCTGTGTAGTATTAGGGCAACTCCGAACAGAGCTACAGGTTTAAGCCCATTTGAAATTATAACAGGAAGACCCATGTCGCTGCCAGGAACTATCGATTTACGGAAAGCTGAAGTTCACTTAATGAGTGACGCTTTGTTATCATACTGTCAGAACTTAACCAATGCTATTAGTTGTGTTTCCCGACAGGTATCGGCAGCTTGGGGTAATCCACCCGAAGGAGGACACGACATCATCCCAGGAGTCTGGGTGTATGTGAAAAAGTTGCATGAAGAACCTTTGGGTGCCAAGTGGGAGGGACCTTATCAATTGTTATTGACCACCCAGGCAGCTGTTAAAGTCCACGGAAAGAAAGCCTGGATCCACGCTTCACACGTTAAACGAGCACCCATAACTGAAGCTGAAATCTAATAAGGACAATTACTTTTTGCGAAAATGTATAAATTTACTGTATTATTGATTGTAGGTATTCTCGGAATAGGCCTACTTCTTACTAGCCGACTCTCTGCACCAAAGGAAAATAGTAGGGTAGCAAGGGAATTACATGTAAATACCTTTTTATATATGTCATACATTTATGCCAAACAAGGTAACATTTCTAGTTGTTCGGTGTTTACGCATATTCCTATTCACTCAAAGGGAGGGATTCCCTTGAGGCCAGTTCCCTTGAATATCTCGGAAATGGCTGAGTGGATAATTAATCAAAACAAAACAGGCAATGCGTTTTAGGATACGGAAAACTGGGCACATAAATGGAAGTCAGCAGGTTACAATCTGACTACCTTTGAAGGGGGATACCAACCATGCTACAATAATTCCAAACGGCCCCCATTTTTTGTTATCACTAATACAACGGGAATAGGAAGACTGGGGGAATCGGTCTGTCTGATTAGAAACATCAAAGGAGGCCAAAATATGGGGTATAGTAACTGCTCTCGGAATTATAACATAATCAAACCACGGAACCGTCCAAACTCTGCTGATGTGGGAATTCTTAACGTAACGGGGATTCTAAATAAAACAGATGGAAAAGCCTGGACAGGCCCCAGAGTGTTGCTGACAAAGAAACAGCTAACCTTCATTGCCTATAATGGCACCTATTGGGTGTGTGGCCACAAGGCCTACCCTTGGCTGCCCCAGAATTGGACGGGAGCCTGCTATTTAGCCTATATTGTGCCATATATGTATCATATAAAGTCACTGTCGGAACATTTACACCGTCCTAAGAGAGCTATCACAGAAACAGAGAAGTTCTTTGCCATTCAGATCCCCAGGTATGGGACCGCCAGATTGGCAAGGGAATCCATTAACATGGCATCCGTTGTGGAACGGGTAGCCAATGATACCTCAGAGGCCCTCGTTGAAATCAATGCAGAAATGGTAGCAATCCGCACAGTAGCCCTACGGAATAGACTGGCCCTTGATTACATCCTGGCTGAAAAGGGAGGTACTTGCGCCCTACTCGGAACTGAGTGTTGCACATATATCCCAGATAGCTCTGAAGAAATTACCCACTTAGTGGAGCATATCCAAAAGGAGGTAGAAAAACTTAAGCAACCCCCATCATTCACTTTGTGGAGTGGAGCCACTGAATGGCTAGGTTCAATAGGAACTTCATTGGTGGAAGGTTTAATTCTATTTGTTGTAATTGTTTTACTTTTATATTGTTTGTTTATAATGATTAAATGTTGTTGCAGCTAGGCGGCTGTAGCTGCTGTCCCGCAGGTGAGACACCTTGCAGGTCCCAGCAGACCGTCTGTACGTGGCACAGGGGTATGTTATGCTTAAGGGAAGGTTGTTTACTGGTTGAACTAAGATATTGATTTGGATTAAATTGGAATAAGGTTAATTAACCTACTAAAACCAGACTTCCATTGTGGCCACGATGGAACTCGGGTTGGTGTAAATTTGTGTGGAAGCTACTAGCCCAGACATGTGGCGAAACACATCAAAAAATTTTAGAAGGAAACTACATTAACATGTATGAAATTATTTTGTAGAATGTTTAACCAGTGATACCTGATGTTTTATGATTCAGTTTGTGAAAGAATCAAAGGGGGGATTGATAGAGAATTCAAACAGGCTGCATTTAGACAGGCTGTGAAAATTCACAGACAACAAGTCAGAGATGCTACGTGAGTGGTAGCATGTTGCATTAAGTCATCAATCAACTTGACATTTTAGGACCCTTGGGTAGTGAGCCAATTAAAAGGTTAAAAGACTATTAATTGAGCCAATAAGGTCAAAGAAGGCGAGTTCTTTTCTGTAAATTGATCCAGGTATAAGTACAGCCATTTTGACCATGTGGTCTCAGAAGGACAAAGACCTGGCTTAAAGCCAGAAGCTTGTTGCTCTCTGCCAAAAATAAAGAAATTAAAACTACAATCGGAGTTCGTATTTCATTGGAAATTAAGAGATCTAACACTTACCTTACCATCTGACTTAGGTACAACAACAATGGGTGTAGCCCAATTAATCAGATCTACTTTAGAAATAATGTTCTCAGTTTCTAATCTTTTGAGGTCTTGCTTAACTTTCTCCTTGATATGGGACATGGCTTGCAGTAAACTGCTCTTGCATCCTTCTGCATTCTGCCACTCGCCTTGAAGTCTTGCATCAGACTGCCTGTTTCACGGAACACTTTGGATGCTGCTTGATGACGTCATCTTTCGATGCAAATTTCGCTTCCACATGAAAAATCTCATTCCAATCCAGCTTCATGACCCAAACCAATTTCTACCTATCAAGGCATGCCTGTCTCTTGCCACTGCTATGAGAGGCAATCTCTGAAACTGATCCTTGTATTTCACTGGTATGGTGACACTTCTTAGTACAAGATTTAGCTCTCCTGCATAGCCTTGCAGCTCTATCTTCAATTTCTCTAGTTGACAATCACACAACTTGTCGAGATATAGCGATTCCAGTACTATGCTCACGGATGTACCAATATCGATTTCCATGGATATCTTGGCTCCTGCAACATCTAAACATAGAAACATAGAAAATAGGTGCAGGAGTAGGCTATTCGTCCCTTCGAGCCTGCACCACCATTCAATAAGATCATGGCTGATCATTCCCTCAGTACCCCTTTCCTGCTTTCTCTCCATATTCCTTGATCCCTTTAGCCGCCAGGGCCATATCTAACTCCCTCTTGAATATATCCAATGAACCAGCATCAACAACTCTCTGCGGCAGGGAATTCCACAGAAATGAGCTGCAGAACTGCCGACACCATCAGCTTTAAGGAGACATTTCCTTTGGAGATCAGATTGCCCATTGAGTTTGATTAAACTGATGATACAGTAACAATGCTGCTTTGCCCCGTGACAGTAACAGGTTATCAGAGTATTTCCCATCGGGTGAAATCGAATGTCAGACTTGAACATCTTGTAGATCCATCTTTTAAAAAGTTGTGGGAAGTCCGTTCTAAGATAGATTCCACCCAGTTCATAACAAGTCGCCAATCAACTCGTCTTATCATTGAGATATCAAGGACTAGGCACAGGGTGTTTAAAAGAAAGCTGATGTATTTGATATTTATAGAATATCAAATATAGCCCAGTTACAGGGTTATTAACATCGGCAAAAACAAACAGCAACTGCCAGAATGAACATGGTTCAGTTCCGGATGTGATTAACAGCAGAATCCAAACCCTCCAGTCAATTGTGAACTCGCTGGTGTTTCAGGTAGTCGGATGACTGAGTGAATCCCTTCCCACACACGGAGCAAGTGAACGGCCTCTCCCCAGTGTGAATTTGCTGGTATCTCAAGAGGTCGGATGACACAGCGAATCCCTTCCCACACACAGAGCAAGGGAACGGCCTCTCCTTCGTGTGAACTTGCTTGTTGTGTGCCAGCAGGTTAGATGACACAGCGAATCCCTTCCCACACATGGAGCAAGTGAATGGCCTCTCCCCAGTGTGAATTCGCTGATGTCTCAGGAGGTCAGCTGACCAAGTGAATCCCTTCCCACACTCAGAGCAGGTGAACGGTCTCTCCTTTGTGTGAACTTGCTTGTTGTGTGCCAGCAGGCTGGATGACTGAGTGAATCTCTTCCCACAGACAGAGCAGCTGAACGGCCTCTCTCCAGTGTGAATTCACTGGTGTTTCTGGAAAACGGCTAACCGAGCATATCCCTTCCCACAGACGGAGCAGGTGAATGGCCTCATTCCAGTGTGAACTCGTTTGTGTGTCAGCAGGTTGGATAACCAAGCGAATCCCTTATCACACATGGAGCATGTGAACAGCTTCTCCCAAGTGTGAACTTGCTGATGTGTCAACACTGTACCTGACTGAGTGAAACCCCCGCCACACATGGAGCAGGTGAACGGCCTCTCCCCGGTGTGACTGCACCGATGAATCTCCAGCCGGGACAGCTAATTGAATCCCTTCCCACAGTCCCCACATTTCCACAGTTTCTCCATGGTGAGGGTGTCTTTGTGTCTCTCCAGGCTGAAGCCTCGTCCACACACAGAACACATGTACGGTTTCTCCCTGTTGTGAATGGTGCAATGTTTTTTCAGGCGGTGTAACTGGTTAAAGCTCTTTCCACAATCAGTGCGCTGGAACACTCTCACTCGGGTATGTGTGTCTCGGCGCTTTTCCAGTCACACTGATGTTTGAAATCTTTTCCCACAGACAGAGCAGATAGACATTTCTCCATCCACAGTCAAAGGCCGATGATATTCAGGTCCTGATGAATTGAGTGACTCTGGCAGCTCTTGATGTACTGTTTCGTTTGAGTTTCCCGTCTGTAAATGCTCCCCTTCTATTACCCCAGTGCAGAGTCCGGCTCCAGCCTGAGCTCGTCTCAGCGTCCGTGTGTCTCCAGTGCTCGCTCTACTTGGATGATGATACTTCGCAAATCGCTGTTAGATACCTTTGTGCTCCTTATGACGTGAATCTTTAGAAACTCCTCGTCTTGCTGCTTCTCTTCAATGCTATGTGGTGTCTGATGATTTCTACTTCTGGCATTGCCAGTCGGTTTACTCTTCTGTCGGCACACCTTTGCAAGATGCCCAGTTTTATTGCAGTAGAAACACTCTGCCTTCACATTTGGACAACTTTGAGTGATGTGTTATCCCAGGCACTGATAGCACGACTTCAATGCATTGTCATCTTCCAAAATTCTATAGATTATGGAACAGTTCCTGCAGATTGGAGGGTGGCAAATGTAACTCCACTATTTAAAAAAGGAGGGAGAGAGAAAATGGGGAACTACAGACCGGTTAGCCTAACATCAGTAGTAGGGAAAATGCTAGAGTCTATTAAAAAGGATGTGATAACAGAACACTTAGGTAATATCAACAGGATTAGACAAAGTCAACATGTATTTATGAAAGGAGAATCATGTTTGACAAACTACTGGAGTTTTTTGAGGATGTAACTGATAGACTAGATAAGGGAGATATAGTGTATTTGGATTTACAGAAGGCCTTTGATAAAGTCCCACATAAGAGGTTATTGTGCAAAATTAAAGCACATAGGATTGGAGGTAATGTACTGGCATGGATTAAAAATTGGTTAACTGACAGGAAATAGAAAGTAGGAATAAACGGGTCTTTTTCAGGGTGGTGGGCAGTGACTAGTGGGGTACCACAGGGATCAGTGCTTGGGCCCCAGCTATTCACAATATATATAAATGATTTGGATGAGGGAACCAAATGTAATATTTCCAAGTTTGCTGATGACACAAAACTAGGTGGGATTGTGAGTTGTGAGGCAGATGCAAATACACTGCAAGGTGATTTAGATAGGTTGAATGAGTGGGCAAACACATGGCAGATGCAGTATAACGTGGATAAATGTGAAGTTATCCACTTTGGTAGGAAAAACATAAGGACAAAGTATTATTTAAATGGTAATGGCTTGGGAAGTGTTGATGTACAGAGGGACCTGGGTGTCCTTGTACAACAGTCTGTAAGGGGAGCTTGGGGTGTGGGTTCGAATCCACACTTCCCTTGGGTTCTGTACGTGCAATTTATGAGGATGGGTGAGTAATAAGGCACCAGACACAGTGGGTAAGAGTACAAAATGGCTAATGTTGTTTAATTAGAATAGCAAACACAAAGATAGAGGGCACAGGAAGAGGTCATAAAATAGCAGTAATGGCAAAATCTCATTCAACAACCCAAAAAATTTCGCAACAGGGAAAGGGAAAACAAGAGGTTAAAACATCCCACTCATACACAACCACACCTCCCACTTCCACCCTTCCTACCAATTCCTGTCCTAAATTGAGTCTGTGAGGGGGTTCGGGCTATACTCACAATCCTATCAATTCTGGGGTTCTGTATCATTTATTTCAGCTCAGGGTCTCTCTGGGGTGGGCTTTATGTTGTTGTTCAGTTTTCCTCCTCGATGTTGCGTCGGTTTCTTCTATCTGCCTCTCGGTTATCATCAGACTACAGCTGTGAATCCAGGTTATTGAACCAGGTGTCCAGGTCTGCACAGCTCTGTGTGCCCCAGCCTGATGCTTCGGCTATTCTCACCCTGTATAGTGTGTTCAGGGCTAACAGCAGCACCTGCTGCCATTTACTAACCAGGAGGTTGGCTCGTGGGTTTTTAGCCTCAACCAAAATCAAAGTTTGCAAAACTCTCTCTGCTCCTTTTTGGTCCACAACTCTCTTTCTCAACAACTGCTTTTCTCCACAACTCCTTTTCTGGTGGTTCTGTGTCCTATATTTGTATTCAATTCAGTTCTGGTCTTTTCACGCTCAAACCCAGTGGGTGGTCCATTGTGTAAGTTTGGGCGGGGAGATAGCTTTGAATATTTAATCAGAAGATGTCACAGATACATGCAGGTGTGAGGACCAGGGTATTGTTACAGAGCACATAGGTGCCTGAACGTCTGTGGGTCCTTTGTTATAGTCCTGGGAGTCAGTGGGCCATTCCTGCAGTGATTCATAGTTTTGATTCAGAGCTATTGTCCATATTAATTAGGTAGATAATGACCCATATTCGTAGTTTGATTTGGGCGGGGGAAGTCATTTTCAAACTGGGCCGGGGAGTCCTAATTGGTTGAAGATTTCCCCACTTCAGGCCTGACTTGACCCCTGATTGGCCTGCCAGAATGCACTTTTCCCCATTGGCCAGTGCCTCGGTCTTGCTTATGAGCCAGACTGCACAATGTCTGTATCCGCCCACACGTTTTTCCAGCCTGCTTTTACTTGGCCAAAAATGTTCATTTAGTGTATGGAACGATCCCATGTTAGTTTTCTTGTTCTTACAGGGTTTCAAATGCGGCCGTGGATTTTCAAACCTTACAAGTCATTGAAAGCAAACATGCAGGGGTAGCAAGCAGTCAGGAAGGCAAATGGTATATTGGCCTTCGTTGCAAGAGGATTTGAGTACAGGAGCAAGGATGTCTTACTACAGTTATACAGTGCCTTGGTGAGACCTCACCTGGAGTATTGTGTGCAGTTTTGGTCTCCTTACCTAAGAAAGGATATACTTGCCATAGAGGGAGTGCAGTAAAGTTTCACCAGACTGATTCCTGGGATGGCAGGACTGTCGTATGAGGAGAGATTGGGTCGACTAGGTCTGTATTCACTGGAGTTTAGAAGAATGAGGGGGGATCTAATTGAAAGGTATAAAATTCTGACTGGGTTGGATAGACTGGATCCAGGGAGGGTGTTTCCCCTAGCTGGGAAGTCTAGAACAAAGGGTCACAGTCTTAGGATATGGGGTAGGAAATTAAGCACCGAGATGAGGAGAAATTTTTTCACTCAGATGGTGGTGAACCTGTGGAGTTCTCTACCACAGAAGGCTGTGAAGGCCAAGTCACTGAATATATTTAAGAAAGAGATAGATAGATTTCTAGACACAAAAACCTCAAGGGGTATGGGGAAAAAGCAGGAATATGGTATTGAGATAGAGGATCAGCCATGATCATATTGAATGGCGGTGCAGACTCGAAATCCAAATGGCCTACTACTGCTCCTATTTTCTATATTTCTATGTTTCTGTGTTATCTTGGGCAGTTCCTGAGACCTTGGGTCCCAACTGCCTTTTATTTTTAGCCCCCAGTTGATTCACCTCAGTTGTCTGAAGAATGGAAATTGTGCGAAATTCTCGAGAGAATCAGTCTGCGTATCCATCGATAAGCTAAATCAAAAGTCAAGTGAGGAGTTGTTAACAATTTACTTCTGATTCCTTCATTTTTCAACCTACAAACAAAGCGGTCATGCAAAACTCTACCTTGAAAAGTTTCCGAAACAACAGTGAATCGCTAGCTTTTCTAAAGCTGCAATGTACTCACTGATATCCTCGTCATTTAATTGATTGCATGTTCCAAAATGATAGCTTTCAGCAATTTCCAGAGGCTCATGTCTCCTTCAGTGTCATGTCCTTTGGCTTGGTGGGAACAAGCACATTTTTCAGGGTTTCATACACCTCGGGGCCTGCTTCAGTCAAGAAAATAGCCTGGTTCCTTTCTAAAAGCATCTGGTTATGGTTATGGTTTACATCCTCGGGAACTTCGACGCAGTGAAAAACATTTCTAGCTACTCCACATATGCTCCGAAAGTCTCTTGGTTGCATTGGAAGTCACCCAAGCACCCTATTATTTTCATATACATGGCCATCTGGACTCTGGCAAAATTGACAGTTCAGCCACGTGTGTTCAAAATTTACCTTGGATTTTTAAACTTTTCTGCAAAATGAAGAGCCTCGAACAGTTCCTCCATCAGTTGGTAGGATTATCCTCCAACATGATTTTCAGCTAGGAATCCAAAAATCGCATCCTCATCACCAGTCTGTGATCTCTTGAGACACAGCTAATACACACACTTGCACTAACATGGTTGCTGAATACAAACTGTGCTGAGCACATGGGTTTATTGTTATTACATCAGTAGTCCACTAGATGGAATAGTCCACTAGGTGACTCTACAACATTTTGCATGTCCATTCGGCCTTTGCCTGCCTGGCTAAAATATGCCAGTTAAAATGGCACGTGATGCTAATTCAGCACAGACGTGGTGAGTTGCAAGTTGCCGTGATTTTCGTTGGGAGATAAGGCCTAGAATTGACTCTTAATTCTTTGCCCAAGACTGATGTTGAACTAGATGTTCTATAGTTACCCAGTTTATCAAGGGAATTATATATGCCACTTTCCTGTCCCACGGCACAATTTGCATATTGAAGTAGATTACTGAATTGTAGCCAAAGTCTCTGTTATCTCCTCTGATTGCTTTTAACAATCTAGCGTAAATGCCACGAGGGCCTAGTGACTTATCTGCTCATTTCTTTTCAGAACCAATTCCATTCCTACAGTTATCTCTGACAATCGTTCTGTATCCTCTGACAGTATACCAACTATTGCATTTCCACCAGCATTGATGATAAACATACAAAATATATATATACTATCACCACTTATATCTTCATTGTCTAAAATTAGATCCCCTCTTTCATCTCTGAGTGGTCCTACCTTCCCTTTTACTATTCTTTTAATTTGTATATGCTTACTAAAGCCATTACTATTTCCTTTATATTAGTGGCTGGTCTTTTATTGTATTCCCTTCCCATTTGAATCTACCTTTTCATCTACATACCACACTTTCTATATTATTTAGTATTATCGGCCCTAACTTTAAGGTATGCCTTTCTTTTACGTTTTAGTTTAGATTTAACCTCTGTATTTATCCACGGACCAGTGTACTTTGACACATTCCCTTTTTGCCTTATAGGAATATATATACTTTGTAGTCTTTGGATCTCATATTTGAAGATTGCTGATCTCTATCTTGAATCTACAGTTCAATAGGTTGCAGCAGAATTCAATGTTTCAACAATCCAGATAGAAGCTTCATAGAAGTCAGGAATTTTGACATGTTATAGCTCAGACTTCACAGAAATCAGGATTTCAGGCATGCCTTTCTAACTATAGAAAATATAAATCAAAAACATGATTCTTTATTGAAATTGAGTAACTTTCATGTTTTTAACAACAAACAGAATTAGAGAACTAAATATGCATATGAAATAGAAAAAGCTTTCAACTGAAATGACCCTCATTGCCATAGATTCTTCTGTTAAATTAAATTTAAAGAAATTAATTTCTTAAGTTTAACATTGTATTTTAAAGAATACCGTTCTATAGGAACATGTGGATTTACAGTTTCTTAATGCATGAAAAAAAACAATACTGACAAAATGAATATGCATCAAGCACGCTGCTGACGTATCTGACACAAGAGGAATGGTGCGAACATTCAATGATCAATGACAGTGGTACAGAACAGGCCAGATTGCTGAAATGAATACTACCATCACTTTTAGACATAAAGAACACATTTCCATTTCACAGTCATGTCTCAGAGATAGGGAGCCTTTAAATATGAATCTCATGTGAAAGGATTATTTTAGTCCTACATAAAGAACCGAATGAACTACATGGCTGGGTTAAAATAAAATATTTCACTTGAAATGATTTAATATGAACCCCACAAACAATTCTAAGGGAAAAACAAAATAATTTTTATCCTTGAATAATACACTACAATTGAACCAATATTGTTATTTTAACCACACAATTATTCCCTACTAGTTAATCTCCCATAGGCATGGGCAACATGAAACCAACTATTGGCTTCAAATGAAGCAGGGTTAGATGTCAGGGAATAGATGGACCAAGGCACCCTGACATAAATCAGTCCCCATCTTAAAGTCATCCTGTCCTTATTTTTATACAATGAGCCAGATCTTGCTAGAAAAATAATGGCATGGTAACGATAATGCCAAAAACATGTAAATCGGCCAGCAAGTTCAGGGGATTAAGAGATACACCATGAGTTGCGAATCTCTAGAACTCGCTGTTAGATTTATGCCACTCTGCCACTTGCTTTGCAAAAAATGATCGCCATTAGCCTCCCCATTATTTTTTAAAACTTAATTTTGAACTGAATTTTAACAGTATGCAAGTGACGGATTTTGGCACATGCGCATTGTGCGCTGAGAACTGGCACTTGCGGGGCCTCTATGGGTGCGTGCGCATGTTGTACGTGCCCGTAGAGACTGCAATTTTTGATCCAAACATTTGCAAATGTCTAATAAAGTGCAGTGAGGGAAACTGATTGATGGTGATTGAGCTTCTTGTCTTCTCATCCTCTTTGTGAAGAGCATGTGTGAGTGGGGGTGTGGGGAAGTAGCTGAAGGGTTAAGTTCAAGATTCCAGGGCATTAGTGAACCATTTGGGTTTTTACAATTATCCAGAATTATCAGCTATATTATTTAATTTAAATCATAACTTGCCATGGTGGAATTTGATCTCACAGCTTTCAGGGTTGCTTTTAAATATCATAACCACTAGATTACCAAAGTGCAAAAGGAAAGCTTTAATCACATATTTTACTAGATACTGCACCATTCCATGCAGAATGAAAATTGCCTCAAAATAAATTATTTACTTTATTTCACTGCCCTTACATTTTTTTTTGGTATTAGGCTATGCAAAAATAGTAGAGAAAATCCAAAACTAGAAATCATAAATATATGATAGTCACTAATAAACCCAATAAGGAATTCAGGAGAAACATCCTCACAGAGAGTGGTTAGAATGTGGAACTTGCTACATGAAGTAGTTGAGACGAATAGCATAGATGCATTTAAGGGTAAACTAGATAAGTACATGAGGGAGAAAGGAATAGGAGGTTTTACTGATAGGGTTAGATCAAGTAGGGTCGGCGGCAGTCGGGAGCAGCGTCGAGGAGGTGTGTGGTGAGGCCTATAAAAGGCACAGCAGGGAGTCCGGGGCCCAGTGTCGGCGGCAGTCGGGAGCAGCGTCGAGGAGGTGCGTGGAGAGGTCTATAAAAGGCACAGCAGGGAGTCCGGGGCCCAGCGTCGGCGGCAGTCGGGAGCAGCATCGAGGAGGTGCGTGGAGAGGCCTCTAAAAGGCACAGCAGGGAGTCTGGGGCCCAGCGTCGGCGGCAGTCGGGAGCAGCATCGAGGAGGTGCGTGGAGAGGCCTATAAAAGGCACAGCAGGGAGTCTGGGGCCCAGCGTCGGCGGCAGTCGGGAGCAGCATCGAGGAGGTGCGTGGAGAGGCCTATAAAAGGCACAGCAGGGAGTCGGGAGCAGCATCGAGGAGGTGCGTGGAGAGGCCTATAAAAGGCACAGCAGGGAGTCCGGGGCCCAGTGTCGTTGGCAGTCGGGAGCAGCATCGAGGAGGTGCGTGGAGAGGCCTATAAAAGGCACAGCAGGGAGTCCGGGGCCCAGCGTCGGCGGCAGTCGGGAGCAGCATCGAGGAGGTGCGTGGAGAGGCCTATAAAAGGCACAGCAGGGAGTCCGGGGCCCAGCGTCGGCGGCAGTCGGGAGCAGCATCGAGGAGGTGCGTGGAGAGGCCTATAAAAGGCACAGCAGGGAGTCGGGAGCAGCATCGAGGAGGTGCGTGGAGAGGCCTATAAAAGGCACAGCAGGGAGTCCGGGGCCCAGTGTCGTTGGCAGTCGGGAGCAGCATCGAGGAGGTGCGTGGAGAGGCCTATAAAAGGCGTGACTTGTGCAGCTACAGGGAGAAGGCAAAAAAGAAGTAGAAAGAAATCAAAAGGTGACGTCACAGCCAAGAGGGTAAGTGATTGGCTGGTGATTGGTGAGTAGTTTTTCTTTTTTCTCTTCTATATCAGTGAGTAACTTTTAACATTGTTGTTGCCAATTTAAGTGTATCTAAGGGTTAAGTCATGGCAGGAGAGCTCGGTCGGGTGTTATGCTCCTCCTGTACCATGTGGGAACTCAGGGACGACACCAGTGTCCCTGACGACTATATTTGCAGGAAGTGTGTCCACCTCAAGCTCCTGACGGTCCGCGTTGCGGAGTTGGAGCTGAGGGTGGACTCACTCTGGAGCATCCACGATGCTGAGAATGACGTGAGTATCACGTGTAGCGAATTGGTCGTACCGCAGGGAAAGGGTCCACAGCCAGATAGGGAATGAAGACCAACAGGAAGAGCAGTGCAAGGAAGGTAGTGCAGGAGTCCCCTGTGGTCATCCCCCTGCAAAACAGATACACTGCTTTGGGTACTGTTGAGGGGGATGACTCATCAGGGGAGGGCAGCAGCAGCCAAGTTCATGGCACCATGGCTGGCTCTGCTGCACAGGAGGGCAGGAAAAAGAGTGGGAGAGCAATAGTGATTGGGGATTCAATGGTGAGGGGAATAGATAGGCGTTTCTGCGGCCGCAACCGAGACTCCAGGATGGTATGTTGCCTCCCTGGTGCAAGGGTCAAGGATGTCTCGGAGCGGGTGCAGGACATTCTAAAAAGGGAGGGAGAACAGCCAGTTGTCATGGTGCACATTGGTACCAACGACATAGGTAAAAAAAGGGATGAGGTCCTACAAAACGAATTTAAGGAGCTAGGAGCTAAATTAAAAAGTAGGACCTCAAAAGTAGTAATCTCGGGATTGCTACCAGTGCCACGTGATAGTCAGAGTAGGAATCGCAGGATAGCGCAGATGAATACGTGGCTTGAGCAGTGGTGCAACAGGGAGGGATTCAAATTCCTGGGGCATTGGAACCGGTTCTGGGGGAGGTGGGACCAGTACAAACCGGACGGTCTGCACCTGGGCAGGACCGGAACCAATGTCCTAGGGGGAGTGTTTGCTAGTGCTGTTGGGGAGGAGTTAAACTGATATGGCAGGGGGATGGGAACCAATGCAGGGAGACAGAGGG
Source organism: Pristiophorus japonicus (assembly GCF_044704955.1). Classification (NCBI taxonomy): domain Eukaryota; kingdom Metazoa; phylum Chordata; class Chondrichthyes; family Pristiophoridae; genus Pristiophorus; species Pristiophorus japonicus. The sequence continues at coordinate 369,254,650 of NC_091977.1, read as the reverse complement.
AAACAAAAAGGAGGCAAAAGCAAAAGACAGAAAGGAGATGAGGAAAAGTGGAGGGCAGAGAAACCCAAGGCAAAGAACAAAAAGGACCACTGTACAGCAAAATTCTAAAAGGACAAAGGGTGTTAAAAGAACAAGCCTGAAGGCTTTGTGTCTTAATGCAAGGAGTATCCGCAATAAAGTGGATGAATTAACTGTGCAAATAGATGTTAACAAATATGATGTGATTGGGATTACGGAGACGTGGCTCCAGGATGATCAGGGCTGGGAACTCAACATCCAGGGGTATTCAACATTCAGGAAAGATAGAATAAAAGGAAAAGGAGGTGGGGTAGCATTGCTGGTTAAGGAGCAAATTAAGGCAATAGTTCGGAAGGACATTAGCTTGGATGATGTGGAATCTATATGGGTAGAGCTGCAGAATACCAAAGGACAAAAAACTTTAGTGGGAGTTGTGTACCGACCTCCAAACAGTAGTAGTGATGTTGGGGAGGGCATCAAACATGAAATTAGGGGTGCGTGCAATAAAGGTGCAGCAGTTATAATGGGTGACTTTAATATGCACATAGATTGGGTTAACCAAACTGGAAGCAATACGGTAGAGGAGGATTTCCTGGAGTGCATAAGGGATGGTTTTTTAGACCAATATGTCGAGGAACCAACTAGGGGGGAGGCCATCTTAGACTGGGTGTTGTGTAATGAGAGAGGATTAATTAGCAATCTCGTTGTGCGAGGCCCCTTGGGGAAGAGTGACCATAATATGGTGGAATTCTGCATTAGGATGGAGAATGAAACAGTTAATTCAGAGACCATGGTCCAGAACTTAAAGAAGGGTAACTTTGAAGGTATGAGGCGTGAATTGGCTAGGATAGATTGGCGAATGATACTGAAGGGGTTGACTGTGGATGGGCAATGGCAGACATTTAGAGACCGCATGGATGAACTACAACAATTGTACATTCCTGTCTGTCGTAAAAATAAAAAAGGGAAGGTGGCTCAACCGTGGCTATCAAGGGAAATCAGGGATAGTATTAAAGCCAAGGAAGTGGCATACAAATTGGCCAGAAATAGCAGCGAACCCGGGGACGGGGAGAAATTTAGAACTCAGCAGAGGAGGACAAAGGGTTTGATTAGGGCAGGGAAAATGGAGTACGAGAAGAAGCTTGCAGGGAACATTAAGACGGATTGCAAAAGTTTCTATAGATATGTAAAGAGAAAAAGGTTAGTAAAGACAAACGTAGGTCCCCTGCAGTCAGAATCAGAGGAAGTCATAACGGGGAACAAAGAAATGACGGACCAATTGAACAAGTACTTTGGTTCGGTATTCACTGAGGAGGACACAAACAACCTTCCGGATATAAAAGGGGTCAGAGGGTCTAGTAAGGAGGAGGAACTGAGGGAAATCCTTATTAGTCGGGAAATTGTGTTGGGGAAATTGATGGGATTGAAGGCCGATAAATCCCCAGGGCCTGATGGACTGCATCCCAGAGTACTTAAGGAGGTGGCCTTGGAAATAGTGGATGCATTGACAGTCATTTTCCAACATTCCATTGACTCTGGATCAGTTCCTATGGAGTGGAGGGTAGTCAATGTAACCCCACTTTTTAAAAAAGGAGGGAGAGAGAAAACAGGGAATTACAGACCGGTCAGCCTGACATCGGTAGTGGGTAAAATGATGGAATCAATTATTAAGGATGTCATAGCAGTGCATTTGGAAAGAGGTAATATGATAGGTCCAAGTCAGCATGGATTTGTGAAAGGGAAATCATGCTTGACAAATCTTCTGGAATTTTTTGAGGATGTTTCCAGTAGAGTGGACAAGGGAGAACCAGTTAATGTGGTATATTTGGACTTTCAGAAGGCTTTCGACAAGGTCCCACACAAGAGATTAATGTGCAAAGTTAAAGCACATGGGATTGGGGGTAGTGTGCTGACGTGGATTGAGAACTGGTTGTCAGACAGAAAGCAAAGAGTAGGAGTAAATGGGGACTTTTCAGAATGGCAGGCAGTGACTAGTGGGGTACCGCAAGGTTCTGTGCTGCGGCCCCAGCTGTTTACACTGTACATTAATGATTTAGACGAGGGGATTAAATGTAGTATCTCCAAATTTGCGGATGACACTAAGTTGGGTGGCAGTGTGAGCTGCAAGGAGGATTCTATGAGGCTGCAGAGCGACTTGGATAGGTTAGGTGAGTGGGCAAATGCATGGCAGATGAAGTATAATGTGGATAAATGTGAGGTTATCCACTTTGGTGGTAAAAACAGAGAGACCGACTATTATCTGAATGGTGACAGATTAGGAAAAGGGGAGGTGCAAAGAGACCTGGGTGTCATGGTACATCAGTCATTGAAGGTTGGCATGCAGGTACAGCAGGCGGTTAAGAAAGCAAATGGCATGTTGGCCTTCATAGCGAGGGGATTTGAGTACAAGGGCAGGGAGGTGTTGCTACAATTGTACAGGGCTTTGGTGAGGCCACACCTGGAGTATTGTGTACAGTTTTGGTCTCCTAACCTGAGGAAGGACATTCTTGCTATTGAGGGAGTGCAGCGAAGGTTCACCAGACTGATTCCCGGGATGGCGGGACTGACCTATCAAGAAAGACTGGATCAACTGGGCTTGTATTCACTGGAGTTCAGAAGAATGAGAGGGGACCTCATAGAAACGTTTAAAATTCTGACGGGGTTAGACAGGTTAGATGCAGGAAGAATGTTCCCAATGTTGGGGAAGTCCAGAACCAGGGGACACAGTCTAAGGATAAGGGGGAAGCCATTTAGGACCGAGATGAGGAGGAATTTCTTCACCCAGAGAGTGGTGAACCTGTGGAATTCTCTACCACAGAAAGTTGTTGAGGCCAATTCACTAAATATATTCAAAAAGGAGTTAGATGAAGTCCTTACTACTAGGGGAATCAAGGGGTATGGTGAGAAAGCAGGAATGGGGTACTGAAGTTGCATGTTCAGCCATGAACTCATTGAATGGCGGTGCAGGCTAGAAGGGCCAAATGGCCTACTCCTGCACCTATTTTCTATGTTTCTATGTTTCTAGGAGGCTCATGTGGAGCATAAACAGTGTCATAGACCAGTTAGGCTTAATGGCCTGTGTCTATGCTGTAAATTCTATGTAATTCTATGTAAATCATAGAATCATAGAATGTTATATACAGAAGTAATTTAGCTTAAAAAGTCTGTACCAGTATTTTTCTCCACATGAGCCTTATTATCTGATTCTACTCATTCTCCACACTCTTTAATAGTCCTTGTTTTCACCCTACAACTGCTATAGGCCCCAACATGTATAATTAGACAGCCTCTACCTGATTCAGTAGGTTAGTTGTTAAATGAATAAATTAGTCACTACATTTAACTTTCGCACTAAATGTCATTATTTATTTGCTCACTATATACAAATACTCTATTTAAAAGAAACATTACTGCTTCATTAACATAAATAATAAAAACAATCTTTTAACTTATAACATCACCATCTCTGTGATTATAAACCCATTAATTTTGTTGATGGGCGACTCCACGTGAGATTCAAAAACATTAAAACAAAATCATTCTCAACATTTTCTTAAAGATAATAAAAAATGTGTAAGTAGAATCTTTGGTGGGAATGTATTTAATACTTAATTGATTGTGAGCTGTGATACCAGCACCATCCATGTGATAATTGTTACATAATATTCTGTTCTTATCAAGTACTGAACACCTTGCTGCATTTTTAATACCAATAAACCTCATGAGTAGCAAAGGGATATAATGATGTCCATGCTTATTCTGAAACTCGTGCAACAAAGATTTGCCATAGAAATATATAACTGTGTGTTATATAGTAGTAGGGTTGGATTACACATGAGATTCAAAGCTGCAGTTGTTATCTGCTTCACCAGAATTTGATATTTAAGTTACAAGTATCATAACTACTGTCCAATTTAAATGAAGAATCTAACTTCTCATTTTGACATTGGTTTGGTCTCAGCTGTCAGTGAACATCAGAAGTAATTTGCAAAAGAAATCTCTGCTATTTATAATCAAGATCAATCTTGACTATACAAGGCACTCAAAATAAGGACCCTGTGGCTGGATTGACTACTGTGAAAAAAGCGCCTCCCTTCACAGTAATTATCTGTAGTAGATAAATATTCTTAAATTAAATTTATTGACATTAAATGTTATGTGCTGTTACATTAAAACATTGGGATTTTAAAAAGAAATTCAAACACTATAGAATGTGAATCATATATAGCTTGTTTCTGAGTATGTGACCATCATTTAAAATATAATGTAATAGATTGATGTCTTTGCTGTATCTTATTTCATTTAGAAGTTAAACTGCGTAGAATATTTATACACAGAGAAAAATAAGTTGGACACTTTGAAACAAATTTTGTATTTTTATTTAAAAGTATTATTATGACTGCCTGAAATGCCGAAGATAACATTCAACAAATTTGGCTACCCCACTAAGAGACCAATTAATATTCAGAAATCATTTATCAATCCTATCTGGAAAACAAAAGAGTTACTGCTGTGTAATATGTTGAATAATATAGCACAAGTGCCATCAAATGGGATGGGCCTGGTTTTCCTCAACCCACCCCAGGATGATCAGGACAGGATTGCCACCTGCCGCACAACCCACCCTGAACTGAGTCGGGATTGTTACATCTACAGGGTGGGCTCCCAGTGGGACCCTGCCAGCAAAAGGGAACCTGTCGCTGTCAGCCAGGCAAATGCGGGCAGTGCTGCGGCAGAACCACCATTGTGGGGCAGTGAAAGGGTAACTGGCAGCATTCTGTGCTGGGCAGGACACAAAACTAAATTATGGCAAGGATGCAGTAATAGGCCTCCCCTCCCAGATTTTCCTTAGGGTAAGGGATAGGTAAAAAGAATCAAAGTTAATGCAGTTCTCTGGATCAGGGAAAGAGCAGGAGGCAGGGCCGCTACAGTCAGTGCTGTAATAGAAAAGGTCAGGGAGGGGGCTTGAATAGGACTGGAACAAAGAGTATTTAACATATCCTGCAAAAAGACAGGCAGAGCAAGGACTTCTTTGGTGACACCTTTTAACTGAAGGAAATAAGTGGAATTAAAGGAGAAATTGTTCAAGAATGTGACAATCAGCCAGGATTCCCACTCTCAGATTTTATACAACAACTTGCTTGTAGTCCATGGATGGGGGACATCAGTTGAGGACTAGGATCAAGCTTGATTGTGATGATCTCCATAGTCGGATAGCCTGCTGACACTGTAAAGACTTACAGATGAATTATGACCACATCAGTAAGATGCTGGAAGTTCGCCAGCATCCAAGTGACTGTGCCTATTAAAAAAAAACAGTGCTTTCAGGGGAGGACAGAAGGTAAGGATTTGGAGGGAAAATCAAAATAAAAGTTTGTAGGAAACCAAAGATTTTTGAAATGGTTGAGGGATTTTTGAAATGTAACCTTTGGAGATAGCAATCAATTATCCCTTATTTGCTCTGAAATAGGTTACAAGTAAAATGAGTGTTGATGAGCCTGTTACAGCCCAACTCCTGCTGCTCTCAATACTGTCATTACAGAACAATTAATTATGTTGCCTTTGAATGTGTGCACCTAAAAAAGGCCATCAGTCGGAGATCTTAATGGCAATCCTGGAAGAGTTTAATTGACAGTCCACCTTAATAGCCAGATATGCTTTTACAATCACAAGGGTAAAATATTTAGAATCTGTTTTATCCTTTCAATATAAATGACAGTTAATCAATTACTAGATACCAACAGTTTACTTACTATGTGTTTTTGCTCTGCAGTATTGTTATGTTGATATTAATGATCTTAAATTGAATTCATGCTTGCCTTACTTTACCATGTACCAAAACTTTTTTTCAAGTAAACAAAAGAATTATCTACATTTGTCTGAAGCTGTAGAAAATAAGATGATACCAGATCTAATATATTACAATCTTTTTTAAATATAGCAATCTTTTTATTATTCACAGTGTTGTGTGTCACTTCAGCTGACTCTGAAACAATGTCTGTGCAGCAATATGATTGGAATCACTGTACTGTAAATATGCCGAGCTTTTCACTCAGAGTGTTAATTTTAGAATTTTAACTTTGCCTTCTCACAACTCCTGGTTTGACTCAGCGCTGTTCAAAACAATAAGATGTAATCGGAGTTGAAACTGAGGATAAGCATAAGGGAATTAAAGGTTATGGGGAGCAGGCGGGTAAGTGGAGCTGAGTCCACGGTCAGATCAGCCATGATCTTGTTGAATGGCGGAGCAGGCTCGAGGGGCTAGATGGCCTACTCCTGTTCCTAATTCTTATGTTCTTATGTTCTTATGTTCTTATACTTCATATTCAGAATGACTACTTCCTCCAAACTTCTGAAACTTGACCGAAAGTGTGTTGGAAACCCAATTTAGACATGGTAACAGAGATAACCAAAGTAAAATCAAAATAGATGGGCTAAAAGAGTTCAAAACAAAGAAATTACCAGCGATAAATAATATTTATCCTAGCGTGAGGAAAGAGACTAGGGAGGAGATTTGTAAGGCAATGATAATCATTCTTCTTCTTAGGCAGTCCCTCGGAGTCGAGGATGACTTGCTTCCACACTAACATGAGTTCTAAGGTGGCTGATGAGTCCAATGTGGGATCTACAGACTCTGTCACAGGTGGGGCAGGTAGTGGTTGAAGGGACGAGTGAGTGTGGTGCTTGGTTTGTCGTGCGCTCCTTCCACTGTTTGTACTTGACTTCTGCGTGCTCCCGACGAAGAGACTCAAAGTGTTCGGCGCCTTCCCGAATGCTTCTTCTACACTTTGAGCGGTCATGGGGCCAGGGATTCCTAAGAGTCAATGGGAAAGTCACATTTTTCAGGGAAGCTTTGAGGCTATCCATGAAGCGTTTTCTCGACCCTCCTGGGGATTGCTTGCCGTGATGGACCTCGGAGAGAGTGCCTGTTTCTGGAGGCATACGGACTACATGGCCTACCCATCGGAGCCGATTGAGCGTGATCAATGCTTCGATGATAATTATTATGAGTGTGCCAACGGACACTGGGGAGGTATTAGTAGATTGGAAACAGGCTAAAGTGGTATCGATATTCAAAACAGGTGATAAAACAGACACGGGGAATAGCGGACCCAGTCTTCTTTCTTCCATTACATATAAAATAATGACATTGATTACTAAGAGTAAATGGTAGGAGTACCTGTATAATAAAACCTAGGAAACAGTAGGTAGGATGGGCTGTGAATTTTCTTAGCACTGTCGCTTGACCACTTCTGAAACTTGACCGGAAGTGCGTTAGAAACCTAATTTAGACATGGTAATGGAGTTTCCGCTGTACGGCGCCGAAATTATGGCAGTGGAGCAGAAGCAGCACTGAGGAAAATTTAGCGCTATGGATACAGAAGGGGAAGACCGTGACTGACCAACCTCCTCGACTTATTTGAGAAAGTAACATCCCAAGTAGATGATGCCCTGCAGCATATACTTCCAAAAAGCAGTTGACAAAGTTCCACATGAAAGGCTTGCAGCAGAAAGTCATTGGGACAGAAAAAGTGCTACTTTTTATAATTACTATTTGAAGTAATCATTTTTATATTTTATGTATTTATGCAGTGATGAGTATTTTCTGTACATTGATATTGGCTGTGGGTACAGGTGATTTGGAAGAATGTAAACCTGCCAAAACTGGAATCTTCCTCCTCAAAATGATATAGAAGGAAGATCTAATGTTTGACAAAATAACAGCGAGTTGAGATATCAACATTTAAATTCATGAGATGCAATCCTATTAGCTTGAATATGTTTAAAGCTGTTTCTGTGGGCTATTGTCATCCACTCAGTAAAAAACATCATAGAGTGATATAAAATAGTGATTGTAATATATAGTTCCACCATAGAGTAATATATAGTGAACTACTGCTCCATTTAATGGACAACTGAAGTAATGCAGCCATTGCTGTAAATACAATAAAGACATCAGGTGACAGATCACCAACAAGTTCCTGTGTTGAAGCCATCTTGTGAAGTCTGTGTGTTTGTGATGTCATAAAGAATATATCATATTGGCAATGAAGGATAGGATTCCTGGATAACCTAACTGAAATTTTTGTTGGTGGATGATTCCAGCCAAACAACAGAGAGACTAGAGAAGTTCTTTGTTTGCAGAACAGCTAAAATTCCAAGGTAAATTACAAACACACTTGGCTGAACTGCCAGAGTCTAGATGACCACGCCTATGGGAATAATAAGGCACTTGGGGAAGTTTCGATGTGACCGTGAGACTTTCGGAGCATATGTGGAGCGGCTAGAAATGTTTTTCACCCCAAATAGTATCATTGTAGTCCCCGATGATGAAAACCGTAACCAGATGGTGTTAGAAAGAAAATGGGCCATATTCTTAACTGAAGCAGGCCCCGAGGTATATGAAACCCTGAAAAATGTACTTGTTCCCGTCAAGCCAAAGGACACATCACTTACGGAGATTCTAAGCAAGTTATAACAGCACTACTGTCCTGAGCCCCTGGAACTTGCTGAAAGTTATTGTTTCGGAATACAAGATCAGTTAACTGATGAGAATATCAGTGAATACATTGTAGCTATCTATTCACTTCCGGGGATCAGCAGAGGCCTATAAAAGGCCGCGAGAGGCGTTGGGAGTTCGTTGGTGAGGCGTGAGTCCGGGGTCGGAGGCCTATAAAAGGCCGCGAGAGGCGTCGGGAGTTCGTTGGTGGGGCGTGAGTCCGGGGATCAGCAGAGGCCTATAAAAGGCCGCGAGAGGCGTCGTGAGTTCGTTGGTGAGGCGTGAGTCCGGGGATCAGCAGAGGCCTATAAAAGGCCGCGAGAGGCGTCGGGAGTTCGTTGGTGAGGCGTGAGTCCGGGGATCAGCAGAGGCCTATAAAAGGCCGCGAGAGGCGTCGGGAGTTCATTGGTGAGGCGTGAGTCCGGGGATCAGCAGAGGCCTATAAAAGGCCGCGAGAGGCGTTGGGAGTTCGTTGGTGAGGCGTGAGTCCGGGGTCGGAGGCCTATAAAAGGCCGCGAGAGGCGTCGGGAGTTCGTTGGTGGGGCGTGAGTCCGGGCATCAGCAGAGGCCTATAAAAGGCCGCGAGAGGCGTCGGGAGTTCGTTGGTGAGGCGTGAATCCGGGGTCGGAGGCCTATAAAAGGCCGCGAGAGGCGTCGGGAGTTCGTTGGTGAGGCGTGAATCCGGGGTCGGAGGCCTATAAAAGGCCGCGAGAGGCGTCGGGAGTTCGTTGGTGGGGCGTACTTGTGCAGCTACAGGGAGAAGGCAAAAAAGAAGTAGAAAGAAACAGAAAGGTGACGTCACAGCCGAGGGGGTAAGTGATTGGCTGGTGATTGGTGAGTAGTTTTTCTTTTTCTTTTTTATATTAGTCTGTAACTTTTAACATTGTTGTTGCCAATTTAAGTGTATCTAGGGTTAAGTCATGGCAGGAGAGCTTGGTCGGGTGTTATGCTCCTCCTGTACCATGTGGGAACTCAGGGACACTTCCGATGTCCCTGACGACTATGTGTGCGGGAAGTGTATCCACCTCGAGCTCCTAAACGGTCCGCGTTGCGGAGTTGGAGCTGAGGGTGGATTCACTCTGGAGCATCCACAATGCTGAGAATGACTTGAGTAGCACGTGTAGCGATTTGGTCTTACCGCAGGAGAAGAGTCCACAGCCAGATAGGGAATGGAAGACCAGCAGGAAGAGTAGTGCAAGGAAGGTAGTGCAGGGGTCCCCTGTGGTCATCCCCCTGCAAAACAGATACACCGCTTTGAGTACTGTGAGGGGGGATGACTCATCAGTGGAGGGCAGCAGCAGCCAAGTTCATGGCACCGTGGCTGGCTCTGTTGCACAGAAGGGCAGGAAAAAGAGTGGGAGAGCGATAGTGATAGGGGATTCAATGTTGAGGGGAATAGATAGGCGTTTCTGCAGCCGCAACCGAGACTCCAGGATGGTATGTTGCCTCCCTGGTGCAAGGGTCAAGGATGTCTCGGAGCGGGTGCAGGACATTCTAAAAAGGGAGGGAGAACAGCCAGTTGTCGTGGTGCACATTGGTACCAACGACATAGGTAAAAAAAGGGATGAGGTCCTACGAAACGAATTTAAGGAGCTAGGAGCTAAATTAAAAAGTAGGACCTCAAAAGTAGTAATCTCGGGATTGCTACCAGTGCCACGTGATAGTCAGAGTAGGAATCGCAGGATAGCGCAGATGAATACGTGGCTTGAGCAGTGGTGCAGCAGGGAGGGATTCAAATTCCTGGGGCATTGGAACCGGTTCTGGGGGAGGTGGGACCAGTACAAACCGGACGGTCTGCACCTGGGCAGGACCAGAACCAATGTCCTAGGAGGAGTGTTTGCTAGTGCTGTTGGGGAGGAGTTAAACTAATATGGCAGGGGATGGGAACCAATGCAGGGAGACAGAGGGAGACAAAAAGGAGGCAAAAGCAAAAGACAGAAAGGAGATGAGGAAAAGTGGAGGGCAGAGAAACCCAAGGCAAAGAACAAATAGGGCCACTGTACAGCAAAATTCTAAAAGGACAAAGGGTGTTAAAAAAACAAGCCTGAAGGCTTTGTGTCTTAATGCAAGGAGTATCCGCAATAAGGTGGATGAATTAACTGTGCAAATAGATGTTAACAAATATGATGTGATTGGGATTATGGAGACGTGGCTCCAGGATGATCAGGGATGGGAATTCAACATCCAGGGGTATTCAACATTCAGGAAGGATAGAATAAAAGGAAAAGGAGGTGGGGTAGCATTGCTGGTTAAAGAGGAGATTAATGCAATAGTTAGGAAGGACATTAGCTTGGATGATGTGGAATCTATATGGGTAGAGCTGCAGAATACCAAAGGGCAAAAAACGTTAGTGGGAGTTGTGTACAGACCTCCAAACAGTAGTAGTGATGTTGGGGAGGGTATCAAACAGGAAATTAGGGGTGCATGCAATAAAGGTGCAGCAGTTATAATGGGTGACTTTAATATGCACATAGATTGGGCGAGCCAAACTGGAAGCAATACGGTAGAGGAGGATTTCCTGGAGTGCATAAGGGATGGTTTTCTAGACCAATATGTCGAGGAACCAACTAGGGGGGAGGCCATCTTAGACTGGGTGTTGTGTAATGAGAGAGGATTAATTAGCAATCTCATTGTGCGAGGCCCCTTGGGGAAGAGTGACCATAATATGGTGGAATTCTGCATTAGGATGGAGAATGAAAGAGTTAATTCAGAGACCATGGTCCAGAACTTAAAGAAGGGTAACTTTGAAGGTATGAGGCGTGAATTGGCTAGGATAGATTGGCGAATGATACTTAAGGGGTTGACTGTGGATGGGCAATGGCAGACATTTAGAGACCGCATAAATGAACTACAACAATTGTACATTCCTGTCTGGCGTAAAAATAAAAAAGGGAAGGTGGCTCAATCGTGGCTATCAACGGAAATCAGGGATAGTATTAAAGTCAAGAAAGTGGCATACAAATTGGCCAGAAATAGCAGTGAACCCGGGGACTGGGAGAAATTTAGAACTCAGTAGAGGAGGACAAAGGGTTTGATTAGGGCAGGGAAAATGGAGTACGAGCAGGGAACATTAAGGCGGATTGCAAAAGTTTCTATCGGTATGTAAAGAGAAAAAGGTTAGTAAAGACAAACGTAGGTCCCCTGCAGTCAGAATCAGGGGAAGTCATAACGAGGAACAAAGAAATGGCAGACCAATTGAACAAGTACTTTGGTTCGGTATTCACTAAGGAGGACACAAACAACCTTCCGGATATAAAAGGGGTCAGAGGGTCTAGTAAGGAGGAGGAACTGAGGGAAATCTTTATTAGTCGGGAAATTGTGTTGGGGATATTGATGGGATTGAAGGCCGATAAATCCCCAGGGCCTGATGGACTGCATCCCAGAGTACTTAAGGAGGTGGCCTTGGAAATAGCGGATGCATTTTCCAACGTTCCATTGACTCTGGATCAGTTCCTATCGAGTGGAGGGTAGCCAATGTAACCCCACTTTTTAAAAAAGGAGGGAGAGAGAAAACAGGGAATTATAGACTGGTCAGCCTGACCTCAGTAGTGGGTAAAATGATGGAATCAATTATTAAGGATGTCATAGCAGTGCATTTGGAAAATGGTGACATGATAGGTCCAAGTCAGCATGGATTTGTGAAAGGGAAATCATGCTTGACAAACCTTCTGGAATTTTTTGAGGATGTTTCCAGTAAAGTGGACAAGGGAGAACCAGTTGATGTGGTATATTTGGACTTTCAGAAGGCTTTCGACAAGGTCCCACACAAGAGATTAATGTGCAAAGTTAAAGCACATGGGATTGGGGGTAGTGTGCTGACGTGGATTGTGAACTGGTTGTCAGACAGGAAGCAAAGAGTAGGAGTAAATGGGTACTTTTCAGAATGGCAGGCAGTGACTAGTGGGGTACCGCAAGGTTCTGTGCTGGGGCCCCAGTTGTTTACATTGTACATTAATGATTTACACGAGGGGATTAAATGTAGTATCTCCAAATTTGCGGATGACACTAAGTTGGGTGGCAGTGTGAGCTGCGAGGAGGATGCTATGAGGCTGCAGAGTGACTTGGATAGGTTAGGTGAGTGGGCAAATGCATGGCAGATGAAGTATAATGTGGATAAATGTGAGGTTATCCACTTTGGTGGTAAAAACAGAGAGACAGACTATTATCTGAATGGTGACAGATTAGGAAAAGGGGAGGTGCAAAGAGACCTGGGTGTCATGGTACATCAGTCATTGAAGGTTGGCATGCAGGTACAGTAGGCGGTTAAGAAAGCAAATGGCATGTTGGCCTTCATAGCGAGGGGATTTGAGTACAGGGGCAGGGAGGTGTTACTACAGTTGTACAGGGCCTTGGTGAGGCCATACCTGGAGTATTGTGTACAGTTTTGGTCTCCTAACTTGAGGAAGGACATTCTTGCTATTGAGGGAGTGCAGCGAAGATTCAACAGACTGATTCCCGGCATGGTGGGACTGACCTATCAAGAAAGACTGGATCAACTGGGCTTGTATTCAATGGAGTTCAGAAGAATGAGAGGGGACCTCATAGAAACGTTTAAAATTCTGACAGGTTTAGACAGGTTCGATGCAGGAAGAATGTTCCCAATGTTGGGGAAGTCCAGAACCAGGGGTCACAGTCGAAGGATAAGGGGTAAGCCATTTAGGACCGAGATGAGGAGAAACCTCTTCACCCAGAGAGTGGTGAACCTGTGGAATTCTCTTCCACAGAAAATAGTTGAGGTCAATTCACTAAATATATTCAAAAGGGAGTTTGATGAAGTCCTTACTACTCGGGGGATCAAGGGGTATGGCGAGAAAGCAGGAATGGGGTACTGAAGTTGCATGTTCAGCCATGAACTCATTGAATGGCGGTACAGGCTAGAAGGGCTGAATGGCCTACTCCTGCACCTATTTTCTATGTTTCTATGTTTCTTCTGGAGGTGGACCGGCAGCCCCATCTGGCATTTGTTGACCTCTCTTTATAGCTAGGTTATGCAACATGCAACACACCACAATAAACTCAGCGATCTGGTCAGGGTGGTACCGGAGGCTGCCACGAGAGTGGTCCAGGCATCTGAAGCGCTGCTTTAGGACTCTAATTGTCTTTTCGACGATGTTGCGTGTAGCTATGTGGCTTTTGTTGTAATGTTTTTCGCCTTCAGTGACGGGATTACGCAGTGGGGTCATCAGCCAGCTGGCAAGACCATATCCTTTATTCCTCAGCATCCAACCGTGACCTTCTGCCTGATTGACAACAGATCAGGGATAGCACTCTCACACATGATGTGCGCATGCCAGGAAATGTAGCACTTACTGTCAGAATAATTTGGTTGTGGTCGACAACACGCTGCACATTCAGGGAGTGGAATCCCTTTCTGTTAGGAAACACCTCCGTGTTCTGTAAAGGGGCTTTCAGGGCAATGTGCGTGCAATCTTTTGCTCCCTGCACCTTGGGGAAGTCTGCTTTTATCGAGAAACTCAAAACTCTCGCAGTCTGCGCCTCCCTGGTCACAGGGAAGATAATAAAGTCCATCTTGCGAACATAAAGGGCTTCAGTCACCTGCCGAATGCAGCAGTGTGTGGCATGCTGAGAGATACCACAGATGTCGCCAGCTGAAGCCTGAAAGGATCCAGATTCGCAGAAGGATAGTGCCGCAGTAACCTTTACCTCAATGGGCAGTGCGGTTCGGATGGTACTGCAAGGCTGCAGATCCCCCTTGATGAGCTGGCATATATCATCAATGATCTCCTTCCGGAAGCGCACCGTTTTCAGACAAGTTGAGGTCAGAATGCTTTTCCTTGTACCTTTGTTGGCTGTACGCTTGCCTCCTTTGTCTCCTCTGTCTCCTCATTATTCTGCCACCTCTTCGATTGATCTTTTCAGAAGCCAGCATGTGAGCAGTTACGAGTAATGGCAGAGGAAGCATAGGACCCATCACTATCACTATCAATAATTATTTTCACTTGCTATAAATGCACTTTTCAGTAAAAATATGCCTAATCTACTAAGCTATTATTAGGACAATTAAATAAAAGTATAAATGTGAGTTTATCTATCTGTAAAAGACCCTTAAATAACTCACAATATATAAGCTCGAGTTTTTTAACTGACTCCTCTCTTCCTCAGAAATTTAAAATGGCGTCCATAGTGCCCAGTTCAGTGATGAAGGCTTGGGAAAAGCAACTATTATCCAGCAATGTTCTCGGCAAGCGATCAGCTCGGCGATGTGCCAGCAATGTGCCAAAAGTTCCACTCAGCGACGTGCGGCGATCAGCTCAGCGATCAGCTCAGCGATGTGAGCCGAAACTTGGGGCTTAATTTCCGGCGATGTTCCAGCCTGAGTTCCCATTTTTTGCTCAAAATGGGCGATAGGTGGCCATTTTGGGCGATATATGAGCGATGTGAAGTGGAAAGTCAAGCCCATGTGGTCCTCGCACATATTTGGTCAAGATGTTTTATCATGGACAGGTTAGGTTTGTTCACATTGATCATATTTTACCTGCGATGTGGAAAGAGTTGGAATGATTCGATTATTTCTGATTCATCAGATAGTCTTATTACATGTACAGTACCAGTTGCATATCCTACATGAAATGTATTAGAAGCAAGTCCAAGAGAAAGTCAGAATTTAAGTCCAAGTCAGGCAGACAAACAATCTGAAATTGTAGAGAGTCGCCATGTAGATTAAGGGCATCCCTTGGAGGAAAACTTTCCTCAGGATCAGCTTAAAATGAGTCTGAGTTCGACACTATGGGCCCAAGTTTCCACACGTGCCTAGAACGGCGCAGTCCCGACCTGGACGCCCGTTTTTCGCGCCACAAAGTGCACCTAAAAAAATCCTCGGTATTCTCCACCTACCTGCAGGTCCTCTGGCCCTTGGAGCAGCCAGCACGAGCTGTGGGGGGGCGGAGCCAGGTCCCTGCGCTGAAAACAGTGCCGGGACCTCTGCACATGCGCGCTACAGTGGGCACGCAAGTGCAGTAGCTCCAGGCGCCGAACTGTGTGGGAGGGGCCCGAAGCACGCAGCCCCTACCCTGGCTGAATAGCCTCACTGGGGCTGCATGAATAAGGCTCCTCCCACGGCCAGCTCCTGCTCCCCCCCTGACCAGCTCCTGCTCCCCCCCCGACCCGACTCGACTCCCACTCCCCCCCCCCCCTGCCTCCGGACCAGACCCGACACCCGCTCCCCCCCCTGCCTCCGGACCAGACCCGACACCCGCTCCCCGCCCCCGACTGACCCGACCCTACCCGCACTCCTGTTCCCGCTCCACCCCCCCCGACTGGACCCGACCCGACCCGCACTCCTGTTCGCGCTCCCCGCCCCCCCCGACTGGACCCAACCCGACCCGACTCCCGCTCCCAGACTGGATCCGACCTCCATCCATCCCTCCCTTCTCTCTCTCTCTCTCTCTCTCTCCCCTTCTCTCTCTCTCCCCCCCGACCCAACCCAATGCCACCTACCTGTAAATCTGGTGCTGGGCGGCCGGCCCCAGCCTTCGGTCCCGAAAGGCCTGCCTGAAGCACTTTCACACAGGTAGGAAGATGGTTTATTTAATCTTTTCTTTGCTTATAAATGTTTATTCAGGTTGGATTTATTTGTATAAGTATAAATAAGGATTTATTATAGAATTTAATGATTTCCCTTCCCCCCACCACCTCGTTCTGGACGCCTAATTTGTAACCTGAGCCTGATTTTCTAATGTGTGGAACAGGTTTTTTCAGTTCTACAAAAATCTTCACTTGCTCCATTCTACTTTAGTTTGGAGTACGTTTTCACTGTGGAAACTTTCAAATCAGGCGTCAGTGGCCGGACACGCCCCCTTTTGAAGAAAAAATTCTGTTCCAAAGTAGAACTGTTCTACCTGACTAGAACTGCAGAAAAAAAATGTGGAGAATTGCGATTTCTAAGATAGTCCGTTCTCCACCAGTTGCTCCTAAAAATCAGGCGCAAATCATGTGGAAACTTGGGCCCAAAATGTGGAAAGTTCTGGCCTAGAGCGAAGGTATCCTCTTCGAAACAAAAAAACAGTAGTTTGATTTGTAAATATAGCAAAATTAATCCATGGGCAAGACTTTCCATTTTTTTTGCACGCTTAACGCCCACTTAACATCCATTTTACCGCTGAAATGACGTATAACACCCATATATCGCCGATTTAGCCACATAATGGAAACTGATGGGCATTTTTCGGAAACTTATCACCTAGCGTTACTTTTCCCATGTGCATAACGCCAGGAAAAAATAATACCGTCCGCCCACTTTTTTGGGCGGAATCATCAGACTGGGCGAAATCAACGCCCATAATATTGCCCAGCGTTACTTTCTGCACGGAATTAACGGCGAGATTCAATAATACCGCCCTCCCACTTTTTTTTGTCGTAAAGACCATATTTGCCGAAACTAGCGGCCATGAGAACGCCCAGCGTCACTTTCACCGCCTCGCACACATATCGCCCACAAGATCACTCGCCCAAAAAAATGCCCGGAAAAAGTTGAACTAATCACAGCGTTATGGACGCCATGTTCTACATCACATGTCGCATCCTTTAAAAGGCTGCTGTGCTTCAACCTCGGGGGAGTTCAGATGTACTCTGGAGGTCATTGGAGTTGATGTGTCCAGCTGTACAAACATCTTGATCATACTTTGACCAATTGGAATTTAATACGTGTCTTCTTCGGGGCATTCATTGTTTGTGACCAATCGGTGGAAAACAGAGAGCTATTGCAATGGGGCCTGTCCTTTCTCACCCTCTCTTAATGACCAATTACATGCTGCAGACTCGAGATATTCGAAGGTACGCTCCACAGCATTATGTGCTCAATATAAGACGTGCCAGACTGATGAGGAAGACCAGTCATTACACCCGCCGCAAGTACAGGGAGAAGCAGTCTTACCTTGGCTTGCCCAACACCACCTGCTTTTGAAGACTGTACTTCCACAAAGAGGTTATCACTGAGCTATCTCATAAGGGGAGATCTGCAGCCTGCCAGCACCATCAGTACTGCACTGTCCATCAAGGTCAAAGTCACCAAGGCACTGTCGTTCTATGCGTCAGGTTCTTTTCAGGTCTCAGCTGGCGACATTTGTGATCTGTCTCAGCATGCCACACATTGCTGCTTTAGACAGGTCACTGAAGCCCTGTACGCACACAGAAGGCACTTGATCAGCTTCCCTATAACCAGAGAGGCACAGAGTGAGAGGGCTCTAGGATTCCCCAGAATTGCAAACTTCCCCAAGGTGCAGGGAACAAAGACTATATGCACATCGCGCTGCAGGTACCTTTTCAGGATGTGGAGGTTTTCAGGAACCGCAAGGGATTCCATTCCCTGAATGTCCAACTCATTGTCGACTACCAGCAAATTATAATGGCATTGAATGCTAAATTTCAGGGCAGCATCCATGATGCTCATGTCCTGCGTGAGAGCATTGTATCTGACTTATTTAACAAGGTCAATGTTGGCTGCTTGGTGACAAAGGATATGGTCTCGCCACCTGGCTGATGACCCTCCTGCATGATACCCACATGGAAGCTGCAAGGCGATAAAATGAGAGCCACAGAGCCACTTGCAACATCGTGGAGAAAACCATTGGAGTGCTTAAGCAGCGCTTTAGATGCCTGGACCACTCAAGAGGCGAGCTCCGATGTCACCTGTTCAGGTAGCTCAATTCGTGGTGGTGTGCTCCATGCTGCATAAATTGGCTACCAGGAGGGGACAAGAATTGCCTGATGAGTCTGACAGTCCACCTCACCAGAGAGAGGAAGAGGAGGATGAGGAGTCTGAAGCTGACATCGGTCCAGACAATCAGGCTGATGCTGAAGCCATGCCCCCACCCCACTGTAGACCGCATGAAAGGGCCCATGGTGGCATGATAGCTGCAAGAGCCTTACATGAGGAGCTCATCAATGAGTGCTTTGCCTGAAAGAACGTTGATGTTATTTACAAGGCTGACACATTGCTGGGTGTGCAGGTGATACATCAATGGTGGGCATCACCTTGGTGACAGTTAAGTTTAAGTTGATTGAAGTTAAGTGTAGTTATAGCCTTTGATGTTTAGGAATGACCAGCGTGTAATGGTGCAGCTATCTGAGCCAATGTGCAACAAGGTTTTGTTAAACAAAAAACATTTAAACCGAACTGTTGTCTGAAATCATCATTAATTCTGTAAAAACCAACCCATCCGCGCCCCCCCCCCCCGTCCTCCCCGCGCTTCTCATCCCCACCTCTTCCCCTTCCCCTTCTGACTCCAAGCCATCATTGCTGGGGGATGACGGCCGAACTGCTGCTTGGACGGATACGGGAGAGGATGGTCCCGAGGTGGGAATGTGCTCCGAGCCAGAAGCAAGATGTTGCTCCTGGCTTTCATGTGTCATTGGCAATGGGGGTGCGGCACCTTGGGGTGCAGTGCCACACTCTTGGACCACTGGAAGCCATCTGCCACCAGTGTTCCTGGCTACCAACTCTAGGGCCTCCTCCATCCCTTCCATGTTATATCTTATTTGTTGGATAAAAACTCGGTGCCAACTACATTCTTGGTGCTTCGTAGGCTTTTTGCTGCTGGTGATTCTCCCTCGTGCCTCCCACAACAGCCAAACAAGCACACGCCATAGCCACACACGCTTTCAGTCCCTCTCTGCTCCCTCTCTCTCTGCCTCTTCTTCTGCGCATGTCATGATGACCCTTGACCTCCTGAATCGCAGGAATCGAGCGTTGCCATGCCGTTGCTAAGGACGGCAACACTTTACGGCAGAAGGTCAGTGAGATTTAACACTGCCGCCC
This sequence comes from Pristiophorus japonicus, assembly GCF_044704955.1. NCBI lineage: Eukaryota > Metazoa > Chordata > Chondrichthyes > Pristiophoridae > Pristiophorus > Pristiophorus japonicus. Next base: position 369,235,355 of record NC_091977.1, on the reverse strand, counting down.
ATTTCGTATCGCTCGCGGTAACGCCCAATTTCAAAAATGGAAACTAAGTGCTTTGAGAATGGACGAGAAGCCGGCGATCTGAAAACCCATTTTTACCGCCCATACCGGAAATAACGCCCATTTGTGGGCGATATGCACAAATGTGTAAAATCTAGCCCCATATCTTTTGTTATGTGTAACCATGAAAATTATGTATGATGAGTGTTATAATTATTTCTTCATTCAGGAAGAAGAGGTGTAATATATAGTTCCACCTCGTGGCCTTCTGCTTCTCCTAGTGGACTACTGTGGTAATGCAGGCATTTCTGTAAATGCAATAAAGACATCAGGTGACAGGTAACCTGACAAGTTCCTGTTTTGAAGCCACCTTGTAAAGTCTGTGTGTTTGTGATGTTAGAAAGAATAGATCACAGTGATGTCACTATTTTATTCTAAAATTCATTAAGACTGATAGCCCATAATATGCTACTTAAATTCAGAAACTCTTAGTCAGAGGGTTACACTGTCTAACAATGACTCACCTTTCGGAACTTTCAGAATGCCTATGCTCGCTATCCAATAGAGGTCGAGTATTGATCTCTGTTCCTCCGTAAGAACTGAATTTGACTGTCTGATGAGAATGCAGCTTGAGTCTTGTTATGAATTATATTGTTCTTAGCTACATTGAAGGGTGATAAATTTTGCATTATGTTTATCTTGAGTGATAGTCAAGCTAGATTTTATGGGAAAGTCAATAAATTCACCTTATCTTTGAGTAGGCAAACAAGCTAACGAGCCTATTTACCTATGCGTTGGTTCCCCAGTTGAAAGTGACATGGAGTCTACATGAATTGAATGGTAACCGTAAGTCCCCATTCTCTGAGCAGTTTCCTCACCAGGTCATACAATGGAGCAGTGCCTCAAGTAAGCCATCATCATGGTGCTTATACACACATCAATATTGTGAAGATCCTCAACAGCCAAAGTTTCAAATATTGTAAAGATCAGCAAGTTGGCCAACAAAATGCTAAGGATAGGGCTACAGAATGTACAAACCCCTGGTGTAATATTTCAAAACAAAACATAGTGATCAACGTTGTAATGTATGCACATGTGAGTATGTTCATAGGTTTGCACAGCTGTTGCATGACGCATCATCTTGCTGTCCGAAGGAGGCGGGGGTCCCCAATAGAGTGCACTCTATGCGGGAGTCCTCCATCTATTTATTGTGGACTTGGCCTGGAGGGTGGTGCACGGAGCAGTTCCGTGCAATAAGTTTTTAAGTCGATTCACGTGCTCCCAGGTCCCCTGCAATTTCTGCGGTTTGGAAGAGTCCGTGTTCCATGTTTTTATTGAATGCACGAGGTTGCAGCTCCTGTTCCATTCTTTGAAGGGGCTGCTCCTCAAATTCTGGTTGCACTTCAGTCCCACACTCCTGATCTTTGCGCACCCTGTGCGGAGGGGAGCGGGCAGGTCAGAAGGTCTCCTCGTAGGACTGCTCCTGGGCACGGCCAAGGGGGCCATCAGCTGATCCAGGCAGCGGGTGGTCGAAGGGGTCGTTCAGCCCGACTGCCTGCCTCTCTTCCGCGCTTACATCCGAACCAGGATGTCCCTGGAGATGGAGCACGCGGTGTCCACCGATACGCTTGCAACCTTCCACGAGAGGTGGGCACCGGAGGGACTGGAGTGCATCATCACCACCGGCAACCTAATTTGAATTTGATTTTAATGTCTAAAGTTTAATTTGTTTAAGTTGTCGGTTTTAGTGTTCCCCCCCCCCCCCCGCCACTTTTAGCCAGGGGGCACTTGTATAATTTGTGTTTTAGTGCCCTCAAAAAAAAGGTAAAACACAAAAAAAAAGTGGACACTTGAAAAGTTTTTGGAGTGTGCCCCCCTCTTTAATCAGGGGGCACTTGTTTATTTGTATCTACAAAAATAGTTGCACAGCTGTTGCATGGCGCACCATCTTGCTGCCCAGAGGAGGCGGGGGGTCCCCAATAGAGTGCACTCTACGCGGGAGTCCTCCCTCTATTTATTGGGGACTTGGCCTGGAGTGTGTTGCACGGAGCAGTCCCGTGCAATAAGTTTTTAAGTTGGTTCACGGGCTCCCAGGCTGCCTGCAATTTCTGCCGTCTGGAAGAGTCCATGTTCCATGTTTTTATCGAATGGGCGAGATGTAGCCTCTGTTCCATTATTTGAAAGGGCTGCTCCTCAAATTCTGGTTGCACTTCAGTCCCACACTCCTGATCTTTAGGTACCCTGTGCGGAGGAGAGCAGGCAGGTCGGAAGGCCTCCTCGTAGGATTGCTCCTGGGCGTGGCCAAGGGGGCCATCAGCCAGTCCAGGCAACGAGTGGTCGAGGGGGCCGTTCAATTATGGGACTCTCTTTGTGCTTCCTGTTCACTAATCACCAAGACACAAGGCAGAAGAAAAAGGGACATATCCCCATATGCTAGATTTGTTCTTGCCATGCCTTTCCTGAGGCGGGACATTTAAATATTATATAAGAGACATGGGAGTGATGTATTAATATATCCTGTACCATTTTCTGGGGATTGTGCCTGGCATTGGCAGGAAAAGAAAAATACCCAAGAAAACTGGCCATTAGAGTTTGTGGGCAAACCTTTCAGATCAAAGGATTGGCAAAGACTCTGCCAGCAATTCCTAGCATTCAGTAAAAGTTTTCTCCTTTCCTTCTAGGGTACAGCAGGGCACCAATGTGATCTCAGGGGCCACTCCCCCTGCCATTTAAATACTGAAAGAGAAAGTCCTGTTAGTTTTATCGAATGTTAACAACCTGCCAAGTCCCCAGAAAAAGAGCTGGGGATTCACAAGTACTGCCAATCGACACACAGATTTCCCTCAGCAACAACAATTAGCCTTTAACTGACCTCAGAATACGTTTATTTACAGCAATTAGATGGTCCCTGAAAAGCAAAAGGCCTCTTTATACACAACCCTACTTTAGCAGCAGAATAATAGATTGTGCGTGAGGTGGTATTTTATCCCATCATTATAAAATTACATATCCTCGAACTTAACATGAGCAGGGCTATAAGAGAGCTGTGAGCAATCCAAAAATAATCAGTGAAGTGCCTAGATGACTCAAGTCTTCCATAAATTTCGGTATCATGGAATTACACGTTTTTCTGAGGACTGTTGTGCACAGCAACATCTAGTTTCCTTTCAACAGGACATTGATTAGAAATCTAGCTACTAGTCTGGAAATAGTATATAGGTATCGAAGAGTTTGTGAAGGGTGACATGTATTAAATAGGAAAGGTTAGCAATTGACATTGAATACAATTAATTTTTATTTTTTTTGCTTTGAACTTGGCTGTGGCCTAGTGTTGTCATCACATATTACGTTAAACACAAAGCTAATCGACTTTGTAAATTATTTGTGACACTAGTAATAAATATTAAATTGGATTTTCCATGGTTCTTGTCTTCAGAACAGGCTAAGATTGCTTTACCTTTTACAGCCACAACACCATCCACATCATGAATAAATATATTTGTCAGCAGAACGGCAAGATACCAGGAAGGACTGAGGTAAATAAACTTTTCAAATGAAGGTTTTAATGTGATCAAAACACACCCATCGAAGAAAATAGTTTCTCTCTTGCATAAGACATTTGAATTCAAATTCATTGACGTACGTTTGCATAGTTCTGTGTGTGATTAAACAAACAGTCTTTCTCCAGTTGACAGCAGAATTCATAGGTTTTTTACTAGGGCATTCAGTTAAGAATCACTTTACATTTTGATGGTGTCAGAGGACTTTCACAACAATTGGCTAGCCCCCAAAACCTATTACAAACACACAAATGGAAATCTGGCAGCACAGACTACTTATTAAATACAAAATGCAGGAGGGAAAGGGAACAAATACAAATAAAATGAATTGTCTTTGAGAGAAATGCAGAGAAACAGAAATAATGTTCAACTGTATGTGGTCCGACATAATTTAGTATATATTTGACAATCACTCGCTGATCCTAATAATATATATTTACAACATATATTAATGATTTAGATGAAGGAATTGAGTGTAATATCTCCAAGTTTGCAGATGACACTAAACTGGGTGGAGGTGTGAGCTGTGAGGAGGACACTAAGAGGATGCAGGGTGATTTGGACAGGTTAGGCGAGTGGGCAAATACATGGCAGATGCAGTATAATGTGGAAAAATGTGAGGTTATCCACTTTGGAGGCAAAAACACGAAGGCAGAATATTATCTGAATGGCGGCAGATTAGGAAAAGGGGAGGTGCAGCGAGACCTGGGTGTCATGGTTCATCAGTCATTGAAAGTTGGCATGCAGATACAGCAGGCGGTGAAGAAGGCAAATGGTATGTTGGCCTTCATAGCAACGGGATTTGAGTATAGGAGCAGGGAAATCTTACTGCAGTTGTACAGGGCCTTCGTGAGGCCCCACCTGAAATATTGTGTTCGGTTTTGGTCTCCTAATCTGAGGAAGGACGTTCTTACTATTGAGGGAGTGTAGCGAAGGTTCACCAGACTGATTTCTGGGATGGCAGGACTGACATATGAGGAGAGACTGGATTGACTGGGCCTGTATTCACTGGAGTTTAGAAGGATGAGAGGGGATCTCATAGAAACATATAAAATTCTGACGGGACTGGACAGGTTAGATGCAGGAAGAATGTTCCCGATGTTGGGGAAGTCCAGAAGCAGGGAACACAGGCTAAGGATAAGGGGTAGGCCATTTAGGACTGAGATGAGGAGAAACTTCTTCACTCAGAGAGTTGTTAACCTGTGGAATTCCCTACTGCAGAGAGTTGTTGATGCCAGTTCATTGGATAGATTCAAGGGGGAGTTAGAAATGGCCCTTGCTGCTGAAGGGATCAAGGGGTATGGAGAGAAAGCAGGAACGGGGTATTGAAGGAATGATCAGCCAGGATCTTATTGAATGGTGGTGCAAGCTCGAAGGGCCGGATGGCCTTCTCCTGCACTTATTTTCTATGTTTCTATGTTTCCAATGGAATTTCTTAGGTCAGGGGAAGATTTTCTCATTTCCCGACTGATAGCAGTTCTCTGTTGTTTGTGATAATAGCAGCTGAAGATTACCTGGCTAAGGGAGAATGCCAGGTTTCCCTCAGCCCCAAAACAAATTATAGATGCCCCTTAATAAGGGATCCACTTTAAAATGAAATTGCTCCAAACCTTTGTGGGTTCAAGGCTACAATTCTATCTTAACATAGAAACATAGAAACATAGAAAATAGGTGCAGGAGTAGGCCATTCAGCCCTTCTAGCCTGCACCACCATTCAATGAGTTCATGGCTGAACATGCAACTTCAGTACCCCATTCCTGATTTCTCGCCATACCCCTTGATCCCCCTAGTAGTAAGGACTTCATCTAACTCCCTTTTGAATATATTTAGTGAATTGGTCTCAACAACTTTCTGTGGTAGAGAATTCCACAGGTTCACCACTCTCTGGGTGAAGAAGTTTCTCCTCATCTCGGTCCTAAATGGCTTACCCCTTATCCTTAGACTGTGACCTCTGGTTCTGGACTTCCCCAACATTGGGAACATTCTTCCTGCATCTAACCTGTTTAAACCCGTCAGAATTTTAAACGTTTCTATGAGGTCCCCTCTCATTCTTCTGAACTCCAGTGAATACAAGCCCAGTTGATCCAGTCTTTCTTGATAGGTCAGTCCCACCATCCCGGGAATCAGTCTGGTGAATCTTTGCTGCACTCCCTCAATAGCAAGAATGTCCTTCCTCAAGTTAGGAGACCAAAACTGTACACAATACTCCAGGTGCGGCCTCACCAAGGCCCTGTACAACTGTAGCAACACCTCCCTGCCCCTTTACTCAAATCCCCTCGCTATGAAGGCCAACATGCCATTTGCTTTCTTAACCGCCTGCTGTACCTGCATGCCAACCTTCAATGACTGATGTACCATGACACCCAGGTCTCGTTGCACCTCCCCTTTTCCTAATCTGTCACCATTCAGATAATAGTCTGTCTCTCTGTTTTTACCACCAAAGTGGATAACCTCTCATTTATCCACATTATACTTCATCTGCCATGCATTTGCCTACTCACCTAATCTATCCAAGTCACTCTGCAGCCTCATAGCATCCTCCTCGCAGCTCACACTGCCACCCAACTTAGTGTCATCCGCAAATTTGAAGATCTTGGTTGCAAGTGAGCCACACAAGCAGTGATAATCAGGGAGATATATTTGGTCTGACTCGGTGGACCTCTGACACTGACATGCCGGGTCCCAGTGAAGGCCTGTGGCATGAGAACTCCTAGTATAGGGAGGCTCTGTTCCCCTTCCACACCCATCCTTATAGCAGTGGCCATTATAATTAATCTTTATTATACTGGTTTTACTATTGTATACTCTTTATTCATTATTTACAATGTAATTTGAATTTATTGATGTATTTATTTATTTATTTCCGCCTGCTTCTATCTGCACGCGCATTTTGGCTGCTGCTTCAGACCTGAGCCTTTTACCTCTTTTATACTTCCTTCTCCCACACTTTCTCTCTTTCCCTCCCTTGTCAATATCTAACGTGTTGTAAGATTGTCGTGAAGCACCTTGGGACATTTTACTATATTTAAAGGTACCATATAAATATGATATGTCCTTACTATACAGTATAAATGCACATGAGGCCCATACTTGAGAGAAGGTCACTCTGTGACCAGTTAATTTTATTACCAGGACCTCAAGTGATGAAGGTGGGTGGAGCTTCCCCTTTTATACCTGAAAGTCCAGGTTAGGAGTGTCTCCCACAAGTTCACCCCCTGTGGTCAGTGTTCTCAAGATGTACAACTTAGGTCAGCTTATACATGGGTTACAATGATAGTTGAATACATCACATCACCACCCCCCCAAAGTCTTATTGGGATCACAGGTTAAGTCTCTCTGGTGGTGTACGCTACCTTGTGGAGCGCCTGAGTTGGGGCTCCGGTTGTTGGGCGCTAGCCTGTGTGTCTGCTGTTTGCGGTGCCTCAGGCCTGTCCAGACTGCCCACAGTGACTGGGCTCTCCTCTACTTGGTTCCGGTGTTCGGTCACCTGTGGTGGAGTAAACTCTACGTTGTGTTCTTCCTCTGCTTCTTCTATGGGGTTGCTGAACCTCCTTTTAGTTTGATCCTCATGTTTGCGGCAGATTTGTCCATTGGTAAGTTTAACTACCAAAACCCTATTCCCCTCTTTGGCAATCACAGTGCCTGCAAGCCATTTGGGCCCTGCAGCATAATTAAGGACAAAAATAGGGTAATTGACATCAATACATCGCGCCCTCGCATTCCTGTCATGGTAGTCACATTGTGACTGACGCCTGCTCTCGACAATTTCTTTCATAGTAGAGTGTATAAGGGACAACCTGGTTTTGAGCGTCCTTTTCATTAGCAGCTCTGCGGGTGGAACCCCTGTGAGCGAGTGTGGTTGGGATCTATTGGCCAACAGGAGGCATGATAAGCGGCTTTGTAGGGAACCCCCTTGGATTCTGAGCATCCCCTGTTTGATTATCTGCACTGCTTGTTCCGCCTGGCCATTTGAGGCCGGCTTGAACGGTGCCGTTCTGACATAGTTGATTCCATTGCCTGCCATGAAGTCCTGGAATTCAGTGCTTGTGAAGCACGGACCATTGTCACTGACCAAGACATCCGGTAGACCATGGGCAGCCAACATTGCCCATAGACTTTCGACCGTGGCAGAGGATGTGCTTGAATTTAAAATGGCACACTCAATCCATTTGGAGTAGGCGTCTACTACAACCAAAAACATTTTTCCCATGAAAGGACCTGCGTAGTCCACATGGATGCGTGACCAAGGCTTGGCGGGCCAGGACCAAGGGCTAAGCGGGGCTTCCTTGGGTGCGTTGCCCAGCTGAGCACACGTGTTGCACCTGTGAACACAGAGTTCCAGGTCTGCATCTATTCCTGGCCACCAAACGTGTGATCTGGCAATTGCCTTCATCATGACAATGCCCGGGTGCTCATTGTGAAGTTCTCTGATAAATACCTCTCTGCCCATCTGGAGCATTACTACTCAGTTTCCCCACAGTAGGCAATCAGTCTGAATCGAGAATTCATCCTTGCACCAATGAAACAGTTTAAATTCCTCAGGGCGTGCCCCATACGTGGCTGCCCAGTCCCCATTCAGGACACATTTCTTAACTAAAGACAGTAGCGGGTCTTTATTTGTCCAGACTTTAATCTGACGGGCTGTCACAGGTGAGCCTTCGCTTTCGAAAGCTTCGACAGCCATGACCATCTCAGCATCATGCTCAGTTGCCCCCTCAGTGGTGACAAGTGGGAGCCTGCTGAGTGCATCAGCGCAGTTTTCAGTGCCCGGTCTGTGCCGAATTGTGCAGTCATAGGTGGCTAACGTGAGTGCCCACCTCTGTATGCAGGCCGATGCATTCGCATTTATGGCTTTGTTGTCGGCCAAAACGGACGTTAGGAGTTTGTGATCTGTCTCCTGCTCAAATTTCCTGCCAAACAGTTACTGGTGCATTTTTTTTACTGCATATACACATGCAAGCGCTTCCTTTTCTACCATCCCATAGTCCCTTTCTGTCTGGGACAGACTTCTGGAGGCATTAACTACCGGCTATAACTGACCATTGGCGTTCACATGCTACAACACACACCCGACCCCAGAGGACGATGCATAGCATGTTAAAACAAGTTTCTTACACGGGTCATATAACGTTAACAGTTTGTTGGAGCATAACAAATTGTGTGCTCTATCAAAAGCCCTTCACTGGCTGTCCCCCCAGACCCAATCGCGACCTTTGCGTAGGAGCATGTGTAGCGGATCTAACAGCGTGCTCAATTTGGGAAGAAAGCTACCAAAATAGTTCAGGAGCCCCAGGAACGAACGCAGCTCCGTCGTGTTATGGGGTCTGGATGCTCTCTGGATCGCTTCCGTTTTGGACGCAGTAGGTCTGATCCGGTCTGCTGCTACCCTCATCCCCAGGAATTCTACCTCTGGAGCTCAGAAGACGCACTTTGCCTTTTTCAGTCACAGCCCTACCCGGCCCAGTCTGCATAGCACCTCCTCCAGGTTGTGGAGGTGTTCTTCAGTATCGAGACCCGTGATGAGGATGTTGTCTTGAAAAACCACCGACTTTGGAATCGACTTGAGGAGGCTTTCCATATTTCGCTGAAAGATCGCGGCGGCCGAACGAATCCCGAACGGATATCTGTTATACTCAAACAATCCCTTGTGTGTTGTGATAGTGGTCAGCTTCTTCGACTCACTCGCCAGCTCCTGGGTCATGTAAGCTGAGGTCAGGTCCAATTTTGAAAAAAGTTTGCCACCGGATAGCGTCGCAAAGAAGTCCTCTGCTCTCGGTAGCGGGTACTGGTCTTGGGAGTGACACCCAATTGATGGTGGCCTTGCAATCGCCACATATCCGGACCAACCCAGCCGCCTTGAGCACCGGCACAATCGGGCTCGCCCAGTCATTGAATTCGACTGACGAGATGATGCGTTCCCTCACCAGGCAGTCCAATTCGCATTCTAACTTTTCCCGCATCACGTACGGCACCGCTCTGGCCTTGTGGTGTACTGGCCTGGCGTCCGGGTTTATGTGAATCACTATCTTGGCCCCCATGAAAGTACCGATGCCGGGTTGAAATAATGAGTCAAATTTGTCCAGGACCTGTGAGTATGATACTCGCTCCACAGAGGAAATTGCATTGACATCCTCCCATTTCCAGTTCATGACAGCAAGCCAACTCCTCCCCAGTAGTGCAGGACCGTCCCCTGGAACAATCCAGAGTGGCAGTCTGTTCTCCGAATCTTTGTGGGTCACGACTACTGTGGCACTGCCTAGCACCGGAATGATCTCCTTGTATATGTCTGTAGCTGTGCGTCAATCGGCAATAATTTTGGCCTCCTGGCCTTGGACACCCACAACCTTTCGAACTGTTTGATACTCACCAGGGACTGGCTGGCCCCCATGTCTCACTCCATTAATACTGGGATGCAATTGAGGAGCACTTTCATCATTATCGGTGGCATCCTGGTATATGAACTGTATATGTGCTCCACATGAACTCGCTGAACTGCAGCTTCCAGCGATTTCCCCCAGTATTCATTTGGCCTCATAGGGCTTACATCGGGCCCGTCCTCCTCATACATCAACCTGGCTGCAGGCTTCCTGAACATATGCATCAAGTGACCGCTGACATTGCAGTTTCTGCAGGTGTATTGCTGATACCTGCAAGCTCTGGTTGGGTGTTTGCCTCCACCCTCCAGCATGAGTTGGAGGCCCCATTGTTGGAAACAAAAGGTCCATTACCAGTCGATCGTCTCTGACTGTCTCTGTAACTGTCCTTAAACGCACCATTAACAGGTGTTGATGGCCCCATTACTGGCCGCATTGTCCATTGCGATGGCATTAATCGCCGTTCAGCTAGCCATTGTCTCTGTTGAATTCCCCCTTTGAATTCGACTGCATGCTGGGGCATGTCCGATTGCCCTTGTCTGCGTAGAGAACTGCCGCGTTAACAATGTTGACTCCCTGGTCGTTTGTCACATTTGAGCCAAGATTTTTGTCAAACATCATTGTAGTCTCTGCCTCCCCTGAGATAAATGTCTGGGCTATCAGAGCTGCCGCTTCCAAAGTCAAGTCATTGGCCTCAATCAGTTTCCTGAAAACCCCAGCGTGCCCGATGCCCTCAATAAAAAATCTTGCAGCATCTCCGCTCTGCATGCATCTGGGAACTTACATAGGCTCGCCAGTCGCTGGAGATCTGCCACGAAATCTGGAATGCTTTGCCGTTCTCGCCGCCGGTGTGTGTAAAATCGGTGTCTCGCCATGTGCATGCTGCTCGCCGGTTTAAGGTGTTTCCCGATCAACTTACTGAGCTCTTCGAACGTCTTGTACGCCGGCTTCTCTGGCGCTAGAAGGCCCTTCATCAGGGAGTACATTCTGGATCCACAAGCCGTCAGGAGATGAGCCCTGCGTTTGTCGACCGAATCCTGTCCCAACCATTCCTTAGTGACAAAACTTTGCTGTAGTCTCTCAACAAAGTCGTGCCAATCATCACCAACACAGTGCGTCTCTTCTGATCTGCTAGTGTCCATGCTCGCGTGGTTTAAATCCCAGTTTCTCGTCACCAATGATATGTCCTTACTATACAGTATAAATGCACATGAGGCCCATACTTGAGAGAAGGTCACTCTATGACCAGTTACCTTTATTACCAAGACCTCAAGTGATGAAGATGGGTGGAGCTTCCCCTTTTTACCTGAAAATCCAGGTTCGGAGTGTCTCCCACAAGTTCACCCCCTGTGGTCAGTGTTCTCAAGGTGTACAACTTAGGTCAGCTTATACATGGGTTACAATGATAGTTGAATACATGACAAAATAAAAGTTATTATCATTGTTGACCTGGGACGAAGCTTTGACCTTGACAAGCCATAGAGGAAACTCTGGGATTAAGCTGGGACCCAGTCTAACTGGGTCATGCCCCAATTTTCAGCAGTTTTGGCAGAATTTCGGCAGGCTTCAGCCAAAGTGACAATGGGGATCTGCCATAATGACTGCCACCTTTCAAAGCAGAATGTTGAATATGAACATTAAATGCGAGATTTTCCTATGTCCGCACCCAGGTGCACTGGATCGCCTAGGCGTGGTAAATAGTAGACAATTGTGTGGAGTAGAGGTCATGCCTGTAAAAAAGCCTGCTCCATTTTCCTTTAGTAATGTAATTTAAATGGAGGAAAATCAGGCGTGTTATTTTACAGGTATCCATGTCAATCCAACCGATTATTCCATAGTCACTGCACCCATATGATCCATTGGGCCTGGGCACAAACCGAGGAAAACCTCCCCTAATAAATGTACATTTGGACCATCAATACCTTTGCTTCCGCCAACCATGTGTTTGTTATCAGCAGCTCCATTCCAATTATTTAAGCTTCAAAAGGAAAATTCTGCATCAGTACACCCTGATCCCTGAAGATAATTAAGTATTTACCCACTGTCACAATTCAAACCCGGCTTCCTGAGATGTGCAGACAACAGCAACACAGCAACTATTGCCTGTGTTAAAATTATGGGCTCGATTTTGAAACACAGCAGATTTCAGGTGGGCAGGGATGGGGTGAGTCGAAAACGCACTCATAGGCCTATATTTGAGGCCTGGGGTATTTTACCTCCCGAGCCTCATCTGCATGCTATGGGTCTTGCCTGCTGTTTGCCAGACATAGGCAGAAAGCAGCAAAGGAAGACTGGCCAGCAAGCAGGTAAGTTATGGGAGGGAGATTTTTGGATGGTCTTGAGGGAAGGAGGGGTGCTCCTCCTGGCCCCATAAAAGGAAAGTTTTTCACTTACCTCAGAGGGTCTTTCTGCTCTTGCAGACACTTGCCTTCACCGGATGGGATACATGGCAGTTTCCCCATTCCGATCCAGGACTGCGATTTGCATTCATTCATCAGGCTCCCTCCTGCTTTAAACAGATGCTTGAACTGACCAACTGCAGTATCACTCCATTTTAAAGGTTCCCATACTGCATTGCTGTCGGTTAGAATTGACCCCTGCATTTTTGAAAACCATCCAATATGTATTCAGATAAGAGATGCTGGGGTAGATTTTCAACTTACTGCTCAGCAGTCACTTGTTATAGAAACCGCCCGTGAAAATCAGATACTTTCTATAACGGACGGCCAATCCACAACAGCAGTTTTACGCCCCAGCGATAGGTTGACAATCTACCCCAATACCCCAGAAAAAGTCAGCCGCCTTATTTTAAAAACAGGACATCCTACCCTAAATCCCCATGTAAGTATTTTAGCGTTTCCTCTAAGGAAGTAGAATTCTATAATGGCAACAATCCTGAGTTCCATTACGCCATTTTCTTTCTCCGAACCAATCATTTCAGCTACAGAAATATATAAGTGTCATAGCAGATTGCATTTTACTACCTCTATAAAATAAAATTGATAAATCCACAGCTACCAGTAGGTCTAGTGGGACAAGGATTGCCGATAAACAGTTCTTTCGCTTAACCAGTTACATTAAAAGATTGGGATGAAGGTCATTAAGCTTATTTAAAGAATGGGGCATCGTCTGAAGTAATTAAATCATTTGATTTATCTAATCAAGGAGAAATTTATTCCATGTAACAATTCGCAAGAGTACATCTTTTACCTCTTGTTGGGATAAAAAGAAGACTTCTCTTTCTGAAGGTGGACTCCCTGATATAAGGAATCGACACCCTCCCGCCCGTATAGCAGCCACGGAATCACTCAGACAAAACCTCGGTCAACTGGTTTTTATTCAAGCATGCTAGGGAAGGTTTCTGATGAACACTTCCCAGAACAAAGGTTTTACAATTACAATTATACATTTTTCAAGGTGTGCGACCCTCCTACAAAACCACCGATTGGCCTACTGCTATCAGCAAAGTTACATTGATTCATCAACCCTCATCAGACTGTCTCCAAGTGGCTCTCCCCCACCTGTCCATCTCCCATCACATATCACCCTTCCGGAATGTGTTATTCAGTGGTATCAATTTTGCCTCAGTTCCTCATGACGTGTGAAGTAACTTGCTTCCCAGGGTTTGCTATCTTTCTAGACTGTTGACTCTCCACTGCCCTTGGTGGATGTGTTATTCTGTACTGAGTGTATGTTTTCATCTTCTATCAGTCTGTGCTAAGGGTCAATGCATAAGCCCTACAATCTGGACCATGTGTCAGATCAATGCACTACCTTCAGTCCACTTTAGTGATCATTATTTATCCCCTTACACCTCTCAACATATTTATTTAACTATGTTAGCAAGTTGAAAAGGGACAACTGCAATGTTATCCAGCTCATATTTAGGATTATTATCTGATGCACAAAGTAGAGTGTATCAATAGTAATCTGAGATTAAAGAACCAGAAATAGCCCAGCCACTGTGTAAGGGATAATGATTTATTTCACTGCATATCGCTACAAGCAAAACATAAGCAGTAAGTTGCAGAATGATCACTTCCTTACTGACAGTGATTATTACCATTTCCAAGTGATTGTTCACAAGTTCACCTAAAGGTCCTCCATATGAAGTTAGTTCAATTGATTGAGGTATTGAGTTATGACAAGAAAATGGTGAAAAGATAGGCCAGATGGAAATAACTAGCATGGTTTTGCTCATATAAGCATATGATGAATTACAATGAATTGGGAGCAATCTATTTTCATACTCATTAAAGCAAGCCAGCAACAGTTACCAAACTTCAAACAGCAGTGTGTAATTGCCTGGAATGAATCACACAATCTCATATCATCTGAGTTACAGATTCAGAATAGAGTTAGAGCCGAGCTAAAAATAAAAGATTTTTGTATTGTCGGGTCTGGGGGAAAAAAATACTCCTATATTTATACTTCAGGAAATAAATAATAAATTTAAGTCACTAGTGCTATATATTGTAGCTTTAAAAAAAATGCTAATCTAATAATGGCGTTTGATCAGTTGTAACTAATTATGTATTTGTTGTCACTGTTGATCTGTTGGAGGAGAGCAAATCAAATTATCAGTGAATTAATAGGAGAGTATGGGTCCATTTTCTATGGTGCTGTAATAAAGGGAGAGATGACCTTCAGCGATCTGATGCCAGAGTATGAATTTGCCATCGCAGATTAATAGATTTGAAGAAAAGAAATGTCTGCAGCAAGTCCCTAGCAGTCTAAAGGTGATTACATCCATTTCCCCAGAGTGTTAGTGGACTGATTGTCCTGGTAGAGATTTGTATCCAATTCTATGCCACAAAGCACATTTTTTTTCTGGTGTTGGTGGGCTGAGTAATCAATCAGTGATCCAGTCCCTGCTGCTGTGGAACTTATTATATGTCCAATGATTTGGACAAACTGATTGGTTGGGCCAGAGTGGGGGCAGCAGAAATAGCACTGCGAGGTGAGTCTACAATTTAGGATTACCAACTCTGGTTGGACGTATTCCTTCATCACATGACCTCCCACCTCCAACCATCCCATTGGGTAAAGCAGCCTTTTTTCACCATTTCCAATATTTATTTAAGCAATAATTTTTTTTTTTGTTATACGATCCAGGGATGTGGGCATCGCTAGCAAGGCCAGCATTTATTGCCCATCCATAATTGCTCTTGAGAAGGTGGTGGGTAGCCGCCCTCTTGAACCGTTGCAGTCTGTGTGGTAAAGGTACTCCTACAGTGCTGTTAGGGAGGGAGTTTCAGGATTTTGACCCAGCGACTAAAGGAACGGCAATATATTTCCAAGTCAGGATGGTATATGACTTGGAGGGGAACTTGCAGGTGATGGTGTTCCCATGCCTTTGTCCTTCTAGGTGGTGTAAATTGTGGGTTTGGGAGGTGCTGTCGAAGAAGCCTTGGCGAGTTGCTGCAGTGCATATATGGTATACACTGCAGCCATGGTGTGCTGTGGAGGGAGTGAATGTTTAAGGTGGTGGATGGGGTGTCAATCAAGCAGACTGCTTTGTCCTGGATGGTGTTGGGCTTCTTGAGTGTTGTTGGAGCTGCACTCATCCAGGCAAGTGGAGAGTATTCCATCACACTCCTGACTTGTGCTTTGTAGATGGTGGAAAGGCTTTGGGGAGTCAGGAGGTGAGACACTCGGTGTAGAATACCCAGTCTATGACCTGCTCTTGTAGCCACAGTATTTATGTGGCTGGTCCAGGTAAGTTTCTGGTCAATGGTGACCCCCCAGGGTGTTGCTGTTGGGGGATTTGTTGATGGTAATGCCGTTGAATGTCAAGGCGCAATGGTTAGACACTCGCTTGTTGGAGATAGTCATTGCCTGGCACCTGTGTGGCGTGAATGTTACTTGCCACTTATCAGCCCAAGCCTGAATATCATCCAGGTCTTTCGGCACGTGAGCACTGACTGTGTCATTATCTGAGGCGTTGTGAATGGAACTGAACGCTGTACAATAATCAGCGAACATCTCCACTTCTGACCTTATGATGGAGAGTAGGTCCTTGATTAAGCAGCTGAAGATGGTTGTGCCAAGGACAGTGCCCTGAGGAACTCCTGCAGTGATGCCCTGGAGCTGAGATGATTAGCCTCCAACAACCACAACCATCTTCCTTTATGCTCGGTATGACTCCAGCCAGTGGAGAGTCTTTCCCCTGATTCCAATTAACATCAATTTTACTAGAGCTCCTTGATGCCACACTCAGTCAAATGCTGCCTTGATGTCCACTCACTGCTGGAATTCAGCTCTTTTGTCTATGTTTGGACCAAGGCTGTAATGCGATCTGGCCAGCTCGGTCAGAGGTGCTACTGAGCTATTCTTGGTGATGGACATTGAAGTCCCCTCCCGCCAGTGAAACATGTTCAAAGAAAATGATAAAAACACACATTTAAAAAATGCCTCTGTTATTTCACTTGGGGTGCTCGCAGCAGTGCGCAAGAGATTCGTTTTTAATTCTTGGATGCTCCAGAAGAATCTGGAGAGTACGTAACATGGGAAGTGCCTGAGTTCGTCGGGTGGTTTGGAAGGTTTGTGTCTTAGGTGGTGGCAGCAGGATTAGAATTTTAGAAACAAGTGTTAGTCTTTCTGGACCTTTAAAACAAAATCACAAAGGATCCTGAATTGTATTTTATTATAAACAGATGCCTGTGCAATCTCTAGAATAGATAGTAGAGCTTCTATCATGCACTTTGAATTCATCATTATCAACATCAGCATCATAGCTTGTCACTCAAAAACCGCAGCCAGGACCTAGTGTTGTCATTTATCTCGAATAGCTCCTCAGAATACTGCATCTTGTGGGATGCTACACCAGGCAGTGTTCAAGTATTTGCCAAGATGCTCCTCATTCATGTCTAGGGTCGTTTCTCAGCATCCACTTGGTCATATTGTCACCCTAAGCTCTCTATCTATTCAGGGTTCACCTGTGTTTTCTGTAAGCAGACATGGGCCCAGATTTTAAAGGGGGCTTAGGTACAGTGCATGCGAGCCCCAAAGCGGGCAAAGGACGTGGAGGACAGGCAAACCTTAACGACCAGGCCTCATTTCCATAGATTTTCCCATGGTCCCACCTGACAGGAGGGCCTGAGCATGAATTCGTCAGCAGGAGGCTATAGCCATGGGAACGGTCCCGACAGTACTTGAGATGAGGGGTGGAGCCCGGGGAAAGGGAGGCCCAGGGTTTCCTCGTGAGGCCCAGAGGAACATGTCTGCTCCTCCTGTCCCATAAGGGAACCTAAAAATTAATTTTAAAACTTACTGGCCCAGGCCTATTCTGAGCCACGTACCTCTGGCCTGACTCGGAATCCATCACTGATCCTCCTCTCAACCCTTTGATTAAAATTGCAGTCACTGTGATTAAAATCTGCATATTTAAAGAAGGACCCCACTTCCTTCCTGCGGGTGTCTGGCTTACCTGCTCAAAAGAGTTGGTTAACATCAGGACAGGGTAGCAAGGAAGTGGGATCAAAGGCGTTCAGTGATTCCTTTCATTTTAACTGACCCCAGATTGATTTCCACCAGGCGAAGTAGTTAAAATTAGGGCCCATGTGTTTGGAAGAAACACATTGGCCTCGATATTAATGCCCACCCCCAATGATGGCATGAGGGGGTCGGGAGTAGCGGGGGGGAGGTTAAGGACTTTAATATGGGAAACATGTCCTCAAACCATCATGCATGATACCTGAGTGTTCTGCTGTGGAGATGCGGGGCACTTCATTAATATATTTAAATCAGACTTGCAAAGTGCAAATGGGAGCCCAATTTAAAATCTATTGTTGCTACGGAGGTTTCCCAACTTTTGGGATACACGCAGTGAAAGGGAAGCAGGAGCTACCAGCTCCACAAGGTAAGTGATTTTTCCAGCACTCCTTATGGGCCAGAAGGAGCAAGAATGCTTCCACTGGCCCCTCAAAATCTATCAGCTTCCCTGATGCTGATTGCTGCCTCTCTCACCCCCTTGGTTAGTGAAAGGATCACCGCCCCCACATGATCCCAGGTACACTTATGCAAAATGGCGCATCCCTGGGATCGGTGGGCCACTACGCTGAACACAACTCTGCAGCATTTCAAAACAAGTTTTTGTTTTGGGCCTTGTAAAGTCCTGTCCCCTCAGTACAGATTCACACGAGGCATGTAGTGAAGTCAAGGTCACTCTGGACCTGCACCTTTATTTCATAGCTCTGGAATGGTGCACTTGCCTGAGACCTGTCCTTATATACCTGTCTCTTGCAAGTGCACCCCTGGTGGTAAGATATGCTGGTGGTTACAGGTCATATCTTATTACAGTCATGTATAGCATGTTAGAATACAGTTATATATAATAATGTAAGATACATGACATCACTCTCCCCCAAGGTCTTATTGTCTTTATAGGTTTAGTCTCTCAGGTGGTCTACGCTCTCGCGTGGAGCGTCTGAGTTGTGGTTCAGTTGTTTGCCCTGATGTCTGTTTTTCTTTGGGTGTGGTTGCTGGTATCTTGCCTGGGCTGTCTGTTTCGATTGGTGTGATTGTTGTTGACTTGCCTGGGCTGTCTGTTGGGATTGCCCTTTCCTCAGGTTGTTCCCTCTGTCTGTCCACCAGGTGTGGTGCGAGTTCTACATTGTAGTCTGCATCTGGTTCCACATTGTTGTTGGTAAATCTGCTTTTGACTTAGTCTACATGCCTCCGGCAGGTTTTGCCATTGACCATTTGTACTACCAGTAGCCAGTTTCCTTCCTTGACCATTGCTGTCCCTGCAAGGCATTTGGGAACCCTGCCATAGTTTAGTACAAACACCTTGTCCCCTATCTCATTCCATCTCCCCCTCGAATTTCTGTCATGGTACTCAGTCAGCTTACGGCGCTTTGCCTCAACGATTTCATGCAAGTCTGGGAGGATTAATGAGAGACTTGTTTTTAAAGTCCTTTTCATCAACAGTTGCGCGGGGGAGATCCCAGTCAGTGAGTGCGGACGAGATCTGTATGCCAGCAGCAGTCGCGACAGGCGACCCTGCAGCGTGGGACCTTGGATTTTAAGCATGCCTTGTTTAATGATTTGCACTGCTCTCTCCGCCTGGCCGTTGGAGGCCGGCTTGAACAGTGCCGTCTCGACGTGATTTATGCTGTGGTCAATTATAAAATCTTGGAATTCTACGCTGGTGAAGCACGGATCATTGTCACTGACCAATATGTCAGGGATTCCGTGCGTTGCAAACATGGTTGCGAGGCTCTCCACAGTGGTGGAGGTTGTGCTCAAGTTTAAAATGGTGCATTCGATCGACTTTGAAAATGCATCTACAACTACGAGGAATATTTTGCCCATGAATGGGCCCGCATAGTTCACGTGCACCCGCGACCACGGTTTGGTAGGCCAGGGCCAGGGGCTCAGGGGAGCCTCCCTGGGGGCATTGCTGAGTTGGGCACAAATGGTGCACCTTCGGACACAGAGCTCCAAGTCCGCGTCAATACCAGGCCACCAGACGTGGGGTCTGGCTATGGCCTTCATGAGAACGATCACCGGGTGCTCGCGGTGGAGCTCCCGGACAAATGCCTCTCTGCCTCGCAGAGGCATGACTACTCGGCTGCCCCACATCAGGCATTCTGCTTGTAGTGATAGCTCATGCATGCACCTGTGAAAGGGTTTTAATTCCTCGGGGCAGGCATCGCGAGCCTCTGCCCAGTCACCGGTTGGGACACATCTTTTTACAAAGGATAACGTGGGGTCGCTGGCCGTCCAGGCTCTGATTTGGCGAGTTGTCATGGGCGAACCTGTGGACTCAAAGGCAATGATTGCCATGACTATCTCACAGTCCTGTTCATCAGACCCTTCCATGGTCGCCAGGGGTAGCCTACTGAGCGCGTCGGCACAGTTGTCTGTGCCTGGTCTGTGCCTTATGGTATAGTTGTCGGACGCCAGCATGAGTGCCCACCGTTGAATTTGCGCCGAGGCGTTGGCGTTTATTGCCTTGCTCTCGGATAGGAGGGATGTGAGGGGCTTGTGGTGGGTTTCTAACGCAAACTTAGCCCCAGAAAGGTATTGGTGCACCTTTTTGACACCGTTCACGCACGCGAGCGCCTCCTTCTCTACCATTCCGTACCCGCGCTCCACCCGCGAAAGTGACCTGGAGGCATAAGCTATGGGTTGTAATTTGCCCGCATTATTGACATGTTGCAAAACGCACACGACCCCATACGCTGATGCATCGCATGTGAGAACTAGCTTTTTACCTCGATCAAAGAAAGTCAAAACACTGTTGGAACACAGAAGATTGCGTGCCTTATTGAAGGCGCGTTCCTGGGCGTCCCGCCAAAACCAATCGCACCTCTTCCTGAGTAGCACGTGGAGAGGCTCCAGCAGCGTGCTTAAGTTCTGCATAAAGTTCCCAAAGTAATTGAGTAGCCCGAGAAAGGCGCGCAGTTCTGAGACATTCCGGGGCCTGGGTGCCAGGCGAATTGCTTCTGTTTTGGACTCTGTTGGGCGGATTCCATCAGCGGCAATCCTTCTGCCCAAAAATTCAACCTCGGGTGTGAGAAACAGGCACTTGGATTTCTTGACTCGAAGGCCTACCCGATCCAACCACTTTAGTACTTCCTCCAAATTACGGAGATGGGAGTCGGTGTTCCTGCCCGTGATAAGTATATCGTCTTGAAATACAACCGTCCCCGGGATGGACTTGAGCAGACTCTCCATGTTGCGCTGGAATATGGCAGCTGCCGACCTGCTGCCGAATGGGCATCGATTGTACATGAAAAGGCCTCGATGTGTGTTGATGGTGGTGAGTAGCTTGTATTCCTCGGTCAATTCTTGCGTCATATACGCAAATGTGATGTCTAGTTTTGAGAAAAGTTTATCTCCAGCCAATGTGGCAAACAAGTCCTCTGCTCTGGGCAGCGGGTACTGGTCCTGTAGGGAGACTCTGTTTATGGTAGATTTGTAACCCCCACAGATTCGTACGGATCCATCAGGCTTCATGACTGGGACGATGGTTCGTGTTCAATCTTTTCCCTCATCACATAGGGTACAGCTCTGGCCTTGTGATGGACCGGTCTAGCATCCTGTGTGATGTAGATTTTGACTTTGGCCCCTTTGAAAGTGCCCACACCTGGCTGAAAGAGATGTTCAAATCGCTTTATAACTGTTGAGCAGGAGGTCCATTCCTCTAATGACATGGCATGGACATCATCCCAATTCCAGTTTAGTTTTGCCAGCCAGCTTCTCCCCAGCAGTGCTGGGGGGTCTCCGGGGACAATCCACAGGGGAAGTCGGTTCACTGTCCCTTTGTGTGTGGCAGAGAGCATGGTGCTGCCGAGGACTGGTACGATTTCTTTGGTATAGGTCCTTAGTTTGGTGTTGACCCTTGTGAGTTTTGGTCTGTCTCTTTTATGCGGCCACAGTTGTTCAAATTGTTGAGTGCCCATGAGAGATTGACTCGCTCCCGTATCCAGCTCCATGTTGACAGGTATCCCGTTGAGTAGGACCCTCATCATTATAGCAGGCATCCTGTTGTAGGAGCAGCGGCCATTGATCGTGTTGACCCGCTGTACATCGGTGTCCCGGGTACTGTCCCCACCGTCTTCTTGTCCGCTTTCCGACCCATCCGATTCATATACCAGCTGAGCTGCCGTTTATTTGCACATGCGGGCCAAATGCCCTGTATATTCACAGTTCCTGCAAACAGCCTGCTGAAATCGACATCCCCTTGATGAGTGCCCACCCCCACACCTCTAGCACAGACCGGTTCCATTGTTCAACGTGTTTCCAAAGAATGAGCTGCGTCTGGCTGATCTCTCTTGAACTTCTCTTAGTTTGTAGTTGATTGCTCGCATTGTGGGTTGATGAGGTATGAACGGCCGTTCCTGTGGCCCTTGATGGCTTCTGCCGCCACTGCCTGCTGTCGAGAGCCTGTTCTCCCGATTTTGTCTGTGTGTGGGGGTAGCAGCTTGTTTAGTGCTGTGAACTTCTTGTTCCGATATTTC
Organism: Pristiophorus japonicus; assembly: GCF_044704955.1. NCBI lineage: Eukaryota > Metazoa > Chordata > Chondrichthyes > Pristiophoridae > Pristiophorus > Pristiophorus japonicus. The sequence goes on along the minus strand of NC_091977.1, from coordinate 369,213,455 downwards.
GTTAGTTGTCGTACCTGCATTGTAAATCAACTTAGTTTCTTCTTCCCCTACCAAGAATGTCTGTGCAACCAGTGCTGCTGCCTCTAAGGTCAGGTTCTTGGTCTCTATGAGCTTTCAGAATATGCCTGCATGGCCTATTCCTTCAATGAAAAATTCTCTCAGCATTTCTCTCCTCAGTTCATCGGAGAACTCACATAAACTAGCCAACCTCCGAAGTTTCGCCACGAAGTCGGGTATGCTCTGGCCCACACAGCATCTGTAGTTGTAGAACCTGTGTCTGGCCAAGTGTAGGCTGCTCGCTGGCTTCAGGTGGTCTCTTACCAGTGTGCTCAATTCTTCAAACAACTTGCTTGCTGGTTTCTCGGGTGCCAGCAGATCCTTCATTAAAGCGTATGTGTTCGAGCCACAGCTGGTCAAGAGATGGGTTCTTCTCTTATCTGCCTTATCGTCGCCTAACAAGTCTTTGGTTACAAAGCTTTACTGGAGCCTTTCTATAAAGTCCTCCCAATTGTCTCCCGCATTGTACTTTTCATCTGATCCGTTGTTCGCCATTCTGTGGATTCTGTAATCCCATAACTCGTCGCCACTATGAAGTCCTGTCCCCTCAGTACAGATTCACACGAGGCATGTAGTGAAGTCAAGGTCACTCTGGACCTGCACCTTTATTTCACAGCTCTGGAATGCTGCACTTGCCTGAGACCTGTCCTTATATACCTGTCTCTTGCAAGTGCACCCCTGGTGGTAAGGTATGCTGGTGGTTACAGGTCATATCTTATTACAGTCATGTATAGCATGTTAGGATACAGTTATATATAATAATGTAAGATACATGACAGGCCTCACACCAGGTAAGTGCCCATTTAATTCAGAGGCCATCAACTACAATTTCAGGGTCAAGAGTTGGAATTTTATTAGAATTCTAAAGTGAAAGAGTTGAAATATTCTGCAAATTTCTATGAAAAACAAGTTTGTTTTCAATGAGTGACAATGGAGTACGTGATAGATTGCTGTATTCAGAAAATTAATTATGTCTTTCATCCCACTCATTTAAGCTATTAATATGATGTCATTTATATTTCACTAGATATCAATGCAAATATTGATGTATCTGAAAATTCATTGTCAAATTTATCAACCATTTCTCCTTATTTATGTGTCAGTGCTCGCATTAAAATAGTTATTTTTTCTGTTTCTTTCCAAGGTATCTAATGGCCTGATCTTAACCCAGCCTGCCTTGGGGCAGAGGGGTGGCGGGGGCAGGGCTTAAGATGGCAGTCAGGAGGAAACCGCTGTGTTCCCATAGCATTCCTGCTCCCCGCCATTTTAAGTTTGGGATTCCAGCAGCATGTGGGACAACTGCACAGGCAGGCATAGGCTTAATTACAATGTGAAAGTCGCAGCCTGATGATGTCATTGTTGCCTCTATATGATTTTAACTTAAAATCGGGGAAGACCCACACAGCACAAAAAAAGTCAGTGACACCTGACAGGAGGCACCAGAGTGGCTGAAGAGGCCAAGATAGCTATGGTTTTAAATGTTTGTGTGGATTGCTTGAGGACCAAGAAGCAGGAATGATGTGAAATATGTAGTATGGACTATTTTTGAATGATGCTGTAATAGGGGGACAGCTAACCTTTAGTAATCTGATGCAGAGTATGAATTTACCATCCCTAGTCCGACTCGCAGATTAGTAGATCCGAAGGAAGAAAATGTTTGCATCCAGTTCCAAGCAGTCTAGAGGTGATTACATTCATTTCCCAGGAGTGTTATTGGACTGATCTTTCATGTCGAAGTTTGTATCCAATTCTATGCCACATCGTGATTATTACAGAAGCAATGTAAAATATGTAGGGCGCAAAATTCAGATCAGTAGTGCCTGTTGTTTTGTTGCTACATGTTCCGTTTTGGGTGCCAAAATGGCATCCGATGTGCACACACGCAATTATGAGGTGAATTGCGTCAGACGCCAGATTAGTAAGGCGTTAATGCGCATGCAATGAGCGTTCACCAGAAATATGCAGAGGTGGCGGATTGTGACATCAATCAGCGTGCAATGCTGATTTGATGCCAGCGCTGACATTTTGGAGCTCAATGTTCCAGATAACGCCCTCTCTTAAGCTTGCACAGCTAAGCACACATTCACCAGCAGGAAGGACCCCACCAGTGCTTTTTATAGGGATCATCAGCTATAAACAGGTTAGTTTCTGATTTATTTCTTCTGGCTGTACTATTCTACAAGTGTTTGTCACTTTCTATAGCTCTTTCAAGTTGCTAATGTCTGTTTTCTGACTTCAAGGCTTCTGCACAAACCACTTGCTGACAGACATGGGCGTATTATTAGGAATTCCCTTGGAATACAACATGACTTGGAGAATAAATAGAGGCCATTCAAAGCAGGACAACCTGCTGAAAGAGGGAGGAGGAGAAGGTAGAAAAGGGCTGTCATCAGGAGGCCATATCCACCCAGGGTGTTAAAGGAGCAATTCTCCTACCTGAACCTCAGCGAGGAACAATGTGTGAGACATCTACGCTTCATTAAGGATGTCCTCACTGAACTCTGCCACCTCCTGCAGCCACAACAGCAACCTCAGAGCATGGCATGGACCCCATTGCCAGTGGCTATGAAGGTGAGCATGGCCATTAACTTTAATGCATCTGGCTCCTTCCAGGCGGGAGCTGGACATATTTGCAACATCTCCCAGTTTTACTTCCACTGCTGAGTAAGCGAGGTCACTCAATTCAAAGAGAGCTGACGACATTTCATTTTCTCTTGCCAGATAACAGCAGGTGAAGCGAGCACAAGGGTTTGCAAGGATTGCAGGCATCCCCATGGTGCAGGGTGCCATTGATTGCACACATCGCTTTTGCAGGCACCACATGTCAACTCTGCCATGTACGATAAACAATAGGGATTCCACCCCCTCAACGTCCTGCTGGTTTGCAACTATAGACAGTGAATCATGCAGGTCAATCCCTGGTATCCTGGAAGCTGCCCTGATGCCTTTATTTGATGCGAACCAAAGGGTGGCTGCTGGGTGACAAGGGCTGATGACATGACTCATCACTCCGCTGCACAACCCAGCACAGGTGCGAAGCATGGATACAATGAAAGTCATGCTGCCACACAAAATGTGAAGGAATAGCCCATTGCCTTGCTGAAACAATGCTTCTGCTGCCTGGACAGCTCTGGAAGTGCCTTGCCGTACTCAGCAGAGTGGGTGTCAAGAATCGTGGTGGTCTGCCGCATGCTGCACAACCTCGCCATCATGAGGGCACAGCCCATGCCACCAGCTATACGGCGAGCAGCTGGGGAGCAGGAGGAGGAGGAGGAGGAGGAGGAGGAGGGAGAGGTAGAGGAGAAGTCAACTTGGACAGCCCCTTTCTGGCCTGACTGAAAAGCTCATCCGAGTGCAAAACCAGAAAATGCAACCCCAATTCCTCATTCACCAACAGTCCCACATCTTACCTTCTCGCTGTCACTGATTATCACATTGTCTGCTTGGCCACAATGCAAAAATAAAAGCCACCATAAAATAAACATTCCAAACCAAATATATAAATTAAATAATGCCATATCGCATACAAACATAAACTAACCACCCTTGTGCGATCCCTGAGTTCTATTTGCCCTTGCATGTCTTCATGCTCTGATGCAGTGCAACTCCAGTGGCTGCAGCACAAATGGTGAAAGACTGCTGACATTTGGTGGAGGAGACTGCAGATGGCCTTGAGGATGATCTTGAGCAGCTCTGGGCCTAGAAAGCCTGGCTGCGGACTGCACCATCTCAGCATGGGAGGCAGCAGTAAAGGACCCCCTGCTGATGTGTGCAACCGATTGAATTTAGCCCCCGTAGATTCTACAAGTATTCTATTATTATGACAAAGTTTCCAATTATCCACAGAAAAAAATCTATGCATATAACAAAGTCAAACAGCATCCTTTCCATCGCCCCGAAATAAACTTCAACTACATTGACATTAAATGAACCTGATAGACTTTTATTTGTTGTCAAAATGCATATAAATGAATCAATGCAGCTTGTTGAAGCATTAGTAAATTATTCACCTCCTGCTTCTGGATTTCAAAAAAATCACAAAGCCATTGATATTATTTGATGTACATTTGATGACGAACCATACATCAGTGGCTGATAAGTTGATGTCTGGCCAGTATCATATAAATAGACTAATTGATTCTTATACAAAGCACAATAAATATCCATCACAACTTACTCATCAAAGCCTGAAGCTATTGATTTACAGTCTGGGCATTTATCTTATTTTGAGCAGAATTCCCATTTTCCTTTTGAAATTTTAAGCACGGATAATTAGACAATTTCAAAAAGTTAAGTCTTGCTTCGCAAAAGTCAATGAACTCCAAATCATGTTCTTGTTGGACTTAAGACCATTACTCAGGCCAGCTCAAAATATTACGTATTTTTCATTTAAACTCAAGGGGTTAATTTTGCCTTTGTACGATAATGTAAAACGGGTGATAGTGAATTGGCAGCCTGTTGTATTGCTCTCCAAATTTTTACTTCCATTGAAGTCAATGGTATTTAGTTAAACTTATAAATTATGGAAACTTTGTGAGTGTATCCTTAGGATTATAATTGGCATACATCCCACATACAGTTATATATAACCCACTAGTTAACTGGTGTGGCATTGCTCATGTATAAAAAATGAAAATTACAAGGGGAATTTTCCCGGGGGTCATGGGGCGTGATTGGTGATGGGCCGGGTGGGAAAATGTGTTTATTTTGACAGTGGGTCGGGACAATGCAGGAGGAGACAATTCAGGTCATTACGACCTTGTTTACAGAGAATTAAGAAGTATTTTCAGCTCACCTTCAGAGTTTACCAGGTGGCTCATGGGATTCACGCTGCTCAGGAATCACATCAGGTAAACAGAGCGGGAGTTGAATGGCCATGAAATCATCTCATTATTTGACAGCTGCAAGTGTGCTATAAAAGCTCCCATTTCACAGCTGTTCACTTTCCAAGCACAGAAGCTGTTGCTTACCACATTTGGAAGACAGATTGAGCTTTATGCAGGTTGCAAGTGTTTGGAGCAAACTATGTAGTATTAGGCAGTCCCTTGTACTGAGGATGACCTGCATCCACACCAAAAAAGGATGAGTTCACAGGTATTTCAATGAGGGACCTGACATTCTAGGTCCCGAATTACATATTGATGGGTGAAAGATGCCTGTGCGTGTATTCTTTTAACGTGGGGTGGCCGTTGCACACCAGCCACCACACGGGCTTGACAGAGCTAGGTCTTGATCCAGTGGCAAGGGTTAACCAAGATGACTGGAGACCAAGGTCTACTGCACGGACCTTGTGCGCACACATGCCCCTACTATCCATCGATCGCAGTGTGGGCTGGCCCATGCTGGCCCTGGGCCCTCGCCTCTTCTGGGCCCTGAACCCTCGCCTCTCCTGGGCCCCAATCACAACGCTCCTGGGCCCCAATCTCTCACCACTCCTCCGCCCCGATCAAATGGAGCAGTCAGTAACAGGACATCAATTAGTCTCCTCTTATCTTGAAGACATCAAATATCGACATTGTTATTTGAAATATCAAAATATTAAACTGCAGCCTAGTTGAAGGGTTATTAAAGCTGGTGCTTTAGAAGTGTGGATGACCAAGTGAATCCCTTCCCACACTGAGAGCAGATGAACGGTCTCTCCCCGGTGTGAACTCGCTAGTGTGTCAGCAGGTTGGATGACCGAGTGAATCCCTTCCCACACTGAGAGCAGATGAACGGTCTCTCCCCGGTGTGAACTCGCTGGTGTGTCAGCAGGTTGGATGACCGAGTGAATCCCTTCCCACACTGAGAGCAGGTGAACGGTCTCTCCCCAGTGTGAACTCGCTGGTGTGTCAGCAGGTGGGATGGCTGAGTGAACCGCCTCTCCCCGGTGTGACTGCGTCGATGAATTTCCAGGTCAGACGGGGAATTTAATCCCTTCCCACAGTCCCCACATTCCCATGGTTTTCCCATGGTGCGGGTGTCCTTGTGTCTCTGCAGGTTGGATGATCATTGAAGCCTCATCCACACACAGAACACGTATACAGATTCTCCCCGCTGTGAATGATGCGATGTTTTTTCAGACTGTGTAACTGGTTAAAGCTCTTTCCACAGACAGTCCACTGGAGCACTCTCACTCGGGTGTGTGTGTCTCGTTGCTTTTCCAGTCACACTTCATCCACATTTCTAAAGCATCAGCGGGTTCACACCAGGGAGAGACCATTCACCTGCTCTGAGTGTGGGAAGGGATTCATTCGGTCATCCAGCCTGCTGACACACCAGTGAGTTCACACTGGCGAGAGACTGTACACCTGCTCAGTATGTGGGAAAGGATTCACTCAGTCACCAGCGAGTTCACAAGTGACTGCAGGGATTGGATTCTGCTGTTATTGCTGCTGTTATTCACATCCCTGCTGAATTGTGTTCATTCTGTTAATTGGCATTTGTTTCTGCTGATGTTAATAATCTTCAACTAGGCTGGAGCAAACTCTCTCATCATTGACAGATCACATCTGTCATCACTACTTCACCTACCATCTATTCCATCAGCATCGGTGCCCGTGTAACTATCTGATCTTGGTTCTCAGAACCCCATCACGATCAGCCCCAACACCAGCAGCAGCAGGCATACCAGCAGCACCAACAACACCACCGACCTTCTCTGAAATCAACTGATGCTGCACAGGACAGAGGGCATCAGCACCCAACCACATTGTTGCCAAGAGGCCTGGGATAGCTTCACCATGGGCAGACTTACTTCAACGATGCTGTACAACCTGGCTGCCACGTGATCGACCATCCCACACCAACAGCATAAACCATCCCAACAATGCCCAAGCAATTCCTTTTACGCTCATCACCATTGAAGGAGGTGTAGTTATGTCTCACCATTCACTGCAACTCACTAAGCCACTTTCAAATCTGCACACAAATCTGTCCAATAACACAAAATATTCAAAATAAAGGTTTCAATGCTTGACACCACATTAACAGCAACATTTCATGAACCTTGGATAAAACACCCAAGCACCTAACCTTGTGTGTTGTTAGCTAATATGATTAGAGTAGAATGAGGGTGAGTTGAGGGCTGGCTCGTGAGATGGGGAAGTGATAATGTAGATAGAGAGAGAGGGATGGGTGGAGGTGCAAGGTAAGTTGGTGTGAGTAATGATGTGCAGGAGTAGGGTAAGGAAGACAGAGTGTTGGGGATGTGATGAGTGGCACAGCAAGATGAGGTAGAATGTGGCTTTGCAGTAACGTTTCGTGATCAGCAACGTGATCTATTAAGATAATTGAAAGCTTTGTGCCACTGTAGCCTGGTCCTCCTGATGACATCACTGCTTAAGAACATAAGAAATAGGAGCAGGGATAGGCCATTTGGTCCATTGAGCCTGCTCCACCATTTAATAAGGTCATCATCATAGACAGTCCCTCGAAATCGAGGAAGACTTGCTTCCACTCTAAAAGTGAATTCTTAGCTGACTGAACAGTCCAATACAGGAATTACAGTCTCTGTCAGAGGTGGGAAAGACAGTCATTGAAGGAAAGTGTAGTGGGGAGTCTGGTTTGCCGCTCGCTCTTTCCGCTGCTTGCATTCTCTCGGCTACGAGACTCGAAGTGTTCAGCGCCCTCCCGGATGTGTCATGTATCCTACATGGCTACTGTTGGTATTATCACAAGGTTTGCCACCAGAGGGCACAGCAGTAGGAGACTTGTAGGTTACCTGTACAGATGTGCCTGGCCTAGTATAAAAGGCAGGCCACCAGGTGTGATCCTCACTCTGGAGTTAACAAATAAAGGACTAAGGTCACTACAGTTCAAGTACAACATATTGCCTCGTGGAGTCATTACGAGAGCATCTAAGGACACAACAATTGACGATGAGGTTACGAACTTTCACGCGAAAATGGCTACCCTTGGTACATTGCAGCAGTTCGCCGATGGTGATGATTGGGACGCCTTTGTGGAGAGGCTCGAACATTTCTTCACAGCAAACGACCTGGCAGTAGACGACCCGGCCACACTGGCTGATAAGCGCAGAGCTATCCTGCTAACCAATCTATGACTTCATCAGGTACGTGCTGGCACCAGCGAAGACAATGCCCAAGGCGTACAAGGAGCTCATAAACCTGATCCATGAACAGCTTAAGCCCAAGGAGAGCATCCTCACAGCCAGACATCGGTTCTACACCCACCAACGGCCCAAAGGCCAGGAAGTCGCGAAGTATGCCGCAGACCTCAGGAGGCTGGTGGCACTGTGCGAGTTCGGCACCCACCTCAACGAAGCGCTGCGGGACATTTTTGTCATTGGAATTGGCCATGAGGGCCTTCTTCCTAAGCTACTCTCTGCGGATACCACAGTCACACTGCAGAAGGCTATCTCTGTGAGCCAGTCATTCATGACCTCAACCAGCGGCTCTAGGCAGATGACTCACCCGCAGGACTCAAACCCGGCAGGTACTGTGCACAGAGTGGCATCGTTTAGAGGCTGGGCTGTAGAGCGCGAACCCTCTCAGGGGAGAGAAAACAGACCCCTGAGTCCCTTAACTCAGAGTCCATCGAGCAGGGCTAATCGAGTAGCACCATGCTGATGTTACAGAGGGAATCACAGGGCTCACCAGTGCCACTTTAAAGACTACACTGCAGCACAAAGGGCCACCTTCAGCCAATGTGTAAGAGAAATATGACTCACTGTGTCGATGAAGAATCTGCAGATGGTCAGGAATCCAGCGCGGATTATAAATCGATAGAGAGGCAGCCCAGCCCCACAGGTAGGTACATAGCATGTTTACCTGCACCAAAGAGTGTTCCTCACTAAAGATGGAAGTTGAGATAGATGGCATCCAGTCTTCATGGAAATGGACACGGGGGCAAGTCAGTCAGTAATGAATCAAGAAGCCTTTGAGAGGCTATGGGACAATCAAGCTGAACGACCCAAGTTGGTCCCGGTTCAGGCAAAGCTACGCACCTACACTGATGAAATCATCCCAGTCGTTGATAGCGCAAATGTAAAGGTACTCCATGATGGCGCGGTGCAAAAGTTACTTCTGTGGATTGTTGCAGGTGATGGACCAACGCTGCTTGGCAGAAGGTGGATGGAAAAGATCCATTGGAAGTGGGAAGACTTCACCTCTCCAGCGATCGACGTCCTCCATGCTCAGAAGCAAAGCAAGCCCTCACCTGAGGGTGGACCCGGCACCAGAGAGCAGACCAGCATGGCACCCGAGTCACAGACCGCTCAGCACGACTGCGTGGCGATGATCCAGCTGAGACGACCCGAATGCACCTTCCGGGTTCCAGTGGCAGGACTCCGGAGGAAGAAAATTGGATCCAGAGGCAACTTCCCAGCTTTGGAGGCAGAACCCGGGGAGAAGAGGATCACTGCAGTCGACATTGTGGATGGAGAAAAGATGGCGCCCAAACCACAAGGTGAGGCGCTGAAGAAAAAGATGGCTGTGGCCAGACCAGCGCTGATGGAGCAACACGTGCCACCAAACGGAGAAGCAAGCAAGGCTCTCTGAAAGGAGGCCTGCAACCCACTACAATTAAAGGGACAGTTCCACACACTCAAGCAATGTAATAGTAACTGTAAGTCAGAGACAAAATGTATAACTGATCATGTAAAATGTGTACATAGAAACATAGAAAATAGGTGCAGGAGTAGGCCATTTGGCCCTTCGAGTCTGCACCACCATTGAATAAGATCATGGCTGATCATTCACTTCAGTACCTCTTTCCTGCTTTCTCTCCATACCCCTTGATCCCTTGAGCCATAAGGGCCACATCTAACTCCCTCTTGAATATATCCAATGAACTGGCATCAACAACTCTCTGCGGTAGGGAATTCCACAGGTTAACAACACTCTGAGTGAAGAAGTTTCTCCTCATCTCAGTCCTAAATGGCTTATCACTTATCCTTAGACTATGTCCCTTGGTTCTGGACTTCCCCAACATGAGGAACATTCTTCCTGCATCTAACCTGTCCAGTCCCATCAGAATTTTATATGCTTCTATGAGATCGCCTCTCATCCTTCTAAACTCCAGTGAATACAGGACCAGTCGATCCAGTCTCTTCTCAGATGTCAATCCTACCATCCCGGGAATCAGTCTGGTGAACCTTCGCTGCATTCCCTCAATAGCAAGAACGTCCTTCCTCAGATTAGGAGACCAAAACCGAACACAATATTCTAGGTGAGGCCTCACCAAGGCCCTGTACAACTGCAGTAAGAACTCCCTGCTCTTGTACTCAAATCTCCTAGCTATGAAGGCCAACATACCATTTGCCTTCTTCACCGCCTGCTGTACCTGCATGCCAACTTTCAATGACTAATGTACCATGACACCCAGGTCTCGTTGCACCTCCCCTTTTCCTAATCTGCCGCCATTCAGATAATATTCTGCCTTTGTGTTTTTGTCCCCAAAGTGGATAACCTCACATTTATTCACATTATACTGCATCTACCATGCATTTGCCCACTCACCTAACCTGTCCAAGTCACCCTGCAGCCTCTTAGCATCCTCCTCACAGCTCACACCGCCACCCAGTTTAGTGTCATCTGCAAACTTGGAGATATTACACTCAATTCCTTCATCAAAATCATTAATGTTTATTGTAAATAGCTGGGGTCCCAGCACTGAGCCCTGCAGCACCCCATTAGTCATTGCCTGCCATTCTGAAAAGGACCCGTTTATCCCGAGTCTCTGCTTCCTGTCTGCCAACCAGTTCTCTATCCACGTCAGTACATTACCCCCAATACCAGGTGCTTTAATTTTGCACACCAATCTCTTGTGTGGGACCTTTCAAAAGCCTTTTGAAAGTCCAAATACACCACATCCACTGGTTCTCCCTTTTCCACTCTACTAGTTACATCCTCAAAAAATTCCAGAAGATTTGTTGAGCATGATTTCCCTTTAATAAATCCATGCTGACTTGGAACAATGCTGTCACTCCTTTCCAGATGCGCTGCTATTTCATCTTTAATAATTGATTCCAACATTTTCCCCACTACTGATGTCAGGCTAACCAGTCTATAATTCCACATTTTCTCTCTCCCTCCTTTCTTAAAAAGTGGTGTTACATAAGCTACCCTCCAGTCCATAGGAACTGATCCAGAGTCGATAGACTGTTGGAAAATGATCACCAATGCATCCACTATTTTTAGGGCCACTTCCTAAAGTACTCTGGGATGCAGACTATCAGGACCCATGGATTTATCGGCCTTCAATCCCATCAATATCCCTAACACAATTTCCCGCCTGATAAAGATTTCCTTCAGGTCCTCCTTCTCACCAGACCCTCGGTTCCTTAGTATTTCCGGAAGGTTATTTGTGTCTTCCTTTGTGAAGACAGAACCAAAGTATTTGTTCAACTGGTCTGCCATTTCATTGGGCTCAACTTTTGGCCTGAGTTGCTCCCATTTTTTTGGAGCAATTAGGTTAGAATGTAACATCTTAGAAATTGCAATTCTCGGCATTTAGTTTGCTCCAGTTCGAGTGAGTTCGAATAGTTTTATTTTAGAACAGATTTTCTTTTCAAAAGGGGGCGTATCCAGTCACTTACGCCTGTTTTGTAAGTTTAGGCAGTGAAAACTAACTCCAAACTAACTTAGAATGGAGTAAGTGTAGATTTTTGTATTCTCAGAAAAACTTTGCCAACACTTAGAAATCAGGCATAGGGATCGAGAGATGGGGGGCAGAGGGGCGGGGGGAAGGGTGGGTTTACAAACATTAAACACTTCACTTTTACAAATAAAGAGCCATCATCAATAATAAATGATTAATAAATCAATAAATCAATCAATAAATCAATCAAAAAAAAATTTAAAATAATTGTTTTTTAAATCATTCAATAAATAAAACATTATTTCTACTCACCTACTGCAGCATGGGGAGAAGAGAGGGGGGGTGGTGGTGGAAGAAGAGAGGCGGGGAGAAGAAAGGAAGGGGAGAAGAGAGTGGGGAGGGAAGATCGGGGGGAGAGGGAAGATGAACGGGGGGGGAGGGGATGATAAACGGGGGGAGGGGGGAAGATGAACGGGGGGGGGAGGGGGGAAGATGAACGGGGGGGGAGGAAAAGATGAACGGGGGGGAGGGGATGATAAACGGGGGGGGAGGGGATGATAAACGGGGGGGGGGAAAGATGAACAGGGGGGAGGGGGGAAGATGAACGGTGGGGGGATGGAAAGATGAACGGCGGGGTGGAGGCGATGATAAACGGGGGTGGAGGCGATGATAAACGGGGGGGAGGGGATGATAAACGGGGGGGAGGGGGGAAGATGAACAGCGGGGGGATGGAAAGATGAACGGCGGGGTGGAGGCGATGATAAATGGGGGGGGGAGGGGATGATAAACGGGGGGGAGGGGATGATAAACGGGAGGGGGAAAGATGAACAGCGGGGAGGGGGAAAGATGAACGGTGGGGGGATGGAAAGATGAACGGCGGGGTGGAGGCGATGATAAACGGGGGTGGAGGCGATGATAAACGGGGGGGAGGGGATGATAAACGGGGGGGAGGGGGGAAGATGAATGGGGGGGAGGGAAAGATGAACAAGGGGGGAGGAAAAGATGAACGGGGGTGGGGAAAGATGAACGGGGGGGGGAAAGATGAACAGGGGGGAGGGGGGAAGATGAATGGGGGGGAGGGAAAGATGAACGGGGGGCGGGGGGAAAGATGAACGGGGGTGGGGAAAGATGAACGGGGGGGGAAAGATGAACGGGGGGGAGGGGGGAAGATGAATGGGGGGGAGGGAAAGATGAACGGGGGGGAGGGGGGAAGATGAATGGGGGGGAGGGAAAGATGAACGGGGGTGGGGAAAGATGAACGGGGGGGGAAAGATGAACGGGGGGGAGGGGGGAAGATGAATGGGGGGGAGGGAAAGATGAACGGGGGGGGGGAAAGATGAACGGGCGAGGAGGGGGGAAGATGAACAGGGGCAGGGAGAGAAGAAACTGAACGGGCCCCGTCGAGGACTTTACGTGGGGCCCACACGCAGAAGACGCTGTCGACTTTTCAGGTGGGGCCCGCCCCCAGCGAGAGGCCAGGCAGGCACGCCCCGCCGCTGCCGACGAAGCCGGGCTCCATGGAGAACTTCGGGCGGGGCCCGCACGCAGCAGATGCCGGCCAACAATGACGACTCTTCGAGCGGGGCCCGTGTCCAGCGAGAGGCCGGACGGGAGGCCCTCGCCGACGAGGTAAGATGTGTCAGGCCACTCGGCCGGGGATAGGGGCGACGTCCCTTTGACCTGGGATAGGGTCGTCGCCCCGGAGACAGGATGCGCTGGGAGGGCCGGGAGCTACTGCACACGTGCGCAGCTGCTGGCACTGTTTTTGGCGCAGGCTGTAGCTCCGCCGCAAGCAGCTCCTGCGGCGCAGCGCCGAGCTATAAATCGGCCTACAGATATTGGAGAATCGCGAGGTAAGTATTCGGCGCAATTTTTGTTCTACAAATTAGGCGGGCCTCTCCGATGTGCACCGTTCTAGCGGGAGTCCGAAACTTGAGCCCTTTGTTTCCCATTATAAATTCACCTGAATCTGACTGCAAGGGGCCTATGTTTGTCTTCACTAATCTTTTTCTCTTCACATATCTATAAAAGCTTTATGTCAGTTTTTATGTTCACAGCAAGCTTTCTCTCATACTCTATTTTCCCCCTCCTAATTAAACCCTTTGTCCTCCTCTGCTGAATTCTAAATTTCTCCCAGTCCTCAGGTTTGCTGCTTTTTCTGGCCAATTTATATGCCTCTTCCTTGGATTTAACACTGTCCTTAATTTCCCTTGTTCGCCACAGTTGAGCTACCTTCCCCGTTTTATTTTTACTCCAGACAGGATTGCACAATTATTGAAGTTCACCATGTGTAATTGATAATCTGAATTGTGTACATGAAACCAGCGAGGAAAAGTCGCACGATTATGTAAAATGTGTAATTGATGATCTGAATTGTGCACATGCAACCAGCGAGGAAAAGCCGCGCGATCGCGATCGGACCCACAGACTGTCCATCATAAGTAATGAAAAGTTGTGCGATGCAGGATTTCAACTGCACGCAGCCAATACAGTGGGCAGACTTCCATCGGGGGCACACAGGTCCAGCGAGCTACCTAATGCGGTAGCCTGCGTCCCAGGGACCAGAGTTATGCACCATGGAGTGTGGTCACAAGCAGCCAACACACACGAGCTGCAGAGCAAGCGACCTCAGCAGGGCAACGACATCGGTATCAATACCCTGCCCTTGATCGGCTCCACCTCTCAAGCACCTGATGGCACCAACTGCCACGAGCCTGAAAGAGCAAACTGTGCTAAGGCACAGCCCCCAGACCTCATCGCCACCAAGGCCATACCCGGAAATGAGGGATCACCTGCCAGAGTTCCCCCAAAGAGGACTGGGACCAGCCAGGATCCCAAACCAAACAACACCCAGGCCAACGAGTCAGCAGTTCCCTGTGCATTGTCAGGCGACAGCTCCTCATGGAGCAGCAGCGACCCAGGGTGCAAAGAAAGGACAGGGAGGTCACAGGCATCTGTGAAGCGGCCCGACACTAGGAACCACGGCAACAGCCCCAAGAATATGCAACTCGAGCCAACCAGGTTCCCACTGCCAGCTCTGGGCACTGAGCCACCACCAGACTGCAGGGACACCACCCAGCAGTTCTGGAACTAGTCTGTCCTCCCGCACCGGTCACCGCATCAATAATGTATCTCACCAGTCTAACATACTTGTATCACAATGGAACCACAAATGTAATGTTTTCCTAAACTTGAATGTATATGAATGCTATGAGCTTCCGGCATAATCTATATATGGGGGAGCGGTGGGGCGGTGGGTGGAGAATGGAGTGGTCACACACACAAACAGCAACCACAAGCACTCTACTGCACCAACCACTCACCCAAGATTGAAACGACCTGCCAAGGGTCAACCAGATAGAGCCCACATAGAGCTAAGCCCAGAGCACAATCAATGCAGAGGCGATTTGCACTAAAGGCTCAGGGAAGAGTGATGTCATGTAACCTACATGGCTACCAGAGGGCACAGCAGTGGGAGACTTGTTGGTTACCTGTACAGGTGTGCCTGACCGAGTATAAAAGGCAGGCCACCAGTTGTGATCCTATCTCTGGAGTTAACAAACAAAGGACTAAGGTCACTACCGTTCAAGTACAACACATTGCCTGGTGGAGTCATTATTATACCATCTAAGGACACAACAGGATGCACTTCCTCCACTTAGGGTAGTCTTTGGCCATGGAATCCCAGGTCTCAGTGGAGATGTTGCATTTTATCAAGGAGGCTTTGAGGGTGTCCTTGAAATGTTTCCTCTGCCCAGTTGGGGCTCGCTTGCCTTGTAGGAGTTTCGAGTAGAATGCTTGCTTTGGGAATCTTGTGTCAGGCATGTGAATAATGTGGTCCGCCCAATGGAGCTGGTCAAGTGTGGTCAGTGCTTCAATGCTGGGGATGTTGGCCTGATCGAGGATCTGATCATAGAGTCAGCTCCACTTCCCTGACCATTCCCCATAACCCTTTATTCTCTTATCGTTCAAAAATCTGTCTATCTCCACCTTAAATATATTCAATGGATCAGCCTCCACAGCTCTCTGGGCCAGAGAATTCCACAGATTTACAACCCTCTGAGAAAAGAAATTCCTCCTCATCTCAGTTTTAAATGGGTGGCCCCTTAATCTGAGACTATGTTCCCGAGTTTTAATTTCCCCGATGTGTGCAAATATCCTCTCTGCATCCACCATGTCGAGGCCCCTCATTATCTTATATGCTTTGATATGATCACCTCTCATTCTTCTAAACTCCAATGAGTAAAGGCCCAACCTACTCAACCTATCTTCATAAGTCAACCCCCTTATCTCCAGAATCAACCTAGTGAACCTTCTCTGAACAGCCTCCAATACAGGTATATCTTTACTTAAATACGGAAACCAAAACTGTACACAGTACTCTACGTATGGCCTTACCAATACCCTATACAGTTGTAGCAGGATTTCACTGCTTTTATACTCGATCCCCCTTGCAATTAAGGCCAAGAGTCCATTTGCCTTCCTGATTACTTGCTGTACCTCATGCTAACTTTTTGTGTTTCATGCATAAGGACCCCCAGGTCCCTCTGTACTTCAGCACTTTGCAATTTTTCTCCATTTAAATTATAATTTGCTTTACTATTTTTTCTGCCAAAGTGGATAACTTCACTTTTTCCGACATTATACTCCATCTGCCAAATGTTTGCCAACTCACTTAGTTTTTCCACATCCATTTTCAAGTTTATTGTGTCCTCCTTACAATTTGCTCTCCCATCCATCATTGTATCATCAGCAAACTTGGCTACATTACATCGAAATATAGAAACATCGAAAATAGGTGCAGGAGTCGGCCATTCAGCCCTTCGAGCCTGCACCACCATTCAATAAGATCATGGCTGATCATTCCCTCAGTACCCCTTTCCTGCTTTCTCTCCATACCCCTTGATCCCCTTAGCCGTAAGGGCCATATCGAACTCCCTCTTGAATATATCCAATGAACTGGCATCAACAACGCTCTGTGGCAAGGAATTCCACAGGTTAACAACTCTCTGAGTGAAGAAGTTTGTCCTCATCTCAGCCCTAAATGGCCTACCCCTTATCCTGAGACTGTGTCCCCTGGTTCTGGACTTCCCCAACATCGGGAACATTCTACCTACATCTAACCTGTCCGGTCCTGTCAAAATTTTATATGTTTCTATGAGATCCCCTCTCATCCTTCTAAACTCCAATGTATAAAGGCCCAGTTGATCCAGTCTCTCCTCATATGTCAGTCCTGCCATCCCAGGAATCAGTCTGGTGAACCTTCGCTGCACTCCCTCAATAGCAAGAATGTCCTTCTTCAGATACACCCGGTCCCTTCATCCAAGTCATTAATATAGATTGTAAGTAGGTGAGGCCTCAGCACTAATCCATGCAGCACCCCACTAGTTTGCCAACTGGAAAATGACTCATTTATCCCGACTCTCTGTTTTCTGTTAATTAGCCAATCCTCTATCCATGCTAATATATTACCCCCAACTCCGTGAACTTTTATCTTGAGCAGTAAGCTTTTATGTGGCACCTTATCGAATGCATTCAGGAAATCTAAATACACCACATCCACTGGTTACCCCTTATCCACCCTGCTCGTTATATCCTCAAAGAGCTCCAGCAAATTTGTCAAACATGATTTCCCTATCATTAAAGTATGTTGAATTATGCTTTTCCAAATGTCCCGCTGCTGCTTCCTTAATAATGGACTCCAGCATTTTCCCAACAACAGATGTTAGGCGAACTGGTCTTTAGTTTCCTGCTTTCTGTCTGCCTGCTTTTTTAAAGAAGGGCATTACGTTTGCAGTTTTCAAGAATCCAGGGAATTCTGGTAGATTACAACCAATGCATCCACTCTCTCTGCAGCCACTTCTTTTATGATCCTCGGATGCAAGCCATCAGATCCAAGGGATTTGTTCCCTTTCGTGATGGTGATTGTTCCTCCCTCCCTATTGCCTATGCAATATCCACTATTGTGATGTTTTAGTGTCTTCTACCGTGAAGACCGCTACAAAATATTTGATTAAAGTCTCTGCCATTTCCCTGTTTCCCTGTTCCCCATTATTAATTCCCCACCCAGTCTCATTCTCTAAGGGACCAAAATTTACTTTAACCACTCTTTTCCTTTTTATGTACTGGTAGAAACTCTTACTATCTGTTTTTATATTTCGTTCTAGTTTGCTTTCATAATCTATCTTCCCTCTCTTTATTATTTTTTTAGTTGTTCTTTGCTGGCTTTTAAAAGTTTCCCAATCCTCTGACCTCCCACTAGTCTTGGCCATTTTGAATACCCTTTTTTAAAATTTGATACCATCCCTTCTTGTGTCCTCCTTTGCAATGTGCAACCAGGCTATGTTGATCTCCTGGTGAGTTCACTTCTGCCCATTGGAAGGGAAGAAAACCTCCCCACATGCTATGTCTCCCTCCATAAGCATATGGAGGGAGTCATGGGAGTGCCTGCACATAACCGTGCACCTTTGTGCAGCATCTCAATGCTGTAGAATACTGACAACACAAATGTCAAACCAAACTTGAACTTAGTCCCTTTATGGAAACTGGCTGATGACTTGTCATTGAATTATGTCATCAGACCTGCTTCTTTCAATTGGCTGGGAAAATCGCAGCGCGGCTTAACAAGCTCAATCAGTGGAAAATCATTTTGGACAGCGGGCTCGAGCCAACAGTGAGGTCAGAACCCACCACTAACCTCGCCCACCATGGACCTGCCGAGGTTGGTAAAATCCAGCCCGATTAGACAGAAATTCCAATTTTCTCAGTTGATGTATGAACACTTATCATACTCATATTACATTTCTATGTACAAGATAACTTTTATAATAAAGACAAATGTCCCAAGGTGCTTCATAGACTTCAAATGGAAAAGAAAATTAGGCGGATGTAAAGCGGGCTGCCGATTAGCTATCGGCCATTTTGCCCCACCGCCCCAGACCAATATCACCCTCATGAACTTCACTTAATCAATGTTTATATCTTTGTAAGTAATCTGATCAGTTACATATACAAGTAAGTTATAACCAGAGCTGGTCACGAACTTTAGAAAATACAGAATGAGTAAAGGCCATTTGGGAAGGCTAGGCCGCTCCTTCGAATGAGCCCTGTGCAATTTGCACGGTCGTAGAATCTCTCACTTGTTATTAGCTGAACACAAATATTTCATGAAATTAAAGCATAAAGCAAAATGCTAAAAATCTGAAACAAGAAAGGAAAAAAAACAGAAGCACAGTATCTGTGGAGAGAAGAGACAGCATTTCAGGTTTGTATCCTGTTATGTATGCAATAAAGGTACAAACTGAGTACTGTTTAACTGAACAAGGTATAACCTTGTTCCTGCTTTATTATGGCCCAAAGTGCCTGATTCACAAAATTGCTGGCCTTTTATACGAGAGATGTTATGTATTTAACTCCTTGCAACCTGTATCACACTACCACCAGAGGGCCTACCTGTTGGAGTCCCAAGGGATCCCAGCATCCCTTGGGAGCACTGTATATAAGCAGGCCACCCACAAGGTATCTGCAATTTGGAGTCTTATTAAAGAAGCTAAGGTCACACTTGCTCATTGTTCACAGTACTCAGTTTCATCCTTTATTATGAGCACATCAATTGGCGACGAGATAACGAACAACCGCGTGAAAATGCAAAGAACAGTTGATATCCTGGAGAAGTTCTCAGAAGGGGACGATTGGGAGGCCTTCATGGAGAGACTCGACCAATACTTTGGCCAACGAGCTGAAAGGGGACGAGAATGCTGCCAAATGAAGGGCGATCCTCCTTACTGTCTGTGGGGCAACAACCTATGGCCTCATGAAGAATCTTCTAGCTCCAGTAAAACAAACAACTAAATCCTATAAAGAATTGTGTACGTTGGTCCGGGAGCACCTAAATCCTAAGGAAAGCATTTTGATGGCATGATATCGGTTCTACATGTGTCAACGGTTGGAGGGCCAGGAAGTGGCGAGCTATGTCGCCAAACTAAGGCGCCTCGCAGGACATTGTGAATTTGAGGGATTCCTAGAACAAATGCTTAGAGACTTTTTTGTACTGGGCATTGGCCTTGAGGTAATCCTTTGCAAACCGTTGACTGTTGAAACTCCGAATCTAAGCAAAGCCATAATGATAGCCCAGGCATTTATGTGCACAGCGACAACAGCAAATAGATTTCGCAGAGTAAAGAGGTTTCGGCTAATACTGTGCACAAAGTAACATCATTTTCGAGCAGGAATATACATGGCAGAATGTACACGCCGACTGCTGCTGCACGACCTCAGATGACCCAATGTCCGCCATCAATCATTAATGCGAGGGAGTTAACACTTTGTTGGCATTGTGGAGGTGATCATCGGGCCCATCAATGCCGCTTCAAGCATTATGCGTGCAATGGCTGCAGAACAATGGGACACCTCTAGTGAATGTGCAGGCGAGCTGGAAACCCTGCAAACCACCACGTTGTAGAGGAAGATCGATCCACTGTGGATCAGGCTGAATTGGAGACTCGTACCGAGGAGGCAGAAGTATTCGGGATACACACTTTCGCCACGAAATATCCACCAATAATGTTGAAAGTTGAACTGAACGGAATTCCAGTATCTATGGAACGGGACACGGGTGCGAGTTAGTCCATAATGAGTAAAAAGGCCTTTGACAGGCTGTGGTGCAACAAGGCACACAGGCCCAAGCTCAGCCCCATTCACACCAAACTAAGGACTTTCACCAAAGAACTAATCCCTGTAATTGGCAGTGCAGAAGTCAAAGTCTCCTATGATGGAGCAGTACACGATTGTGCCAGGTGATGGTCCCACACTGTTTGGCAGAAGCTGGCTGCGAAAACTCCGCTGGAACTGGGATGACATCCGAGTGCTTTTGTCCGTCGACGACGCCTCATGTGCCCAGGTTCTGAGCAGATTTCCATCGTTGTTCGAGCCAGGCATTAGAAGCTTCTCGGGGGCAAAAGTGGAGATCCATTTGGTTCCCGGTATGCGACCCATCCACCACAATATACGAGCGGTACCATATATGATGCGTGAGAAAGTGGAAATTGAGTTGGACAGGCTGCAGCGAGAAGGCATCATCGCACCGGTGGAATTCAACGAGTGGGGCCAGTCCAATTCTCCTGGTACTTAAAGAGGACGCACGGTCATGAATTTGTGGGGACTATAAAGTAACGATTAACCGTTTCTCGCTGCAGGACCAGTACCCGCTAGCCAAAGCAGACGACCTATTTGCGACCCTGGCTGGAGGGAAGAGGTTCACCAAGTTGGACCTGACCTCGGCCTACATGACGCAGGAGCTGGAGGAGTCTTCGAAAGGCCTCACCTGCATCAACAAGCACAAATGTCTGCTCATCTATAACAGATGCCCGTTCGGGATTCGGTCGGCCGCGGCAATCTTCCAACGGAACATGGAGAGCCTGCTAAAGTCAGTTCCTCGCACCGTGGTTTTCCAGGACGACATACTGGTTACAGGTCGGGACACCATTGAACACTTGAAGAATCTGGAAGAGGTTCTTAGTCAGTTGGATCGCGTGGGACTCAGGTTGAAACGCTCGAAGTGTGTTTTCCTGGCGCCGGAGGTCAAGTTCTTGGGAAGCAGAATCGTAGCAGACGGCATGAGACCCACCGGCGTCAAGATGGAGGCCACCAAGAACGCGCCGAGACCACAGAACGTGACGGAGCTGTGATCGTTCCTGGGGCTCCTTAACTATTTCGGTAATTTCCTACCCAGGTTAAGCACCCTGCTAGAACCCCTACATATGCAAGGGAGACGACTGGGTATGGGGGAATTCACAAGAGGCTGCCTTTGACAAAGCCAGAAATCTGTTGTGTTCAAACAAACTGCTTGTCCTGTATAACCCTTGTAAATGATTAGTACTAGCTTGCGATGCGTCGTCATACGTGGTCGGGTGTGTGTTACAACAGGCTAACGAATCGGGGATTTTGCAACCGGTCGCTTATGCGTCCAGGAGTTTGTCCAAGGCCGAAAGGGCCTACAGCATGATTGAAAAAGAGGCTCTGGCGTGGGTTTACAGGGTAAAAAAAAATGCACCAACACTTGTTTGGCCTCAAGTTTGAGCTTGAAACTGACCACAAGCGGCTCATATCGTTGTTCTCTGAGAGCAAAGGGATTAACACCAATGCCTCTGCCCACATCCAAAGATGGGCGCTCACGCTGTTGGCATACAACTATGCAATCCGCCACAGACCGGGCACTGAGAACTGCGCTGATGTTCTCAGTCAGCTACCATTGTCAACACCAGGGTGGAAATGGCACAGCCTGCGGACTTGCTCATGGTAATGGACGCATTCGAAAATGAAAAGTCACTCGTTCCGCCCTGCCATATCAGGACCTGGAGCAGCCAAGATCCTTTACTGTCCTTAGTAAAAAAAACTGTGTCCTCCATGGGAGCTGGTCCAGCATCCCAACTGAGATGCAGGAGGTGATTAAGCCATTCCACAGGCACAAAGACAAAATGTCCCTGAAGGCGGACTGTCTGTTGTGGGGTAATCACGTGGTCTTGCTCAAGAAAGGCAGAGATAGGTTCATTTGTGAACTGCACAGCACCCACCCAGGCATTGTAATGATGAAAGCCATAGCCAGATCCCATGTCTGATGGCCCGGCATCGACTCAGATTTAGATTCATGCGTGTGTGTAAGGGGTCATCCCGGGGGTCAGATTCACCTCTGACCTACTTAAGCGGTTTGATTTGCTCCCACTCCCTTGGGTTCTAGACTCTGGATTTATTTGGGGGATGTGATAAAATGCAAGAGACCACTGGTTTGGTGCAAAACAACTTTGATTTTATTAAGGATAAGAAAATACAATGTCACACTTATAATTACACTAATAAAGAACAGTACATCACACATTCAAAGTGGTTGCAGTGAAAATTATATCTCCCACCTCCCAAATACCTAATACTGGCTAGGTTAGACTCCAGGGCAGATAGGGACTATGCTTACCAATCCTTTCTGGTCAGTTAGCGGTAGTTTGCAATTTTGGGGTTCGTTGGATTCTGTAGGTTCTGCTTGCCATACCCCGAATGTCGGAGAGGACTTCTTACTGCGAAATCTTCAGTTGGGTTGAGTCCACTGATGCGGTAGGGCGCGTTTTGGATTTGTGGGATAAGTACCCATTTTCTTTAGTTCAAAATAGGTTTCAAAGTCCTTTTAGGTAACGTTTTCACCTGTTGGTACTCAGGCCTAGATTGTAGAGTGGAAACTTTCGATTCTTCGGTTTCTTCCTTGTGAAGTTTTATTTCGAGGTTGGTCAATCGCGATGGTTTTAGTGGTACCACGTTGGCTGTGGTCGATTGCTGTCGCGATGGTGATATTTTTCCTTCCTTTTCATTCTCAGGACGTCGAGGCTGGAGAAGTCAGTTTATAACAGTCGCGTTGGTTTCTCTCCCTTCTTGATGGCATAGGTGTAGTATGGCACTCGCACTAGCACAAGCAGTGGCTCTCGAGGCAGTAGCATGCCCTTTGTCAAAGCAGGGCCCAATTATACTGATTGAGTTGTCCTAATCTTCGCGGCAAATCAGTTCAAAATTCTTTGTTTAATTTTGGCGGGCTCGACATTTCTTTGTAATATTTTGGCGGGCTCGTTAAAAGTTAATATGTCTCAGGTGGATTGATCTTCTAAATCTGTTTCTTGATGGAAATATGAGTTTGGTAATTGCAATGTGCTTTGTGCTTGGTTTTTGCATGCAGGCTGGAGTGGGCCTTTTGTTTTTATGAATAAGCTGAAAATAGCTTTCCAGGTTCAGGTTGATGGCTGGCCATCTCTGAGTTAATTGTTGCAATTGTCTCTTGTGGAGAAGGGTTTTCGAGTATCCATTTTCCAGACAATTTACTTTAGTTTCAATGCCCCAGACAGTTTGAATAATCAAACTGGCTCCTTTAGTTCTCTAGCCACAGACTTAATTTGTCTTATAGAATCCCAAATTCAATTAAAGTTTGTAGTTTCTTCCATGAGCATTTTAGGACTTCAAACTTTCTGGTAGATAGTTCCAAATTAAATTTCCTTTCCAATATGTCCAAACACGGGGGGATTTCTCACGAATTTTGACCTTCTCTTACAGTGCGCCAGTGCAACACTTGCTCTCAGCTGAGCAATGCATCCAGAGAGGCACCGCTAAGTTTGTGGTCGTGGCCCTCCAAACCGTGGTCGAGGATCCACGTGGACTATTGCGGGTCCATTTCTAGACAAAATGTTCTTGGTTGTCGTGGATGCTTACTCAAATGGATTGAATGTGCAATAATGTCTGTAATCATGTCCACGGCCACTATTGAAAGCCTACGAGCCATGTTTGACACGCACGGCCTGCCTGATGTCCTAGTCAACGACAATGGGCCGTGTTTCACCAGTGCTGAATTCAAGGAAATCATGACCCGCAATGGGATCAAGGATGTCACATCTGCTCCGTTCAAGCCCGCATCCAAAAGCCAGGCAGATTGGGCAGGTCAGACCATCAAACAAAGCTTGAAACGCGTGTCAGAAGGCAGAAGGCTCCCTGCAGACCCGACTGTCCCAAGTGCTGCTCAGCTACCGCACCAGACCCCACTCGCTCACCGGGGTTCCCCCAGCCGAGCTGCTCATGAAAAGGGTGCTCAAAACAAGGCTCTCTCTTGTCCACCCTGATCTCCATGATCACGTGGAGGGCAGGCGGCATCAACAAAGTGGGTACCATGACCGTGTAAATTTGTCACGCGATATTGAGGTCAATGACCCTGTGTTTGTACTCAATTATGGACATGGTCCCAAATGTCTTGCTGGAATGGTCATAGCCAAAGAGGGGTGGAGGGTATTTCAGGTCAAACTGACCAATGGACAAATGCACAGAAAACACTTGGACCAAATCAAAATGTGGTTCACCAACAGCTATGAACAACCTGAAGAGGACACCACCAACTTTGACCCTCCAACACACACAAGTGGCAACCAACATCATGGTTGACCACAAAGCCGAAGTCACCATCCCCAGCAGCCTGGTAAGGCCGGCTGCCCAACAGCCCAGTGAAGAACTGACCAACCCACCCACACCCACATTTGTACCGAGACCATTGAGAAGGGAGCGAAAAGCCCCAGATCGTCTCATCTTGTAAATAAGTGTACTATTAAATTTACGGGGGAGTGATGTTATGTATTGAACCCCTTGCAACCTTTATCACACTACCACCAGAGGGCCGACCTGTTGGACTCTCAAGGGATCCCAGCATCCCTTGGGAGCATTGTATATAAACAGGCCACCCACGAGGTACCTGCACACAGGAGTCTTATTAAAGGAGCTAAGATCACACTTGCTCATTGTTCACAGCACTCAGTTTCATCCTTTATTATGCGCGTATCAATAGCAGCACCATGTGCATGCTCCTCAGTGGCCTCCAACAAAGACACCATCTGGTGGTGACAAACAGCATGTACATACATGACAATATCCTCCTCTGAGATCTTATCACAGTCTTTCACAGGTTGAGATGGTCCGGCGCTTTACACTCACGGGTTGACCATCTCAGTTCAATTCCGGCCTTGGGTGAATGTGCAGAGTCTGTTGTGGCTGATGGCTGGATGGCTGACTTGTTGGGGGTGGCAGTGGCCATGTCAAGAATTGCAAGTTCATTGAACAAGTCCGTGATGGAAATTCCGGGTTAACTGATGACCTTTGAGTCCACTGAAGACTGCTAGTAGGTTGGTTGGTCGTCAATGGTTTCTTCGTCTGACTGCTCTGGCTTGTCTGTGTGCCTCAGTTTTGTTTGATCCATGTGCTTCCTGCAAATTTGCCCATTCTTGAGCTTAATAACAAATGCTCTGTTGCCCTCCTTGGCCATGACCGTGCCAGCGATCCATTTGGGACCCTGACCATAATTCAACACATATACAGAATCATTAACAGAAATCTCGCGTGCCACAGTTGCGTAATCGTTATACCCTTGTTGACTCTGTCTTCTGTATTCAACATGATTACTTAAATCTGGGTGTACAAGAGATAACTTGGTCTTAAGACTTCTTTTCATCATGAGTTCAGCAGACGAGACCCCTGTGAGCGTGTGGGGTCTTGTCCTGTAACTCAGCAGTATGCAAGACAAGCGGGTCTGCAGTGACCCTTGGGTTACTCTCCTCATGCTTTGCTTGATAATTTGTACTGCACGTTCTGCTTGCCCGTTGATGCAGGCTTGAACGGTGCTGACCTTACATGCTTTATGCCGTTAAGTTTTACAAACTCCTGAAACTCCTGACTGGTGAAGCACGACCCATTGTCGCTCACCACTATGTCAGGCAGACCATGTGTCGCGAACATGACATTGAGATTCTCTATGGTTGCCGTGGGCGTACTGGATGACGTAATTATGCATTCTATCCACTTCGAATAAGCATCCACCACCACTAAAAACATCTTGCCCAGGAAGGGACCTCCAAGGTTTGGATGGTCATGACCACAGACTCAGCGGCGATTCCGCTGGTACTTTGCTGAGCTGCATGCAGGTGTTGCACTGATGCATGCATGCTTCCAGCTCAGAATCAATTCATGACCACCATACGTGGGACCTGGCAATGACCTTCATCATCACTATACCAGGATGTGTGCTGTGTAACTCACGCACAAACTTCTCTCTCCATTTCTTAGGCATTACAACTCGATTGCCCCACAATATGCAATCTGCTTGAATGGACAGTTCGTCCTTGCGACAAATGTAGTGTTTGGCCTCCTCGCACATTTGCTTAGGTATGGCAGACCAATCCCCTTTGAATATACAACCCTTTATCACCGATAATATCGGGTCCTGGCTGGTCCAGGTCTTAACCTGTTGAGCCGTGACAGGGATACCTTCACTCTCAAAAGTATCCATGATTAGCATTAAATCTGCCGGTTGTGGCATTTCCACCCCCGGTGTGGGCAATGGCAACCAGCTCAAAGCATCGGCACAATTCTCTGTGCCAGGTCTGTGGCGAATGACATTATCATAGGCAGATAATGTCAAGGCCCACCTTTGGATGCGGGATGAAGCATTGGTATTGATACCTTTGCACTCGGAAAACAACAAAATGAGCGGCTTGTGATCGGTCTCTAATTCAAACCTCAGACCGAACAGGTATTGATGCATCTTTTTAACACCATACACACATGCTAAAGCTTCTTTTTCAACCATACTGTAGGCTCTTTCTGCTTTAGAGAAACTTTAAAGGCCCAGCGGCAGTGAGAGGCGGCGGCAGTCCAAGAGGCGGGAGTGCGTGGTGTCGGGAGGCCTATAAAGGCCCAGCGGCAGCGAGAGGTGGCGGCAGTCCGAGAGGTGGGGGTGCATGGTGTCAGGAGGCCTATAAAGGCCCAGCAGCATCGAGAGGTGGTGGCAGTCCGAGAGGCGGGAGTGCGTGGTGTCGGGAGGCCGATAAAGGCCCAGTTTATGCAGCTCCAGCCGGGAGAAAAAGCAAAAAAGAAGTAGAAAGAAATCAAAAGGTGACGTCATAGCCAAAGGGGTAAGTGATTGGCTGGTGATTGGTGAGTAGCTTTTCTTTTTCTTTTTTATATCAGTAAGTAACCTGTTAACATTGTTGTCATCAAATTAAGTGTATCTAAAGATTAAGTCATGGCAGGAGAGCTCGACACATGATATGCTCCTCCTGTACCATGTGGGAACTCAGGGACACTTCCGGTGTCCCTGACAACTACGTGTGCGGGAAGTGTATCCGCCTTCAGCTCCTGACGGACCGCGTTGCGGAATTGGAGCTGAGGGTGGATTCACTCTGGAGCATCCACGATGCTGAGAATGACGTGAGTAGCACGTGTTGCGAGTTGAGCGAGTTGGTCTTACCACAGGTGAAGGGTCCACAGCCAGATAGGGAATGGAAGACCAACAGGAAGAGCAGTGCAAGGAAGGTAGTGCAGGGGTCCCCTGCGGTCATCCCCCTGCAAAACAGATACACTGCTTTGAGTACTGTTGGGGGGGATGACTTACCAGGGGAGGGCAGCAGCAGCCAAGTTCAAGGCACCATGGCTGGCTCTGCTGCACAGGAGGGCAGGAAAAAGAGTGAGAGAACGATCGTGATTGGGGATTCAATTGTAAGGGGAAGGCGTTTCTGCAGCTGGAACCAAAACTCCAGGATGGTATGTTGCCTCCCTGGTGCAAGGGTCAAGGATGTCTCAGAGCGGGTGCAGGACATTCTGAAAAGGGAGGGTGAACAGCCAGTTGTCGTGGTGTACATTGGTACCAACGATATAGGTGAAAAACGGGATGAGGTCCTACGAGATGAATTGAAGGAGCTAGGAGCTAAATTAAAAAGTAGGACCTCAAAAGTAGTAATTTCGGGATTGCTCCCAGTGCCATGTGCTAGTCAGAGTAGGAATTGCAGGATAGCTCAGATGAATACGTGGCTTGAGCAGTGGTGCAGCAGGGAGGGATTCAAATTCCTGGGGCATTGGAACCTGTTCTGGGGGAGGTGGGACCAGTACAAACCGGACGGTCTGCACCTAGGCAAGACCGGAACCAATGTTCTAGGGGGAGTGTTTGCTAGTGCTGTTGGGGAGGAGTTAAACTAATATGGCAGGGGGATGGGAACCAATGCAGGGAGACAGCGGGAAACAAAATGGAGACTGAAGCAAAAGACAGAGAGATGAGTAAAAGTAGAGGGCAGAGAAACCCAAGGCATAAAACAAAAAGGGCCACTTTTCAGCAAAATTCTAAAGGGTCAAAGTGTAATAAAAAGGAAAGCCTGAAAGCTCTGTGCCTCAATGTGAGGAGTATTCAGAATAAGGTGGACGAATTAACTGTGCAGATAGCAGTTAACGGATACGATGTGGTTGGCATCACGGAGACATGACTTCAGGGTGACCAAGGCTGGGAACTCAACATCCAAAGGTATTCAACATTTAGGAAAGATAGACAGAAAGGAAAAGGAGGTGGGGTGGCGTTGCTGGTTAAAGAGGAAACTAATGCAATTGAAAGGAAGGACATTAGCCTGGATGATGTGGAAACGCTTTGGGTGGAGCTACGGAATACCAAAGGGCAGAAAACGTTAGTGGGAGTTGTGTACAGACCACCAAACAGTGGTAGTGATGTTGGGGAGGGCATCAAACAGGAAATTAGGGATGCATGCAATAAAGGTGTACCAGTTATCATGAGTGACTTTAATATGCATATAGATTGGGCTAACCAAACTGGAAACAATACGGTGGAGGAGGATTTCCTGGAGTACATAAGGGATGGTTTTCTAGACCAATATGTCGAGGAACCAACAAGGGGGGAGCCATCTTACACTGGGTGTTGTGTAATGAGAGAGGATTAATTAACAATCTCGCTGTGCGAGGTCCCTTGGGGAAGAGTGACCATAATATGGTGGAATTCTGCATTAGGATGGAGAATGAAACAGTTAATTCAGAGACCATGGTCCAGAACTTAAAGAAGGGTAACTTTGAAGGTATGAGGCGTGAATTGGCTAGGATAGATTGGCGAATGATACTGAAGGGGTTGACTGTGGATGGGCAATGGCAGACATTTAGAGACCGCATGGATGAACTACAACAATTGTACATTCCTGTCTGGCGTAAAAATAAAAAAGGGAAGGTGGCTCAACCGTGGCTATCAAGGGAAATCAGGGATAGCATTAAAGCCAAGGAAGTGGCATACAAATTGGCCAGAAATAACAGCGAACCTGGGGACTGGGAGAAATTTAGAACTCAGCAGAGGAGGACAAAGGGTTTGATTAGGGCAGGGAAAATGGAGTATGAGAAGAAGCTTGCAGGGAACATTAAGACGGATTGCAAAAGTTTCTATAGATATGTAAAGAGAAAAAGGTTAGTAAAGACAAACGTAGTTCCCCTGCAGTCAGAATCAGGGGAAGTCATAACGGGGAACAAAGAAATGGCGGACCAATTGAACAAGTACTTTGGTTCGGTATTCACTGAGGAGGACACAAACAACCTTCCGGATATAAAAGGGGTCGGCAGGTTTAGTAAGGAGGAGGAACTGAGGGAAATCCTTATTAGTCGGGAAATTGTGTTGGAGAAATTGATGGGATTGAAGGCCGATAAATCCCCAGGGCCTGATGGACTGCATCCCAGAGTATTTAAGGAGGTGGCCTTGGAAATAGCGGATGCATTGACAGACATTTTCCAACATTCCATTGACTCTGGATCAGTTCCTATGGAGTGGAGGGTAGCCAATGTAACCCCACTTTTTAAAAAAGGAGGGAGAGAAAACAGGGAATTATAGACCGGTCAGCCTGACATCGGTAGTGGGTAAAATGATGGAATCAGTTATTAAGGATGTCATCGCAGTGCATTTGGAAAGAGGTAATATGATAGGTCCAAGTCAGCATGGATTTGTGAAAGGGAAATCATGCTTGACAAATCTTCTGGAATTTTTTGAGGATGTTTCCAGTAGAGTGGACAAGGGAGAACCAGTTGATGTGGTATATTTGGACTTTCAGAAGGCTTTCGACAAGGTCCCACACAAGAGATTAATGTGCAAAGTTAAAGCACATGGGATTGGGGGTAGTGTGCTGACATGGATTGAGAACTGGTTGTCAGACAGGAAGCAAAGAGTAGGAGTAAATGGGGACTTTTCAGAATGGCAAGCAGTGACTAGTGGGGTACCGCAAGGTTCTGTGCTGGGGCCCCAGCTGTTTACACTGTACATTAATGATTTAGACGAGGGGATTAAATGTAGTATCTCCAAATTTGCGGATGACACTAAGTTGGGTGGCAGTGTGAGCTGCGAGGAGGATGCTATGAGGCTGCAGAGCGACTTGGATAGGTTAGGTGAGTGGGCAAATGCATGGCAGATGAATATAATGTGGATAAATGTGAGGTTATCCACTTTGGTGGTAAAAACAGAGAGACAGACTATTACCTGAATGGTGACAGATTAGGAAAAGGGGAGGTGCAAAGAGACCTGGGTGTCATGGTACATCAGTAATTGAAGGTTGGCATGCAAGTACAGCAGGCGGTTAAGAAAGCAAATGGCATGTTGGCCTTCATAGCGAGGGGATTTGAGTACAGGGGCAGGGAGGTATTACTACAGTTGTACAGGGCCTTGGTGAGGCCACACCTGGAGTATTGTGTACAGTTTTGGTCTCCTAACCTGAGGAAGGACATTCTTGCTATTGAGGGAGTGCAGCGAAGGTTCACCAGACTGATTCCCGGGATGGCGGGACTGACCTACCAAGAAAGACTGGATCAACTGGGCTTATATTCACTGGAGTTCAGAAGAATGAGAGGGGACCTCATAGAAACGTTTAAAATTCTGACGGGTTTAGACAGGTTAGATGCACGAAGAATGTTCCCAATGTAGGGGAAGTCCAGAACCAGGGGACACAGTTTAAGGATAAGGGGGAAGCCATTTAGGACCGAGATGAGGAGGAATTTCTTCACCCAGAGAGTGGTGAACCTGTGGAATTCTCTACCACAGAAAGTTGTTGAGGCCAATTCACTAAATATATTCAAAAAGGAGTTAGATGAAGTCCTTACTACTAGGGGAATCAAGGGGTATGGTGAGAAAGCAGGAATGGGGTACTGAAGTTGCATGTTCAGCCATGAACTCATTGAATGGCGGTGCAGGCTAGAAGGGCCGAATGGCCTACTGCTGCACCTATTTTCTATGTTTCGATGTTTCTATGAATTCTACATTAGGATGGAGAATGAAGCAGTTAATTCAGAGACCATGGTCTAGAACTTAAAGAAGGGTAACTTTAAAGGTATGAGGCGTGAATTGGCTAGGATAGATGGGCGAATGATACTGAAGGGGTTGACAGTGGTTGGGCAATGGCAGACATTTAGAGACCGCATGGATGAACGACAAGAAATGTACATCCCTGTCTAGCGTAAAAATAAAAAAGGGAAGGTGGTTCAATCGTGGCTATCAAGGGAAATCAGGGATAATATTACAGCCAAGGAAGTGGCTTACAAATTGGTCAGAAATAGTAGCGAACCAGGGGACTGGGAGAAATTTAGAACTCAGCAGAAGAGGACAAAGCATTTGATTAGGGCAGGGAAAATACAGTTCGAGAGGAAGCTTGCAAGGAACATTAAAATGGACTGCAAAAGTTTCTATAGATATGTAAAGAGAAAAAGGTTTGTCAAGACAAACGTAGGTCCCGTGCAGTCAGAATCAGGGGAAGTCATAACTGGGAACAAAGAAATGGCGGACCAATTGAACAAGTACTTTGGTTCCGTATTCACTAAGGAGGACATAAACAACCTTCCGGATATAAAAGGGGTCAGAGGGTCTTGTAAGAAGGAGGAACTGAGGGAAATCCTTATTAGTCGGGAAATTGTGTTGGGGAAATTGATGGGATTGAAGGCCGATAAATCCCCACGGCCTGCTGGTCTGCATCCCAGAGTACTGAAGGAGGTAGCCTTGGAAATAGCGGATACATTGACAGTCATTTTCCAACATTCCATTGACTCTGGATCAGTTCCTATGGAGTTGAGGGTAGCCAATGTAACCCCACTTTTTAAAAAAGGAGGGAGAGAGAAAACAGGGAATTATTGACATCGGTAGTGGGTAAAATGATGGAATCAATTATTAAGGATGTTATAGCAGCGCATTTGGAAAGAGCTGACATGATAGGTCCTAGTCAGCATGGATTTGTGAAAGGGAAATCATGCTTGACAAATCTTCTGGAATTTTTTGAGGATGTTTCCAGTCAAGTGGACAAGAGAGAACCAGTTGATGTGGTGTATTTGGACTTTCAGAAGGCTTTCGACAAGATACCACACAAGAGATTAATGTTCAAAGTTAAGGCACATGGGATTGGGGGTAGTGTGCTGATGTGGATTGAGAACTGGTTGGCAGACAGCAAGCAAAGAGTAGGAGTAAATGGGTACTTTTCAGAATGGCAGGCAGTGACTAGTGGGGTACCGCAAGGTTCTGTGCTGGGGCCCCAGCTGTTTACACTGTACATTAATGATTTAGACGAGGGGATTAAGTGTAGTCTCTCCAAATTTGCGGATGACACTAAGTTGGGTGGCAGTGTGAGCTGCGAGGAGGATGCTATGAGGCTGCAGAATGACTTGGATAGGTTAGGTGAGTGAGCAAATGCATGGCAGATGAAGTATAATATGGATAAATGTGAGGTTGTCCACTTTGGTTGTAAAAACAGAGAGATAGGCTATTATCTGAATGGTGACAGATTAGGAAAAGGCGGGGTGCAACAAGACCTGGGTGTCATGGTACATCATTCATTGAAGGTTGGCATGCAGGTACAGCAGGCGGTTAAGAAGGCAAATGGCATGTTGGCCTTCATAGCGAGGGGATTTGAGTACAGGGGCAGGAAGGTGTTACTATAGTTGTACAGGCCTTGGTGAGGCCACACCTGGAGTATTGTGTACAGTTTTGGTCTCCTAATTTGAGGAAGGACATTCTTGCTATTGAGGGAGTGCAGCGAAGGTTCACCAGACTGATTCCCGGGATGGTGGGACTGACATATCTAGAAAGACTGGATCAACTTGGCTTGTATTCACTGGAGTTCAGAAGAATGAGAGGGGAGCTCATAGAAACGTTTAAAATTCTGATGGGTTTAGACAGGTTAGATGCAGGAAGATTGTTCCCAATGTTGGGGAAGTCCAGAACCAGGGGTCACAGTCTAAGGATAAGGGGTAAGCCATTTAGGACCGAGATGATGAGAAACTTCTTCACCCAGAGAGTGGTGAACCTGTTGAATTCTCTACCACAGAAAGTTGTTGAGGCCAATGCACTAAATATATTCAAAAAGGAGTTAGGTATAGTCCTTACTACTAGGGGGATCAAGGGATATGGCGAGAAAGCAAGAATGGGGTACTGAAGTTGCATGTTCAGCCATGAACTCATTGAATGACGGTGCAGGCTCGAAGGGCCGAATGGCATACTCCTGCACCTAGTTTCTATGTTTCTATGTTTTGGATGCATACGCGACAGGTTAAAGTTTCTTCGATTCATTGGCTTGTTGTAACACGCAAGCAATTCTATAAGACAATGTGTCACAGGCCAAAACTAAAAGTTAATATGGGTCATAATGTACCAGCAGCTTGTTTGAGCAACACAGATTGGTGGCTTGCTCGAAAGCTCTGTCTTGCAATGTGCCCCACAGCCAGTTGTTGCCTTTTCTCAATAGTGTGTGCAGTGGTTCAAGTAAGGTGCTCAATTTAGGTGGAAGTTACAATAGTTAGTTACGTAGACCCAGGAACGAATGCAGCTCCGTCGCGTTCTGTGGCTTGGGTGCATTCTTGATGGCTTTGGTTTTCACATCTGTAGGTCTGATGTCATCAGCGGCGATTTTCCTCCTGAGGAATTCGACCTCCAGTGCCATGAAGAAGTACTTCGAGCGTTTCAGTCTGAGTCCCACTCTGTCCAAATGCGGTAGAACCTCTTCCAGGTTGTTCAGATGTTCCTTGGAGTCACAACCAGTGATCAGGATGTCATCTTGGAACACGACAGTTCTGGGAACAGACTTCAGTAGACTTTCCATATTCCTCTGGAATATTGCTGCTGACAAGTGAATTCCAAACGGGCACCTGTGGTAAATAAACAGTCCTTTGTGCGTGTTAATGCACGTAAGTCTCTTCGACGTCTCGACCAACTCCTGCGTCATATAGGCCGATGTCAAGTTCAATTTTGTGAACGACTTCCCTCCGGCTAGCGTCGCAAACAAGTCATCAGCCTTCGGTAAAGACTACTGACCTTGTTTCGAAACTCTGTTGATCGTAGCCTTGTAGTCTCCACAGATTCTGACTGTGCCATCACTTTTCAGCAAAGGAAAAATGGGGCTGGCCCATTCATTAAATTCGACCGGTGATATGATCCCTTCACGCTGGAGTCTGTCCAGTTCAATATTGACCTTCTCCCTCGTCACATATGGCACTGCCCGAGCTTTATGATGAACGGGTCTTGCATCTGAGTCCACTTGCATCTGCACCTTGGTTCCCGTGAAGTTGCCGATATCCGGTTCGTGCAGCGAGGGGAACTTGCTCAATGCTTGGGCACATGTATCTTCCTCTGATGACAATGCCTTTATGTCGTTCCAGTCGCATCTGATTTTCTCCAACCAGCTCCTGCCGAGCAGCATTGGGCCATTGCCTGGAACAATCCACAGCGGTAACTCGTGAACCGCACATTATACAACACATTAATTTGTGCACTGCCAGTCACCTTTATCACTTCTTTGGTGTGCGTGCGCAGCTTGGCGTTAACAGGGCTCAGCCTGAGCCTCACAGTCTTAGTATCCCGCAGCTTATTAAGTGCCCTGTCATTCATGATCCACTGACTCGCCCCTGCGTCCAGTTCCATCGATACCGGTATTCCATTAAACTTCACATTAATCAAAATTGGTTTACTCTTTGTTAAGTCGGATACATTCCCACTGGCGGACTTTGGGCAGCCACAGTTTTCGCGAATGCAGCCGGATAGGCCCTGCCATGTGCTGCTCTGTCATACGCCGAATCATTTGCATTTACAGTACTTGCCGAGGTTCGTTTTTTCACCAATATTTGCTTTAAACTCCTGTCCATTGTCATACATGATTGATCGATCTGGATGGACCTTTTTAAATCCAACTCTTCCATTGCCAGAAGTTTGCACAGGATCACCTCGTGGTTGATACCGATAACAAAGAAGTCCCGCAGAATGTCTGCTGATACCGTCCGGAACTTGCACGGTCCCGCTAGACGTCTCAGGTCGGCAATGATTTCCGTGCGCTCTGGTCCTCCGATCAAACGTATGTATAAAACCTGTATCTCGAGATGTTGCCGTCATCTGGCTTGAGGTGCTCCCATACCAATGTACACAATTCCTCGTACGTTTTCTCTGTTGGATCACTAGGCATGAGTAGATTCTTTATCAGACCGTAGATCTTTGAACCGCACACAGTGAGAAACACGGCCCGGTGCCAATCTGCATCGTCGACCTCCTTCATTTTGTTGGCCACGAAGTACTGGTTCAAACAGCTCACATTGTCTTCCCAATCTTCCCCCTCCACGAATCTCTCTAAAAATCCAATCGTGCTCATTTTGTTCTTGTATTCTCATCGCCAAATGTTATGTATGCAATAAAGGTACAAACTGAGTACTGTTTAACTGAACATGGTACAACCTTGTTCCTGCTTTATTACGGCCCAAAGTGCCTGACTCACAAAATGGCTGGCCTTTTATACCAGAGCAGCACCATGTGTGTATTGCTCAATGGCCTCCAATAATGACACCATCTGGTGGCTACAAACAACATGTACATACATGACATATTCTTCTTCAGAACTCCAAAATAAAAGTTGAATAATCATATTAATATGATTATAAAAAGGAAAGCAAAAAGAGAAAAAAGGAAAAGGAAGCATCAGTGGAATGATTGTTAGATGGGGTAAAAATGTCAGCTCAGTGAACTTAAGAACAGAAGAAATAGGAGCAGGAGTAGGCCATTCTGTCCCTCGAGTCTACTCTGCCATTCACTAAGATCATGGCTGATCTTTTACCTCAACTCCACTTTCCTGCATTATCCCCATATCATTTGATTCCCTTAATATCCAAAAATCTATCGATCTCTGACTTGAATATATTCAACGACTGAGCCTCCACAGCATTCGACTAGAGAATTCCAAAGATTCACCACCCTCTGAGTGCAGAAATTTCTCCTCATCTCAGTCCTAAATGGCCGACCCCTTATTCTGAGACTGTGACCCCTGCTTCTAGACTCCCTAGCTAGGAGAAACATCCCTCCTGAATCTACCCTATCAAGCCCTGTAAGAATCTTGTATGTTTCATTGAGATCACCTCTCATTCTTCTAAACTCTAGAGAATATAGGCTTTATCTACTCAATCTCTCCTCAAACAACAATCTGCCCATCCCAGGAATCAGTCTGGTGAACCTTGATTGCATTCCCTCAATGGCAAGTATATCCTTCCTTAGTTAAGGAGACTAAAACTGCACACATTATTCCAGTAATGGAAAGAAGCATTTCAGAAGGTAACGTGGAGGAATTGGGCCAATAAGTGCAGAAATTACCAATTTTCCAGGGCAATATCCCAAGTTCCAAGAATGCCTTAAAGACATCAGACCCCATATTGGCTCAGGAGATTTTGCAGACATCACTATTGGCTCCCTAAAATAGGTATTAGGCCCCTTGCATATGTTAATGAGAGCCCAACACCAGTTTTAAATCCCATTCTGAAAATCCGTCTCCCTTGAACGCTTCATCTCCATGTGGCAGGTCTGCTCCACTCAGGGATTATTTGGTCAACATGCAGCCTAACCAGAAGGCCTTAAAGGGACTGCCACCAAAAATAAATTTTTTTAAAAACAAACTTACCTTACTTTTAGGGAAGTTGAACATAATTAAATATCAAATCGAATAGTAGAACCCAATAGCCTCAAAGGATTCAGAACTTGTTAAAACTTTTTAAGTTCAATCTGTTCTGGGCATATCATGTGTCAGTCATGTCAATGTGATTACATATTTCACATCAGCTATGGCATGCTTCCAGTTTTTATTTTAAGCTGTGCAAGACTGCTGCCATGCTCGGAGCATGAGTTTAGGCTAGTATAAGCTTTAGTTTCTCTAGTCCTTTTAAAGTACTTTGCTTACTATGGGATGGTTGTAGCAGATCCTGTCAGCTTTCATTCGCATTTTTTCTATACTTAAACAAACAACATTGCTAAAGGCTGCTGACTTCAACACTAGAGCTGTTTTAGGATGAAGCACCCATGTGTGAAATTTAGCACTTGTGCTTTTTGACATGTAGCTGAAGTTAATTGTTGGCTTTCTGAAAGCAAAGTGCCTTTGTATAAGTGGATGCTGGGCTTCCTTGTGGTTCAGCTCTAATTTTGGATATATCAGCCTGACCCTTTTTCTTTGCATTGAATGAGCAAAGTAGCACCCTGAGCGCATGTTGACAAGTTTTTTTTCTTGTCCTTTGTTCTAAATGCAATCTTTAATAGAAACATAGAAACATAGAAACATAGAAAATAGGTGCAGGAGTAGGCCATTCGGTCCTTCGAGCCTGCACCGTCATTCACTAAGATCATGGCTGATCATTCCCTCAGTACCCCTTTCCTGCTTTCTCTCCATACCCCTTGATCCCCTTAGCCGTAAGGGCCGTATCTAACTCCCTCTTGAATATATCAAATGAACTGGCATCAACAACTCTCTGCGGCAGGGAATTCCACAGGTTAACAATGCTCTGAGTGAAGCAGTTTCTTCTTATCTCAGTTCTAAATGGACTACCTCTTATCCTAAGACTATGTCCCCTGGTTCTGGACTTCCCCAACATCGGGAACATTCCTCCCGCATCTAACCTGTCCAGTCCCGTCAGAATCTTATACGCTTCTATGAGATCCCCTCTCATCCTTCTAAACTCCAGTGAATAAAGGCCCAGTTGATCAAGTCTCTCCTCATGACAGTCCAGCCATCCCAGGAATCGGTTTGGTGAACCTTCGCTGCACTCCCTCAAAAGCAAGAACATCCTTCCTCAGATTAGGAGACCAAAACTGAACACAATATTCCAGGTGAGGCCTCACTAAGACCCTGTACAAGTGCAGTGAGACCTCCCTGCTCCCATACTCAAATCCC
This sequence comes from Pristiophorus japonicus, assembly GCF_044704955.1. Taxonomy (NCBI): domain Eukaryota; kingdom Metazoa; phylum Chordata; class Chondrichthyes; family Pristiophoridae; genus Pristiophorus; species Pristiophorus japonicus. Next base: position 369,175,326 of record NC_091977.1, on the reverse strand, counting down.
CTAGCTATGAAGGCCAACATACCATTTCCCTTCTTCACCGCCTGCTGTACCTGCATGCCAACTTTCAATGACTGATGAACCATGATACCCAGGTCTCATTGCACTTCCCCTTTTCCAAGTCTGCCGCCATTTAGATAATATTCTGCCTATATTTTTTTGCCCCCAAAATGGATAACCTCACATTTATCCACATTATACTGCATCTGCCATGCATTTGCCCACTCACCTAACCTGTCCAAGTCACCCTGCAGCCTCTTAGCGTCCTCCTCACAGCTCACACCAGTTTAGTGTCAACTGAAAACTTGGAGATATTACACTCAATTCCTTCATCAAAATCATTAATGTAAATTGTAAACAGCTGGGGTCCCAGCACTGAGCCCTGCAGCACCCCACTAGTCACTGCCTGCCATTCTGAAAAGGACCCGTTTATCCCGACTCTCTGCTTCCTGTCTGCCAACCAGTTCTCTATCCACATCAGTACATTATCCCCAATACCATGCGCTTTGACTTTGCACACCAATCTCTTGTGTAGGACCTTGTCAAAAGCCTTTTGAAAGTCCAAATACACCACATCCACTGGTTCTCCCTTGACCACTCTGCCAGTTACATCCTCAAAAAATTCCATGAGCTTCGTCAAGCATGATTTCTCTTCCATAAATCCATGCTGACTTGGAACAATCCTGTCACTACTTTCCAAATGCGTTGCTATTTCATCCTTAATGATTGATTCCAACATTTTCCCCACTACTGATGTCAGGCTAACTGGTCTATAATTCCCCGTTTTCTCTCTCCCTCCCTTTTTAAAAAGTGGTGTTACATTAGCTATCCTCCAGTCCATAGGTGGTCGGGAGCTTTTCTTTCCCTGGTGGACCGCCTCGGTACAAATGTCTGTTCTGGTGTGCTGGCTGTGCCCTCGCTGGGCTGGCGTGTTGTTGGCCCTGCAGGGCTGCTGGGTGAGCCTGGCCTTGCTCGGCTGTTGGGCATGATGGGTTCGATTTCCTGGTCCGGGGTGGTGTCGTTGATCCTTTGGGTGTGTGTTGTGGGCTTGAAAAAGGTGGTGTCTGCTGTGGGTTGTTCAGGGCAGTCTGTGAACCGCAGCCCCGTTTGGTCCAGGTGCTTTCTGCGAATTTGTCCATTGTCTAGTTTGACTACAAACACCCTATTCCCTTCTTTAGCTATCAACGTGCCCGCGGTCCACTTGGGACCATGTCCACAGTTTAGCACATACACAGGGTCATTCAGATCAATTTCCAGTAACACAGTGGCGCGACCATCGTTTACATTTTGTTGCTGCTGCCTGCTCTCTACCTGATCATACAGGTTGGGGTGAACCAGCGAGAGTCTGGTTTTAAGTGTCCTTTTCATGAGTAGCTCAGCCGGGAGCACCCCTGTGAGTGAGTGGGGTCTCGTGCGGTAGCTGAGTAGTATTTGGGACAGGCGGGTTTGGAGTGAGTCTTCTGTGACTCGTTTAAGGCTCTGTTTGATGGTTTGTACTGCCCACTCTGCCTGCCCATTGGAGGCAGTTTTAAACGGGGCCAAGGTGACATGTTTGATCCCATTGCGGGTCATGAATTCTTTAAATTCGGCACTGGTGAAACATGGCAATTTGTCACTGACCAGTATGTCAGGCAGGCCGTGCGTGGCAAACATGGCCCTCAGGCTTTCAATGGTGGTGGTGGCGGTGCTTCCCGACATTATTTCACATTCAATCCATTTAGAAAAAGCATCCACCACCACCAGGAACATTTTACTGAGAAACGGGCGCACATAATCGACATGGATCCTCGACCATGGTCTGGAGGGCCAGGACCACAAACTTAGTGGTGCCTCTCTGGGCGCGTTGCTCAACTGAGCACATACACTGCATTGCCGTACAAAGGACTCTAAGTCAGAGTCGATACCGGGCCACCACATGTGGGATCTGGCTGTCGCTTTCATCATTACTCTACCTGGGTGTGTGCTGTGAAGATCCGAGATGAACGTCTCCCTGCCCTTTTTGAGTAGCATTACACAGTTACCCCACAACAGGCAGTCTGCCTGAATGGACAGCTCGTCCTTTCGCCGCTGGAACGGCTTGATTGGCTCTTGCATTTCAACGGGGATGCTGGCCCAGCTCCCATGCAGTGCACAGTTTTTTACTCGGGACAGCAGAGAATCTTGGCTGGTCTAAGTCCTAATCTGGTGGGCCGTGACAGGTGATGTATCATTTTCAAACACTTCCGTGACCATCAACAGGTCTGCGGGCTGCGCCACCATCAATAAGTTTGCAGGCTGCACCATTTCCACCCCCGTGGTGGGCAATGGTAGCCGACTGAGAGCATCCGCACAGTTCGTGGTGCCTGGCCTGTGGCCGATGGTATAGTTATACGCTGATAGCGCGAGTGCCTACCTTTGTATGCGGGCTGAGGCATTAGTATTTATCCCCTTGTTTTCAGTGAACAGGGATGTGAGGGGCTTATGATCGGTTTCCAGCTCAGATTTGAGGCTAAACAGGTACTGATGAATTTTCTTTTCCCGAACACACACGCTAATGCCTCTTTCTCAATCATGCTGTAGACCCTCTCGGCCTTAGACAAGCTCCTGGAAGCATAGGTGACAGGTTGCAACTTCCCCACAATGTTAGCTTGTTGTAATACACACCCGACTCCGTACGACAATGCATCACTTGCTAGCACAAGTCTTTTACACGGGTTCTACAATACAAGCAGCTTGTTGGAGCATAAAATGTTTCTGGCTTACTCAAAAGCAATTACTTGTTTTTTTCTCCATACCCAGTTCTCTCCTTTACACAATAACACATGTAGGGGCTCTAAACGGGTGCTTAACCCCGGTAGGAAGTTACCAAAATAGTTGAGGAGTCCCAGGAACGACCGCAGCTCCGTGACGTTTTGTGGCCTGTGCACGTTCCTGATAGCCTCTGTCTTGGTGTCTGTGGGCCGAATGCCATCCGCTGCGATCTTTCTCCCCAAAAACTCCACTTCTGTTGCCATGAAGACGCATTTCGACCTCTCCAGCTGCAGCCCTACGCGATCCAGTCGCTGGAGGACCTCCTTCAGGTTTTGTAGGTGCTCGACGTTGTCCCGACCTGTGACCAATATGTCATTCTGAAAGATCACCGTGTGTGGTACCGACTTGAGTAGGCTCTCCATGTTTCTCTGGAAGATCGCTGCAGCCGACTGAATTTCAAACGGGCATTGTTGTAGATGAACAGTCCCTTGTGCGTGTTGATGCAGGTGAGGCCCTTCGAAGACTCCTGCATCTCCTGCGTCATGTAGGCCGAAGTCAGATCGAGCTTGGTGAACGTCTTGCCTCCTGCCAGCGTCGCAAATAGGTAATTTGCCTTAGGTAGCGGGTATTGGTCCTGTAGCAATAAACGATTAATAGTTACTTTATAATCGGCACAAATCCTGACCGTGCCATCACTTTTGAGTACTGGAACAATCGGGCTGGCCCACTCGCTGAATTCCACTGGGGAGATGATGCCCTCGTGTTGCAGCCTGCCCAGCTCGATTTTCACTCTCTCCCTCATCATGTGAGGTACCGCTCGCCCCTTGTGGTGAATGGGTCATGCCTCTGGGACCAAGTGGATCCGCACCTTCGCCCTAGAAAAGTTTCCAATGCCTGGCTCAAAAAGGAAGGAAATTTGTTAAGAACCTGGGTACATGAGGCCTCATCGACATTTGATAGTGCTCAGATGTCATCCCAGTTCCAGCGGATTTTTCCCAGCCAGCTCCTTTCAAGCAGTGTGGGGCCATCGCCTGGGACAATCCAGAGTGGCAATTCGTGCACTGTGCCCTCATAGGTGACCTTGACCATGGCGCTGCCGAAGACAGTGATAAGCTCTTTGGTGTACATTCTCAGTTTCGTGTGGATGGGGCTCAGGGCTGGTCTAAATGCCTTGTTGCACCACAGTCTCTCAAACATCTTTTTACTCATGATGGATTGGCTAGCGCCAGTGTCCAGTTCCATGGCTACGGGTAAGCCATTCAATTTTACATTTAGCATTAAAGGTGGACATTTCGTCGAAAATGTGTGCACCCCATGTACTTCAGCATCTGCCTCCTCTCTCTGAGACTCGAACTTGCTTTGATCCCCCATGGACCGATCTTCCTCTGCCACATGGTGGTTAGCAGGTTTTGCAGAGCTTGCAGCTCGTTTGCAAGCTCGATGGAGGTGCCTCATTGTTCCACAGTTCTTGCAAACATACCCTTTGAAGCTGCATGAATAGGCTGAATGGAAGCCTCCATAATGCCAACAAGGTGTGAATTGCCTTGCATTCATCCTTTGTTGGGGACTCTAAGTCATCTGGGTCACCTGAGGCCTGCTGGCAGTTGCAAACTCGTGCGTTCTGCCCTGTACATTTCTGCTCGCAAACACAGTTCCAGTTAATTTATGAACATTGCTAGCACTTGTGCGCTGAGAGATTTGTTTGGTGTTATTACTGGTGGACATAAAAGCCTGTGCTATCGCAATGGCCTTACTGAGGGTCGGTGTCTCTACAGTCAAAAGTTTTCATAGGATGGTCTCGTGGCCAATGCCCAGTACGAAAAAGTCTCTGAGCATTTGCTCCAGGTAGCCATCAAACTCACATTGTCCTGCAAGTCGCCTTAGCTCGGTGACGTAGTTCGCCACTTCCTGAACTTCAGATCGCTGGCATATGTAGAACCAATACCTCATCATTAGCATGCTCTCCCTCGGGTTAAGATGCTCCCGAACCAGTGTACACAGCTCCTCATACGACTTATTTGTGGGTTTCACCAGAGCCAGAAGATTCTTCATGAGGCTGTAGGCCGATGCCCCGCAGACTGTGAGAAGGACCGCTCTCCTTTTTGTAGCACTTCCTTCTCCATCCAGCTCGTTGGCTACAAAGTACTGGTCTAGCCGTTCGACATAGGCTTCCCAATCCTCACCCTCCGAGAACTTCTCCAGGATGCCCACAGTTTGCTGCATCTTTGCGTTGGATTCATATTCTCGTCGCCAGTTATTGTGTTCCGAACAAAGATGAGGCTACACACAGGGAGGTTAAAGTAACAGTGACCTCAGTCTTTAATAAGACACTCCAGAGTGAGGAACAGGCCTTAGAGGCCGGCTTATATACAGTGCTCCCAAGGGATGCTGGGATCCCTTGGGACTTCAGGGGATGAGCTCCCTGGTGGCGGAACATGGGAGTGCATGCTTTACAGATACAAAACAGGTACTTCGCGTTAGGGGCCTGTTTTGGCAGGCCTGACTGTGTTTTACAGTGTTTGTTTGTATTACACTACCAGGGTGTATTTTTACTGGGTGTAGATGTGCTTTAACTTGAATAAAAGCATTGTGACGGTGGAGACTGAAAAGATATGTCTATGACTGTATATTACTGTTCACGACTATAATTCCAGTGTCTAGAACTATTGTAAGAGGGGTGATTCGGAACCACCAGAGGCAAAACCGCTTACAAAGCTAAAACAATATTTTTTACCACTGTCCTTCTTCACCTAGAACGAGTTGTCCCTTTCAATATGTATTAATTAACAACCACACAAAACAACAGCAACTTGCATTAATATAGTGCCTATAATGTAGTTAAAAAGTCCCAAGGTGCTTCACAGGAGCGTAAATTTCTTTGTTTGTTCCAGCCCGTGTTTAGCATTAGAACCAATAGAAATGATGACAGATGCAAAACTAAATATAAATGTTTAGAGGCAGAAAGAATCGGATTGAATGTTAACATAGAATCAGTTTGTACCAACGGTATGACTCCTCTCTTTAAGTTTAAACTTCAGTGTTTGTATTACAGTGCCAAGCCAAATATTTTTTCTGATGAGGTTTTAATCTGTAAAACCATTTCACAGAAATGTAAATATTATTATGCAGTCTAAATATGTGACACTTTACACTTGTACAAAGGAAGATAGCAAATGCAAGCAGATTCACAGAGAGGTTTATTTAAAGGAACATTCCTGCTCACACAGGACTTAGGAGGATAGATCTTTAATTTTGCGTGGCTAACTGGTAGAATGCACCAGCCAGTTGCCCATTCCTGCTGGCTGGAGGTTGAGCCATTTGAAGCGTAGGCCTCATTTCCATCCCACCCGTAAGCTTCATGCCCTGAATGGGCATCTCGCTACAGCTTGCCAGTTTCAGGCCAGCGCAATATCAGGAGAATCAGATTCTGCTACTGGTCTGCAGGTAGGGCCTGAGGAGAAGCAAAGTGGAGAGTGAGGCTGGGCAGGCAGCGGCCTACACTATTTTTATGTACTCCTGCTCTTCCTCGCTCAAATACCAGGACTGCCTTTGGAGCAGCCAGCAGCAGTCCTTTAAAGGTGGAAGAGTCATTTTGAAGGTTCGGAGCTGATCAGGAAAATTGATGTGTACAAAAACATAATCCTCACACCAAGAAAGCTGGGACATTAAGTAGCTTTGATCTGAGAAGTGTTTGAATGGCTCTGAGCTCTGCTTTCAGACAATGAATGCTCAATTGGCAAAAAGCTATGAAGTATGCATTTCCACCATTCAACATGATTAGGGAGAGAAAACAGGGATGGTATTTATATGCTCTTTATTCAGAGATTCAGCAACCTTTCCAAGAGGAGGAAATCTTTGTACTGCTGAGAGATTACCCCACAGTTCCCTCAGATTTTAAGCAATTGTTTGACTGTTAAGCAGGACATATTAAAAGTCAAAGGCACAAAGAAACGCTAACCAGTGCGATGAATTTAAGAAACATTTCATCGCTATTTGTTTAGAATATCAAGGTCTGACCTTTGGCAAGCAAGATAATGACATTCTTTTATGCTTACTAGCTGATCTGTCATAGTGTTGTTCACAGGTAGTCTGATGTCTGAAGTACATTGTAATGGGGTCAGAAGAGCCGAGGGCCCAGGGTCAGCACGGGCCAGCCCACACTGCAATATGTGTGCGCACTAGGCCCGTGCAGCAGAGCTGGTCTCCAGTCGTCTTGGTTAATCCTTGCCACTGGACCAAGACCTAGCTCTGTCAAGCACGTGTGGTGGCTGGTGTGTAACGGCCACCACACGTTAAAAAAATCCAAGCATAGGCATCTTCCACCCTTCAGGATGTAGTTCAGGACCTGGAATATTAGGTGCTTCATTGAAACACCTGTGAACTCATCACTTTTTGGCGTGGAAGCAAGTCATCCTCAATATGAGGAACCGCCTATGATGATGATGTTTAAAAGATTGTTGGTTAGGCTGCTCAACACCAGGACACATAGGTGGACAGTGTATGATCTGCCTGTGTGTCCCATGGAACTACTGGGCAGAGAGTTTCAGAGGGCAGGAACAGAATTTTACCAGCGCTGTGAGTGCGAGTTTGGAGGTGGGTCAACTGTCAACTGTCAAAATTGCTTCAATTGACACCTGGGTGGAAGTCTGCTTTCAGCCCAACTCCATGTCATTTCCCAAGTACCGCGTCTGTCTTCGCTTCACAGACCTGACACCAAGTGGCAGGGGAGCCAATTGAAATTGTTAACAGATTGTTTAAAGGTATTTAAAAAGCATATTACCAGCCGTAGGACATAAATGGAGCAATGCCCGAGGCCTAGTGCAGGAGCGGGACCCGTGACAGTGGGACATAAATGGAGCAGTGCCCGAGACCTAGTGCAGGATCGAGACCAGTGGTAGTGGGACATAAAAGGTGCAGTGCCCGAGGCCTAGTGCAGGAGCGAGACCAGTGACAGTGGGACATAAATGGAGCAATGCCTGAGGCCTAGTGCAGGAGCGAGACCAGTGACAGTGGGACATAAATGGAGCAATGCCCAAGGCCTAGTGCAGGAGCAGGACCAGTGGCAGTGGGACATGAATGGAGCAATGCCTGAGGCCTAGTGCAGGAGCGAGACCAGTGACAGTGGGACATAAATGGAGCAATGCCCGAGGCCTAGTGCAGGAGCGAGACCGGTGGCAGTGGGACATAAATGGAGCAATGCCCGAGGCCTAGTGCAGGAGCGAGACCAGTGACAGTGGGACATAAATGGAGCAGTGCCCGAGGCCTAGTGCAGGAGCGAGACCAGTGACAGTGGGACATAAATGGAGCAATGCCCAAGTCCTAGTGCTGGAGTGGGACCAGTGGCAGTGGGACATAAATGGAGCAATGCCTGAGGCCTAGTGCTGGAGTGGGACCAGTGGCAGTGGGACATAAAAGGAACAGTGCCCGAGGCCTAGTGCAGGAGCGAGACCAGTGACAGTGGGACATAAATGGAGCAGTGCCCGAGGCCTAGTGCAGGAGCGAGACCAGTGGCAGTGGGACATAAATGGAGCAGTGCCCGAGGCCTAGTGCAGGAGCAGGACCAGTGGCAGTGGGACATAAATGGAGCAGTGCCCGAGGCCTAGTGCAGGAGCGAGACCAGTGGCAGTGGGACATAAATGGAGCAGTGCCCGAGGCCTAGTGCAGGAGCGAGACCAGTGGCAGTGGGACATAAAAGGAACAGCATGAGCTAACCTGAGATGGGGACAAAAAAAATCAAACTGTGATGTCACAGCAAAGCAGGTAAGTGATTGGCTGTTTGGTTGGTGAGTATTTCTCATTGTTTTCTAAACTTGAGCATTGGTTTAAATTAAGAGCCAGGATTAAAAAGTAAACATAGACAAGTGATATTTCAAAATTTAAAAACCTAATGCGTTAAATAAAATATCATAGAGAGCAGGCGATGTGTTACAGCTGTTGCATGTGTGAGCTGGTAGACAAAATTGATGTCCACATCGACCACACCTGCAGCAAATGTTGGCGGCTCGAGGAACTTGATGAGCTGGAGTCCGAGCTTCGGACATTGCGACACCTCAGGGAGGGGGAGAGTTACCTGGATGCTATGTTCCAGGAGGCTATCACACCCATTAGGTTAAATAATAAAAATTTGGCCTGTGGTCAGAGACAGGTATGTGTCACTACAAGCGAGGCGGGTATGGGAACCCAGGAGGTAGTGATGGAGGAGCATCAGCACTTGCTCTTATCCAACAGGTTCGAGGTTCTTTCTCCCTGTGTGGATGAGGGCAGGAATGCAGGAAGGATGAGCAAACTGACCACAGCACTGTTGTAAAGGGGACCATTCAAGCAGGGGGAGTAAAAAGAAATGCTGTAGTGGTAGGAGACAGTATAGTTAGGGGGCTAGATACTGTTCTCTGCAGCCAAGAGCGTGAGTCCCGAATGCTGAGTTGGGTCACAAACCAGTATCCTGATCTTAAATAAAGGCGATTACAAAGGTATGAAGGCAAAGTTGGTTAAAGTGGACTGGGAAAATAGATTAAAGGGTAAGACGGTTGATAAGCAGTGGCAGTCATTTAAGGAGATATTTCATAACTCTCAGCAAAAATATATTTCTGTGAGAAGGAAAGACTTTAAGAGAAGGAAGAAACATCCATGGCTAACGAAGGAAGTAAAGGAAGGTATCTACTTGAAAACAATGGCATACAATGTGGTCAAGATTAGTGGGAGGCCAGAGGATTGGGAATTTAAAAAAACCAGCAAAGGACGACTAAAAAAATAATAAAGAGAGAGAAGATGGATCATGAGAGTAAACTAGCAAGAAGTATACAAACAGATAGTAAGAGCTTCTACAGGTATATAAAAAGGAAAAGAGTAGCTAAAATAAACATTAGTCCCTTAGAGGATGAGACTTGGGAATTAATAATGGGGAACAGGGAAATGGCAGAGATTTTGAACAAATATTTTGTATCGGTCTTCATGATAGAAGACACTAAAAACATCCCAATAATAAATAATCAAAGGGCTGTAGGGAGGGGGAACTTAAAACAATTACTATCACTAAAGAAGAAGTACTCGGTAAAATAATGGGAATAAAGGTGGACAAGTCCCCTGGACCTGATGGCTTGCATCCTAGGGTCTTAAAAGAAGTGGTGCAGAGATAGTGGATGCATTGGTTGCAATCTACCAAAATTCCCTGGATTTTGGGGAGGTCTCAATGGATTGAAAAACTGCAAATGTGATGCCCCTATTTAAAAAAGGAGATAGAAAGCAGGAATCTATAGACCAGTTAGCCTAACATCTGTTGTTGGGAAAATGCTGGAGTCCATTCTGAAGGAAGCAGTAGCAGGACATTTAGAAAAGCATAATACAGTCAAGCAGAGTCAGCATGGTTTTATGTACTTACCATTTTCCATGTTTTTTGCGAGGTTCCCGGTGCTCGTAAATCACATCAGGTAAGTCGGGCTCTCAATGACTCTCCATTGCTGTGAATAATTGACTGCTGCAAAAGCACTAAAAAAGTTACATTTTCACAGCCATTCAATCTCCAATCTGGAGCCTTCAGGATTTGAAGTACACGTTTCTGCTTTATGGAGGTTTGAAGTGTTTGGAGTGAACTCTTTATCCAGTCTCATCTCCTTGGAGCAATCTCTCTCACCATTGACAGATCACTTCTGTCATCTCAACTTCAGCTGCCTTCTGTTCCAGCAGCATCGATGTCCTTGAAAAAATCTCACCTCGGTTGTCAGTATCCCACCACAATCAGCTCCAACACCAACATCACCAGCACCATCAGCAGCACCAACAACACCAACCTTCTTTGCAATTACCTGATGCTGCACAGGAGACAGGGCATCAGCACCCGACCATATTGCTGCCCAGGAGGGCAGGGATGGCCTCATCATGGCCAAATTTACTTCACTTGATGCTGTACACCATGGCTGCCACATGAAGGACCAGGTTGGCACCATTCCACACCACAACCTAAGGCATTCCAACAATGCCCAAGCCATTCCCTTCACAATCATCACCATTGGCAGGGTGGGGGATGTTATGTCTCACCATTCACTGCAACTCACTAAGGTGCACACAAATCTGTTCAAGAAGGCAAAGTGATGAAAATAAAGATTTCAATGTTTGACAACAAATTAACAGAAATTTGACATGAACATTGCATAAAACACCCAACTGCCTATCCTTGTGTGTTGTTAGTTGGTATGATTGGACAAGGATGAAGATGAGTGTGAGGGGTTACTAGTGAGATGGAGAAGTGATAATGTCGATAGAGAGGGATGGGTGGAGGTGCAATGTAGGTTGGTGTGATAAGGATGTGCAGGAGTAGCGTAGGGAAGGCAGAGTGATGGGGATGTGATGAGTGGCACAACAGAATGAGGTTGAGTGTGGCTTTGCAGTAATGTTTTGTGATCTACTGAGATCATTGAAAGGTTTATGGCACTACAGCCAGGCTCACCTGACGACATCCCTGCTTGTGCTCTCCTCTGCAATTTGCAACCAGGTTGCATTGGTCTCCTGGGATGTTCTCTGCTGCCCTTTGAAAGGAAAGAGAACCTCCCTTCGTGCAGCGACTCCCTCCATAAGAATATGGAGGGAGTTATGAGAGAGCCTGGGTGCAGCCGTGCACCTTTATTCAGTCATTGACCATGTTTGGAGCACCTCAATGCTGCAGAACACTGTCAGCACAACTGTCAAAATAAAGTTGGCTATGGTCCCTTTAAGGAAACCGGCTGATGATGTGTCATCAAATGACATCATTAGACACGCTTCTTTTATTTAGCCAGGAACCTCGCAGGGCATGCTTAACAAGCTCCACTATCGTAAAATTATGTCGGAGGCCAGGATCGAGACAGCTGTGGGGTTGGGACTTGCCAGGGAGGTCGCATGCCCCAGACCCGCCGAGGTTGGTAAAATCCAACCCATAGTGGCTAAATGAATGGCCACAATAGAGAAGTGGAAGGAGCAGGAGAGAAGGAACATGTCAGTTTCAGAGGAGCAGAGGGTGCGTTTGGGTGAGAAGGAAAGAAAGAACGAATTGCATTTATATGATGTTAAAACAAACTGACATTGAGATTATTGAGGTTGGCCGTTGAGGGATTTAAATTGAGAATACATATTTTCATGTCAACTCATTGAGGCAATGAAAGCTTGGCAATTGCAGAGGGAATTGGCGTGCAGGACTTGGTGTGGATGAGGACCCGCACTGTGCTGTTTTCAACGAGTTATAATGTGTGAATCTTGAAGATGGGAGGCTAGCTGGCAGAGCATTGGAGAAGTTAGTCACAAGGTGATGGAAGTGTTGACAAGAAATGTGCCAGCACTTGGGAAGCAGTAGGAGTCGAGGTGGACAATGACATGAAGGCAGGAGAAAGCATTATTTGTAGGAATGGGTATGTTGGCTCTAGATAAGAACATAAGAACATAAGAATATAAGAAAGAGGAGCAGCGGTAGGCCATACGGCCCCTCGAGCCTGCTCCGCCATTTAATATGATCATGGCTGATTTGATCATGGACTCAGGTCCACTTCCCTGCCTACTCCCCATAACCCCTTATTCCCTTATCGTTTAAGAAACTGTCTATTTCTGTCTTAAATTTATTCAATGTCCCAGCTTCCACAGCTCTCTGAGGCAGCGAATTCCACAGATCCACAATCCTCAGCGAAGAAATATCTCCTCATCACAGTTTAAAATGGGCGGCCCCTTATTCTAAGATTATGCCCTCTATTTCTAGTCTCTCCTACCAGTGGAAACATCCTCTCTGCATCCACCTTGTCAAGCCCCCTCATAATCTTATATGTTTCGATAAGATCACCTCTCATTCTTCTGAATTCCAATGAGTAGAGGCCCAACCTACTCAACCTTTCCTCATAAGTCAACCCCCTCATCTCTGGAATCAACCTAGTGAACCTTCTCTGAACTGCCTCCAAAGCAAGCATATCCTTTCGTAAATATGGAAACCAAAAGTGCACGTGGCATTCCAGGTGTGACCTCACCAATACCCTGTACAACTGTAGCAAGACTTCTCTGCTTTTATACTCCATCCCCTTTGCAATAAAGGCCAAGATTCCATTGGCCTTCCTGATCACTTGCTGTACCTGCATACTAACCTTTTGTGTTTCATGCACAAGTACCCCCAGGTCCCGCTGTACTGCAGCACTTTGCAATCTTTCTCAATTTAAATAATAACTTGCTCTTTGATTTTTTCTGCAAAAGTACATGACCTCACATTTTCCAAGATCTATTCAAGGTCGATCAGTATGCCAAGGTTGCACATCTACTGACTTTAAATTTATTTATCTCACTTTTAAATCAACCCATGGCCTAACCTCGCCCTATCTTAGGCATTTCCTTCTGCCTTACATGCCCATGCTCACTCTCTGCTTTCTGACAAATCATGTACAAAGAACACATTTAAAACTTTGCCACAAACAGTGAACAGAGGAAATTTTCTGTCAACATTTCTACTAACCTTATTTACAAGTTTTGTTTTTGTATGTGTGCCACCATTTTATGTACCATGCAATGGTCCAATTTTAAAATTGTGGCTTTTATTAAAACAAACTGACATGTATTTTTTGATTTTCGATCTGAAGGTTTATAAAACACTTATATTTATGCTGATGAGCACATTAAGAACAGATACTGTTCTGATTTCGACTTCAGCTTTGAAAGACCCAGACTCTCCAAACCTATATTAACATTGAGCTAAGCTATACAAATAAAGTGCAAAAAACAGAAAATGCTGGAATCTGAAACCAAAACAGAAAATGTTGTAAAAACACAGTAGGTCAGTAAATGTCTGCAGAGAGAATTATACAAGTTACCATTTCAGGTGTAACCTTTCATTAGAATTGAAAAAATGAAAATTGAACAGCATTTATGAATAGGATCAGAACAAAAGGGTGGAAGGGTGAAAAGCACACACGAGAGAGGAAGTATGGGTAGAATAGCCAGTAATGTGCCTAAAAAAAAACAAGAAATGACTATATGATATTTACATAAGTCGATGGAAAGAAGCTTAAGGAGGAAATGAAAGGCATGAGAGAGAGAGAGGGCTAGAACCTCCACTTTTTCTTGCATGCTTAATGGCCAGTGAACACACATTTTACTGCTGAAATGATGTATAACGCCCAGATATCACCCATTTTAGCCTCAAAATGGAAACTGACGCCCAATTTTAGGAAACTTATCGCCGAGCGTTACTTTCCCCATGTGCTTAACGCCGGGAAAAAATATTACCGCCTGCCCACTTTTTTTGGGCGGAATCATCAGAATGGCCGAAATCATCGGCCATAATATCGCCCAGCGTTAATTTCCACACTGATTTAACACCGAGATTCAATAATGCTGCCCGCCCACTTTTTTTTGACGTAAAGAACATATTTACCGAAATTGGCAGCCATGAGATCGCGCAGCGTCAATTTCACCATCTCACATAGCACCAAAATGTCGCTCGCCCAAAAAACTCCCCATAAAAAGTGAAACTGTTCTGAACGAACGCCAGCGGTGTGGCTGGCATTTTTAAAAATCCCACTCTTACGTGAGGAGCTGATATCTGAACGATTTGCCTGAAAGAGCATTGATGTGAGTGACAACGCTGACACACTGCTGTGTGTGTGCAGCTCAGACATCAATGGTGCCCATCAACTTGGTGCCAGTTAAAGTTTACGTTGATTGATGTTAAGTTGTATTTAACCCTTTCATGTTAAGGAATCACCATCTGAGACAATGCGCAACAAGGTTATGTTCGATACCAAAAATTATGTACCAACATTGGCAATAACAAGCAACCCCCACCCACACCCCACTTTTTCCACCATTGACATCAATCAAATATTCAACATGTCCAGCAACACAGAATACAAAGGCAAAGCAGGAGCATGGTCCCCAGCCCCTGTACATTGCAACAAATTGCATACACCCAGATGGAAATCCAACACAGCCATCACCTGCAGACATGCACCTCCCTTTCCTTCCCCCTCCCCTTCTTTCCCCACCTCTACCCCTTCCCCTCCTTGCTTCATTCCGCCTGGCCAAGGAGCTCCTCAGGTGGTGCCTCATTGGGGGGCTGAAGACAAATGCGGTTGTTGCACGGGTACTGGAATGGGGGTGCCGAGGGAGCAGCATTCTCTGATGCAGAAGCAGGTTCTTGGTCCTTGCTCTCATCTGTCGTTTGCAGTGGTGGTGTGGAACCTAAGGGTGGAGTGCCGTGCTCGGGGACCACTGGGAGGCCTGTGCCAGCAGTGTTCCTGTCTATCGCATCCAGGGCCTCCGCCATCCTTGGAATATACTCGGTCATGGTGGCCAGCTGTCGGGATATGCCTCACAATGCTTCGATGAGTTGGTCACCAATGTCTACAGTACTCCTGGACAACTGTACCAGCTCTTGTGCTGTCATGTGATGCTCATGGAACAGACCTGCCACGTCCACGGGACCTTTGCGTGGTCGGCGCAGTCCTGGGGAAAAATGGGGTGCCCTGTGGCAAGATGCTTGGGGCCGGTACCTCCAGAGTGGAGGCGGGAATGACCGGAGGACCACGAGATGGCCTTGGGGTGGAATGGCTTCTGGAATGTGGTGATGCAGGTTCCTCGAAGTCCGCACTCTCATCCGTCAAGAACAGACCCAGCGAATTGACGGGCAAGAATCGGAGCTCCTCAGCACCAGGATCGTCCGCCGACTCCTGCCCCATGCTCCCACCTTCTGGCCTCTGTGGTCTTGAGACGCGCTGCTGGCTGAGCTGAAAAACACAAATGAGATTATTAGAGGAAAAGGGGGTGCTAGGGTCACAAGTTGAGTCCAGCGCTACACACAGCATATGCACAACAAAAGCACCACTGCTTTGAAAATCATCATATGACCATCAACACATTTGCATTCCAATGATTTTCATTAGGTCATCATTATTTCTATGACAATTTTAGAAATCATCTATCATATATAATTGTTCGGATATGAGTGGGTGTAGCATCTATTGACTTTACATCACGCAATTGTGTAAGCTTTACTCACGTGGCATCACTTCAGATTCTGCAGATGCATCCGTGGCTGTCCGGGTGTGCTTCCCCATGAGTACAAGCACACGCTCCTTCATCTCAGTGATGTCACTGGGGACTGGAGGCCCTCCACCCATTTGCCTCTACATGGACTTCATCGTCGATAGCTTCTTCTGTAAAAGGTGACAGGATGGCATAGCATGAGATCATTGCGTGATATCATTGCTAGGTACTGTCACAGACACTGATACAACACATAACTGACAGATGTAATCATGATTATTGTGAAAATGATCATTCTTTACCTAAAGACATACACCATGACCGCAAGCTTTGAGTAAAACATTCCTGGTGAAAGTGAAAGATCTCACATCTGATGATAGTCACTCATGACTGTTACAAATCAAATTATATAAATACAAAAGTACAGGTAAATCAATGTAATACTTACTCTTGCGGATCCTACAAGGTCGTTCCATCGTTTGTGGCATTGGTTGCCCTCACGCATCTCGTTGGACGCCGATGAGACCATCTCTGCTATCTCGGCCCATATCTTCTGGTAGGCCTTTGGGGTGTGGTCTCCCTGTGTCAAATCACCCCAGCGTGACTCGGCCTCCTGCAGCAGGGAGGCATTTGCCTCGTCTGAGAACGTCCTGGCTCTTTTGCGCTCTCCAATGTGCTCCTCTCCCACCTCACTGCTCTCTCCAGCATCAGTCTCTGCAGTGTTCTGTGATGCCTCCTCCTCTCTCTCTATTATAGGCCAAATTTAGGCAAATATGTGGCTGATAGCAGCTACTTTTTTTTCCCTACTTGCTGTGAAGCTCTAAATTCTCCCTCCTTCCTCCCAAAGCAGCCACACCACACCCAGACACGCCTTCAGTCCCACTGAGCTCCCTCTCTCTGTCTCCTCTTCTGCGGATGTCATGACCCTTGATCTCCTGAATCGCGGGAATTGAGCATTGCCGTGCCGTTGCTAAGTACGGCCACACTTTACGGCAGAAGGTTAAAAAAATTTAACGCTACCGCCCATTTTATATCATTTGCAGTAAGGCCCATTTTCAAAAGTGGAGACTACGTGCTTTGAGAATGGGCGAGAAGCCGACGATCTGAAAATCCTTTTTTAGCGCCCATGCCGGAAATATCGCCCATTTTTGGGCGATAATCACAAAATGGAGGTTCTAGCCCAAAGATTTTGTGAATAACCAAAGCAGTTGGGGGTAAATCAGGTATGAAATGAAAACATTAAATGTTGACAAATCAGGGCAGGATCCAGCAGCCCAAACAGAGAAAAGGATTGGACATTATATACAGACCCCCGCCACCAGCACAGTGTTCCGATGTAAGAATCACCCCAAATGCCCATCTCCCCGACCCAATGCCAACACATTCATCCCACAAAAAGCCTTTATAAAAGCTCAACATTTTTTCCAATATAGCTTTAATTTTGAGTTGCAAATTTAATGCCTTCTTGCCAGGAGATTTCCTACTTATCAATTAGACAAATTCCCTGTGCAAAGCACAATACTTGCAAGGAGCGCTGAGTAATTATTTCAATGCGCTGAGGCCACTGATTTGAGCAAGTAGTGTGATCGCTGCCTAGAGGTCTGCCAGATCTAGAGCTTCTGCAGAGAATTTACCGAGAATGTTTTACCTTAGACTGGTGGAGGAGCATTGTGAAAAGAGGTTGAAATTTTATAGGAAGGCAATTACTGAACTTGATCAGATGATAATGGAGGATTTGTGAGTCTCCTCCATGATCAAAACAGATCTGGCTCTGACTGCGAAGGTTACATCTGCCCTGAACCATCTTTGCCACAGGATCATATCAATCACAGGGTAATGATTTAACAGGCATTAACCTGAGGACAGAACATGCTGCAACTGCACAACAGGTTTAGGAATTTTTGAAAGAAAAAAATAGATGGAACTGTTCCATTCTGACCTTTTCTGGGGCTCAATTTTCCCCAGTGATTTGCGCCGTTTTTTTTGAGCAGTCCACTTTTTTTGGACTAAGTTAAAAAACCACAGTTTCCCAATCTATTTGCATCAGCGTAACTCAGTTAGTTAAGATTTTTTTTAGGTAAGTTTTTTTTTCAGCCAAAGGAGGCGTAACCTGCCACCCGTGCCAATTCTGGCCATTTAGGGAAGTTTGGCCAGCTGAGAGTTACTCCAGTTCTTCTTAGGCCAGTGTATGTGGCCTCTGCAGGAAAACCTTCTGGAGAATTAAGGAAATCAGCGCAGGTAAGGAACTCGGCACAGGTAAGTGCAGCGGATACCGGGGCAGCATCAGGAGGAGAGTTAAGAGAGGGTGCAGGGGAAGCCTTTTGGTATAATTACTTGCGGGGACCGGGAGGGAAGAGTCCATTTGGCCTGTGATGGGGCGGGGGAGTGGACCGGGAGGTAGTACGGCCTGGGCCAGGAGTGGGGGAGTGGACCGAGAGGCCGTAAGGCCTGGGCTAGGGGCAGGGTAACAGACCTGGAGGCCGTTCGGCCTGGGCTAGGGGTGGGGAAGCGGACCAGGAGGCAGTACGGCCTGGGCGTGGGGTGGGGGAGCGGACCAGGAGGCTGTTCGGCCTGGGCGTGGGGTGGGGAAGCGGACCAGGAGGCTGTTCGGCCTGGGCGTGGGGTGGGGAAGCAGACCAGGAGGCTGTTCTGCCTGGGCGTGGGGTGGGGGAGCGGACAAGCCCTTCGGCCAGAGCTAAGGGCGGTGGAGTGGACTGTGAGGCCACTCGGCCAGGGCAAGGGGCGGGGAAATGGGACCGGCAAGGCACTGGGGCTAGGTGTTGGCGGGGGAGCGGACTGACAAGGCCTGTGGTCAGGGCTAGGGACTGGGGAGCGGACCGGCAGGTCATTTGGTTGGGGGAGGGGGGGAGCGGACTGGCAGGTCACTCGGCCAGGGCTAGGGGCGGGGTTTGGCACCGGCATCGGGAGAGGTGGGGGGGTCTTTAATAATTGGATGTAAGCTACTGCAATGTATTTTAATGTGTTTTAAAGTTGCTGCAATGTATTTTAATGTGTTGCAAGCTGGCTAGATGTTTCACTTTGCAGCCTTAGCCCTCATTGTGTCCCTGGTTACTGTGGCAACCCGATCTTTTTGGCGTAGATCAAGGCTCCATCCCCAAAACTAAAGGACAGGTTAGGCTGCGCCAAAATGAAGAAATCAAACAAGGAAACTTAGAACATTATTTTTTGGGCCCTCAAAAAACGGATGTAACTCTTTAAGTACGCCAATAAAAAGCTTTGGGGAAAATTGAGCCCATCTTCATTACTGGCCAAGACAGGCTGGTGAAGTATCTTTGTGGGATTGATGGTGACAAATCTGAATATGCCCAAAATGTAAAAAAGAGGGAACATCTCAGCTAGTCATCTCTTCCGACAGCATTTTAATGTGAGATTAATTAAAGAGTGGCTATTGAAGGATTTTCACAATCCTTTCACAACATAAATGTAAAAGATTGAAAAATGGTGATCTAGAAGATTTTTATAATGTGGGCAAAACTTCTGAGACCTCATGCAACCAGCAGGGCCTTTAAAGTAGAGGACTGACTTAATAAAGGTTTTTAAAATTATGAAGGGGTTCGATAGGGGAGAGAAAATGTTCCCACTTGTGGGGAGTCTAAAAGTAAGAGCATCAACATACAATAGTCAAAAATGAATTCAATAAGGAATTCATGAAAAAATAATGTTTACCCAGAGAGTGGTGAGAATTGGAACTTGCTACCACATGGAGTACTTGAGGTGAACAGCATAGATGCATTTAAGGGGCAGTTAGCGAAGAGCATGAAGGGTAAAGGAATAGAAGGGTATGCTGATAGGGTTACATGAAGTAGAGTGAGATGAGGCTCATGTGGAGCATAAACACCGCCATAGATTTGTTTGGCCAAATCGCCTGTTCCTGCGCTGTAAATTCTAAATAATTCTCTGTAGCTTACTGGAAAAATGTGGGTGTATGCATCATTTTCTGATAAGCCATCTGCCACACCAGTGGTGCGAGGTTTTGGAAAATGTTGCTATATGAGCCCATGAGAGTGCTTAGTAGCTGATAACTGCATCAACAGTTACTTGCAAAATATTTTGCAGACATTCTGCAAAAAATAATCAATGAGCGCTGTTATATTTTCAGTACGATATCACAAACACACAGGCTCTAAGATGTCTGATAACTTTAGGAAGCCCTGTCAGGTGACTCCCCCTTTATTGTTGTAAACAGCAATGGCTGCAGTGCCAAAGTAGTCCACTGGGTGCAGGTATATATATTACACTTCTCCCTCCTTAATGAAGAAGTAATTATAACAATCATCATACATAACTTGCATGGTTATACTTAACAAAAGATATAGGGCTAGAACCTCCACTGTTGTGCATATTGTCCAAAAATGGGCGTTATTTCCAGCGTGGGCGATAAAAAAGCGTTTTCAGATCGCCGGCTTCTCGCCCATTCTCAAAACAACTAGTTTACATTTTTGAAAATGGGCGTTACCGCCAGCGATATAAAATGGGCGGTAGCATTACATTTTTTTGACCTTCTGCCGCAAAATGTGGCCATCCTTAGCAACGGCATGGCAACGCTCGATTCACGCAGTTCTGGAGGTCAAGGGTCACAATGACATACACAGAAGAGGAGACAGAGAGAGAGGGAGCTCAGAGAGACTGAAGGCGTGGCTGGGTATGGTGTGGCTGCTTTGGGAGGAAGGAGGGAGACTATAGAGCTTCACAGCAAGTAGGCAACAAAAAGTAGCTGTTACCAGCCACATATTTGACCGAATTTGCCCTATAATGGAGGGAGAGGAGGATGCATCGCAGCACGCTGTGGAGACTGACGGTGGAGAGAGCAGTGAGGTGGGGGAGGAGCACATTGGAGGCCACAAAAGAGCCAGGAGGTTCTCAGATGAGGCAAATGCCTCCCTCCTGCAGGAAGTTGAGTTACGCTGGGGTGATTTGACACAGGGAGAGCGTGGGAAGCCCACCCCAAAGGCCTAGCAGAGGATATGGACTGAGATAGCATAGGTGGTCCCGTCGGCGACCAACGAGGTGCGTGAGGGCAACCAATGCCGCAAACGATGGAACGACCTTGTGGGATCCGCAAGAGTAAGTATTACATTGATTTACATGTACTTTTGTAGTTATATAATTTCATTTGTAACAGTCATGAGTGAGTATCAGCAGATGTGAGGTCTTGTACTTTCACCGGGAATGTTTTACTGAAAGCCTGCAGTCACAGTGTTGGCCTTTAGGTAAAGAATGATAATTTTCATAATAATCATGATTACATCTGTCATATATGTATTGTATCAATCTCTGTGACAGTACCTAGCAATGATATCACGCAATGATCACATGCCATGTCGTCCTGTCACCTTTTACAGAAGAAGCTCTCGACGATGAGGTCTGTGCAGAGGCGAACAGGTGGGGTGCTACCATTCCCCAGCAACATCACAGAGATGGAGGTGCGAATGCTAGCACTAGTGGGGAAGCACCCCTGGATAGCCGCGGATGCCTCTGCAGACCCTGAAATGATGCCACGTGAGTAAAGCTTACACGATTGTATGATGTGAATCAATAGATGCCACACCAACTCATATCCGAACAATCATATATGATGGATGATTTTGAATAGTGTCATAGAAATAATGCTGGCCTAATGAAAATCATTGCAATGCAAATGTGTTGATGGTCATGAAATGTGATGTTTGCGAAGATTTTACGAGCGTGGTGCTTTTGTCGTGCATATGCTGTGTGTAGCGCTGGACTCACCTTGTCATCCTAGCACCCCCTTCTCGTCTAACAACCTCATTTGTGTCTTGCAGCTCAGCCAGCAGCGTGGCCCCAGGCAAGGCCACGGAGGCCAGAATGTGGGGGCGCGGGGCAGGAGTCGGTGGATGATCCTACTACATCTGGTGCTGAGGAGCTCCGATTGTTACCCGTCAATCCGCTGGGTCTGTTCTCGATGGATGAGAGCGTGGATTCGAAGAACCTGCATCGCCACACTCCAGAACCCATTCCGCCCCAAGGCCATCTAGTAGTCCTCCAGTCATTCCCGCCTCCACTCTAGAGGTGCCGGCCCCAAGCACCTCTCCACAAGGCACTCCATTTGTCCCAGGATGGCGCCGACCCCATGGAGGCCTCGTGGATGCGGCAAGTCTGTTCCACGAACGCAACATGACAGCAGCGAGATGGCGCATTTGTCCAGGAGGACTGTAGACATTGGTGACCAGCTCATCGAAGCTTTGGGGGCATATCCCGACACCTGGCCACCATGACCGAGTACATTCCATGCATGGCGGAGTCCCTGGATGCGATAACCAGGAACACTGCTGCCACAGCCCTCCCAGTGGTCCCAGAACGCGGCACTCCACCCCTAGGTTCCGCACCACCACTGCGAACGACAGATGTGAACAAGGACCAAGATCCTGCTTCTGCATCAGAAAATGTTGCTCTCTCGGCACGCCCGCTCCCATACCGTTCAACCAACGCATCTGCCTTCATCCCTCCCTATGAGGCACCACCTGAGCAGCTCCTCGGCTAGGTGCCGTGGAACGAGGAGGGGAAGGGGTGAAGGTGGGGAGAAGAAGGAGAGAGGGGGAAGGAGAGAGGGGGAAGGAAAGTGAGGTGCATGTGCTCAGGTGATGGTTGTGTTATATCTCCATCTGGATGTATGCAATTTGTTGTAATGTATAGGGGCTGGGGACCACCCTCCTGCTTTGCCTTTGTATTCTGTGTTGCTGGACATGTTGAATATGTGATTTATGTCAATGGTGGAAAAAGTGGGATATGGGCAGGGGTTGGGTGTTATTGGCTTTGATACTTATGATTTCAGACCAATGTTGGTATTAAACATTTGTTATTGAATATAGATAGCTGGACCGTTACACACTAATGATTCCTTACCATAAAAGGGTTAAATACAACTTAACATCAATCAACGTAAACTTTAACTGGTACCAAGGTGATGGGCACCATTTATGTCTGAGCTGCACACACACATCAGTGTGTCAGCATTGTTAGTCACATCGGCGCTCTTTCAGTCAAATCTTTTCGATATCAGCTCCTCAAGTAATAGTGGGATTTAACAAATGCCAGCCACACCGCTGGCATTCGTTCGGGTTAGTTCCACTTTTTGTGGGCATTTTTTTGAGCGAGCGATATTTTGGGTGATGTGTGTGCGAGGTGGTGAAATTGAAGATGAGTGATCTCCATGGCCGCTAGTTTGGGTAAATATTCTCTTTGCGACAAAAAACAGTGAGCGGGCATTAATATTGAATCTCGGCATTAATTCCGTGCAGAATGTAATGCTGGGTGATATTATGGGCATTGAATTCACCCATTCTGCTGATTGCACCCCAAAAGAGTGGGCCGGCGATAATATTTTTTCTCGGTGTTAAGCCCATTGGGAAAATAACGCTCGCTGATAAGTCTCCAAAAAAGACCACCAGTTTCCATTTTGTGCCAGAATGGGCGATATCTGTGCATTATACGTAATTTCAGCGGCTAAATGGGCATTAAGTGGCCGTTAAGCATGCAAAAAAAGTGGAGGTTCTAGCCCATGGACTTATTTTGCCATATTTACAAATCAAGCTTAACCACTGATTTTCTGTTTCAAAGAGGATACTTTCGCTCTCAAACAGAACCTTCCAAACATGGTGTAGAACTTAGAATCATTCGAGGCTGATCCTGAGGAAAGTTTTCCTCCAAGGGATGCCCTTGATTTCCATTTGAACTCTCTCTAACTTCAGACTGTTTGTCTGCCTGACTCGGACTCAGACTTAAATTGTGATTTTCTCTTGGACTTGTTTCCAGTACATTTGATGTCGGATATGCTACTGGTACTTTACTTGTATCAAAACTATCTGATGAGTCAGAAAGAATTGAATCATACCAACCTTCAACTGCTTCCACGTCTGTAGGTAAAATATGATCAATGTGAACAAACCTAACCTTTCCATGATCAAACATCTTGACCAAATATGTGCGAGGATCACACATCTTCACTACTCTTCCTGGTAATCACTTTAACCATTTATGGTGATGGATATTCACTCTCACCTTCTGATTTAATTTCACACTTTTCTCTTTTACTCTACCTCTATCATGATTCTCTTTCTGTCTTCATTGTTTCTCTTCTACGGACTGTGCCATGCTTGGTTTTAACAACAAGAATCTGGTTCGTGGCCGTCGTTTGAGAAACAACTCTGCTGGTGTTCTACCAGTAGTTGTATGAGGAGTATTACGATACGTAATTAGAAAACTAGCCAATTTATGATCCAATGATATCTGTCATTTCTTTAGATTTGGATCCAACATCTGTTTAATGAGGGCACGTTTTACAATTTGTATTGTGCGCTCTGCTGCATCATTTGAAGCAGGGTGGTACGGTGGAACCTTGGTATGTTTCACACCATTGTTGCTCGTGAACTGTGCAAATTCTTCTAAACAAAATTGTGGTCCATTATCAGAAATAGTTTCTTCTGGGAGGCCAAGTGAAGAAAATAATCTTCGCAAAATGTCTAATGTTTTACTTGTTATTTTCTGCATTAGGACCACCTTGAACCACTTCGAATGGCTATCAATCACAATGAACAATTGTTGTTCTTCCAGCTCAGCAAAATCGATATGTAGCCTTTACCACACTCTGGGAGGCCATTTCCATGGCTGTAATGGTTTCTTGCTTATCGATTGACATGTTGTACACTGACTGACGATGTACTCTATATCTTTATCTAGACCTGGCCACCACAAGTAATGCGTGCAAAACTCTTGGTCAAGCACATTCCCAGGTGCTGGTCATGAAGATCTCCACATAATTTGGACCTGAATTTATTTGGCATAACCATTCTTGCACCTCACATGATACAATCTTTATCGACTGATAATTCATTCCTATGAATGAAGAATAGATGAATATCTTTGTCTGTTACCTGGTTTGGCCAGCCATTTGCGATGTAATCATACACCTTTGACATAACTGGATCACGTTTGGTTGCTCTACCAATCTCTTCAGCTGTGACTGGCAGTTCATCAATGTATGAAAAATAGAACACTCTTTCCTATTGGTTGTAACTTATGATGGGAAAGGCAATCTAGACATAGCATCAGCATTACTGTGATTAGCTGATCATCTGTATTCAATATCATATGTATATGCTGACAAAATCAGAGCCCATCTCTGCATTCGGGCTGCAGCTGGGGACTTTGGATGGAGGATTGCTGTCAGGGACTTATGGTCCGTAACGATGGTAATCTTACAACCATAAAAGTATTTGTGGAACTTCTTGACCCCAAAAATTAATGCCAAAGCTTTCCTTTCGATTTGTGCATAATTATGCTCACTGGCATTGAGAGCGCATGAAGCAAAAGCAATTGGTCTCTCCTTCCCATTACGTAGTACATGAGAGATCATTGCCCTAACTCTATATGGAGAGGCGTCACAAGTTAACTTGATCTCCTTAGATAAGTCATAGTGAACTAACATGGTGCTCTCTACCAATTGGCTTTTACACTCCTTGAATGCTGTTTCGCATTCTTCAGACCACTTCCAATGGTCTTGTTTTTTCAATAGTTCATTCAGTGGATGTAATGCTGCAGCCAAATTTGATAGGAACTTCCCATGATAGTCCAAAAGACCGAAAAATAATCGAAGTTCAGTGATATTCTTTGGAGTGGGTGCATTTCTGATTGCATCTAGCTTTCCCTTGGTTGGATGTAAACCATCTTTGTCTACTCTGAACCCTAAGTACTTCACTGAGTTTAGAAATAACTCACACTTATGAGCAGTCACTTGTACTCTGTGCTTCTCTAGCCATTTGAGGACTTCATTCAATATGTTATTATGAATTTGCTTGTTTGGTGTTGAAATGAGTATGTCATCTGAATAACATACTACCCCTTCAATACCTTGCAAAATCTGGTTCATCACCCATTAAAATATGACGGGTGCGGAGGACACTCCAAATGATAGCCTATTAAATTGATATAGGCTTAGATGAGTATTTATAGTCAAGCATGACTTGGACTCCTCATCTAGTTCAAGTTGTAAGTATGCATTCATAAGATCCAACTTTGATAAGATCTGATCACCTGTCAGTGTTGTGAACAAATCTTCTACATTTGGCAATGTATTGGGGAGATTACCCTCTAGAACCTGGTTTATGGTTACTTTATAATCACCACACAACCTTACTTTACCATTGGACTTAGGTACAACAACAATGGGTGTAGCCCAATTATTTTGATCTATCTTAGAGATAATGTTCGCAGTCTCTAGTCTTTTGAGTTCTTGCTCAACTTTCTCCTTGACTGTATATGTTATGGGAGGTCACTTGCAGTAAACTGGTCTAGCGTCCTTCTGTAACCTGACACTTGCCTTAAAGCCTTGGATCGGACTGCGTGTTTCGCAGAACAATTTTGGATACTTCTTGATGACATCATTCTTTGATGCAAATCTCATTTCAACACGAAAAATCTCACTCCAATCCAGCTTCAGTGATCCCAACCAATTTCTTCCTAGTAAGGCAGGCTTGTTTCCTGCCACTACTAAGGGAGGCAAGTTCTGAAATTGATCCTTTTAGTTTACTGGTATGCTCATACGATCTACCACAGGAATGTTCTCTCCCGACTAGCCTCGCAACTCTATCTTGGATTTCTCCAATGGGAAATCACACAATTTGTTGAGATATAGCGATTCCGGTACTACACTCATGGATTCACCAGTGCCGATTTCCATGGGTATCTTGGTTCCTGCAACATCTGCATGGATGATGATACTTTTCGAATCACTGTTAGTTACTCTCATGCTCCTGATGATGTGCAGCTCTAAAACCTGCTCCTCCTGTTATTTTTCTTCCATGCTATGTAGTCTCTGGGGATTTCTACTCATAGTTTGAAGGTGATTTACCCTTCAGTCGGCATGCCTTCACTAGATGCCCAGTTTTCCTGCAGAAGAAACACTCTGCCTTCACATATGGACAACTTTGAGCAATGTTTTGTCCCAGGCACTGATAGCATGACTTCAATGCTCTGTTACCATTGTCAGTTTCTTAGACCCTTTGGCCTAACTGCCTTTTACTTTTAACCTCGGTAATTCAACTCGGTTGTCTGACAACTGGAAATGGTGCAAAATTCTCGGGAATATTGGCCGACCATATCCATCGACATAGCTGACTGACAAGCTAACTATAAAGTAAAGTGAGGAGTTGTTAATAAATTTCTTCTGATCACATAATTTTTCATCCCACAAACAAAGCTGTCACACAATGCTTGGTCCTGAAAGTTTATGAAATTACAGTGAATACATAGCTTTTTAATGCTACAATGTACTCACTGATATTTTCATTGGTTGACTGATCTCGTATTCCAAAACGATAACTGTCAGCAATTTCCAGGGGCTCAGGACTGTAGTGCTGTTCTAACTTAGTTAGAATCTGCTTAAGTGATGTGTCCTTTGGCTTGACAGGCACTCGCAAATCTTTCGGGATTTCATACATCTCGTGACCTGCTTCAGTTAAAAAAATAGCTCATTTTCTTTCCAACATCACCCGGTTATGGTTTTCATCATTGAGGACTTCGATGACATTATTTGCAGTGAAAAACATTTCTAGCCACTCCACATATGCTCTGAAACTTTCATGGTCATGTTGAAACTCCTCCAAGCACCCTATTATTCCCATAGGCATGGCCATCGGGACTCTGGCAGTTCAGACAAGTATGCTTGTAATTTACCCTTGGATTTGTAGCTGTTAATCAAAACAGAGAAGCTCTCAGTCTCTCTGTCGGTTGGCTGAATCATCCACCAACAAAAATTTCAGCTTTGTTATCCGATTATCCCATTCTCATCACCAAATGTTATGTTTGCAGTACAACAAGCACATTTTGAAAGTTGGAAAAGGGTTCCAGTACTCAAAGGGCTTAGAAAGTACAATATATTAATTAATTTCACAACTTCTGAGACTCCTTGAGTAGTGAATTACAAAATAATTTCCTCTTGGCTGCCTCTTTTTAATCAAAGCATTGGTTACTGATGTAGAAAAGTCATATATTTTTAATGTACCAACACAATCTGCAGGGAATTTGCCTTGAAGCATAGCAACTATATATTGGGCTCAATCTTCCCCGTTCATTTGCGCCGTTCTTTTTTGGCATATTTTTTTTTTTCCAAGTTTCACCCTGTGATCTGTGCCGGTGTAACTGACTTAGTTATGATTTTTCTTGGCCAATTTTTTTACGTTCCCTCATGTCTGTGCCGGTTTTTATAATTTTTTGCACTTTGGCCAGCATTTTTTCCTCCTTGGTCGGCGTATCTGGCCACTCCCGAAAAACCTTGGCACTGAAGAAAACCAGCGCATATTGACAAATTGGTGCTGAAAGATGCCATTGTTTTTAAATCGAAGATTTTTGAAGGAGTCAAGAACACTGTCAAAATCAATTATGAGGTTCAACTTTTCTCACCTGTCAACATAGTAAATGTAAATTTGTGGATTTCAGAAGTTCTCTCATTTTTTTACTCAATCACACATCACCACTGAACGTCTTGAAGCAGGGCTGGAGGGTCGTAGCTTTGGCCGGCAGAATCAGACATGGAATCGAAAACAAGCCATGGGGGGAGGAGGAGAGAGTGAGAGAGAGAGTGAGGTGTCGATTGGAAGGCTTCTGCACTGAGGCTAGGGAGCGCGATGCCTATCGGAAGGCTTCTGAAGACTGCAATGAGTGGGGTGAGGGGGTGGGAGAGAGAATGGGAGAAGTCACAAGACTGCAATTAATTAAGGCGGGTGGAGTGGGGGTGGGGGGGGGGGGGGGGAGAGGCGAAGTCATAAGAACTTGGGTGTGGTCCATCCATATGGACCTTGGGGAGAGAGAGAACTGCAAACCTATCCTGCCTGCTTTCCTGCTGTTTTGAGCTTCTTTCAAAGGTTAAATTTAAGTATGGGGGCAAAACTGACAATGCCATACCTTGTGCGAGCCTTCTGCATCATGGTGCTACGTAGGAGACAATTGATTCAACATCATTGCATCAGGAACATCAGAGCTCATAGGGTGCAGGGCAGAAAGCCCTACCCACCTCAGGTATCTTGAGACGGATGTTCGTACTTTCACCTGAGTGTTGAAGAATGTGTCAGTAGGCTGCGTTTCTGCAAAAAATTATAACTGAGATCTGTGAGTTGGTAAAAGTAGACCTGCAACCTACAAGTATCAGGTGGACTGCTTTGTCAGTTGAAGTGAAGGGTACAGCTGCACTTTCATTCTGTGCCTCCGGCTCATTTCAAGCTACAATTGGGGATGTCTGCACCATCTCTCAACATGCAACACATGTCTGCATTCACCAGGTGACGGCTGCACTATATGTGTGGAGGAATGACTTCATAAAGTTCCCATGACTGCCCAAGCAATCCATGACAGGGCTGTGGGCTTCTCCAGGATTGCTAGCTTCCCAAAGGTACAGGGTTGCATTGATTGTGCCCACATCACCTTGTGAGGCTTCCGAGATGTACAGGAACAGAAAAGGCTTCCACTCCATTAATGTACAGCTCGTGTGTGACGACATGCATCATATCATGTCAGTCGATGCAAGATACCCTGGGAGCACTCTGATCTATTCATCCTATGTGACAGCGTTGTATCTGCCATGTTTCAGCAGTAGCCAGAAGGGCAGAGTTGGCTACTGGGAGACAAAGCGTACGGCCTCGCCACCTGGCTCATGATGCCCCTATGCATAACCCGGACGGAAGTTGCCGTAAATAAAACATGTCACACATTGCGACGCGCAGCATCATAGAGAGGACCATTGACATCTTGAAACAACGTTTCCAATGCCTGGACCATTCCGGAGGCTACTTGCTGTACACCCCTGAGATTGTCGGTCAGTTCACTGTTGTGTGCTGCATGCTGCATAACTTAGCCATCATGAGGCAGCAGCATCTGGTAGTGGAAGACCCACCTGTGGTGAGAGTGGCTGATGATAATGATGTGAAAGATCTAGATGACGAGCAAAAAGAGGAAGACAAGGATGAAGAAGTCATGCAAGTGCCTGAGGCCGGAGCACAATGGTGGAGGAGGGCGGGCAATCGTGCCCCTTTAACGATTGATCGAGCCTTGCGCCAGCAGCTCATCCGTGAATGCTTTACTGATGCCTGAGGGCTCAGCGACAACTATTCCACATGGACCATGTGGAATAGTTGGGATCTGTTCCGTAATGTTGTGTTGTGTTAATGGAACAACAAAGAAAGGCTGCACCTACCCATCTTTCCTCCACCTTATTCTAAGACCACCCGCTGTGCTTTGTCTTGGACACTCCACCACCACCACTCCAACACTCCTCCACCACACAGGCAGTGGCGTAGTGTTTCTGGGCTTGGTACCAAGGTTATTGTTTCTAAGATCTCATGTACTATGCACCTGTTGGCGGGGGGCGGCGGGGGTGGGGGGGGTGGTGGTTATTGGCGTCAGGCGGCAAGCTGGAGGGCCCGACTTTGTGCTCTTCAGAGGCTGGTGTGGGGATTGGAGTGAGAGTGACAGTTGATTCTGTCAATGGGCGCTGAGTCTGGGCGTGTTCCCGTATTGCAGCAACTAACTCCAACATTCCATCCTCATGTGGCCTGACATTATCTCCACAACCTGCAACACTCCCTCCCTCATGTTGAGCAAAATTGTCTGAACTACCTGCAACATTCCCTCCCTCATGGTCAGTGACATGGTTTGCACTACCTCTGAAATTCCCTCCCTCAAGGCCACTATTCCCTCACTGATGGTCCCGGACATCGTTCCCATTTCTCATGTCATTGCTGTTACTTCTCCCGACAGTCCCGCTCCCTCATCACTCACCCCACTGATGGTGTCCAGGAGTGATCAGGGAAGGTCAATGCTCTCTGCACTCAATGACATCATCTGAACCACATCTGTTAGATCCTGCACCTCAGGAGAGCGTGGTCGAGCTCTCCTTCCCCTCCTCTGCACAGGTGTGGCTCGCACCCCATCACTTGGACCCACAACCTTGGAAGGTGGGACCCTGGGTGTGCCTCGCTGCACCCCACCACTTGGACCCACAACCTCGGAAGGTGGGGTCCTGGGTGTGCTTCTCTGCACCCCATCACTGGGACCCCTGACCTCGGAAGGTGTGAAACCTTGGAATGTCCCACCAGCAGTCAAACCACTAGTCACGGAAGGGGCTGTCACCACAATGAGCAGCACCTCCTCCAAAGTCAGTACAATAGTGGGAGCTTCATCCAGTTCCATTCCCTCTCATGTTCTTGTTCTGGAGTGTTGGATTTGAAGATGTTCTCCTCTTCAGGATCATCCTCATCTGAGTCTTCTGCATCGTCAGAGTTGGCCTCATGTTCCGCAATATATAACAGAACAGACAAATGCTTAGTAGCAGAGGAGGGGGGAGGGTGGGTGGCATGAGTCATCTCACACATCGCAGGCCAGGCAGCAGGCTGATTTGAAGGACCACGATGAATTTGCAGGACTTACCCACTCCCTCAAGTGTGGGCCAAACTTGTGCAGTGGTGATTGCTTTTCTCCAGGCAGGACCAATCAAGGGTGTCAGTGGGTGCAGATTTGCCGGGCCTCCTTCTGCTTGAGTTCTTTCCATTTTATTATGTGCCACCTTCCTCTGCAAAGATGAAAACCTAACTTTTTAAAGAGGGTGTCTTTCTGCAGGGTGGGACCTACAGATGATCACATTTACAATTGCAATTGCAATTGCATTGAATAAATGAAAATATTACTTACACTAACTACTTGACCAAGGTCCTGCCACTTCTTTTTACACTGGCCTCCAGATCTCGTGGTAGTCACCATTGCACCGTAATCTTCTGCAACTTGGTTCCAGCGTTTCTTCATCTCTTTGGTGGAACTTTTATGTGACATCTCCTGGTGTCCATCTCCTGCCATAAGAACATAAGAACATAAGAATTAGGAACAGGAGTAGGCCATCTAGCCCCTCGAGCCTGCTCCGCCATTCAACAAGATCATGGCTGATCTGGCCGTGGACTCAGCTCCACTTACCCGCCCACTCCCCATTACCCTTAATTCCCTTATTGGTTAAAAATCTATCTATCTGTGATTTGAATACATTCAATGAGCTAACCTCAACTGCTTCCTTGGGCAGAGAATTCCACAGATTCACAACCCTCTGGGAGAAGAAATTCCTTCTCAACTCGGTTTTAAATTGGCTCCCCTGTATTTTGAGGCTGTGCCCTCTAGTTCTAGTCTCCCCGACCAGTGGAAACAACCTCTCTGCCTCTATCTTCTCTATCCTTTTCATTATTTTAAATGTTTCTATAAGATCACTCCTCATCCTTCTGAACTCCAACGAGTAAAGACCCAGTCTAGTCAATCAATCATCATAAGGTAACCCTCTCATCTCTGGAATCAGCCTAGTGAATCATCTCTGTACCCACTCCAAAGCTAGTATATCCTTCCTTAAGTAAGGTGAACAAAACTGCACACAGTACTCCAGGTGCGGCCTCGCGAATACCCTGTACAGTTGCAGCAGGACCTCCCTGCTTTTGTACTCCATCCCTCTCGCAATGCAGGCCAACATTCCATTCACCTTCCTGATTACCTGCTGCACCTGCAAACTAACTTTTTGGGATTGATGCACAAGGACCCCCAGGTCCCTCTGCACCGCAGCATGTTGTAATTTCTCCCCATTCAAATAATATTCCCTTTTACTGTTTTTTTTTCCAAGGTGGATAAACTCACTTTTTCCGACATTGTATTCCATCTGCCAAACCTTAGCCCATTTGCTTAACCTATCTAAATCTCTTTGCAGCCTCTCTGTGTCCTCTACACAACCCGCTTTCCCACTAATCTTTGTGTCATCTGCAAATTTTGTTACACTACACTCTGTCCCCTCTTCCAGGTCATCTATGTATATTGTAAACAGTTGTGGTCCCAGCACCGATCCCTGTGGCACACCACTAACCACTGATTTCCAATCCGAAAAGGACCCATTTATCCCGACTCTCTGCTTTCTGTTAGCCAGCCTATTCTCTATCCATGCTAATACATTTCCTCTGACTCCGCGTACCTTTATCTTCTGCAGTAACCTTTTGTGTGGCACCTTATCGAATGCCTTTTGGAAATCTAAATACACCACATCCATCGGTACACCTCTATCCACCATGCTCGTTATATCCTCAAAGAATTCCAGTAAATTAGTTAAACATGATTTCCCCTTCATGAATCCATGTTGTGTCTGCTTGATTGCACTATTCCTATCTAGATATCCCGCTATTTCTTCCTTAATGATAGCTTCAAGCATTTTTCCCACTACAGATGTTAAACTAATCTGCCTACAGTTACCTGCCTTTTGTCTGCCCCCTTTTTTAAACAGAGGCGTTACATTAGCTGCTTTCCAATCCGCTGGTACCTCCCCAGAGTCCAGAGAATTTTGGTAGATTATAACGAATGCATCTGTTATAACTTCCGCCATCTCTTGTAATACCTTGGGATGCATTTCATCAGGACCAGGGGACTTGTCTACCTTGAGTCCCATTAGCCTGTCCAGCACTACCTCCCTACTGATAGTGATTATCTCAAGGTCCTCCCTTCCCACATTCCCGTGACCAGTAATTTTTGGCATTGTTTTTGTGTCTTCCAATGTGAAGACCGAAGCAAAATAATTGTTTTAGGTCTCAGCCATTTCCACATTTCCCATTATTAAATCCCCCTTCTCATCTTCCAAGGGACCAACATTTACTTCAGTCACTCTTTTCTGTTTTATATATCTGTAAAACCTTTTACGATCTGTTTTTATGTTTTGCGCAAGTTTACTTTCGTAATCTATCTTTCCTTTCTTTATTGCTTTCTTAGTCATTCTTTGCTGTTGTTTAAAATTTTCCAAATCTTCTAGTTTCCCACTAACCTTGGCCACCTTATACGCATTGGTTTTTAATTTGATACTCTCCTTTATTTCCTTGGTTATCCACGGCTGGCTATCCCTTCTCTTACCGCCCTTCTTTTTCACTGGAATATATTTTTGTTGAGCACTCTGAACGAGCTCCTTAAAAGTCCTCCACTGTTCCTCAATTGTGCCACCGTTTAGTCTGTGTTCCCAGTCTACTTTAGCCAACTCTGCCCTCATCCCACTGTAGTCCCCTTTGTTTAAACTTAGTACGCTCGTTTGAGACACTACTTCCTCACCCTCAATCTGTATTACAAATTCAACCATACTGTGATCACTCATTCCAAGAGGATCTTTTACTAGGAGATCGTTTATTATTCCTGTCTCATTACACAGGACCAGATCTAAGATAGCTTGCTCCCTTGTAGGTTCTGTACCATACTGTTCTAAGAAACAATCGTGTATGCATTCTATGAATTCCTCCTCAAGGCTACTCCGTGCGATTTGATTTGACCAATCGATATGTAAGTTAAAATCCCCCATGATTATATGCCGTTCCTTTTTCACATGCCTCCATTATTCCCTTGATTGTCCGCCCCACCATGAAGTTATTATTTGGGGGCCTATAAACTACGCCCACCAGTGACTTTTTCCCCTTACTATCTTTAATCTCCACCCACAATGATTCAACATTTTGTTCATTCGAGCCAATATCGTCTCTCACAACTGCCCTGATATCATCCTTTATTAACAGAGCTACCTCACCTCCTTTCCCTTCTTGTCTATCTTTCTGAATTGTCAGATACCCCTGTATGTTCTCAATCACTGTAACTCGTGCCTCCACTTCTTCCTGTAAGAAATTCTTGGTCCTTGCACTGCGTTGCATCTTGTACTGCTGCAGCTGTGATTTTTCTAATGCTCTCACACAGCACTCAGCTTTCTCACACACACAACTGGCTCTTTAAAAATGGCCGATTGCTAACTCGGAGCTGTACGGCGCATGCGCATCCATTGCAATGACGTCAGAAATGTAACTTTTTTTACGCTCATGCGCAGAAGTTATGGCATCGTTGTTCCGCGCAGACAGCCGGCTCCACCCACCGAGGTGCCTGGACACGCTGCACGGAGGCCAATTCGAATTATACATTGGGGAAACTTTGGCAAATTATTCCCGCTGCGGGGGTAACTCTGGCAATATGCCAGAAAATGGGCTGGGTAAAATTGAGCCTAGTTGTGCTTGCCTACACTTAAATAAACCCGCTATGGTATTGTTTTTTGCTGTTATTGGTATAAAAGTGCTCAAAATATTCTTGGATAAAAGAAATGTAATAGTACAGAAGCTCTAACATTGGGCTCCTACTAATGGGACTAAAGTTCAAATCCTGACTTCAACAAATATTCAAATACAACTTTCCTCACTGGGTGCTTCTCACTGGCTCTGAGCCAGACATCAGATAGAATATCCCTTGTGATGGCAAGTACTCCACATTTGACAGGGAAAGCCATCAGAAAAATCTATTTTACCCCGTGGCTGGACAGCATGAAGTATACATTGCCTTACCCTACTAGCTGAAGAAGAACAACATGGAGCCAGGAAGAAGTTGGAAGGAGATAAATGGTTTGATTTTTAAAATGTCAGCGAATAGAATCAAAGAATCATCGAATCAACACAGCACAGAAGGGGGCCATATGGTCTATCATGCCTGTGCCAGTTCTCTGAAAGAGCTACCAATTAGTCCCATTCCACTGCTCTTTCCCTACATCCCTGCAATGTTTTCCTTTTTAAATTTATTATTATAAATCTGTTTCCACCACCTTTTCAGGCAATCCATTCCTGATCATATCAACTTGCTGAGTAAAAAAATGTTTCCTCATCTCCCTATTGGCTTTTGTGTCAATTACACTAAATCAGTGTCCTCTGTTTTTTTATTTATTTATTAATTCACAGGATGTCGGTGTGAATGGCAAGGCCAGTATTTAATACCCATCCCTAATTGTCCTTGAGAAGGTGGTGATCAGACACCTTCTTGGACTGCTGCAGGTTCAGGTGATGAAGGTACCCCCACAGTGTTATTAGGTAGGGAGTTCCAGGATTTTGACCTAGCGACACTGCCCTTGTCGTTCTAGGTGGTAGAGGTCACAGGTTTGGGAGGTGCTGTCAAAGGAGCCTTGGCAAGTTGTTGCAGTACATCTTGTAGATGGTACACACTGCAATCACGGTGTGCCGGCAATGGAAGGAGGGAATGTTTAAAGTGGTGGATGGGGTGCCAATAAAGTTGTTCCTTTGTCCTGGATGGTATTGAGCTTCTTGAGTGTTGTGGGAGCTGCACTCATCCAGGCAAGTCCATCACACTCCTGACTTGTGCCTTATAGATGGTTACTGACATTTTTGTCAGAATGAAATAACTTTCTTGCAAAATTGTTTTTCTATAGATTTTGAGCTAGTATTTTTTACGACAGTTAAAATTGTTCTTGAGTTTGTTTTCAAATTGTCTCTTGGAAAATAATACCCATTTAGTTAGTTTATTCATGTGTGTTTACAGGTCATCATCTTTCTGTGTCTTTCTTCAGAATCCATATAAATGATAGCAACTGAGTCCAGACTGAAGCTTTAATTTATAATGATTAGGATGATGCAGGAGCAGTTAGACTCATTCTAAAGTAATAAGGTATATGGCAGCATAATGGCTGTTATATATTTGTCTATTTCGGTTCACTTTGCTTCCAGTCATAAACAGAATATTAATGATTTCTAAATTACACATGTTTGGTGAGCTGAAAATGCTTCATACATCAGGATGATGACATTGCACTTGCAATGACTAATGTCTTTGCGAAATATCAGACTATAATTTTTTTTTATCACTCTTACTCTCGTATTTTTTACTATACTCCAATTATAATTTATGCCAACATACAGGATATAATCCCAGAAAGTTGACATCCTATCCGTCAGTTGATCGTGGTTGGGACAGCTACAGTTCGCCTCAGCAATCTTGAACAAGGAAAGTTAGAAAATTAGCTCCTAATCTCTACATCACCATTACTGCTGGAAATGATATGGCCGGGAATTTCTTTGGAGCTGTTCCCGCTTCACTGTCATAAATTTGGCGACAGGGCGGTGGAAATTCCGTTTACATGCATAAACAAAGGTCCAGAATTTGTGGTCTGGATGGCGACAAACTGGCAGCGTTCGCCATCATTCTGCTTTTGAAACTGACCGCAACTTCTGGATTTGACACATGCGCAAGCGGAAATCCTGAATTTGCAGTCTGTCATTCACTGCTCTGACACAGGCTGCACTGTGCCCTCCCACACAGAGCCGGCAATTCAAATCAGGGCAACTGCCGAATACTTCGGCTCTTCCGCAGTAATTACACTGCTAAATTTCCCACTAAAAGTTAGACCCAAAGGGATCAAGTGCAACTGGAGTTTTAACAATGTATTGACTGCTAAACAAATGTTATGGGCCTGAAAAACAAATTTTAATTTTGTGCAATGTAAAATCTATCCATTTTAATAAAAATTACAATTTTTAAGAATTTTTTTGCAAAGTTTGATCATCTTTCTTTCAGGTTTGTCTTTTCGCCATGTGAGAGCCCCAATCTTTGTTTTGCTCTCTCTTATCATTTTTAAAAAGTCAGGATTTTAACAGCTTACCCACGTCCTGGTACGTTGTCTGTGACAATTCTGCCTTTTGATTGGCTGCTTAGACAGCTTGCTGTCGTCACAGCATCTTTAGTGGGGAGCCACTAAACTCCGTTCATTTGAATTGAATGTCAGCAAACCCGAAGTTCCTGACACAGAGACCGCGAGACCTTTGTCCAAAGTGTACTTTGGGACCAGCAGCGAACGCCTTCGCATCGGTGCTGACCGCAAATTCCACTGGACCCCTGCACCAAAACCATGGCTGAAACTTTTCCTTCGACCTTTGCTCCCCCCGCAAATCAGAGATCTCGGCCATCCAACTCCTGACCGCCCCACCACATGTAAATTCCCTTGAATCCCTGCTGAAAGTACGATCGACCTCAGTAATTAGTGGAATATAATACAGAGAAAGCAACTGGAAGGCAGCTAGTGGTTCAGTTGCAGAGAGTGGGATTGGGTGGTAGCCACCAACCTCCTCACTTATGCCCCCATTACATACTTTGGGGATGAAATTGCCCATTTTTCAGAGGCCCATTAGCGCCTCCGGTGGGAAATTGCCCGGGAGCTTGTGGAGACACTGCCATGGCAGAGCCGCGCCCCACAGGTAGCGCCACGAGCCGCCGCCCAACTGCCGATAACATCATTGCCATGAGCGGCGACCCCTCAGCAGAAATTGCCCATGGCCCGTGACGCTGATGCAAGCGGATGTCAACGCTAGATTTGTGGGTCGCGAAGCTGACCGACATCTGTTTGCGGAGTGGAAGTTAAAGGGGAGGTTGCCAGCACCCCGCGTCACAATCTTGCTTTTTTTGCCGACTCTCGGATTGGTTTCCCTATGTGCATTTTTGCGTGGTCCGGGCCGCCATCGTGCAGCCCAGCACTCCATTTTGAGTGTCGGGTTGCAGGCCCGGTATCACACTGCCCTGGTGGTCTACTGGAGGCTATCAGAAGCCGTGCAGAGTGCACAGCGGCCCGCCCCTTTAAGGGAAGGGGAGGAGTCTTGAATCGTGTCAGCACCATGCAAAGCATCCACGTAGTACTGCACTACTCACCCCAGCATCACCCTGGGAACCACCCCTAATGGAAGTGGCGCGCGCGAGATTGTGCTCCACTTCCTTTGAGGGGCGGTAAGTTTAATTCAGCGTCCGGAGCAGGACTTCTGCACTGAATGCTGGAAGTCCCGGCCCCAGCAGGTTATCGTACAATTTCGCCCCTTTATATAGTCTTCAGTTGATTCCTAGATTTTAATAAAAAATATCCAAGAAAATCCTCAGGGTACTTCTGCCCACTTTAGTTCTACCTCCTCCAATTTCTGGCACAATGAGTATCCCATTGCAGAGTGGCCCAATTTTACTGGCTGACAGCTGTGGGTTTCCTCTATATGGCACAGCCCCCAATGGTGGAATGATTGAAATCAGGGATGATCAAGAAGCCAGAATTGTAGGAGCGCAGATATCTAAGAGGATTGTCGGACTGGAGGAGATTACAGGGATCTGAAGGGGCAAGGCCACGGAGGAATTTGAAAACAAAGATGAGAATTTTAAAATCGAGGCGTTGCTTAAACAGCAGCCAATGGATGAACGGGACTTGGTGTGAGTTAAGACATGTGCAAAAGAGTTTTGGATTACCTCAACTTTACGGAGGATAGAATGTGGGAGGCCAGCCAAGAGTGCATTGGAATAGTCAGGTCTAGAGGTAACTAAAGACATAGATGAGGGTTTCAGCAGCAGATGAGCTGAGGCAGGGCGGAGTCGTGTTCCAGAGGTGGAAAAAGGCAGTCTTAGCGATGGTGTGGATATGTGGTTAGATGCTCATCTCGGGATCAAATATGACACTGAGGTTGCGAACAGTTTGTTTCAGCCTCAGACAGTTGCTAGGGAAGTCAGTGAGTAGCAAAGAGAGATTGTGGCATGGGCCAAAGATAATATTTAGCTGGAGGAAATTTCTGCTCATCCAATACTGGATGTTGCGCGAGCAGTCTGAAAATTTAGCGCCAGTGGAGGGATCGAGAGAGGTGGTGAGGTAGAGCTGGGCATACATGTGGAAACTGACGTCGTATTTTCCGATGATGTCGCCGAGAGACTGCATGTACTTGAGAAATAGGAGGGGGCCAAGGATAGATCTCTGGGGACACGAGTGGTAACAGTTTTGGTCTCCGTATTTAAGGAAGGATATACTTGCATTGGAGGCTGTGCAGAGAAGGTTCACGAGGTTGATTCCGGAGATGAGGGGGTTGACTTATGAAGATAGTTTGAGTAGGTTGGGCCTATACTCATTGGAGTTCAAAAGAATGAGAGGTGAACTTATCGAAACATATAAGATAATGAGGGAACTCGACAAGGTGGATACAGAGAGTATATTTCCACATAGGGGAAACTAAAACTAGGGGACATAGTCTCAGAATAAGGGGCCGCCCATTTAAAGCTGAGCTGAGGAGGAATTTCTTCTATCAGAGGGTTGTAAATTTATGGAATTCTCTGCCCCAGAGAGCTATGGAGGGCTGGGTCATTGAATATATTCAAGGTGGAGATCGGCAAATTTTTGAGCGATAAGCGTTATGGGGAGCGGGCAGGGAAGTGGAGCTGAGTCCATGATCAGATCAGCCATGATCTTATTAATGGCGGCGCAGGCTCGAGGGGCCAGGTGGCCTACTCCTGTTCCTATTTCTTATGTTCTTATGTTCTTTTGTAACGATGTGGGAGCGGAAAAGAAGCCATTGTAGTTGGCTAAGGTTAGATAGATAAGAATAGAATGAGGCAAGTGCAGTCCCACCCAGCTGGGAAACATTGGAGAGACGTTGGAGGAGGATGGTGTGGTCAACTGTATCGAAGGCTGCAGACAGATCGAGAAGGATAAGGAGGGATAGTTTGTTCAGTCACATAGGACGCCATTTATGACTTTGATAAGAGCCGTTTCATTATTGTGGTCATCATCATCATCATAGGCAGTCCCTCGAAATTGAGGAAGACTTGCTTCCACTCTAAAAGTGATTTCTCAGGTGGCTGTAAGTCCAATGCGGGAATTACAGTTTCTGTAACAGGCAGTGGTTGAAGGAAAGGGTGGGTGGTTTGCCACACACTCCTGCCACTGTCTGCACTTGGTTTCTGCGTACTCTCGGCGATGAGACTCGAGGTGCTCAGTACCCTCCTGGATGCTGCTCCTCCATTTTGGGTGGTCTTGGACCAGGGATTCCCAGGTGCCGGTGGGGATGTTGCATTTTATCAAGGAGGCTTGAGGGTGTCCTTGAAGCATTTTCTCTGGCCACCTGGGTCTCGCTTGCCATGTAGAAGTTCCGAGTAGAACGCTTGCTTAGGGAGTCTCGTGTCAGGCATGCGGACGATGTGGCCTGCTCAGCAGAGCTGGTTGAGTGTGGTCAGTGCTTCGCTGCTGGGGATTAGGGGCACGTTCAAGGACTTTGGAGAGGAAAGGGAGGTTGGAGATGAGATTGCAGTTTGCAAAGATGGCAGATTTGAAAGAGAGGGGAACAGTATCTGAGGAGAGTGAACAATTAACAACATCAGCTAATATGGGGGCCAGGAAAGGAAGTTGGGTGGTCAGCAGTTTGGTGGGAATAGGGTCGAGGCAGCAGGAGCTGGGTCTCATGGGCAAGATGAGCTCGGAGAGGTCATGGAGCAGATAGGAGAGAAACTAGAGAAAGAAGTGAGTTCAAAACTATGGCAGGGGAACCTTTGAGGAAGTTTGGTGTGGTGGGCTAGGGGAAGGTAGGGAAGCATCCCTCCCTTCAGTTGGCCTCCACAGCTGTGTCATGAAAAAATAATTTTGCAATAACTGAGGGGCATCTTAAATGCGATACTGTGTTATTTTAATTTGCGATAATTAGCCTATCTATCTTCAACTCAGAAATTCATCACATGTGTTATGTATTTATGCTTGGGGTCACCAGACACCAGGGGGCACCACTGTCGGAGGTCCTCGAGCTGTACGCGCGCATGCGCAGTCACTGGTATATAAGCGTGAGTACCATGTCATGCGGTTTACTTTGGGTGCGAATAAAGTTGGATCAGGTTTACACCTGAGGCAGTTTACAATAACAAATCTTGTGAGTCATTGTGTCATTGCGAGATGGATGGAGTACAAAAGCAGGGAGGTCTTGCTGCAACTGTATAGGGCATTGGTAAGGCCGCACCTGGAAACATAGAAACATAGAAAATAGGTGCAGGAGTAGGCCATTCGGCCTTTCTAGCCTGCACCGTCATTCAATGAGTTCATGGCTGAACATGCAACTTCAGTACCCCATTCCTGCTTTCTCCCCATACCCCTTGATCCCCCTAGTAGTAAGGACTTCATCTAACTCCTTTTTGAATATATTTAGTGAATTGGCCTCAACAACTTTCTGTGGTAGAGAATTCCACAGGTTCACCACTCTCTGGGTGAAGAAATTCCTCCTCATCTCAGTCCTAAATGGCTTCCCCCTTATCCTTAGACTGTGTCCCCTGGTTCTGGACTTCCCCAACATTGGGAACATTCTTCCTGCATCTAACCTGTCTAACCCCGTCAGAATTTTAAACGTTTCTATGAGGTCCTCTCTCATTCTTCTGAACTCCAGTGAATACAAGCCCAGTTGATCCAGTCTTTCTTGATAGGTCAGTCCCGCCATCCCGGGAATCAGTCTGGTGAACCTTCGCTGCACTCCCTCAATAGCAAGAATGTCCTTCCTCAGGTTAGGAGACCAAAACTGTACACAATACTCCAGGTGTGGCCTCACCAAGGCCCTGTACAATTGTAGCAACACCTCCCTGCCCCTGTACTCAAATCCCCTCGCTATGAAGGCCAACATGCCATTTGCTTTCTTAACCGCCTG
Organism: Pristiophorus japonicus; assembly: GCF_044704955.1. Taxonomy (NCBI): domain Eukaryota; kingdom Metazoa; phylum Chordata; class Chondrichthyes; family Pristiophoridae; genus Pristiophorus; species Pristiophorus japonicus. The sequence continues at coordinate 369,133,309 of NC_091977.1, read as the reverse complement.
CTGTACCTGCATGCCAACCTTCAATGACTGATGTACCATGATACCCAGGTCTCTTTGCACCTCCCCTTTTCCTAATCTGTCACCATTCAGATAACAGTTTGTCTCTCTGTTTTTACCACCAAAGTGGATAACCTCACATTTATCCACATTATACTTCATCTGCCATGCATTTGCCCACTCACCTAATCTATCCAAGTCGCTCTGCAGCCTCATAGCATCCTCCTCGCAGCTCACACTGCCACCCAACTTAGTGTCATCCGCAAATTTGGAGATACTACATTTAATCCCCTCGTCTAAATCATTAATGTACAGTGTAAACAGCTGGGGCCCCAGCACAGAACCTTGCGGTACCCCACTAGTCACTGCTTGCCATTCTGAAAAGTCCCCATTTACTCCTACTCTTTGCTTCCTGTCTGACAACCAGTTCTCAATCCATGTCAGCACACTACCCCCAATCCCATGTGCTTTAACTTTGCACATTAATCTCTTGTGTGGGACCTTGTCGAAAGCCTTCTGAAAGTCCAAATATACCACATCAACTGGTTCTCCCTTGTCCACTCGACTGGAAACACCCTCAAAAAATTCCAGAAGATTTGTCAAGCATGATTTCCCTTTCACAAATCCATGCTGACTTGGACCTATCATATTACCTCTTTCCAAATGCACTGCTATGACATCCTTAATAATTGATTCCATCATTTTACCCACTACCGATGTCAGGCTGACCAGTCTATAATTCCCTGTTTTCTCTCTCCCTCCTTTTTTAAAAAGTGGGGTTACATTGGCTACCCTCCACTCCATAGGAACTGATCCAGAGCCAATGGAATGTTGGAAAATGACTGTCAATGCATCCACTATTTCCAAGGCCACCTCCTTAAGTACTCTGGGATGCATGTCCATCAGGCCCTGGGGATTTATCGGCCTTCAATCCCATCAATTTCCCCAACACAATTTCCCGACTAATAAGGATTTCCCTCAGTTCCTCCTCCTTACTAGACCCTCCGACCCCTTTTATATCCGGAAGGTTGTTTGTGTCCTCCTCAGTGAATACCGAACCAAAGTACTTGTTCAATTGGTCTGCCATTTCTTTGTTCCCCGTTATGACTTCCCCTGATTCTGACTGCAGGGGACCTACGGTTGTCTTTACTAACCTTTTTCTCTTTACATATCGATAGAAACTTTTGCAATCCGTCTTAATGTTCCCTGCAAACTTCTTCTCGTACTCCATTTTCTCTGCCTAATCAAACCCTTTGTCCTCCTCTGCTGAGTTCTAAATTTCTCCCAGTCCCCGGGTTCGCTGCTATTTCTGGCCAATTTGTATGCCACTTCCTTGGCTTTAATGCTATCCCTGATTTCCCTTGATAGCCACGGTTGAGCCACCTTCCCTTTTTTATTTTTACGCCAGACAGGAATGTACAATTGTTGTAGTTCATCCATGCGGTCTCTAAATGTCTGCCACTGCCCATCCACAGTCAACCCCTTCAGTATCATTCGCCAATCTATCCTAGCTAATTCACGCCTCATACCTTCAAAGTTAGCCTTCTTTAAGTTCTGGACCATGGTCTCTGAATTAACTGTTTCATTCTCCATCCTAATGCAGAATTCCACCATATTATGGTCACTCTTCCCCGAGGGGCCTCGCACAACGAGATTGCTAATTAATCCTCTCTCATTACACAACACCCAGTCTAAGATGGCCTCCCCCCTAGTTGGTTCCTCGACATATTGGTCTAAAAAACCATCCCTTATGCACTCCAGGAAATCCTCCTCCACCGTAGTGCTTCCAGTTTGGTTAACCCAATCTATGTGCATATTAAAGTCACCCATGATAACTGCTGCACCTTTATTGCACACACCCCTAATTTCATGTTTGATGCCCTCCCCAACATCACTACTACTGTTTGGAGGTCTGTACACAACTCTCACTAACGTTTTTTGCCCTTTGGTATTCTGCAGCTCTACCCAGATAGATTCCACATCATCCAAGCTAATGTCCTTCCGAACTATTGCCTTAATTTGCTCCTTAACCAGCAATGCTACCCCACCTCCTTTTCCTTTTATTCTATCTTTCCTGAATGTTGAATACCCCTGGATGTTGAGTTCCCAGCCCTGATCATCCTGGAGCCACGTCTCCGTAATCCCAATCACATCATATTTGTTAACATCTATTTGCACAGTTAATTCATCCACCTTATTGCGGATACTCCTTGCATTAAGACATAAAGCCTTCAGACTTGTTTTTTTAACACCCTTTGTCCTTTTAGAATTTTGCTGTACAGTGGCCCTTTTTGTTCTTTGCCTTGGGTTTCTCTGCCCTCCACTTTTCCTCATCTCCTTTCTGTCTTTTGCTTTTGCCTCCTTTTTGTTTCCCTCTGTCTCCCTGCATTGGTTCCCATCCCCCTGCCATATTAGTTTAAATCCTCCCCAACAGCACTAGCAAACACTCCCCCTCGGACATTGGTTCCAGTCCTGCCCAGGTGCAGACCGTCCGGTTTGTACTGGTCCCACCTCCCCCAGAACCGGTTCCAATGCCCCAGGAATTTGAATCCCTCCCTGCTGCACCACTGCTCAAGCCACATTTTCATCTGCGCTATCCTGCGATTCCTACTCTGACTATCACGTGGCACTGGTAGCAATCCCGAGATTACTACTTTTGAGGTCCTACTTTTTAATTTTGCTCCTAGCTCCTTAAATTTGTTTCGTAGGACCTCATCCCTTTTTTAACCTATGTCGTTGGTACCAATGTGCACCACGACAACTGGCTGTTCACCCTCCCTTTCCAGAATGTCCTGCACCCGCTCCGAGACATCCTTGACCCTTGCACCAGGGAGGCAACATACCATCCTGGAGTCTCGGTTGCGGCCGCAGAAACGCCTATCTATTCCCCTCACCATTGAATCCCCAATCACTATTGCTCTCCCACTCTTTTTCCTGCCCTCCTGTGCAGCAGAGCCAGCCATGGTGCCATGAACTTGGCTGCTGCTGCCCTCCCCTGATGAGTCATCCCCCTCAACAGTACCAAAAGCAGTGTATCTGTTTTGCAAGGGGATGACCACATGGGACTCCTGCACTACCTTCCTTGCACTGCTCTTCCTGTTGGTCTTCCATTCCCTATCTGGCTGTGGACCCTTTCCCTGCGGTACGACCAACTCGCTACACGTGATACTCACGTCATTCTCAGCATCGTGGATGCTCCAGAGTGAATCCACCCTCAACTCCAACTCCGCAACGCGGACCGTCAGGAGCTTGAGGTGGATACACTTCCTGCAGATATAGTCGTCAGGGACACTGGTGTCGTCCCTGAGTTCCCACATGGTACAGGAGGAGCATAACACCCGACCGAGCTCTCCTGCCATGACTTAACCCTTAGATACACTTAAATTGGCAACAACAATGTTAAAAGTTACTAACTGATATAGAAGAGAAAAAAGAAAAACTACTCACCAATCACCAGCCAATCACTTACCCTCTTGGCTGTGACATCACCTTTTGATTTCTTTCTACTTCTTTTTGCTTTCTCCCTGTAGCTGCACAAGTCCCGTCTTTTATAGGCCTCTCCACGCACCTCCTCGATGCTGCTCCCGACTGCCAACGACACTGGGCCCCGGACTCCCTGCTGTGCCTTTTATAGGCCTCTCCATGCACCTCCTCGACGCTGCTCCCGACTCCCTGCTGTGCCTTTTATAGGCCTCTCCACGCACCTCCTCGACGCTGCTCCCGACTGCCGCCGACGCTGCGTGCAGTTTTGGTCATCTTACTTAAGGAAGGATATACTAGCTTTGGCGGGGGTACAGAGACGATTCACTAGGCTGATTCCGGAGATGAGGGGGTTACCTTATGATGATAGATTGAGTAGACTGGGTCTTTACTCGTTGGAGTTCAGAAGGATGAGGGGTGATCTGAAAGAAACATTTAAAATCATGAAAGGGATGGACAAGATAGAGGCAGAGAGGTTTTTTCCACTGGTAGGGGAGACTAGAACTAGGGGCACAGCCTCAAAATACGGGGGAGCCAATTTAAAACCGAGTTGAGAAGGAATTTCTTCTCCCAGAGGGTTGTGAATCTGTGGAATTCTCTGCCCAAGGAAGCAGTTGAGGCTAGCTCATTGAATGTATTCAAATCACAGATAGATAGATTTTTAACCAATAAGGGAATTAAGGATTATGGGGAGCGGGCGGGTAAGTGGAGCTGAGTCCACGGCCAGATCAGCCATGATCTTATTGAATGGCGAAGCAGGCTCGAGGGGCTAGATGGCCTACTCCTGTTCCCAATTCTTATGTTCTTATGTTCTTATGAGTCATTACGTTCATTATGTTTGGCGACAAGGTAACTTAAGAACCTTCACATGTACAATGGGCACTATTGAAATTCTGGAGAGATTCGCGGATGGTGAGGATTGGGCGGAGTTTATCAACTGCCTGGATCATTATTTTGTGGCCAACAAAATGGAGGGAGAGGCTGATGCAGTTCGGCGCAGGGTGGTCTTCCTCACCGTTTGTGGTCCAAAAATTTATGGCCTCATGAAGAATCTTCTCTCGCCTTTACGTCCAACGGACAAAGAAAATGGGGATTTGTGTGCTTTGGTGCGTGACCATCTTAAGCCAAAAGAGGGGATCATCATCTCACACTATCGCTTCTACATGCATGTTCGTGCTGGGGGCCAGGATGTGTCGAGATTCGTCGCCGACCAGCGACGTCTTGCTGAACCATGTATGCTTGGAAATGTGCTGCGAGATTTCTTCGTGATAGGCATCAACCATGATGTGATTCTCCGGAAGTTATTGGCCGAAGAGAAGCTGGATTTGAGCAAGGCCATCGCGACGTCCAGCCATGCATGACGACTGATGATAATTTGAGGCAGATATCATCGAAGAGTCAGAGCTCCACGGCAAGTACTGTAAACAAGATTGTGTCATCGTCTGGCAGAGTTGTTTATGGCAGGGCCTACTCGACTGCTTACGTGAAACCTGTAGCTGCTCAAAGTCTGCCAACTGGTACGAATCCTATTTCATCCTGTTGGCGTTATGGGCGCAATCATCGGCCTCATCAGTGTCGGTTTAAACAGTACTCCTGTAATGGCTGTCGAAAGTGGGGCACCTTCAGAGAATGTGCCCACAACTGAGCAACGTGCTGCTGCTCAACACATTGCTGATGATGACCAGTCCAGTGCTGGCCCGGATACACAACCTGAGGAGGAAGTGTATGATCTGTATTCGTTCTTGGGAAAGAGCCAGTTGATAATCGTTAATGTGAAACTGAATGACGTGCCGGTATCAATGGAGCTGGACATGGGTGAGAGTCAGTCGACAATGCGCCAAAGGACATTTGACAAGCTGTGGGACACTGAGGCTGCGAAGCCTAAGCTGAGTCCAGTCAATGCCAAGTTGCGTACTTACACTAAGGAACTCATACCGGTGATTGGCAGTGCAGTAGTCAAGTTGCCATATGATGGTGTGGTTCATGATGGACCTTTATGGACCATCCCAGGTCATGGTCCAACGTTGTTCAGCAGGAATTGGTTTGAGAAAATCAAGTGGAATTGGAATGATATCAAAGCGTTGTCATCAGTGGATGACACTTCGTGTGCTCAAGTGTTGAAGAAGTTTCCTTCTTTGTTTGAACTGGGCATTGGTAATTTTACTGGAGCCAAGGTATAGATTCACCTGGATTCTGATGCAAGACCTGTCTATCATAAGGCTCGGTCTGTTCCCAACATGATGAGGGAGAAGGTTGAAATTGAGCTTGACAGACTCCAACATGAAGGGGTCATATCACTGGTCGAGTTTAACGAGTGGGCCAGTCCTATTGTTCCTGTGTTGAAGAATGATGGCACTGTCAGGATTTGTGGAGACTACAAGGTTACGATTAACCAATTTTCGAAACAGGATCAGTACCGTTACCGAATGCTGATGACCTGTTTGTCATGCTAGCTGGACTGGTTCACTAAACTGGATCTGACGTTGGCCTATATGACACAGGAGCTTGTCGACACTTCGAAGAAACTCACCTGCATCAACACCCATAAAGGACTGTTTGTCTACAACAGGTATCCTTTTGGAATTCATTCGGCTGCAGCCATGTTTCAGAGGAATATGGAGAGTCTACTGAAGTCCGTTCCTAGAACTGTCATGTTTCAAGATGACATTCTGGTCACAGGTCGTGATACTACTGAACATCTGAACAATCTTGAAGAAGTCCTACATCGCCTGGACAAAGTGGGATTCAGGCTGAAACGTTCGAAGTATGTCTTCATGGCACCTGAAGTTGAATTCCTGGGGAGGAAGATTGCTGCTGATGGCATCAGGCCTACTGATTCGAAAACCAAGGCCATCAAAAATGCACACAGGCCTCAGAATGTGACGGAGCTGCGCTTATTCCTTGGGCTACTCAACTATTATGGTAATTTCTGACCCCAGATTGAGCACTTTGTTAGAGCCACTGCACGTGCTACTCAGAAAAGGTGACAACTAGGTCTGGGGTGTGTCTCAAGATAAAGTCTTTGAGAAAGCGAAGAATCTGCTTTGTTCAAACAAGTTGCTTGTTCATTATGATCTGTGTAAGCGTCTTGTATTGTCCTGTGATGCTTGTACTCCAACAAACAAATGAGTCGGGTAAGCTACAACCTGTTGAGTATGCTTCGAGAAGTTTGGTAAAGGCGGAAAGAGATAAAAGCATGGTAGAAAAATAAGTTTTGGCCTGTGTCTATGGGGTCAAAAAGATGCATTAGTACCTGCTTGGTCTTCGTTTTGAACTCGAAATGGATCATAAGCCACTCATTTCATTGTTTTCGGAAAACAAAAGGATTAATACCAATGCACCGTTCCGTATCCAGAGGTGGGCGTTGACATTTTCTGTCTATGATTATGTAATTCATCATAGACCTGGCACTGATAATTGTGCCGATGCACTGAATCATCTGCCGTTGCCCACACCTGAGGTGGCGATGCCTCAACCTGTTAGTTACGGATGCTTTTGAGAGTGAAGGAACACCAGTCACTGCTCAACAAGTTAGGATCTGGACCAGTCATGACCATATTTTATCGGTTGTGAAAGTTTGTGTCCTCAGTGGTGATTGGTCTGCAATACCTATGGAAATGTGTGATGAGTCCATACCTTACAACCATCGCAAAGATGAACTGTCCATTCTGTTGTGTATGTATAATATAAGTATACTCCCTGTACACTCAATGTACAGTTACATAAGACTACTGGATGATACCTTCACACTGTATACACTATGCTTTTACCACCAGAGGGTGCAACTGGTGGAGACCTAGGGGTCACCTGTACATGACAGGTAACCAGGTATAAAAGGGAGCTCACCATGCTGTACCCTCACTCAGGAGCTGTAATAAATGGACTAAGGTCACCACAGTTCAAGTACAATACCTTACCTCGTGGAATCATTACTAGAGTGCTTACAGACACAATAACTGGCAACGAGATTACGAATTTCTATGCGACAAATGGCTAACCTTGGCATGTTTCAACAATTCGCCGATGGGGAAGATTGTGGAAAGGCTCGAACAATTTCTCATCGCGAACGACCTGGCGGGGGACAACCCGACCTCGTTGGCTGATAAGCGCACAGCCATCCTGCTCAGCAGTTGTGGGCCCACCGTCTATGGCCTCGTCCGGGACTTGCTAGCCCCAGAGAAGACAACAACCAAAACATATCCTGTAACAATGATACAGGAACAGCTCAAACCTAAAGAGAGCATCCTCAGAGCCAAACAGTGGTTCTATACCCAACGGTGGCCTGAAGGCCAAGAAATTGCAAAATATGCTGCAGACCTCAGACGATTGGCTGCACCGTGTGATTTAGGCAACCACCTCACCAAAGCGCTGCGGGACATCTTCGTTATTGGAATCGGCCACGAGGGCCTTCTTCACAAGCTGTTTCCTGCGGACACCACGGTCACCCTGCAGAAGGCAATTAATGTGAGCCAGGCGTTCATGGTCTCGGCCTGTGATTCCAAGCAGATGACTCACCCCGAGGACTCTAACCCGGCAAGTACTGCGAACTGACTGGCGCCTTTTAGAGGTAAGGCTGCTGCAAGCAGTCTCTCTCAGGGTAGAGAGAACAGAACCCCGAATCCCATAACCCTGAGTCCGTCACATGGAGCCAACCGGTCAGCCCCATGCTGGCGCTGTGGAGGAAATCACAGGGCCCACCAGTGCCACTACAAAGACTATACTTGCAAAGGCTGTAACACGAAGGTCCACTTTCAGCGAATGTGCAAGAGAAATTGTACTCACCGAGTCGATAAAGAGTTGTCCGCTCATCTGGACTCCAGCGACAACGAAAAGAGAGTCCATGAGACAGCTCAGCCTAACGATGAGTTGTATGGTGTGTTTACCTGCACCACCGAGAGCTCTCTGTTGAAAATGGAAGTCTAAATCAACAATCTTCCAGTCACGATGGAGGTGGACACAGGGGCGAGCCAATCGCTGATGAATCAGGCAGCCTTTGAGAAACTCTGGGACAATTCAATCGAACGACCTAAAATGATCCCGATCCAAGTGAAGCTGCTCACCTACACAAACGACACCATCCCAGTCATTGGCCGCGTAGATATCCAGGTGTCCCATGATGGCGCGATGCACAAGTTACCTTTGTGGATCGTTGCTGGTGATGGTCCAATGCTGCTAGGAAGAAGATGGATGAAACAAATCCAATGGAGCTGGGAAAACCTACAGCCTCCAAATTTGGATCCAGCACAACACCTGAGAAAACAGCCACTCAACTTGACTGCATGGAGTAAACACAGACCGCTCAACCCAACGGCGAGATGATCCAGCCCTAACGGCCCGACCTCACCTTCCAGGCTCCAGTGGCAGGACTCCGGAGGAAGAAAATTGACGCAGAAGGCAACTTCCCTGTTTCTGTGGTAGAACCTGGGAAGAAAAGGATCTCTGCAGAAAGAAGATGGCGCCCGCACCACGAGGTGAAGCGCCTGAAGTAAAGATGGCGGCGGCCAGACCACGAGGGGCAGGGTTGAGGGAGCAATACGTGATGCCAAGCAGCGAACCGGATTGGGGTAAAGATTGCAAGTCCCTCTTAAAGGAGACCGGCATCCCATCACAATTAAAGGGACAGTTCCACTCTTTGTACAGCGATGCCGGTGATACACATGTAAGCGATGTAATTGACAAATGCAAGTATGTAAATGTAACTAACCATGTTGAGTTGGGCGATTGCGGTCAGAGCCAATGTATTATGACAGTAAATGATACTGGAGGTTTTTCCAGCTCCAACGGATTTGTTTCATCCATCTTCTTCCTAGCAGTGTTGGACCATCACCAGCAACGATCCACAAAGGTAACTTGTGCATCGCGCTGTCATGGGACACCTGGACATCCACGCTGCCAATGACTGGGATGGTGTAATTTGTGTAGGTGAGCAGCTTCACTTGGATCAGGTTCTACATGTCAGGTACGCCGACAAAACCAAGGGCAACCTCCTGTCAGAAGCACCCAGGTCCAGCGGGCTACCCGATCATGTAGCCTGCATCTCCGGGACCAATGTGATGCCCCAATGAGTGTGGCCACACACAGAGGGAACATACCAGCTGCAGGGCCAGCGATCAGCGGACAGCAAAGGCACCACTATCGGTACCCTGCCCCTGATCGGCTCCACCTCTCTGGCCACCAGGGCCAGTACCGGAAGCAGCACCCTCCAGCTCTCCCAACGGGACATGGGATGACTCGGCTCCCACTATCGCTGAAGGGCAGCAGGGAGACACCGCAGCCCTCAAAGAAGGACAGGGAGGCCACACAGTCCTGTAGCTCTTCCCCCCACTAGGCAACGGCAAAGACCATGAGACTCAGCCAGGTGAGCGATCTGAGCCCACCCAACTGGCAGGGAGTGCAACGCCGCCATCAGACAACCTGGACACAGTCCGGTCACTCTGGAACTATCGTCCTCATCCACCTGCACCTACACAACCCAGGGGCAAGACTGTGATACCAAATATATACCTTACCTGTAAAATGTACTTGTTCCACTATTGCAGAACCCAACAGTGATGTAATTAATCCTATGTTTTTTTTGTTCTTTCTTTCAATACATGTATACACATTCAGGTGTTGAGCCACATACATGGTCTATGTATGGGGGGGGGGGGCGGGGAATGGATGTATGTAGCCATGGACACACATAGATCACACCCAGAACCCACTCAACCCCCACTGCAACCTCAAACCGTCCATTGCTGACCATTTCCCAATATTGTGGCAATAAGGACTTGAGGGTCAACAGGGAGAGAGCCAAGCGAAAGCATAGACAAGGTGCAAGGGCTTTGGGCACTCAAGTCTAGGGCCAGAGCACACAATGCAAAGGCCAGTGGCACAAGACTTGGGGGAGAGTGATGTGGTGTATGTATAATATAAATATACTCCCTGTACACTCAATGTACATTTACATAAGACTACTGAATGCATCTTCACACTGAGTACACTATGCTTGTCTCACCAGAGTATGCAACTGGTGGAGAGCTAGGGGTCACCTGTACACGACAGGTAACCAGGTATAAAAGGGATCTCACCATGCTGTACCCTCACTCAGGAGCTGTAATAAATGGACTAAGGTCACCACAGTTCAAGTACAATACCTTACCTCGTGGAGTCATTACTAGAGTGCTTACAGACACAATACATACAGTCAGATTGTTTACTGTGGGGTAATTGTGTTATTATGCCTAAGAAACATAGAGAAAAGTTTGTACGTGAACTAGATAGCACTCATCCTGGTATTGTCATGATGAAAGCCATTGCTAGGGCTCATGTATGGTGGCCTAGAATTGACTCTGATCTGGAATCATGTATGCATCAGTGCAATACTTGCATACAGCTAAGTAAAGTACCAACGGAATCTCCGTTGAGTCTTTGGTCAAGGCCATCTAAACCATGGTCGAGGATCCACAACGATTTTGTGGGCCCTTTCCTGGGAAAGATCTTTTTTGCTGTGGTGGATGCATATTCGAAGTGGATAGAGTGTATTATTATGTCATCCAGCACATCTGCAGCTACTATTGAGAGCCTTCGTGTCATGTTTGCTACTCATGGTTTGCCTGACATTGTTGTGAGCGACAATGGATCTTCCTTCACACGTATGGAGTTTCAAGAGTTCATGAAACTCAATGGTATTAAACATGTGAGGTCAGCCCCATTCAAACCTGCTTCTAATGGTCAAGCAGAGCATGCTGTTCAAACGATCAAGCAGAGTATGAAATGTGTAACTCAGGGTTCACTGCAGACTCGCTTGTCCTGTATACTGCTCAGTTACAGGACCAGACCTCTGGGGTCTCCCCTGCTGAACTACTGATGAAGAGAAGTCTCAAGACCAAGCTCTCTCTTGTTCATCCCGATTTGAATGATCGTGTTGAAAACAGATGTCAAAGTCAGCAAGAGTATCATGATCTTGCTGCTGTGTCACGTGACATCTCTTTCAATGATCCAGTTTATGTACTGAACTATGGTCAAGGTCCAAAGAGGATCGCCGGTACTATTACAGCTAAGGAGGGTAACAGAGTGTTTACTGTCGTGCTCAAGAATGCACAAACATGCACTGAACATGTTGATCAGATAAAATTGTGGCACACGGATGAACTGGAATCTTTTGAGGAAGATGCAGTCAGCGACCAATCAACCAATGTTCATTCATCAGAGGATTTTGCTGTGATTATTGAAACTGGATCTCCATTCCCTGATGTGGTCATTACCACTCCCATCGGATCGGTTACTTAGTCTTCAGTCACAACTGACTCAGAACGCTCGCCTAGAACTGAAGTTGAACTGAGACGATCAACTCGTGAGCAGCAAGTCCCAGACCGTCATAATTTGTAAAAAGACTGATATTGGGATCTTGAAAGGGGATGTTGTTATGTATTTATGCTTGGGGTCACCAGACATCAGGGGCCGCTACTGTCGGAGGTCATCGGGCTGCATGTGCGTGTGCGCGGTCACTAGTATATAAGCGCAGGTACCATGTCACGCGGGTTACTTTGGGCGTGAATAAAATTGGATCAGGTTTCCACCTGAGGCAGTTTACAGGACCAAGTCTTTTGAGTCATTACATTCATTACAACATGTAAAACAAAACACACATAGATAAATTACCATGTTGTTAAGCCATCACTAAATACTTTCTTTCAACAATATTAGATCATCTTTTTTTTCAAAAGAAGATAGGTTGAAAGAATTTGTCATTGATATGTGACTTTAAGTTTTCTTTCATAAATGTAAGATGAAAATTTACAATTATCAGTTAAAAATCATTTTCTCAAAGCCGACCATATTTTTAAGGCTAGATATTAAGGGGCTGAAATTTTCCACTGCGCGAAACAAGTCACAACTAACGCTCTTGAAGTGTTCTGGCCGCCCCAGTGTGTCTAGTGGCCAAACTGGATGAAATTCAGCACTTTGCGCTTTTTTTGGAATGGGGTGGAAGTGAGGTTGGGTCGAAGTAGCCACACTAGCAGGGCAGAAGTGGGGGTGGGTCAGAGTGGCCGAACGTACAAGTCATCAGTGTCGCGCTGATGACGTCATCTTGCTGGCGCGTCACAACATCCCTCCCCTTCAGTTAAAGGGGAGGGCCGCTGCAAACTCTGCAGTCACTTTAGTGGCAAACACTGGGCCACTAGGGAGGGTTTCAACCGAGCCAGCAGCCTGGCACCAAGAGGGGGTGCCAGGCTGCCTGTTGGCGGCCCGGCCAAACCAGCGGCCATAATTGTCAACCCGACCTGGCAGTTGGCCAACAAAAATAAACATGAAGTCGCCTGCCGGCAGTGCCACCTCCACTTTAAGGACAGCTGTGCTGCCAAGCCACAGAAAGGATACCGACAGCAAAATCTGTTGGGGGCACTGTAGGGAGTGGTCTCGGGGTTCAGGTTCACTTCTGACATTCTGAGCGGTTCAAATCGTTCCCACTCCCTGGGTTCTAGACTTTGGATTTATTTGGGGATGTGACAAAGTACAGCAGACAACTGATTTTGGTGCAAGAAACTTCGATTCTATTAAGGTAAAGAAAGTACAATGTCAAAACATACAATCACTAGAATAAGAGATACTTTATCACATGTTCAAAAGGGGCTACAGAAAATAATACACCTCCCACCTCCCAAAGCCTAACTCTGACTAGGTGAACTCCAGGGCAAACAGAGTTTAAGCTCACCAATCCTTTTATTGTCAGTTAGCGGTGGTTCGGGGTTTCAGGGTTAGCTGGGCTCTGTAGGTTCTGCTTGCCGTACCCTGACCATCGGGGAAGATTTCTTACTGCGTAATCTTCAGTTGGGTGGTGTCCGCTAATGCGGTAGGGCACATATTGGATTTGTGGGGTAAGTACCTACTTTCTTATGTCAGCAGTAGGTTTCAAAGTTCTTTTAGGTAATGTTTCACCTGTTGGTAGCTAGGAACAGATTGTAGAGTGGAAACTTTCGAATCTTTGGTTTCTTCTTGAGGAGTTTCTTTCTTAGAATTTGTCGATCGCGGTGGTTCGATGTTACCACGTTGGCTGTGGTCAGTTGTGGCCGCGATGATGATGTCCGAAGTTACTGGGAACTGCTTTTCTCTGTTTTGGTGATATTCTTCCTTCTTCTTCGGTAGCAGAACAGTGTGGCACAGGAGTTCGTCGAGGCTGAAGCTGTTGATATTCACAGAGCTGTGTAGAAGGTTGTGTAGCAAGCTCTCTGGAAGGCTCCTTAAGGCTGCGGTTCTTAAACCCGTAAAAATAGGGCCCCAGTTATACTTTGGGAGTTGTTCTAATCTGTGCGCCTAATCAACCCCGATTCTTTGTCTTAATTTTGGCGGGCTTGATATTTCGTTCTCATATTTTGGCGGGCTCATTAATGATAATTCGTTTTCGATTTGGGAGATTGAGTTTTGGTATTTACGCTGCCTAGGCCTGGGTTTTCCATGCGGACTGGATGGGCTGTTAACATTATGGATGCGCTGGATGGGCTTCATGCTTTGAGCTATAGCTGGCTATCTCTGGGTCGATTATTGTTATGTCAATGTCTCCTGGGGAGAAGGGTTTTCGAGTTTACACAATTCTGCAGACAATTTGTTTAGCTTCAATACCCCAGACGGCTCCAATACCCAAAGACTGGCTTCTATAGAGGCTAGTTTTCCCTCAGTTTTGCAATCCTTTTCCACACGGACCCAATATGCCTTTTAAAATCCCAAACTAGATTAAAACTCGTAGTTCCTTCCACGTGCATTTTAGGATCCCAAACTTTTTGCTTGATAGTCCCAAATTGAATTTCCTTTCCAATGAGTCCAAACACTGGGGGGCGGGGGGGTTCCACGAATTTTGCAATCTTACAGCACCGATGGCGGCACACCGCTCCCAGGAGGCAGACTTCAAAAGGGGCAATTTCCCGCAGGGCAATTTCAGAAAGGGGTCGCCACCAGTCGGTAAGGGGTCTGCACATGCACGCCGTGGCAGAAAAACAGACAGAGCAGTCCCCTACATCGTTCCAAAACTGAGGAACAGCAATTTATAAAATGGCGGCCCCTCCGCGGAGATTCGGTGGCCAGTGATCTACTTGCCAGTCAAACTGCAACCCTGCATGGAATTAATGCTTTCAAGAAAGGGTTAGCATTTGAGAGAAATTTGACAAAAAAAAGGGCTGTTTAAAGAAATATATTCTAAATTGAGCTTTGTAACACAAGAAGATTATTGATTATATGAAATCCAGCTGTAGCTTCTGTAGCGTCCTTAATGCCATCAACTAACATTTTTATTTAATTTCACCACCTTTCAGCCACGCTACTGTGTGAAACAGAATATCATATTTTATTGAGGTTATTTCACTTTATAGGAGGAAAAAACAGACATAGTGCCTAATAATCTTTGGCCCTACTCACTGGCTGAATGCAGCAGAGTGGGAATGCTAGTCTCTGCTAAACCTACCAACATATCTGGGTCAGAGTGGAATCAGCTCATTAGCATCTTGATGGTGGGCACCCACACCAGTATGGGCACATCGTGGATCATCATCATCATCATAGGCAGTCTCTCGGAATCGAGGAAGACTTGCTTCCACTCCTGAAGTGAGTTCTTTGGTGGCTGAACAGTCCAATACAAGAGCCATAGACCCTGTCACAGGTGGGACAGATAGCCATTGAGTTAAGGGGTGGGTGGGACTGGTTTGCCGCACACTCTTTCCGCTGCCTGCACTTGATTTCGGCATGATCTCGGCTTTCAGATTCAAGGTGCTCAGCGCCCTCTCGGATGCACTTCCTCCACTTATGGCGGTCTCGGGCCAGAGACTCCCAGGTGTCAGTGGGGATGTCGCACTTTATCAGGGAGACTTTGAGGGTGTCCTTGTAGCATTTCCGCTGCCCACCTTTGGCTCGTTTGCTGTGAAGGAGCTCCGAGTAGAGCACTTGCTTTGGGAGTCTCGTGTTTGGCATGCAAACTATGTCGCCTGCCCAGTGGAGCTGATCGAGTGTGGTCAGTGTTTCAATGCTGGGGATGTTAGCCTGGATGAGGAAGCTGATGTTGGTATGCCTGTCCTCCCAGAGGATTTGCAGGATCTTGCAGAGACATCGTTGGTGATATTTCCCCAGCAACTTGAGGTGTCTGCTGTACATGATCCATGTCTCTGAGCCATACAGGAGGGCAGGTATTACTACAGCCCTGTAGACCATGAGCTTGGTGGCAATTTTGAGGGCCTGGGCTTGAAACACTCTTTTCCTCAGGCCGCCGAAGGCTGTAATGGTGCACTGGAGGCGGTGTTGGACCTTGTCATCGATGTCTGCTCTTGTTGATAGGAGGCTCCCGAGATATGGGAAGTGGCCCACGATGTCCAGGGTCGCGCGTGGATCTTGATGACTGGAGGGCAGTGCTGTGCAGTGAGGACAGGATGGTGGAGGACCTTTGTCTTACAGATATTTAGCGTAAGCTCCATGCTTTCATATTCCTCAGTAAATACGTCGAATACATCCTGAAGTTCAGCCTCTGTATGTGCGCAGACACAGGCGTCCTCCGCGTACTGTAGCTCGATGACAGAGGTTGGGGCGATCTTGGACCTGGCCTGGAGACGGTGCAGGTTGAACAGGTTTCCACTGGTTCTGTAGTTTATTTCCACTCCAGTGGGGAGTTTGTTGACTGTGAGGTGGAGCATGGTGGCGAGAAAGATTGAGAAGAGGGTTGGGGCAGTGATGCAGCCCTGTTTGACCCCGGTCCGGACGTGGATGCGGTCTGGGATGAACCCGTTGATAAGGCTCACTGCCTGCAGGTCGTCATGGAGCAGGCGGAGGATGGTGATAAACTTTTGGGGGCATCCGAAACGGAGGAGGACGCTCCATAGACCCTCATGGTTGACAAGTCAAAGGCCTCTGTAAGGTTGAAGAAGGCCATGTATAAGGGCTGTCACTGTTCCCTGCATTTTTCCTGTAGCTGTCGCGCTACAAAAATCATGTCCGTTGTGCTCCGTAGAGGACGAAATCCGCACTGTGACTCCGGGAGGAGCTCCTTGGTCACGGGAAGAAGGCGGTTGAGGAGGACTCTAGCGACGACTTTCCCAGTGGCTGACAGCAGGGAGATTCTTCTGTAATTGCTGCAGTCGGACTTGTCCCTTTTTTTAAAGATGGTCATGATCGCTGCATCCCTGAGATCCCCCGGCATGCTCTCCTCCCTCCAGATGAGAGAGATGAGGCTGTGTATTCACGCCAGCAGTGCCTCTCCGCCATACTTTAATGTCTCAACAGGGATTCTGGCTGCACCCGTAGCCTTGTTGTTTTTAAGCTGTCTTATAGATTTTTCTACCTCTTGCAGTGTTGGGGTCTCACTGAGGTGGTGGCGGGTAGCATGCTGCAGAATGGAGTCGAGAACACTCGATTCAAAGGCAGAGTCTCGATTGAGGAGATCTTCGAAGTGCTCTTCCAGTGGGCCCTGACTGCCCATGAGTGTTTCCCCGTTCTTGGCCAGCAGTGGGGCGGGGCCTGCTAGATGAATGGCGGGGGGGAGGGGAATGGCTATTTAAAGAAGTAATGGCTGGTTCCCCTCCAAAATGGCAAACTTTGCAGCTTATCAAACTGCCTTTATAAGAAGACTTATCTGAATATTGTATGGCAGCAATTCTACTATCTTCCAGGCCAGGACACCATCCTGGAGACCCGAATGGGTTCCATTTGTGTCCCTAAGCTGACCTGGATGCCGGGTTCATCCAGATCGCTGAGCAGATAGGAGATAGGAGCCACAGTAATTCTGGTGTGGGAAAACCCTCCTGCTGTTACCCCCTCCTCTGACATCATTGGCAAAGTTCTCCCTGTCCCAGATCGGAACAGAATTTCTTACAAATGTCCCTTCAAATTTTCTGGCTCTGCCAGGCCTTTTGCAGTTGACAATAATACACCAGTGATCATGAGAAATTTGTGGCTCTGCTCTTTTGCTGGTAATGTAACTCATTTATTCGTGCTGTTTTTCTAACTTTTTATTTTTCAATTACATAGCAATACAACATGTGAGCAAAAACACAAGCAAAATGCAAATAAGGAGAAGTAAAACAAAAAAGAAATTGAAGAGGTCAACTTTACATAGCAATGTCATAACAATGTCAATTTAAAGTACAAGTTTGTGACAGACGCCTTCGGCAGGATTAGGCAAATCAATAGTAATATTGAAAGATATAAACTAAGACAAGACATATTACTGTAGAATCATAAAAATTACGATTAGCAGACATTTGTCATTTGTGCCTGTGTGTCTCCTCGATGTTCAATTGGAGCGAGCTACTGTGATCCCATTCCCTGCCCTTTCCTCATATACTTCATACTAATATTTCTCTACGTATCAGATGTTATAGTCTCTGCCTCAATAGCTACTTTTGATAACATGTTCTGTGATTAAAAACCTCGAACTTCCCCTTTCATTCTTCTAACAATATTGCTGAGCTTATGCACCTTTTATTATGGTGTGAGTCTCAATCAAGGACGAAGTCCAGGAAAACTGTAAGAGGCAAACATAACACTGACAGTAGCGATTGGAACAGAACAACATTCATTGTCCTTTAATTAGGAGGTGATTGAAGTCAGTTTTTACTGATTTCTAACATAAATTCAGTAAAATATAATTCTCCCTCGATTTTTACATTAAAGCCCCAAATTCTTCCTAAGGTTCTGATTGAAAATTGGTCCTTCAAATGTACATGATTACCCGTGTTACATGATATGCATCACAAACTGTATATCATGCAACATGCGTGATGGCATCACTAATGTGATGTACATACATCTGGGGCCCAGTATTCAGTGCCACATTCTTTAGCAATTGAAGGCTTGTAGTGAGACTAGCAGTGAGAGTTACTCACATGGTCACAAATGATTGGTTAAATATTGGTTAAATAGGCACAGCTGCATATTCTGGTAAGCAACTGCACAGCACTATACTTGTGTATGTATTTTTTCCTGCCTGATCTTTGCCATGTACAATTTTAAAGCTGGGGGAAAATTATACATTTATGTCACAAGGAGAAGCTTTCTAGAACAAGTCAAGATTTGCTATAAATGTGCAGCATACATAAGATCTGAAAGATAAACAAGAGGAAGAAAAGAATAAGCAACAGGAAAATAAAATTGTACTAAATTCTTCACTGACAATTTTTAACTGTGAAGTCCAAACTCCGTTATTTTTCCAAGTAATTTGATAGAGATCCCTCACTAACCCTAGGATTATATGTGTTCACAATACAGTTTGCCCTATTCCTTTAAATATGTGCAGTGGTCAAACTGAGTATCTTTGAGGATGAAAGCATTTCCTTTAACCTCGATGCCATCCCTCCTTCCAATCCCACTCTTTGCCGTGTTTTCACTATCCTCTCCAACTTTCCCCTCTATGACCCCGAGCGATCAGTCCTCAGCAAAGACTTTTGCTTCATCCCCTTATACTCCCAATAAATTTCGAGCTCGGCATGACGTTGACCTCTTCTTCCATTGTCTTCGCCTCCACATCCACTTCTTCGACCAGGAGTCTTCCCCACGCACATCATCAGAATTCTCATTCTACTCAGACCCCTCCCTTTGGCCTCTTGCCCTCTCTAGATCATCTGCTATCTCACTAACCAACCTACCTCTGAACTTGCAGCATTCTGTTCTCTCAGGTCCAACCCTAACATTGTCATTAAAAGGGTGGTGCTGTGATTGTTAGTCGAACCAATATCTACCTTGTGGAAACTGAACGCCAATTCTCTGACACTTTCGCCTACCTCCTGCTGGGCCATGACCCCCAACACCGAACATCAAACCATCATTTCCCAGGCTGTCACTGACATTATTTCTTCTGTAGATCTTCCATCCATGGCCTGGAACCTCATGGTTCCCCAACCCCACACAGCCTACTTCTATCTCCTTCCATGCTGCTGTGGTAGATCCATCATTTCAGCCTGGTCTTGCCCCATGGAACTGATCTCCTCCTATCTCTAATCTATTTTTTCTCTCCTTGTCCAGTCCCTTCCCACCTACATCTGTGAGCTGCCAGTGGCCTCTACCACTTTAATAGTTTCCAGTTTCCTGGCCCTAACCATCTCCTTTATACCATGGACATCCAATCACTCTACACCTTCATTCCACACCAGGAGGGCCTGAAGGCCCTCCATTTCTTCCTTAAACTGAGGCCCAACCAGCCCCAATCCACCACCATCCTCGTCTGCTTGGCGGAACTTGTTCTCACGTTGAAGAACTTCCCCTTTGACTCTACTCACTTCATCGAAATAGAATCATAGAAATTTACAGCACGGAAGGAGGCCATTTCGGCTCATCATGTCCACACCGGCCAACCAAGAGCTATCCAGCCTGATCCCACTTTCCAGCTCTTGGTCTGTAGCCCTGCAGGTTACGGAACTTTAAGTGCACATCAAAGTATATTTCAAATGTGGTGAGAGTTATTGCCTCTACCACCCTTTCAGGTAGTGAGTTTCAGACCCCCTCCACCCTCTGGGTGAAGACATTTCCTCTCATATCTCCTCTAAACCTCCCTTCAATTACTTTAAATCTAAGTCCCCTGGTTGTTGACCCCTCTACCAAGGGAAACAGGTCCTTCCCATCCACTATCCAGGTCCCTCATAATTTTATACACCTCAATAAAAGGTGTTGCTATGAGAACTCATATGGGTCTGAGCTACGCCTGCCTTTTTGAAGGATATGTGGAACATTCTTTGTTCCAGTCCTACTTGGGTCTCCTCACTCACCTCTTTTTCTGGTACATTGATGACTGTATCGGTATCGTTTCCTGCTCTCGCCCCGAACTGGGAACCTTTGCTTACAATTTCTATCCTTCTCTCATTTTCACATGGTCCATCGCCGACTCTTCCCTTCCCTTCCTCAACTTTTCTATCTCCATTTCTGAGGATAGACTATCGGCCAATATCTACTATAAGCCCACTGACTCCCACAGCTACATGAGTACTGCTTCCTGTAAGGACTCTATTCCATTCTTCCAGATTCTCTGTCTCTACCTCATATGTTCTGATGATGTCACCTTCCATAGCAGTGCTTCCGATATGTCTTCCTTTTTCATAAACAGAGTATTCCCCTCTACCGTGGTTGAAAGGGCCCTTGACCGTGTCCATCCCATTTCCCGCACTTCTGCTTTCTCCTCTTCCCCACCCTCCCAGAAAAACAATAGTGTTCCCCTTGACCCTACCTTCCACCCCACCAGCCTCCACATTCAATAGATCATCCTCTGCCATTTCCATCACCTACAGCACAATGCCACCACCAAACACATCTTCTCCTCCCCTCCACTTTCAGCATTCCAAAGGGACCATTTCTTCCATGACACACTGGTCTACTCCTCAATCACCTCCTACCCTTCTCATGACACTTCATCATGCAGGAGGTACAACACCTGCACTTTTATCTCCTCCCTTCCCACAATCCGGGGCTCTTTCTGTTATATATGTGGACTTGTATTTACTTTGTGTAGCCACCAGAGGGCTCATTCCCCGGAGTCACAAGGGATCCCATAATCCCTTGGGAGCACAGGTATTTAAGAAGGCTTCACAGGTTGGAGAGGCAATCTGGAGACCTGCAATAAAAGACTCAGGCCACAGTTTACTTTGAGCTCACAGTGTTCAGTCTGACTCTTTCTACATACACAATAACTGGCAACGAGATACAGATAGCGCACCCAAAAATGCAGAGAACAGTGGGCATCCTGGAGAAATATTCGGAGGGAGATGATTGGGAAACTTTTGTGGAGCGACTCAACCAATACTTCATGGCCAATGAGCTAGATGGGGAAGAGAGCACTGCCAAACTTAGAGCGATCCTCCTCACTGTCTGTGAGGCACCAATGTATGTCCTCATGAAGAATCTGCTCACTCCAGCGAAACCCACGGAGAAATCGTATGAAGATTTGTGCACATTGGTCCGAGAGCATTTGAACCCGAAGGAATGCGTTCTGATAGAGAGGTACTGGTTCTACACCTACAAAAGGTCTGAAGGCCAGAAAGTGGCGAGTTATGTCGCCGAGCTAAGACGGCTTGCAGGACATTGCGAATTTGAAGGACATTTGGAGCACATGCTCAGAGACTTTTTCGTACTTGGCATTGGCCACGAAACCATACTTCACAATCTTTTGACTGTAGAGACCCAAACCTTGAGTAAGGCCATAGTGATAGCCCAGGCGTTCATTGCCACCAGTGACAACACTAAGCAAATCTCTCAGCACACAAGTGCTGCTACAAGTACTGTGAACAAAGTGATGTTGTTTTCGAATTGTAACGTACAGGGCAGGTCACACATACCTGCAGCTACACATCCGCAGATGTATCAGAGTCCACCATCAAGGGTGATGAATGCGATGCCATAAACACCTTGTTGGCGCTACAGGGGTGATCATCGTTTCCATTCATGCCGATTCAAAGGATGCGTTTGTAAGGGCTGTGGAACAATGGGATACCTCCAACGAGTGTGCAGGAGAACTGCTAAGCCTGTTAAACCTGCAAACCACCACGTTTTCACCCAGAGAGTGGAGAACCCGTGCAATTCTCTACCACAGAAAGTTGTTGAGGCCAATTCACTAAATATATTCAAAAAGGAGTTAGGTTTAGTCCTTACTACTAGTGGGATCAAGGGGTATGGCAAGAAAGCAGGAATGGGGTACTGAAGTTGCATGTTCAGCCATGAACTCATTGAATGGCGGTGCAGGCTCGAAGGGCCGAATGGCCTACTCCTGCACCTATTTTCTATGTTTCTATGTCTATGTTTCTATGTTGCAGAGGAGGACAGATCCACAGAGGATCACCATGAACTAGAGCCTCAGATAGAGGAGGCAGAGGTACATGGGGTACATACATTCACCACGAATTGTCCCCCAATAATGCTGAATGTTGAACTAAATGGACTCCCGGTGTCAATGGAATTGGACATGGGTGCGAGCCAGTCCATCATGGGCAAAAAGACTTTTGAAAGGTTTTGGTGCAACAAGGCCTCAAGGCCAGTCTTAACTCCAGTTCGCATGAGACTAAGAACTTACACTAATGAACTGATTCCTGTAATCGGCAGTGCTACCGTAAAGGTCTCTTACGATGGAGCGATGCACAAGCTACCACTCTGGGTGGTACAGGGCGATGGTCCCACGCTGCTCGGCAGGAGCTGGCTGGGAAAGATACGCTGGAACTGGGACGACGTCTGAGCGCTATTGCCCGCTGATGACACTTCGTGTGCCCAGGTCTTAAACAAATTTCCTTTGCTGTTCGAAATAGGCATCGGGAAATTCCAAAGGAAGAAAAGTGCAGATCCACCTAATTCCGGGGGCGCGACCCATCCATCACAAGATGAGAGCAGTACTGTACATAATGAGAGAAAGGGTAGAGATCGAGCTGGACCGGCTGCAATGAGAGGGCATCATTTCACTGATCGAGTTCAGCGAGTGGGCCAGTCCTATTATTCCAGTCCTCAAGGGAGACGACACTGTCAGAATCTGTGGTGATTACAAAGTAACTATCAATCGTTTCTCCCTGCAGGACCAATACCCACTACCAAAAGCCGCCGACCTCTTTGCAACACTGGCGGGAAGAAAGACGTTCACGAAGCTGGATCTGACTTCAGCCGACATGCCGCAGGAACTGGAAGAATCATCGAAAGCACTCACCTGCATCAACACGCACAAAGGTCTTTTTGTTTATAACAGATGCCCGTTTGGAATCTGATCAGCGGCGGCGATATTCCAGAGTAACATGGAAAGTTTATTGAAGTCGGTCTCGCACACAGTGGTCTTCCAGGACGACATCTTGGTCACAGGTCGAAACACAGCCGAGCATCTGCAGAACCTGGAGGAGGTTCTTAGTCGACTCAATCGCGTGGGTCTCAGGTTAAAACGCTCGAAGTGCGTTCTCCTGGTGCCTGAAGTGGAGTTCCTGGGAAGGAGGATTGTGGCGGACGGCATCAGGCCCACTAACGTGAAGAAGGAGGCAATCGAGAATGCACCGAGGCCACAGAATGTGACGGAGCTGCGGTCGTTTCTGGAACTCGTGAACTACTTTGCTTACTTCTTACCGGGTCTCAGTACCCTACTAGAACCACTACATATCTTACTATGAAACGGAGGCAAGTGGGTTTGGGGCAAAAGCCAAGAAAATGCCTTTGTAAAAGCCAGAAAATTGTTATGCTCAAACAAATTGCTTGTGTTGTATGATCCATGTAAGCTCTTGGTACTCGCATGTGATGTGTCATCATATGGTGTCGGGTCTGTATTGCAATAAGCTAATGATTTCGGGAAACTGCAACTGGTTGCTTATGCATCCAGGAGTCTGTCTAAGGCTGAGAGAGCCTACAGCATGATTGAAAAAGTAAGGTTAGCATGTGTCTATGGGGTAAAGAAAATGTATCAATACCTGTTTGGGCTAAAATTCGAAATAGAAACTGACCATAACCCACTTATATCCCTGTTTTCCGCGAGTAAAGGGATAAATACCAACACACCGGCCAGCATCCCGAGATGGGTGCTCACATTGTCCGCATACAACTATGCCATCCGCCACAGGCCAGGCACAGAAAACTGCGCCGATGCTCTCAGTAGGCTGCCATTGCCTACCACGGGGTTGGAAATGGTGCAGCCCGCAGATCTAGCCATGGTTATGGAAGCATTTGAGAGTGAGCAATCACCCTTCACTGCATGGCAGATCAAAACTTGTACAAGCCAGGACCCCTTATTATCTCTAGTCAAAGGCTGTGTGCTTCACGGGAGCTGGTCCAGTGTCCCAGTGGAAATGCAGGAAGAGATAAAGACGTTCCAGTGGCGCAAAGATGAACTGTCTATACAGGCAGACTGCCTTCTGTGGGGCAATCGAGTAGTGATCCCCAAGAAGGGCAGAGACACCTTCATCAATGACCTCCACACACCCACCCAGGCATCGTAATGATGAAAGCGATGGCCAGATCCCACGTTTGATGGCCCGGTATCGATGCAGACTTAGAGTCCTGCGTTCACAGATGCAATACATGCTCGCAGTTAAGCAATGTACCTAGGGAGGCACCGCTAAATTTATGGTCTTGGCCTGCAAACCTTGGTCTAGGGTACCTGTCGACTATACAGGACCGTTCTTGGGTAAATGTTCCTTGTGGTTGTAGACATGTACTCCAAGTGGATTGAATGTGACATAATGTCGGCTAGCACGTTCGCTGTCACCACTGAAAGCCTGCGGGCCATGTTTGCCACACACGGCTTACCCGATGCCCTGGTGAGCGACAACGGGCCATGTTTTACCAGTGCTGCGTTCAAAGAATTCATGACCTATAACGGGATCAAACATGTCACATCTGCCTCGTTTAAACCAGCGATCAATGGTCAGGCAGAGAGAGCAGTGCAAACCATCAAGCAAGGCTTGAAGAGGGTAACTGAAGGATCACTGCAGACTTGCCTATCCAGAGTCCTGCTTACCTACCGCACGAGACCACACTCACTCACTGGGTTCCCACCGGCTGAACTGCTCATGAAAAGATCACTTAAGACATGGCTCTCGTTAGTTCAGCCTGATCTACATGAACAGGTAGTGAGTAGACGGCTTCAACAAAGTGCATACCATGATAGCGCAAATGTGTCATGGGAGATTGAAGTCAATGATCCTATATTTGTATTAAATTATGGACAAGGTCCCAAGTGGCTTCCCAGCACTATTGTGATCAAAGAGTGGAACAGGGTGTTTTGGGTCAAACTTTCAAATGGACTCATTCATCGGAAACACTTGGACCAATCCAACTCAGATTCACGGACTACCCTGAGCAACCCACCTTTGACCCTACCTTTTTTGATCCCCCAACACACACACCAGTGGGAACCGACACCATGATTGACCACATCATCCACAGCAGACCTTCAGGGCCCAACATATCAGGCAGCCCAGCAAGGCCAGCTGCACAGCAGCCCATCAAGGGCCCAACAAATGATTCAACAACACGAGCTTTCACACCGAGACGATCAACCAGGGCAAGATGGGCCCCAGATCGACTCACATTGTAAATAGTTACACTATTGATTTTGTGGGGGGAGTGTTGTTATATATGTAAACTTGAGTGGAAGCAAGTCTTCCTCGATTTCGAGGGACTGCCTTTATTGATGATGACCTTGCCAAAACTAACAAATGTTCATATCGTAGCTGTTATATATGTGGATTTGTATTTACCCTGTACAGCCACCAGAGGGCTCATTCCCCAGAGTCCCAAGGGATCCCATAATCCCTTGGGAGCACAGGTATTTAAGAAGGCTTCACAGGTTGGAGAGGCACTCTGGAGACCTGCAATAAAAGATTAAGGTCACACTTTACTTTGAGCTCAGTGTTCAGTCTGATTCTTTCTACATACACAATACTTTCCAGGTGAAACAGCAATTTACCTGTACTTCTTTCAATTTAGTATTAGCTGCTCACAATATAGTCTCCGCTATATTGAGGAGATCAAATGTAGATTAAGTGACCACTTTGCGGACCACCTCTATTCAGTCCGCAAGTGTGTCCCTGAACCTCTGGTTGTCTGTCACTTTAATTCTCTGCTCCACTCCCACTCTGGCCTCTCTGCCTTTGGCCTCACATACTGTTCCAATGAAGCTCAACGTAAGCTTGAAGAACTGCACCTCAACTTTCGATTAGTCACTTTACAGTTTTCTCATTGAGTTCAACAATTTAAGATCATAACCACTGCTCCCAATTGTTTGGACAGCAGCTGTTGGAAATGATTCTTGTACATCTCCTCTAGACTCAACTTTTGTTTCTTTACTTGTCCCATTACCATTCCACTTTGCCTTGTTCCATCATCCATTTTGTCATTTAATCGTTCCTGTCTTCCACCCTACCACAGACTTTCCCTTTGGTTCTTTCCTCCCCTACTTTCATTCCCTGCTGCTCTACTTGCTTAAAATCTGTTACATCTCTAACTTTTTGCAGTTCTGATGAAAGGTAAACGATCTGAAACATTAACTCTATTTTTCTCTCCACAGATGCGGCCTGACATGCTGAATATTTCCAGCATTTTCTGTTTTTTATTCCTTTAACCTTGTGTTTGTTCCTGGGTTTGTCCTGTTTATGCCACCCTGTACCATTAATATTTAAGAGTCCAATGCCCCACGTATCTCAACTCATGCTGAGGATGGAGTCATTTTCAACTTTAATGGGGGCAGGAAACTGACGGTAGTGGATCAGCTGCCCTTTACACACACTGCCCAATTATCCTTTCCAGTAAAGTCAGTGGAAAGTAAAATCATGCAGATGTAAAACAGACAGCCGATCCACTACCGTCAGTTTTCTGCCCCCATTGAAGGTGAAAATTACCCCAATATTTCCCAAACTTGGCCACGCATCCAAGATCCAAGGTAAACAACTGAAGAAGCCTAGTAATTGTAGCCTAACGCAACTGCTGTGCGCATATGTTGCCAGAAGTTTTAGAACTACCATTGAGAATCATAGAATCATAGAAATTTACAGCACGGAAGGAGGCAATTTCAGCCCATCGTGTCCATGCTGGCCAACAAGAGGCTATCCAACCTAATCCCATTTTTTAGCTCTAGGTCCGTAACCCTGCAGGTTACGGCACCTCAAGTGCACATCCAAGTATTTTTTAAATGTGGAGAGGGTTTCTTCCTCTAACCCCCTTTCAGGCAGTGAGTTCCAGACCCCCACAACCGTCTGCATGAAGAAATTTCCCCTCAAATCCCCTCTAAACCTTCTATGAATCACGTTAAATATATGTCCCCTGGTAGTTGACCCCTCTGTTAAGGGAAATAGGCCCTTTCTATCTACTATATCTAGTCCACTCATAATTTTATACAACTCAATGAGGTCTCCCCTCAGCCTCCTCTGTTCCAGGGAAAACAAACCCAACCTATCTAATCTGTCCTCATAACTAAGATTCTTCACTCCCGGCAACATCCTTGTAAATCTCCTCTGTACCCTCTCCAGTGCAATCACGTCCTTCCTGTAATGCGGTGACCAGAACTGCATGCAGTACTCCAGCTGTGGCCTAACTAGTGTTTTATACAGTTCAAGCATAACCCCCTGCTCTCATTTTCTATGCCTTGGCTAATAAAGGCAAGTATTCCGTATGTCTTCTTAACCACCTTATCTACCAGGCCTGCCACCTTCAGGGATTTGTGGACATGCACTCCAAGGTCCCTTTGTTCCTCTACACTTCTCAGTGTCCTACCATTTAATGTGTATTGCCTTTCCTTGTTAGCCCTCCCCAAATGCATTACCTCACACTTCACCGGATTAAATTCCATTTGCCAATCTTCTGTCCACCTGGCCAGTTGATTGATATCTTCCTACAGCCGATTTTAGTATCATCTGCAAACTTCTTAATCACACCCGCTATATTCAAGTCTAGATCGTTGATGTATACCACAAAAAGCAAGGGACCCAGTACTGAGCCCTGTGGAGCACCATTGGAAACATCTTTACAGTCACAAAAACACCCATCAACCATTATCCTCTGCTTTCTGCCTCTGAGCCAATTTTGGATTCAACTTGCCACTTTGCCCTGGATCCTATGTGCTTTTACTTTTGTGACTAGTCTGCCATGTGGGACCTTATCAAAATCCATATACATTACTTCATATGCACTGCCTTCATCAAACCTCCTGGTTACCTCCTCGAAAAATTCATTCAAGTTAGTCAGACACGACCTTCCCTTAACTAATCCATGCTGACTGTCCTTGATTAATCAGTGTCTTTCTAAATGAAGATCCTTCAGGATTTTTTCCAATAATGTTTCCACCACTGAGGTTAGGCTGACTGACCTGTAATTACTTGGTCTATCCCTTTCTCCCTTCTTAAACTAAGGTACCACATTAGCAGTCCTCCAGTCCCCTGGCACCACACCTGAAGCAAGAGAGGATTGGAAAATAATGGTCAAAGCCTCTGCTATTTTCTCTTTTGCTTCGCTTAACAGCCTGGGATACATTTCATCTGGGCCTGGGGACTTATCCACTTTCAAAGCTGCTAAACCCCTTATTACCTCTTCTCTCACTATGTTTACTTCATCTAATATTTCACACTCCGCCTCCTCGATAGCAGTGTCTGCATCACCCCTCTCTTTTATGAAAACAGATGCAAAGTACTCATTAAGAACCATACACACATCTTCTGACTCCACACACAGATTACCGTCATGGTCTCTAATAGGCCCTACCCTTTCTTTAGTTATCTTCTTGCTCTTAATATATTTATAAAACATCTTTGGGCTTTCCTTGATTTGATGTGCCAAGAATTTTTCATGCTCTCTGCAGCCTGAGGCCTGTAAAAGATTGGCCTCTAAAACATGTTAACAATTGTGCCCTGGTATTCAGCTTAACTGTGATTTTTTTTTTAATTCAATGCTTGTGTTTTTTTAGTTTCAGTGATGTTCCAAAGAAAATTTACATTTTTGAAAGTTTGTGGGATCTAATTTTTTTGCTTCAATTTTCTCCTGCTTTTTTGATTCTAAAAAATAATAGCTTAGGAAAGAATAAACTATGAGATGACATAGATGACCAGAGAATAAATGAAGTTTCAGAACAGGAGTGTAAAAAGATGTTTAAACATAAACTGAGGAACTAGTTTAAAAATGAGTTAAAAAGTCTGTAGGACAATGCACACAGTGCCTGTAGTAAAAAGGTGGAACTGGATGCAATAAATCATTGTGATGAACCAGATATAGTAGGGATTACTGAGACGTGGTTACAGAGAATCAGGACTGGGAATGAAACATTGCAGGGTATAACTTATTTAGAAAAGATAGAGAGGGTAAAAGGGAAGGTTGAGTAGGTGTACTTATTATTAAAAATAACATAATGGCAATAGAAAAAAGTGACACAGCTATCAGCAAGAAAGAAATAGAATCCACGTGGATAGAGATAAAAAATAATAAAGGATTACTCACACTAATAGGGATAGTCTATAGACTGACTAATAGTGGAGGAAGAAATATTTAAACAAATTAGGGAAATGAGTAAAAAACATAATAATTATGGGGGTTTTCAATTACCCTGATATTAATTGGCCAGAAGAGTTAGGTAAAGGGGATAAAGGAATAGAGTTCCTATCATGTGTACAGGAATCCTTTCTAACCCAGTATGTAAGAAGTCCGACAAGGGAGGATTTGTTGCTGTATCTAGTAATGAGGAATGAACCCGAGCAGATAAGAGAAGTAAAATTAGGGGAACTTCTAGGTATTAGTAACCACAATATAATATGTTTTGAAATAATAATTGAGAAGGACATAAATATGACGAAGGCCAGGTTAATAGATTGGAGAAAAGACCATTTTGAGGGGCTAAGAATAAAACTTGGCAAAATAAATGAACAAGAATATTGGCAGAGCAATGATGTTTAATAGCAATGGGAATCATTTAAACTGGTGTTCAACTGAGTCCAGGAAAAATATATTCAGCTGAACAACAAGAACAAAATAAACACGAATGAGCACCATGGATGAATAAGGTATACACTAGGGGTTGGGTTTTGGCTTTGATGTATTTGGGGTGATAATAGTGGCGGGGTGGTTAAGTTAGCACCTGAGAATAGGTAGGGTAGGTCACCATCGTCCCAGGCAGTCCCTCGGAATCGAGGAAGACTTGCTTCCACTCTTAGAATGAGTCCTTAGGTGGCTGAACAGTCCAATACGAGAGCCACAGTCCCTGTCACAGGTGGGACAGATAGTCATTGAGGGTAAGGGAGGGTGGGACAGATTTGCTGCACGCTCTTTCCGCTGCCTGCGCTTGATTTCTGCATGCTCTTGGCAATGACACTTGAAATGCTCAGCGCCCTCCCGGATGCATTTCCTCCACTTAAGGCGGTCTTTGGCTAGGGACTCCCAAGGTGTCGGTGGGGATGTTGCACTTTATCAGGGAGGCTTTGAGGGTGTCCTTGTAACGTTTCCTCTGCCCACCTTGGGCTCGTTTGCCGTGAAGGAGTTCCGAGTAGAGCATTTGCTTTGGGAGTCTCGTGTCTGGCATGCGGATAATGTGGCCTGCCCAGCGGAGCTGATCAAGTGTGGTCAGTGCTTCAATGCTGGGGATGTTGGCCTGGTCAAGGATGCAAATGTTGGTGCATCTGTCCTCCCAGGGGATTTGTAGGATCTTGCAGAGACATCGTTGATGGTATTTCTCCAGCGACTTGAGGTGTCGACTGTATATGGTCCATGTCTCTGAGCCATGTAGGTAGGGTAGGTAGGGCCCATTTGTAGGCGGAAGATGTTGGTAAGGTTCTTATTGAAAACTTTGCATCTGTTTTCACAAAGGAAAGGGTACTGCTATTGAGAAGGAGTGTGATAATCTGGATGAAATAAACATAGTGAGAGAGGAAGTAGTAAGAGGTTTAGCAGCTTTAAAAGTAGATAAGTCTCCAGGTCTGGACGAAATGCATCCCAGGCTGTTGAGTGAAGTAAAAGAGAAAATAGCAGAGGCCTTGACCATCATTTTCCAGTCTTCTTTGGATTTGGGCATGGTGCCGGACAATTGGTGGACTGCTAATGTGGTACCCTTGTTTAAGAAGGGAGAAAGGGATAGGCCGAGTAATTACAGACCTGCCAACCTAACCTCAGCGGTGGGAAAATTATTGGAAAAATTCCTGAAAGACAGGATAAATCTACATTTGGAAAGGCAAGGATTAATTAGGGATAGTCAGCACGGATTTGTTAAGGGAAGATCATGTTTGACGAACTTGATTAATTTTTTGAGGCGGTAACCAAGAGGATCGATGAGGGTAGTGCGTATGATGTAGTGTATATGGACTTTAGCAAAGCTTTTGATAAGTTCCCACATGGTAGACCGGTCACGAAGGTTAAAGCCCATGGGATCCAGGGCAAAATGGCAAGTTGGATCTAAAATTGGTTTTGAGGTAGGAAGCAAAGGGTAATGGTTGATGGATCTTTTGTGATAGGAAGGATGATTCCAGTGGGATTCCTCAGGGCTCAGTACTGGGTCCCTTTCTTTTTGTGGAATATATCAACGATTTAGATTTGAATATAGGATGTAGCAATTAGAAATTTGCAGATGACACTAAAATTGGTTGTGTGGTTGATAATGAAGAGGAAGGTAATGGACTGCAGGAGGATATCAATCTACTGGTCAGGTGGGCAGAGCAGTGGCAAATGGAATTCAATGCAGAGAAGTGTGAGGTAATGCACTTTAGGAGGGCTAATCAGGAAAGGGTATACACATTAAGCGGTCGGCCACTTAATAGTGTAGATGAACAAA
This sequence comes from Pristiophorus japonicus, assembly GCF_044704955.1. Lineage (NCBI taxonomy): Eukaryota > Metazoa > Chordata > Chondrichthyes > Pristiophoridae > Pristiophorus > Pristiophorus japonicus. Next base: position 369,101,637 of record NC_091977.1, on the reverse strand, counting down.
GGGATCTTGGAGTGCTTGTCCACAGATCCCTGAAAGTAACAGGCCAGGTGGATAAGGTGATTAAGAAGGCATACGGAATCCTTGCCTTTATTGGCCGAGGCACAAAATATGAGAGCAGGGAGGTTATGCTTACATTGTATAATACTCTGGTTAGGCCACAGCTGGAGTACTGCGTGCAGTTCTGGTCACCGTATTTTAGGAAGGACATGATTGCACTAGAGAGGGTGCAGAGGAGATTTACTAGGATGCTGCCTGGAATGGAGAGTCTTAGTTATGAGGACAGATTGGATAGGCTGGGTTTGTTCTCATTGGAACAGAGAAGGTAGAGAGGAGACCTCATTGAGGTGTACAAAATATTGAGGGGCCTGGATATAATGGATAGCAAGGTCTTATTTCCATTGATGGAGGGATCTATTACAAGGGAGCATTGTTTTAAGGTAATTGGTGGAAGGTTCAGAGGGGATTTGAGGGGGAACCTCTTCACGCAGAGGGTTGTGGAAGTCTGAAACTCACTGCCTAGAAGAGTGGTAGGTGCAGAAACCCTCATCGCATTTAAAAGATAGTTGGATGGGCACTTAAAGTGCCATAACCTGCAGGGTTACGGACCTACAGCTGGTAATTGGGATTAGACTGGGTAACCTCTTGTTGGCCGGTGCAGATATGATGGTAAGTACTGCAGTGAATCGAATACGTCCAGGGTGATCTCCTGGACTAGTTTTGATTGCCTGGATGCATCGGAGAGGAATTTTCCCAGATTTTATTTCCCCAATTTGGCCTGGATTTTATCTGGTTTTTGCCTCTCCCAGGAGATCACATGGCTCCAGTTGGGGTAGAATGTTTCATTGTAAGGGGTGTAGCAGTTGTGTGGAGCGGTCTGGTTGGGCTGGTTGATCTTTACCTTTCTGCCATTGTTCATTGTTCACAGGTTTATATGTAACCTTCAGGGCTGCTGACCGAGGGCCGTGCGGCTCTTTGTCAGCTGGCATAGACACAATGGGCCAAAATGACCTCCCTCTGCACTATAAATTTCTATGTTTCTATGTTTCTATGAATAGTTTGCGCCTTGGTATGTTAGATTGGGCAGCTGGGCATTGTATCAGTGGGTGCTGTGCTAAAGGAGGCATTGTACTCTTCTCTTGGGTGCTAGGATGAGAAACTCACGAGCTAAAGAGCCGGGCCGGGAGTGTTTCGATAGATGCCTGGGGAGGTGGGAGGGAGCGCAGGGGTGGAAACTGGAAAAAAAACACGATAAAAACATTCTTAAAACATTGACCACGGTACCACAACCCAAATCAAAAAAAAAAGATTAAAGAAAAATCAAATACACTTACCTTAGGAGTCCATTACTTATCTCTTTGCCGACGGGATGGTTGGACCGCCCTGATTTCCCAGACGCGAGGCACGCTTCGGGGCGTAGATGTCAGGTAATAGTCCAAACACGCGCTGGTGTCGCAATCAGGAGCGTTGCACACCAGGTGCAGCTCTTCCAGGCGGTGCTGCTCAGCACCACCGCTAAACCGAACTCAAGGATCGCTGCGGGGAGCTGGAGGCTGAACGCCCGCCAAAACACCTCACCACTGCCATTGCCGCCGCTCTGGGGTAAAAAATGGAGTGGAGAAGAATCGAAACTCTAGCCCTAGGTACGTGGACAGCAGGAGAGAAAATGACAAGGGAGAATATGAAAAACAATTAGGAAGGCCAAGAAGAACTATGAAATTAAATTATCAAGAAACATAAAACAAAATAGTAAAATATTCTACAGGCACATAAATAACAAAAGGAAAGTCAGGACGGGAATAGGGCCTCTAAGGGACAGACAGGATAAGATCACAGGTAGTGATAGAGAAATGGCAGAAATATTATATAATTACTTTGCATTAGTATTTACCAGGAAGATAGAACAGGTGGACTTGACATTATATGATGAGATTGGAAATGAGATAACCACATTTAAAATAGAAAGTGGAGAAATATTTTAAAACGAGTTAAACTCAAATAGGAAAAAAACCCTGGTCCAGAAGGATTACTTTCGAGTGTTTTAAAAGAATTCAGGGAAGAGATAGAAGAGGCACCGCTACACATACTTAATAATTCATTAGAAAAAGTGTAGTGCCAGAGAACTGGTGGAGAGCTAAGGTCATACCTATATTTAAGAAGGGAGTTAGAATATGTCCAGGGAACTATATACCAGTCAGCTTAACATCAGTGGAAGGAAAAATAATGGAATGCCTGCTGAAGGAGAAAATAGAAGTACATCTAGAAACCAACAATATAATAATGAATAGTCAACATGGATTTCAAAAGGGAAAGTCTTGCTTGACCAACCTCATTAAGTTATTTTTATTTGTTCCGGGATGTGGGCATCGCTCGCAAGGCCAGCATTTATTGCCAAATGCCATTGAGAAACATAGAAACATAGAAACATAGAAAATAGGTGCAGGAGTAGGCCATTTGGCCCATCGAGCCTACACCACCATTCAATAAGATCATGGCTGATCATCACCTCAATACCCTTTCCTGCTTTTTCTCCATACCCCTTGATCCCTTTAGCGGTAATAGCCATATCTAATGCCCTCTTGAATATATCCAACGAACTGGCATCAACAACGCTCAGCCGTAGAGAATTCCACAGGTTAACAACTCTCTGAGTGAAGAAGTTTTTCCTCATCTCGGTCCTAAATGGCTTACTCCTTATCCTTAGACTGTGTCCCCTCTCATTCTTCTAGTGAATACAGGCCCAGTCGATCCAGTCTCTCCTCATATGTCAATCCTGCCATCCTGGGAATTAGTCTGGTGAACCTTCGCTGCACTCCCTCAATAGCAAGAACTTCCTTCCTCAGATTAGGAGACCAAAACTGAACACAATATTCCAGGTGAGGCTTCACCAAGGCCCTGTACAACTGCAGTAAGACCTCCCTGCTCCTATACTCAAAATCCCCTAGCTATGAAGGCCAACATGCCATTTGCCTTCTTCACCGCCTGCTGTACCTGCATGCCAACTTTCAATGACTGATGTACCATGACACCCAGGTCTCATTGCACCTTTCCTTTTCCTAATCTGCCGCCATTCAGATAATATTCTGCCCTCGTGTTTCTGCCACCAAAGTGGATAACCTCACATTTATCCACATGATACTGCATCTGCCATGCATTTGCCCACTCACCTAACCTGTCCAAGTCACCCTGCAACTTCTTAGCATCCTCCTTGCAGTTCACACCGCCACCCAGCTTAATGTCATCTGCAAACTTGAGATATTAAACTCAATTCCTTTATCTAAATCATTGATGTATATTGTAAACAGCTGGGGTCCCAGCACTGAGCCCTGCGACACCCCACTAGTCACTGCCTGACGTTCTGAAAAGGATCCGTTTATCTCTGCTTCCGGTCTGCCAACCAGTTCTTTATCCACGTCAATACATTACCCCCAATACCATGTGCTTTAATTTTGCACATCAATCTCTTGTGTGGGACCCTGTCAAAAGCCTTTTGAAAGTCCAAATACACCACATCCATTGGTTCTCCCTTGTCCACTCTACTAGTTAAATCCTCAAAAAATTCGAGAAGATTTGTCAAGCATGATTTCCCTTTCATAAATCCGTGCTGACTTCGACCGGTCCTGTCACTGCTTTCCAAATGCGCTGCTATTTCATCTTTAATAATTGATTCCAACATTTTCCCCACTACTGCTATCAGGCTAACTTATCTATAATTACCTGTTTTCTCTCTCCCGCCTTTCTTTA